>NC_045598.1:91078998-91686498 GCF_009762305.2 Zalophus californianus
GCCCCCAGCAGGAAGAATACATGAGTCCAGGAACCAAGAGGCAGAAGCAAGAGCGGTCCCACTTACTAGCCTTCCGAGTGACCCACTGGGACTTTTTGCTTCCTACTCCCACAACTCTGGGCTCTGTAGGGCTAGTCTGTGGTCCCCAAACAGGACATACTCTTGCCAGGGAATACAGCAAGGGTCCCAGTGAACTACAAGCTATAACTGCCACCTGGACACTTGGAATTCCTTGTGTCCAGGGACCAACAGGCAAGAAGTCTCCGTCTTAGTAGGTATACGCTGACCTCGATCAGCAGGAGACAGGGCTGCTTTTACGCAATGGAGACAGAGAGGAATAGGAATGGACTCAGGGGACCCATGTGGACACCGCACATGCTGTCTGCACAGTTATCACTGCGAACGGGCACACGCAACAACACTGGCTTGCAAAGCTCTGACCCCTCACAAATGAAGGTTTGGGGCACACCACCAGAAGTCACGAGGACCTGCAGAGATTACAGCGGAGTTTGAGTGGAATTTAAAGCAGACAGCCCAAAAGGGAAATTAGGAGTACCAGCGGTGACTAACTGAAGCAATGGGGACAGTAGTTTGTCCCTCTGGCCTCCCTGAGAAAGAGAGGCAGAGCACAATGAGGAAGCACTCCCCAAGCTGATAGAGAGACACAGATCTGTGTTGCACGAGGGAGAGGTGGCTAGATCAGAAGGCCCTTTGAAAGAACCTGCTGTGGGAGCCGGGCCAAACGACAGGCTGCCTGCCGCGGCACACCTTTGTGCCCGCAGCACTCACACCAAGTCCATGCTTGTCCTGGGCTGTTCCAGCCAACGACTAGTCGCAGCAGGGTACCAGCACGGGGCAGCCAACGACATAGGACTCCACTAACTGATAACATTTCCCCCAGGGACCCCCCCCATTGGCTTAGTTGAGACTTTCTAAGAACTGCGCTTTGGTCTGAGGTTCTTCCCAAATCATTCCTTCTTGAACTCTTCTAACAGGGGTTAAATCTGTATCATGGTCTTAAGACCTCAACTCACTCCTTTTTTCCCTCTCCCTTACCCTTCACAAGCATCTCTCCCAATAAATCTTTTGCACCCCCAATCCCATCTTGGTTTCTGCCCCTCAGAAGACCAGAACTGACAGTACCAAGAGTGGTCCAACGCAAGAGGTGGTAACACGTGGGGCGCCTGGGTGTCTCAGTTGGTTAAGCGACTGCCTTCGGCTCAGGTCATGATCCTGGAGTCCCAGGATCGAGTCCCGCATCAGGCTCCCTGCTCAGCGGGGAGTCTGCTTCTCCCTCTGACTCTGCCCCTCTCATTCGCTCTCTCTCTCTCATTCTTTCTCTCTCAAATAAATAAAATCTTTAAAAAAAAAGAGGTGGTAACATGGGATTTGGAAGCTGGCTCACTCACCACCCAACTTGCAAAGAGTTCTTTATTAGGTTACCAGGCATTTTTCTAAGTACTTTACATATTTTAATTCATTTATTCTCCACAATAACCCTCTGAGACAGGTACTAGTGTTGCCTCTGCCACCGATGAGGAAACTGGGGCTAGAGAGATTAAGAAAATTGTGCAGAGAGGGGTGGGGATACAGGCAAAACGAGTGACGGGAGTGGGAGGTACAGGCTTCCAGTTATGGAATGAATAAGTCACAGGGATAAAAGGCCCAGCACAGGGAATACAGTCAAAGGTATTATAACAGCGTTGTATGGCGACAGATGGGACCTACACTCGTGGTGAGCAGAGCAGAACCTACAGGGATGTTGAATCACTATGTTGTACACCTGAAACGAATGTGATGCTGTGTGTCAACTATGCTTCAGTTAAAAAAAGAGAGTAAAAGAAAATTGTCCAGAGTTAACTAGTAAGCAGCAGAACCAAGATTTAAACCCAGACAGTTTGATTAGCTTTTTCTTATTATGCATGTAAAAAGATGTTTTATCTGGCAAAACTATGGAGCCAATAAAAAGATCAGCAGTGGGAGCAGGGATGAATAGGCAGAGCACAGGATTTTTAGGGCAGTGAAAATCTTCTGTATGATATTATAATGATGGATACATGTCATTACACATTTGTCCAAACCCAGAGAATATACAACATCACGAGTGAATCCTCAGGTAAACTATGGGCTTTGGGTGATAATGATGTGTCAGTGTAGGTTCACCCTTGGTTTAAAAAAAGTACCATTTGGTTGAGTGATGTTGACAGTAGGGAAGGCTGTGTACGTGATATGCAAGGGCAGACAGTATATGGGAAATCTCTGTACCTTCTTCTCAAACTTAAAATTGCTCTTAAAAAAAAGTTTTCATTAAAAAATGCTTATCTTATTTTATCCAGCATTTCTTGATATCTTGCAGTAGGAGGATTTTTGGTCATCTTGTCCTATACATGCTGGAAATACAAGCACTAATAACTGCTTTACAATTAAATTTTATCTCTTTTTTCCTATAATTATCTCAAACGAGCCACTGCCTTATTTAGGCTGTTTCAAATCACAGCCCTAAATCTTTTTGTACTACTGTGCTTAAATGACTAAGACATGACGCTCATCTTCGAGATGCTTGGTCTTAGTGGAGGGCACAGTCAATAAAAATAACACCTTCTGAAAATTATAATAGTAGTGACATGTGAGACCAAGGACCTACACATAGTAGGGTGTGATCAACTCTTCCATAGAGGGTGGTCTGGAAAGACTCATCTCAGAGGAGGTGATATTTATAAAAACAAAACAAAAATGAAAACAAAAACCTCTTTTTTCCCCTAATCATAATAATATACAATTATTTTTAAAAATTGAAATAATACAAAAATTGTAAAGAAGTAAAAAAGTAATTTAACTCCTACCATCCATAAATAACCATTAGTAACCTTTTACTGAAGAAGGTACCAGTCAGGAGTGCTGGGATTAGTTAATAACATCTAACAAAAGCACAGGAAGTGATATTATATATGTATATATGTATGTATAAAATACATTTTATGCTTATGTATAAAATACATATATATGACAGTGATAAATATATGCCATCCTATGGTATGTTTGCATACACATGATTTTATACAACTTACTTTATGATTTGTTCACATATAAATTTTGGAAAATTAAACACATTTTTTATTCCTGATTTTGAGTTCGTATTTTCTTAATCAACCTTGCCAGAGGCTTGTGTATTTTATTCATATATTCAAAGAACCAACTGAAAAAGGAAGTCTTTGGAAATTTAAAGGACACATTTAAATAATTCCTGAGTCAAAGATGAAATCACATTGGAAATTAGAAAATACTTGGAACTAAACGAAAATACAAACTTGTGGGATGCAGCTAAAGAAACGATTAAAGGGGGGAGGTAAGTGGGGAATGGGTAACTGGGTGATGGGAATTAAGGAGGGCACGTGATGTGATAAGCACTGTGTGTTATATGCAACTAATGAATCATTGAACACCATAACAAAAACTAATGATGTTGGCTAATTGAATTTAAAGAATTTAAAGAAAAAAAGTGATTAAAGGGATATTGTAGCTCAAAATTAAGGAAGCAAGCATTCAACTAAAAAAATTAGAAAAAGAGCAAATGAGTAAACCCAAAATAAAAGGAAATACACAGAAATTAATAAGAAAAAACTGAAAAGAGACCATCAGCAAAAAGTACCAAAAGTTGATTCTTTCAACGTATAAATAAAATAGACAAATCTTTGGCAAGATTGAAGTGGGGGGATGGAGCTCGATATCAGAAATGAAAGGGCATATAGTCAGAACTTTTTAAAAAATCCTAAGTGAATATTATGAACCTTGGTCAAAATAGACAGTTTTCTAAAAATTGTAACTTACTAAATCTGACTAAATAAGACATAGTAAATAAACTAAAGGGACCTGTAACTACTAAAGGCACTGAATGAGCAGCTTAAAATATAACTGTGAAACAGTTGCTGGCTCTTAAGAGTTTAATCACCTTCCCTTTCAGGATAGGAACCTCTTATGTTTCAGAGGGGTTGGAGAGGTTCCAAGTATCTCCACCCTGCCAAAGGGGCTGAACTTCTGAGACACAATTAAAAATGACTCAGAGAAGTTGAAACTGCTCAGCGACCCGCCAACCCTTTAGATCAATTTATGTACTTAGGACATTAAGGAAGGTCTTAAACCATGGAATGTTGCCTCTCCTCAACAGGAAGTTGGAGGAAACATACACAGGATTGGTTTTCAAAAGTTCTGAAACACTAGACAAAACTAGCTGGTGTATAACAAAGCAGCTCCTAAGAGATGCAAAGTGTGAGCCTTTTTAAGAACGTGGGGCCCACTTAAGTCTGAGAGCTTAAAACAAAACAAAACAAAGCCGAACAAACAAAACCTTGATTAAATGCTTGCAAAAGCTGAGAGCTAAACAAAAATTTTTTTGATTAAATTTTGCAAAAAGGCAGGTGAAGGACCCGGGATGCATTCAAACCAAAGGTACTATGGAACAGCGTTTTTTAAGTTGTTACAGTGGGTCACCGTGTTCACCGCACTAATTTCATTCGGAAAAATACCAGTAGGCTTTCAGGTGTTGACGCGCATCCGCTCCGGAGGTAACTGGCCTCGCTCCCCATTCCCGAGCTTCGGAACCCCTTCGCGGGCTGGAAGCCACAGCTCCGCCTTCCTGCAGCCGGCGCCCAGAATCTCCGCAGCCCTCCCGGCCCTCCAGCCGCGCCCCGCAGCGACCCACCTCCTCGGCGTCCTGGCCCAGGGGGATGCCCAGGCTCTTGAGCCCCTCCTGCAGCTCGCCGATGTCCACCACGCCGTCCTTGTTGTGGTCCAGCCTCTGGAAGAGGGTCTCGTAGCGCGTCCGCGGCTCCGCGTCCTGGCAGGCCGCCGCGAGCGGCATGAAGCCCCGCAGCCAGCGTAGCATGGTCCCGGAGGCGCGGGGCGGCGCAGCCCAGGGGAGTAACGGGGACGAAGACTGCCGGGAGCGTCGAGGACCCGCGCGACGGCCACCGCCTGGCTTCGAGGGGCCCGCGGCGTGCAGGGAGAAAGAGCAGAGACCCCGGCCCAGCCCGGCTTGGCGCTCAGGGAGTGGCCGCTCCCGCTGCTACTCGGGGAGGAGCTCGCCGGGCGACGGCCTCCCCGGGAGGCGTGGTGGGGCGGGCCTGGCGCCGCCTGGAACGCGCAGGAAGTGAAAGGGCCGCGGGTGGGTGTCGGGAGGAGCGGTGGGACCCGGGGAATCGAGTTCTGCTCGTTCCCCGTCGAACTGTCAGAGGCGCAGGGTCGAGGAGCAAGCCCCCCAGAGGCCTTGGGTTTGGGCATTCGCTGGTTAAGTTTTGGGGAATGGGGGAGAGGACAGGTCGAAGCTCAGGTTACTCAACTTCAGGGCCCCTTTCCCTGACAGCTTGGAGTCTTTGCAAACTGCCCACAGGTAGTCAGTTCTCGCAGCACGGAAATTGGGACATGTCGGGCGACACAGATCTCGGACTTTTTCCTGAGGCTCCACAGATATTACACATCTCTGGGCCTGTTTTCTATTGACAAAAATGAGGAAGTTGAGTGCGCACCTGGGCTGGGAGTTCTGCTTTAAGAAGCAGAGGAGTTAAATCTGAAAGCAATTTAAAAAACAAAAGGAACGCCTAAAACTAATACAATATTACATGTCAATTATGCCTCAATAAAACTGGGGGTAAAAGAAAGAGAAACTCACGCCAGAAACTTTTCTGGCAGTTTTAAAGATCGAGGTTCATCCAGGTAGGAGGTGGTAAAAAGTGGGACTACTTTGCTCTACCGCTTAGTGTGATCTGATAAATCACAGCATTTGCCAGGAGCACTTGCCAGCAAAACCTCAGGCCCCTCTCTCTCAGGATGGATGCAGTTACAAGCTTAGGGCTTACTTCATAACGTGGAATAAGATAAGGGACATTGGAAGTCGAAAATGCCAGGGTCCTAATCCTTCCGCTCTGTAAACTTGGAAATGTGACAGAGCCTCTCTGAGTAGCTTCTTATCAGTAAGATGAGAGTAGGAATATCTGCCTCATAACGAGGTTGTATATTGTATGCGAAAGGTCTTATTACTCACAAGTGCCAAATGAGATATCATTAACTGTAATAATTCTGTTCATTCACTGCTGCTTAATAGAAACTGTCATTGTATTCCTTTATCTACAGGAGATACAACTGCGTACTTGTAAGGCTCTCCCCACATCTTCTGAATCACTAAACAAAAACTAGTTCTTCCAACAAAGCCCAGGAACTCAAACCCTGAGTTTACTTCCCCTCATACCGTTTTATATATTTAAGACATATGTGAATCTAGAGTTTGTAAATTGAGGACTGTTCAGTTAAATCACTGTGAGGCCAATTTATTTCTTTATATTACTTCTGATTTCCAGTCTTAAGAATTATCCTCTTCCTTGGGAAAAGCCTTCCAACGTTATCAAATTTTATATCCTTAAAAACCTCTTTTAACCTCCACTGTGTATACTCTGTACTCAAGAGAGGCTGCTTGAAATAGTCATCCCACACTTGAATGTTTTTTTGGGGTTGTTTGTTTGTTTGGGTAGTAATTACAGGAATTGCCTGTCGAAATTTTGACTGAGAAAACTTATGTTCACACAAAAACTTGTACAAGAAAGATTATAGCAGTTTTATTCATGATCACCAAAACCCAAGCAAAACATCCTTAAATGGGTGAATGGATAAGCAACCTGCGTTACATTCATACAATGGACCACCACTCAGTGATAAAAAGGAATAAACTACTATACAATACACTACATGACATTCTGGAAAAGGCAAAACTATAGGGACAGAAAACAAAACAGCCCAGGGGTTGCCAGGGGCTGTGGGATGGCAGGTGTTGACTATGTAAGAGCATTAGAGAGCTTTGGGGAGTGATGGAACGGTTTAGGTTTTGATTATGGTGGTGGTTAGACAACTATGACTTTGTTAAAATGCACACCACTGTACACTAAAAAAGTTAAATTTTACTCTGTGGAAATTATACCTCAATAAATCCGACTTTAATTAGTACCTGACTTAAACATGAGTAAAATAGCATAAGAATTCTTAGTTCAAAGTATCAGTGTGAAAATCAAAACAGTTTATGACGTGTTACACTAAACTATGGTTGCAGACCAGCTGCATCAGTATCACTTGGGAGCTTTTTAGGAAGTAGTCTCAGGACCACCCCAGAGTTGCACTTACGCAAGAGCCCCAGGTGATCCTTTCCTACATTAAAGTTTGAGACACTCTGTTAGTAGAAAGTAATACCACTCAAAAGTGTGGTTTGCACGCTAGTGCCAGACTGCAAGCCGTTACTTGTTCACAACAAGCTAAATCAAAGATTTAGAAGCATTTAGAAACTTTATAGCAGTTTTGATGGAGTTCTTTTGTTTGTTGAATCTGATGATAACTCATGGATTGTCTTTTTAATTTCACTTTTCTAATAAATCATTTTTACTGTATTTCACAATAGTAAAATGTCCACAATGGATTAAGAAAACACTGTTACCATACAGAATAAAAGTAAAATCAACAACAGAAACGTCCTGCATGAGAGAATAAAACTTTACATAGACATTTAAACATCTGCATGAGAGAAGGCATCCCTATTCAATGTTAATAATTCCCAAAGACCAGTGGTTCCTACAGAGATCAAGAGGAGGAACCCTGAACTCACTCAGATTTCCTTAACCCAGTTCATTTCTGTGGTCAGGACAGAAGTTAAGGTTTAGCCCAGTTCAGCTTGCATCTATTTTTCCCAGCTTCCAGCCGTTTTAAGTAGTACCATCTTCCATTGGGACAACTTTCAGACTTTATCAATTCCATCTATATTGGTCTTCAAAGACCTCTTTCAGCATTTACTTTGAACACCTTGTTGTTAGAAAGAATCCACTTAAATGATCATTCTAGATGTTCACAAGTTTACCTTTTCTTATCTACTGGACCCTGTAGTTATTGTGTGGTGCTACTAAGACCAAAGTCTCAGCCTCTCCACAAGGACCAACTATATGTCAAAATCCTGGTCACTGCTTTCTCAAATTTAAGCAATTACAAAGGGGGCTATGTGAAAGAATTTGACTGACTTGATATAAAGCCATCACCATCACTAGAAAGATAGTTTTATCATACAATGAATTTTAAACTTGAATATCCTAGTAGTCTTTAGAAAGACAATGATCATTTTAAGTTTTGACTCTATCACATTAAGCTAAGTGAATATTCTCCCCAGATTTTCTAAGTCATTTAGGAGACAGAAGTCCAGATAACAAGGTGAATTCTGTCTCTTGCTCAGCCTATCCACTACTCTTAATCCCCCCAAAAGTAAATGTAGACAGCTCAGTCATAAAAACATGGCACTTAATTACTGAAAGTTTGTCTTTATTACTAAATCCTGTAAATACTTCCCATTCCAAAACAGTTGTGTCAAGTTCAAATTGGCTTCAAAACCACATGCCTCACCACTTTGGAAATAATTATATCAAAGACTGTTAAAATGTCTTCAGTTGGGACAACTAGGTGGCTCACTAGGTTAAGCATCTGCCTTAGACTCAGGTCTGGATACCAGGACCCTGGTATGGAGCCCCATGTCAGGCTCCCTGCTCAGCGGAGAGTCTGCTTCTCCGTCTCCCTCTGCCCCTCCGCCATTGCTCGTGCTCTCTCTCAAATAAAATCTTTTTTTTTTTAGTTTAAAGATTTTAATTTATTTATTAGACAGAGCGAGACAGTGAGAGAGGGAACCCAAGCAGGGGGAGTGGGAGAGGGAGAAGCAGGCTTCCCACGGAGCAGGGAGCTCGATGCGGGGCTTGATTCCAGGACCCTGGGATTATGACCTGAGCCGAAGGCAGATGCTTAATGACTGAGCCACCCAGGTGTTCCTCAAATAAAATCTTTATATAAAAAAAAAATGTCTTGTTTGTGAAAATTTGTGTAAATTTTGTTCTGAAGCCTGATAACTTTAAAATGAAAAAAGTTTGCACATTTATTGAAGAATCAATAATCATGAAAATTGGGTCAAAATCCTATACCTATATTTTTGCTTGTAAAGCCTACATCCATCTCTCTCCCCTCTCTCCCTTGCATTCTCCCTTCCTTCCTTCATCACCAGTCAAAAGCCATTAGGCCGGCTTGAGGAAAGCTGCCCACCATGGGTTAAAGCTCAGAGAAAAAAATTGGCTGAGCAGGGCAGCAGCCTAATGGGTTGGGAGGTTGGTTACATACAAGGGGCTTGAGCAAATAAATATGTTGAGGATAAAGAGAGCTAGGCTTCTTGCTGTCAGAGAAATGAGTTACTAAGATGCGATGGGGAAAACTAGAATGAACTCTAGAGTGTTGCTTTTGAATTAGTGGTATTGGTGTGAATGCATGGTTTTAAATATTTTTGAATATAGAAATATAAAGGGGTCTTTGTTCTCATGGAGCATACAATTTAGTCAAAGGAGAGAGAATATAACTGAATCATACCTCCAGGATTGTGTAGCTAGAAGTTTGGGTTGTATAAATAAGAATAAAATTAATAATCTATAAAACAAGAAAAAAAAATTTTTAAGTATCTATAAAATAAGAAAACATCCCTTTTTAAAGTTATGCTGTGCAGAAAGAAATTTACAATGCAAATTTTCCCATTTTAAGGTGTTCATCACTCATTTTTTTAATTTAGATTCAATTAGCCAACATAGAGTACATCATTAGTTTCAGGTGTTCAGTAATTCATCAGTTGCGTATAACACCCAGTGCTCATCACTACATGTGCCCTCCATAACACCCATCCACTCAGTTACCCTTTCCCCCCACCCCCTTCCCTTCTGTAGCCCTCAGTTTGTTTCCCAGAGTCAAGAGTCTCTCTCTCATGGTTCATCTCTCCCTCCGATTTCCCCCTCTTCATTTTTCCCTTCCTTCTCTTAATGTCCTCCATGCTGTTCCTTATGTTCTACAAATAAGTGAAACCATATGATAATTGACTTTCTCTTCTTGACTTATTTCACTTAGCATAATCCCCTCCAGTTCCATCCATGTCGATGTAAATGGCAGGTATCCATCCTTTCAGATGGCTGAGTAATATTCCATTGTATATATGGACCACATCTTCTTTATCCATTCATCTATCGATGGACATCTTGGCTCTTTCTACAGTTTGGCTATTGTGTTCATCACTCATTTTAAAACAGAAGTTTTTGCTGTTTTTTTTTCTTTCATGCCTTTTTGCTACATATATTCAAATTTTGAATGTCTTTTACGTTAAAATATGTCTGCTTATGTCTTTGCAGTGTCTTCGAACTTACCCTCACTTGTTTCTTTGTAGTAATGGCGCTGTACCTGCAGAAAGTACTTGCAGAAAGTTCATCTCTTCAGTACATTTTTAAAGTATTATTCTCCTTCTGAAGGAAAAGCAGCCACTATTGGGGAAAATGGCCACAATGCAATGTTGCTAACAACTCACTAGAGGGTACTGTAACCTAAAGATAAAGGGTGATCAGTGCCAACTAAAAGCTGGGAGGGGAGAGTGCAGGCAGGAGGGGATCAAAAGAAAGAAGATACGTGGGTCTTTATTCTTTAGTCATCAATATAGTTATGGATCCCTAAACTACACTAACAAAAGATACAAACTAAAATATTATTTAAAACTGGGGTGTAACAGCAAACTTTTTCTCCACTTAAAACATATTCTGTCCATATTCATTCATGGTGCAATCTAACAAAACTAAAGTACATCAACAGAAGAAAAGTAATACATTTATCCTTGAGAGTTGTTTTATATATTGCAAAAACAATGCATCACAGCACACTTCCATCAATAACAAAATCAACGTTTCTTCCAAATCAGGAACTTCATAATCCCTGTGAATGACTGCTCAGTGACTCAGTCATCTATTTAGGCCCTGAAGTAAATAATGTAACTTTGTGCTCCAAAAAAGGCGATGAGATGGTTAAAGTTCTTTTTGTAACCCTTGAAACCTTCTATTGTCAAAGTTGTGTCATTTTTTAAGGTTGTTATAGTCCTGATTCGTGCTACTGTTGTCGATTTTAATTAACCCACCCTCCTTTAAATGTCTACACAGCTTCAAACATCTTCTAGATGTTGACTCTGCATAAGGCACTATATTACGTGTGTGTGTGTGCAGTAAATTTGTAGTCATATTAAAATCTAATTTTTATATTTTGTTTAAAAAAAAATTTTTTTTTAAGAAACCTTAGTGGGCTATCAGGAGATAGCATTTCAGGAGCCCAAAGGCCAGAAATCCAATTTGATTTAACTAATGCAGAAAGAGAAGGACTGCATCTGGAACTTGGGTGAAACAAGAGCCATGAACTGGAAGAGCCTCAAGGTTCTCTCTCATGTCTCTGCTCCTATCCGTGCTCCTGTTTTCATCTTTTCCCACAGCGCACAGTTTTCTAGGCATGGTAGAAAGCTCTCGGTTTTATGTCATACTACCTCAGGCACCAGAGAGAGCCTTTCTCAACACTCTTTCTGGTACTAAACTCTCCAAATCTTCATGAGGGACTCCTCGTGAGGTTAGGTGCTCACCTCTGGGACAATCCATGAGCCCAGGATTCTGTCAATGCCCTGTAGTTCCCAGTGAGTCCACATAAAAGGAAAGGGGAGAAGGGCATTTTCTGGAAGAGGATGTAGACATACAGATAGATTTTTTTTATCAAACTTAACTTGGGTTTCAGTATATCAGATTCTTTGTCAAATGTCCAAAAGTCAGTTCCACTTGAAAACAAGTCAGATAAAAACAATAAAGCATCTCAGAAATTTTTATTAAAGTCAATGGAAAGATGAGATCCAATTAACAAAAACTAAATTTATAAGCAACATATAGGAACACAAATTTTATATAAAGTAATGCAAAATTAACAGGCAGTTAAATAGAAGTTTAGATTAAGATACCAAAACAGCACATAACCTATTCCAAAATGATACGCAAGACCATAATGCAGAATTTTCCAAGGATGTGGTGGTGGAAAGTCAGTTTTGTGACCTTGAAGCCCTCACCCACACCGAGGGTCAAAGGGGCTGGATTAGAAGAGGGTATCTGGAGAGAGCTGCTGCCACACTGAGCCCCCCTGTCTACCCAACCTCACCTTCCACCTAGGGAAAGGGGTCTGCACCCCTTCACTTCCAGCTTAGAGCAAGGAGCCTCAGTGAGACTACCTGGAAATTCGACATAAGTCTATGCGTTTTGAGGCCTGGTGGACTGTGCTGGACACAGTGGGCCGGGTACCTGATTAGGGTTACACAGTGTTTGCTAACTGTTCTCACCACTAAAGTGAAAGAGGGGTTGCTGCCTTAGGCCAGCTACACAGTCTGTTGAAACAAAGAATGTCTGAATGTTTCTCCTGTACCAGATGTGCGCTGTGCAAGACACCGCGGGGCACGACCATGTTGTCTCGGGTCCCGACTAAAAGGGCTGAAGGGCTGTCTGAATTCAGAGATGAACTTCAGCAGGGAAGAAAGGTGGAGGTACCATCAGTTGTGTAGAGATGGAAGAAGGAAACATAAGTGACCAGCCAGGGAGAATGCACGACACCCAACAAGAAACTACAGAAGAGAGTTTCCTAGTGACTGCCTGAGGTGGGGAGTCTCCCCGTTAGAGAAAGATAGCAGGGCAGAGAACTGAGTGCAGCTCCTATCAGTATGTTAGTCACGTAAGAACCAACCTCCTGGCACTTTCCTCTCCCTTCTATTCTGTGGTGACTCTGATGGGGCTCAGGGGCTAGAGAAAGAAAAATCCTAGAAGGGGAAAAGAGGGAAGAAACTAACCAGGCCCAGCCTGGCCATCACAGCATGCCCGAGCAAAGGGAGAAGGAGAAGTTATTGACCTTTAAATCGAGACTGAAGTTGTGATGACCACACTACACCAAACATAGCAATTACTTTATTGAAGAACATTTTGTTAACTGAAAGCAATCAGAAAAGTTGTAGGACTTGCCCTAAATTTTATCTAGAGCATGGGAAGAACCAGTCCCACACAAAACAAAGTCAAAGTGACTATGGGAAACACAGTTTAAAATGGCCTAGCAATTCCATCCTGTAAGTTGTGCTTCATACTTAAAATAGCTGCAAGGGTCTCAGTGAATATAGAGATATTTAAGAGAAATGAATGGAGACAGCTGTTAGAGAAACATCCTAAATTCTACATAATCTACATATATTATTCTCATTTAAGTCTCATAACAATCCTCCAAAACAGGAATTAATACCCCTTTCTTACTTATGTGAAAACTATCAGCAAGACTGCGTGACTTTCCCAAATGATGGTCAGGATTCATATTCATATATATCTGGCCCCAAAAACCATGTCCTTTCTAAACACCACCTTAGTTCCCATGTTCTTAGACATTTTTAATTTCCAGCAAACTTGCCTAAAATCTCTGAGCTCCAGTTTCTTCACGGAAAAGACCGGATTAATAATACCTGCTCTGCCTTTCTCCAAGGGATGGTGGAAGAATCATGAGATAGTACACTATAAAGCACTTCATTAATTCCAAAATCTTGTTATTGGAGGAGAGGAGCAATACCTTATTGTTCCTTCTTCTGCAGACAGAAGAATTATATTGGAGGCAATCATATTTTGTTTGGGACCATACATCATCATCATAAATTGTTTGGGACACACTACAGCACGAAAAGCCATTATATCTTCTCTGAAAAAACTCAAACCAGAAATGCTTGCTTAAAAATTAAGTTTACTGGTCTAAAAACCCAACACTGCCACCAATAAAACTAGAAGTAGAAAATGGAGACCATTCTTTTTCATTTTATCATTGAATTAAAAACCTGTATTTGGATGATACAAATCATTACCAATCTAAGAATGACTTGGCTACAGTAATCCAGAGTGTACATGAATGAATGGATAAGGCTGGCCACAATGTGCACCTGTTTGAATTTTCTTTAACCAAATGTATTTGTTAAATCTCAGAAGAACTTCCTGCTGCCCACATAACATCCTGCACAGGCTTCCTGGTAGCCTTTTGTGACCTAACAGGGTGAATAAATATACAATATTATGAACCCTTCAGCTTCCCTTGAGTTATTACCATCCTCTTCCTAGGAGAACAGAGGTTATTTATAAGAGAGACATGATGACTAAGAATCAATTATTATAAAATTACTAAGTTTTAAAAAACGGAGTATGGGTGCCTGGGTGGCTCAGTCGGTTAAGTGCCCAACTCTTGATTTCCGCCCAGGTCATGATCTCAGGGTTGTGAGATCGAGCCCCGTATCGGGCTCTTCACGGGGTGTGGAGCCTGCCTAAGATTCTCTCTCCCTCTCCGTCTGCCCTACCCCTCTAAAAAGATTAGAATAATAAATAAATAAATAAATAAATGTCTATTTTATTCTTCATTTTTATTCCATTTAAATGATGTTTAAGGCATTTAATCTTAAAAACAAGGGAGTTTCATTAGCCAACTGTGTTACATTAGAATTTTTTCAGCCACCTTAAAATTCTCTCCTTTATAGGGACACCTGGCTGGCTCAGTTGGTACAGTGTGCAACTCTTGATCTCAGGGTTGTAGGTTCAAGCCCCACACTGGATGCAGAGATTACTTAAAAAAAAAATAAAATCTTTAAAGAAAAAATTCTCTCCTTTATAATTTCTTTCACTATTTTTAAGTGACCTTTATAATTTCATTTCTGATGACAAAACTGATACATATTTATTGTATGAAAAATATAGAAAATCACAGAGAACAAAATACTCATGAGCTCATTGTCCAGAAGTTTAATTTAGATATAGTAAAGTCTCTCTCTCTCCCACCCCATCAAACCTTCTTTATAAGTCTGCTTTATTGCATATTTCTTCTTGATTAAAATAATCTCAAATTATATATAATATTTTGAGCACTGCTTTTCCTAATTGATTTAATATAAACATTTTCCCATGTCATTAATATTCTCCTATATCAACATTTCAAAAAACTGCTTAATATTGTACTGTGTGAAGGGGTGCCTGGGTGGTGCAGTTGGTTAAGCATCTGCCTTCAGCTCAGGTCATGATCCCAGGGTCCTGGGATGAAACCCTGGATCTGGCTCCCTGCTCAGCAGGGGGTCTGCCTCTCCCTCTCCCCCCTGCTCAGGTTCTCTCTAGCTCTCTCGCTCAAATAAATAAAAATAAAATCTTTTAAAAAACATATTGTACTGTGTTAGATTTAAACTAATATTTGGTGTTAAACAGATTTATTACAATTCTTTGGTATTATAAACAATGGAAAATATAAACACTCCAGTAGATACATCTTTTTTAATAAGTATGTCAAATTGCCCTCCAGTAAGTTTGGATTAATTCCCACTTCCATAGGTAGTATATGAGAGTGCTTTATTTAATTAAAAAAATGCAAATACTGGGTATCAGAATATTATAAACTTTCTCAATATGAGAGGTGAAAATGGTGTCTCACTTAAATATGCAACACTTTGAATAGTAGTGTTGCACTTTTACATTAAGGTATGATCTATTTCAGAGGCCCCCTGGGTGGCTCAGTCAGTTAAGCCAGGTTTCAGCTCAGGTCATGATCACCTGGGTCTTGAGATCGGGCCCCAACTTGGGCATCACACTCAGCGGTAAGTCTGCTTGAACATTCTCTCCCTCTGTCCTTCCCTGACACATGTTCACTTGCTCTCTCGCTCTCTCTCTCTCTCTCCAAAATAAATGAATCTTAAAAAAAAAAAAAGGTATGATCTATTTCGGCTAACTTTTTCTGTATTGTGTCAGGTAGGAGGATTGAAGTTCATATTATTCCATATGGATATCCAGTTGTCTCAGAGCCATTTGTTGAAAAGATTATCTTTTCCCCCTTCAGATTATCTTGGCACTTTTAACAAAATTCAATTGACCACATATACATGGGTCTATTCCTGGGCTCTCCAATTTGATTCATTAATCTCAATGGCTATCCTTATGCCAATACCACCCTGTCATGTTACTGTAGCTTTAGTCTTAAAATCAAGAAGTATGAATCCTCAAACTTTTTCTTCTTCAAAATTATTATATTATATTAACAATGGGGTGAAATTTCTAATTTCACTGCACTGAAACCAGAGAACAATATTATGTATGATTTTAATTCTTTTAAATTTATTGAGATTATTTTATGACTTAGTATATGTCTATTATGGAGAATGTTTCATGTGTACTTCAGAAGAAAGTATGAGTCTCCTATTGCTAGGTAGAGTATTCTATGGATATTAGGTCTAGTTTGTGTATGGTGTTGTTCAAGTGTTTTATTTCCTTGTTTGTCTTCTGCTTAGTTGTTATGTCCTTTACTGAAAATTACTTTACTGCAAGTCTAAAATTATTCTAAAGCTAAATTTTTATTTAAAAATTGTTTTAAAATGCCCCCATGAATTTCCAAATTGCTCCCTAGGACATGGTATTATTTTCCTTGAGAACCTACTGAGCTAGTCCCATATTTTAAGCTCTGATGTCTTACTTCTCTACTCACTTAGAAAAATTGAAGGTAAGGTGGAATACACACACTTTTTAGGAATAGATAAGGACATTGTTTCACTTGCCATGGGGTTTGTGTGAAATATTTTCACTAGGTAATTTGATTTGATGCCTAATTCATAATTGTAATATGATGATGATATTAATTATGTTAATAATATTGATGATAGTCATATTGATAATAAACTTCAGGGAGATGGGTTTCTTGTTAAATTCTAGTATACATGTATAGTGGGTTCAGAATTCTTAACCTGTACCCCTATGGGAAACAACTTTTATAACTAGAGTATAGTATTCACATGCAATTCCTTTTGCCTTTAGTCTTACAGATTTGTGGGAACACTTTTGATGTTCATAATTCCATTTATGCAAGTAAAATGTGTTTATTATCTGTTTTGCACTGTTTTAATTTTCATGAAACTTTTCAAGAACTATTATGCAAATCAAGGGGAAATTATACTTCTTTTGTTCAGAATGCTACTAAGAAATGTTTACCATTTTGGAAAATAATGTCACTGATGGTAACACTACTTGGTGGTGTTTGAGCTACCAAAGCAACATTCCTGTGTTACTCTGCATCTGTTGTCACTTTGTTGTAATTCTGTGTGTGTGTGTGTGTGTGTGTGTGTGTGTGTATACAAATATGCTTATTTAGCTCTTTCAAAATCTCAATTACAAAGAAAAATATCTAAATATTCAGTTGGATATATTTTGTCTTACTTGGGTTCCATTGGAATGAGGTAGAAACTGGATTTTGAATCACGCTACTTTTTCTAGAAACCAGAGAAATAGGGGAAGGAAAGAAGATTACCTCAAACTACATTTAAGTGAAAATAGAAGACAAGGAAAATCTGAAAACTCAAAATTGGGCATGAGCACTACCAAAGGTAGGGGTGCTAAGAAACCTGCATAGGAGTTTGTGACACATGTCTTAGAGAAGAACAGAGAGCCCAGCAGTGGGAGATCCCAGAGATTTCCACAAATGTTGCATTCTATAAGGATAGGACCCCATGTGGAAAAGAAACCATTGTGAGCAAAACTGAAGTTTGATGGGACATCAGTGGAAAAAGGCAAAGAGAAGAAAATGCCCAGAAAATGCTGGAAGATAGACCCCTGAAGGGGCAGATTTCACAAAGTTCCCACAAACTTCTAAAAGTAAGTGCATCATCTTGGAAGGTGATTGCTATGTTTTTCTCAGTAATGGTAACCTACAAAGAATCTGTGGATGTCCAGGGGCCCTAAACTAGACTGGGTTCTGAGGGCCACAGGAGATAGGACTATACAAAGGTAGCTATTTTAGGTTGTTTCCTTCCCTGAGCTATGAAGCTGGGAAAGCTATCCTGGCTTCCCAACCAACTCCACTGGAACTTCTAATTCTAATCCAGAAATTTCCATCTCATTCAACTATGATTAACAAAAATGAATATGCTCAGCATCTAGACTAAGGTAGTATAAGGAAAAAACGGAGTACCAACTTTCCTATAAATAAAAACTCCCATACACACAAATTCCTACTGCAGGTAGATGAAAATTATAAGCTAATATTCCTATGTATATTTTTTAAAAAGAAAAAATATAATGGAGCAATTACAACTGTGAAGGAAGATGTAAAACAGACATAGAAAAATGGAAAACAGATAGCCAAACAATAGAAGGTTATGACTAGATAACATGAAAATGCGAAGTGGGAAATGACGTAACTCAAGAAAGCAACAAAAGAAAATTTTAAACCAGTTTGGAGTTTTAATTCAAATGCAGTATTAAATCAACAAAGAGTTTTCTGAATGCTTTCAAGATTTTTTTATCTTTGGTTTTTGGTGATTTTGCTTTTATGTGCTCAGGTATGGTTTGTATTTATCTTGCTTAAAGTTCACCGACCTTCACTCTACCTCTGTCTTTCACCAAGCTGGGGACATTTTTGACCATTATTCCTTCCTTCAAATATTTTTTACATCCCATTTTCTCTCTCCTCTTCTTCTGAGCTCTAACTACATGCACGTTAGATCTTTCAATATCATGTCACAGACCACTGAAGCTCATTTGTCCCCCAATATTTTTTCTGTTCTTCAAAGTAGATCATAGCTATTGATCTATCTTTAAGTTCATTAGCTCTTTCTTCAGTCATCTCTAATTTGCTGTTCACTGTATCCAGTTCTTTTTTTTTTTTCAGATATTTTTCAGGACTATAATTTCCATTTAGTTCTTTTATAGTTTTCATTTTTCTGCCAAAATTCCCCATCTGTGATCCATCCTGTCCAGTTTTTCCTTAATCCTTTAGCCTATTTATAGTGGCTGTCCTTCTCTGCTAATTCCAACATTTAGATTATCTGTGAGTCTGTTTCTATAAAGAGGTTTTTCTCTTGATTTCCTTCTTTCCTTCTTCACTTGCAGTTTTTTTGTTTTGTTTTCTTTTTTTGTCTACTGGCCATTAATGATAATACACTGATGCAACTCTGGATTTTTCTATAGTCACAAAAAAATGTTTGAGTTTGAGTCTGATAAGGATTTAAAATAATTGGAAGACCACCTTGATCCTATGAGGGTTAGCCTTAGGTTTTGTTAGGGCAGGTTTATTTTAGCCCTTACTCCTAAGTCCTAGACATACTTTTAAGGCATGGCTCTTTTCAGGTTTTGATCAGAAATCCAAGGAGTTTATCCAAACCCTGCTAACTTGGCAAGATTTGAACTTCAAACTCCTAGACTTCCTTCAAACTTTGTAGACTTCCAGACTGGAATTTTTATATACAAAAATTTGTCTTGGAACAAATGATAAGCTTCATTTGGTCTCATGTAGTATTGGTCTAAGAGGTTGAGACAGTCCCCTAGGACTTATGTAAGATCATTATACTACTGTGGAAAGAACATTCGTTTTGTACGAACAGAACTCAATTTGAATTACTAACTATGTTACGTTGGATAAATTACTTATCTCTCTGAGTCTGCCTTATATGTATAACAGTGGTGATGTATTATATAGAATTTTTTAGAGAATTAAATGAGACAGAATATGTAAAAAACCCAGTGGGGTTGCAATAAATTGCAATTACCTTGTAGTTTACAAAGAAGCAAAGATTACCAAAAACAAACAAACAAACCAGGTTTGCTCTATTTAGAGTCAAAACTTATTTATTTGTGATAAGTGAGCTTAGGCTAACAATTTATTTCCCTCAGTCTTTGGGACATTTTAGGCACTCTGTCAAACTAACTGCTCTTTTGATACTTGAGAAGAAACAGAAGAGACACAGGGTGCCTAAGCCCATGACTTAGACTACAGGTGGAAAGAACCCTGCAGAAGCTGAAAGATTGAAAGGTCAGGCTTGAATATTCTGCCTGCAGAGTGGTCCTTATGAAGCTGGGACCCTCAAAGTGCTCCAACTCCAGTACAATTCTCCCCTGGAAATAGTTGGCTCCTTCCTTGAAGGACAATAGCACACCAGGCAGAGATCACCTTTGTACATTACTTAAGTGATCTGGATCATAACCAACATGAGAGTTGCCAATTTTTGAAGTCTAAGCATATCTTACAAAAGTCCACATGTATTCTCTCCATACTGAATGGATTAATAAACTAAGGCTTATAATGGCTGTTCATATATTATGAAACAGTTTCATATCCCTTATCTCATTTGGTTCTGAAAACAATCTGGTCAATAAGGTTTTTAAAAAGGCAATATTAAATTGTCCCCACTTAAAAAATATGGAAAATGAGACTCAAAGATTAACTGACTCTCCAAACTTCAAAGGCAGTGAATGATAAAGTGTCTCCAGATCACTTCTACTATGGTCCTTCTTTATCTTTAATTCATTTTACTAAGTATTTTCTATAACCCACTCCTTAACCTATCCAAACCTCTTAGTTATATCATATAACATGCTGCTAACCCTCCAGAACCATGAGACAGAATTTCACTAATTTGTATCACAATTCATGGGGCACCTGGGTGACTCAGTCGGTTAAGCATCTGCCTTTGGCTCAAGTCATGAGGGCCCTGGGTTCAAGCTCCACATTGGGGCTCCCTGTTCAGGGGGAGTCTGCTTCTCCCTCTCCCCCTGCCCCTGCATAAACTATCTCTCCCCCCTTCTAGTGCATACTCTCTCTCTAATAAATAAATAAAATCTTTAAAAAAATAATTTGTGTCACAGTTCTGCAAGGTAACCCAGGCTTATCTTTAAATTCTAATGGTATCTGAAAAACTATGCAGAGGGTGTCTCAGTGTTAAATTGAACTTCTAACACCATAGATCTTATAATATTGTCCAGTTATTTTCTTCTGTGGCATTCAGACAAGATCTCTGATGTTTCTTCAAGATTAACTCCAACTCCGAGGTTTCAGTGTCCAAGTTACACTGTGATAACCATTTTTACATAAAGGTTACCCTTTGGACATCTCAGTACCTAAGAGCAGGCTTATACTACATCTCAGAGAATTGAGAAGCTGTACCCTACAGACAGTGAGCTAAATCATCACTTTAAGGCATTTTAAAAAATATCCATGCCATCTCCAAGTAACTGGCTCACAATAGGCCTTCATATAGAATACAGGCCTGGAAGGTAAGGGATGGACACAATCCTTAATGAGAGAGAAAGTGTTAGGAGATCTGTTCAAGGCACTTATCTCTATAAACTTAGTTTCCTCATTTGGAAATTACGATAATCTCAGCCTTCTAACTCCAAATAGCCAAAACAATCTTGAGAAAGAAGAACAAAGCTGGAAGCATCACACTCCCTGATTTCAAACTATATTACAAAGCTTTTATAATTAAAACACAATGGTATTGGCATAAAAACAGACACATAATAGAACAGAAGAGAAAGCCTGGAAATAAGCCCATGCATATATGGTCAGTTAATTTACAATGAAGAAGTCAGGAATATACAATGGGGAAAGGACAGTCTGTTGGAAAAATTGGACATCAATATGCAAAAGAATGAAACTGGACCACTACCTTACAACATACACAAAAATTAATTCAAATTGGATTCAAGACTTGAATAAGACCAGAGACCATAACAGAAACAGTAAGCTCCTTGACAGAGGTCTTAGTGATGATATTTTTTTAATCTGACACCAAAAGCAAAAGCAACAAAAGCAAAAATAAACAAGTGAGACTATACCAAACTAAAAGTTTCTACACAGACAAATGAAAAAGATGCTCAACATCACTTATCATCAGAGAAATGCAAATCAAAATTACAATGAGATATCACCTCACATCTATCAGAATGACTAAAATCAACAAGAAACAACAGGTGTTAGTGAGGATGTGGAGAAAGAGGAACCCTCTTGCACTGTTGGTGGGAATGCAAACTGGTGTAGTCACTGTGGAAAACAGTACGGAGGCTCCTCAAAAAGTTAAAAATAGAGCTACCCCACAACCCAGCAATTGAACTACTAGGTATTTACCCAAAGAATACAAAAGTGCTAATTAAAAGGGATACATGGATCCCAATGTTTATAGCAGCATTATCAACAATAGCCAAATTATGGAAACAGCCCAAGTGCCCACTGATTGATGAATGGATAAAGAAGATTGTGGTATATACATACAATGAAATATTATTCAGCTGTTAAAAAAAGAATGAAATGTTGCCATTTACAACAACATGGATGGAGCTAGAGAGTATTATCCTAAGTGAAATAAGTCAGTCAGAAAAAGACAAACACCATATGATTTCACTCATATGTGGAATTTAAGAAACAAATGAGCAAAGGGAAAGAGAGAGAGAGAGAGAGAGAAAGACTAAGAAACAGACTCTTAACTATAGAGAACAAACTGATGGTTACCAGAAGGGAGGTGGGTGGGATGGGTGAAATAGGTGAGGGGGATTAAGGAGGGCACTTGTTATGATGAGCACCAGGTGTTGTATAGAAGTGCTGAATCACTAAATTGTACACCTGAAACTAATATTATACTGTATATTACCCAACTGGAATTTAAATAAAAATTTAAAAAAAAATTTTAAGTTTCTGCACAACAAAGGAAATCATCAACAAATGAAAAGACAACCTATTTAATGTGAAAAAATAATTGTAAACCATATGTCTGGTAAGGGGTTAATATCCAAAATATATAAAGAAGCCATACAATTCAATAGGGGAAAAAAGGTTCAATTAAAAAGGGAGCAGAAGATGTGGCGCCTGCATGGCTCAGTCAGTTAAGTGTCTGACTCTTGGTTTTGGCCCAAGTCATGATCTCATGGGTCTTGAGATCAAGCCCAGCACCAGGCTCCATGCTCAATGGCGAGTCTGCTTGAGATTCTCTCCCTCTCCCTCTGCCCCTCCCCACTAGTTGTGCTCACTCTCTCTCTCTAAAATAAATAAATATTTAAAAAGGGGAGAGGGAGAATATCTGAATAGATATTTTCCCAAAGAAGACGTGTAGATGTCCAAAAGGTATGTGAAAGATGCTCAGCATCATCAATCATCAGGGAAATGCAAATCAAAACCACCATAAGATATCACCTCACACCTATCAGAATGGCTAGCATCAAAAAGACAAGAAATAAGTTTTGTTGAGGTTTGGAGAAGAGGGAACTTTTGTGCACTGTTAGTGGGAACGTAGGCCCAGGATCATAGGGGAAGAGAGGAAAAAATGAAACAAGACGAAACCAGAGAGTAAGACAAACCATAAGAGACTTCTTACCATATGATCTCACTGATATGAGGAATTCTTAATCTCAGGAAACAAACCGAGGGTTGCTGGAGTGGTGGGGGGTGGGAAGGATGGGGTGGCTCAGTGATGGACATTGGGGAGGGTATGTGTTGTGGTGAGTGCTGTGTGTTGTCTAAGACTGATGAATCACAGACCTGTACCCCTGAAATAAATAATACATCATATGTTAATAATAAAAAAAGATAAAATAATCATAATAATCTCAACTTTCTGTTAGAATGAAGCAAGAGAATCTTTAAAAGTGTCTTGAAATAATTACTGGCACATAGCAAGAACTTAATAAAATAAATTGGATTTTGACTTCTGATACAATAATTGGATCTACCTACTCTAAAGAGAAGCCCTTACTCAGAAGCCAGCATTTTATATTACAACTATGGAAATAACATCCTAACTGGTCTTGCTGGCTCTACTGTCTCCTCTGTCAATGGCTTTCTTCTGTCATCAGTTATCTTCTTACACCAGAGCATGTCATTAGCACATGTAACTCACAGCTCTCCATGACCTGGCACCAATCTATAGCAGTACCCTCATATCTCACTGTTTCTTCCTCTACACCATACATTTTTAAATGACCAGGATACTTGTCATTTCCCTAATGCTCCACAAATCACCCCTCCACTCTGGGTCCCCGCCCCCCATTTCCGTGTTAGTACTCAAGTGATCTCATCAATTTGGAATGCATTGTGAAAGTCTATCCAAACAACTACCACCATTACTCGTTTCCTTTTTTTTTTTTTAAGATTTTATTTATTTGACAGAGAGAGAGACAGCAAGAGAGGGAACACAAGTAGGGGGAGTGGGAGAGGGAGAAGCAGGCTTCCCGCCGAGCAAGCAGCCTGACGCGGAGCTCCACACCAGGCCTCTGGGATCATGACCTGAACCAAAGGCAGATGCTTAACAACTGAGCCACCCAGGCGCCCCAATTACTCAAGATTTTTACACACCTACTCCTGGACTTCACATGAGATTTGCCTTCCTCCCCTCTGGTGATCTGTGGCTTAGTTTAGCTAACGTTCCACAATCCTCTCCTCTCTTACATCTCACGCCTCAACTACTCTTCCTTGTACACAAGGTTCCACTTATTCCCACCTTAACTGGGTCTGAGTAAAACATTCCTCTCTTTGTCCTAATTCCACATCAATCTTCTCATGACTTATTTGGTTTCCCAGGTACCCTGATACCAGCAAACAGTGTGCCCTGGAGAAGGAATGAAAGTATTCTGGTGAGTGGCAAGTATTAAGCTCCACTATAAATTAATAACTTTGCATTGTGATATGTATCTCAATCTTGTAATTTTAATTAATCTATAACCAAGAAACTGATCATCTTGAGGAAATTAATAAAGTCAAATTTTGGAATCAGCAAGGCCAAGACTCAAAGCCTGCACTTGAGTCAGTTTAGTGAGGCAGTTCATTTGAAGTCTGTTGGTGGCCAACTCAACCCATTACCATCACCTCCCCACACTCTCGTTTAATTCCAGCAGAGAACAGGATTCATTTTTTCCTAACAGTGCGGAGAAATATTTAGGACTTCCAAGGGCTGACTCAATCAATTCGTAAGCTGAAATAAGAATTCCTTCCACAGAGGCGCGAGATGGCGGAGGAGTGGGGGACTCCGTTTCAACCAGTCCCCTGAAGTTAGCTAGATATCTACCAAGCCATTCTGAATACCCACGAAATCAGCCTGAGATGTAAGATTATACGTCTGGATCTCTACCGGGGCAGGGGATCATCATTTGAGAGGTACAAAGGCCACTGGAAACTAATACTCCAATGCAAAAGCGTTGTGTGCCTGGGGACCAGCGATAGCTTGCAGAGCGTTGTGGGCTGGACTGGAAGAGCTTGATAACAGCACTCCAACAGAACACAGGGGCTTAAGGGGGGAAAGCCTAGACCCAGGCATCCCCTCACACGGACCTGAGCCTGCAGACCTGGGGGCCCCACCGCCACCACTGCCCGCACCAGTGCCCGCCCAGATCCGGATCGCTCGCGGTTTTGGAGGCACAGGGGGCAGAGACAAGCAGGGGCCTGGGTCCACTGCTGGGGGGATCGCTGGGGGCGTGCACCACCTGTGGGAGGCTGCGGTTTTCAGGGGCGCTTACAGAGGAGGAGACTGTGTGTTCTGGAGGATTCAGAGAGGAGCTGACTGTGGCTTCTCTCCTTTGGGGCGGAGGTCTGGGTACAGACATCTTCCTTTGCTCTGACCCTCCCAAAAGGCGGAAAAGCCGCCAGAGAACCAAAGCCCAAAACACCAGTTTCCACGGAGTCAGCCCCTTGATAAGGGGGCAGGGCAACTCCGCCCCAGCAGGATTGGCTGAAAAACAACGTGGCAGGCCCCTCCCCCAGAAGACAAGCTGAAAGAACAAGAGGAGAACAACCCGAGGGTCCCCATAAAACTGTAAAACCCCCACACCAGGGGAAAGAGTATATTGAGCTCCTGGTGTTGCCTCATGGCCTGTATATTTCTTAGATACAACTTTTTTTTTATTCTTTCTCATGTTTCTTCTCTGTTTTTTCTTTTTACCTACTTATTTCAACTAGATGTTTAGTACAACATATTCCATCGTAACTTTTTAACTTGTATTTTTTCACACATACATTTTTTTTCTTTTTATATACATATATAGAGATATACGCTTTAATGCAGGCCTTTTTTCCCTATTCAATACTACCTTTATATATATACCAGTTTTAATCTCCCTGTAACTCTGGGAAGTAGTGCTCTCTAACAAAGAAAACAAAATATACCTAGGAAGAACTGAAACACCGTACCTCGCCCACATTGAGAGATTATAGCCCTACCTTCCTCCCTGCCCCCCCCCCTTTTTTGAACTTTATAAATCTTATTCTTGGGTTTCATTTTGGCTGGGTTTTTTTGGTGGTGGCTTCTGATAGCTCCACACTTTCCAGGGTGCACCTTGCCTGGATTGTGGTTGATATTTTCGACTCTGTACACCCCCTCAACAACCACTCAACAGAATGACTAGGAGGAGGAACTCCCAACAAAGAAAAGAACCAGAGGCAATGGCTTCTCCAGCAGACCTAATGGATATGGATATAAGCAAGATGTCTGAAACAGACTTCAGGGTAACAATCATGAAGACAATAGCTAGGCTTGAGAAAACCATTATCAGCAACATAGAATCTCTAAGGGCAGAAATGAGAGCTAATCAGGCTGAACTTAAAAATGCTATGAAAGAGCTGCAGTCTAAATTAGATACTCTAACAGCTAGGATAAATGAGGCAGAAGAACGAATTAGTGATCTAGAATATAAACTGATAGAAAGGAAAGAACAAACAGGAGGAAGCCTGGAACAAACAGCTTAGAATCCATGAGAACAGACTTAGAGAAATCAACAATGCTATGAAACTTTCCAATGTCAGAATTATTGGGATCCCTGAGGGGGTGGAGAAAGAGAGAGGACTAGAAGATATATTTGAGCAAATTGCAGCTGAGAACTTCCCTAATCTGGGGAATGGAACAAGCATTTGTGTCCTAGAGGCAGAGAGGACCCCTCCCAAGATCATGGGGAACAGACCAACGCCTTGGCATGTAATAGTAAAACTCACAAATCTTAGAACCAAGGAAACTATCCTAAGGGCAGGTAGGGGGAAGAGATTCCTTAAGTACAGAGGGAGGAACATCAGAATAACATCAGACCTGTCCACAGAGACCTGACAAGCCAGGAAGGGCTTAGGGTACTAAATGAGAAGAACATGCAGTCAAGAATACTTTACCCGCCAAGGCTGTCATTCAGAACAGATGGAGAGATAAAGATAAAGAGCTTCCAGGACTGGCAGAAACTGAAAGAATATGTGACTACCAAGCTGGCCCTGCAATAAATACTAAGGGGGATTCTATAAAAGAAGAAAGACCCCAAGAGTTATATGGACCAGAAATTTACAGAGACAAACCATAGAAACAGGGACTGTACAGACAATAGGATAGCAAGAAACACATGTCTTTCAGTAGTAACCCTCAATGTGAATAGCCCAAATGCCCCCATGAAATGGCACAGGGTTGCAGATTGGATACAAAGACATGACCCATCCATATGCTGTCTATAAGAGACTCATTTTGAACCTAAAGACACCTCCAGACTGAAAGTGAGGGCATTTTTTTCATGCCAATGGACTTCAAAAGAAAGCTGGGGTAGCAATTCTTATATCAGACAAACTAGAATTTAACCCAAAGACTGTAATAACAGATCAAGAGGGACACTATATCATTCTTAAAGGGTCTATCCAACAAGAAAAATCTAACAATTGTAAATATCTATGCCCCCAACATGGGAGAAGCCAACTACATAGGCTGGCTGTTAACCAAAATAAAGCATCAGATCAACAATAATACATTAATAGTAGGAGATTTTAACACTCCACTCTCAGCACTGGACAGATCATCCAAACAGGAGATCAACAAAGAAACAAGAGCTCTGAATGACACATTGGACCAGATGGACTTCGTAGATATACACAGAAAATTCCATGCTAAAACAACAGAATACTCATTCTTCTCAAATGCACATGGAGCTTTCCCCAAAATAGATGACATACTGGGTCATAAATCAGGTCTCAGCCAATGCCAAAAGATTGAGATTATTCCCTGCATGATATCAGACCACAATGCCTTAAAACTGAAACTCAATCACAAGAAATATTTGGAAGGAATTCAAACATTTGGAAGTTAAAGAGCATCCTGCTGAAGAATGAATGGGTCAACCAGGAAATTAAAGAAGAACTTAAACAATTCATGGAAACCAATGAGAACAAAAACACATCAGTCCAAAACCTATACTGCAAAGGCAATCCTAAGGGGGAAATACATAGCCATCCAAGCCTCTCTCAAAAAATTAGAAAAATCCCAAATGCACAAGCTAACCCTACACCTAAAGGAGCTGGAGAAAGAACAGCAAATAAAACCTAAACCAAGCAGGAGAAGAGAAATAATAAATATTAGAGCAGAGATCAATGAAATAGAAACCAGAAAAACAGCAGAACAGATCAATGAAACTAGAAGCTGGTTCTTTGAAAGAATTAATAAGATCAATAAACCACTGGCCAAACTTATCCAAAAGAAAAGAGAAAGGACCTAAATTAATAAAATCATGAATGAAAGGGGAGAGATCACGACTAACACCAAGGAAATAGAAACAATTGTTAGAAATTATTACCAGCAACTGTATGACAACAAATTAAGCAACCTGGAAGAAATGGATGTCTTCCTGGAAACTTCCAAACTACCAAGACTGAAACAGGAAGAAAGAGACAATCTGAATAGACCAATAACCAGTAATGAAATTGAAGCAGTAAACAAAAATCTCACAAAAAACAAAAGTCCAGGGCCAGATGGCTTCCCAGGGGAATTCTACTAAACATTTAAAGAAGAAATAATACCAGTGAGGGTGAGATGTGCATCGGTCCTGGGCATCAGGAATAAAACTTGCTGCTGAAAAGAACATTTTGGAAGCTTTGTTGACTGGAAGAGGTGTCTCTGGGATTCCCATTCCTAGATCTTTGTTTAGGGCCATGAGGACACAGAAGGTCACAGTGCCTCTGATCTTTGCCATCTCCATTGCTACAATAGGCTCTTTCCAGTTTGGCTACAACACCGGAGTCATCAATGCTCCTGAGATTATCATAAAGGACTTTCTCAATTACACCCAGGAAGAGACGTTGAATGACCGTCCCACTGAGGTGTTACTCACTTCCCTTGGGTCCTTGTCTGTGGCCATCTTCTCCATTGGTGGTATGATTGGCTCCTTCTCCGTTGGACTCTTTGTCAACCGCTTTGGCAGGTGCAATTCAATGCTCATTGTCAACCTCTTGGCTGTCGCTGGTGGCTGCCTTATGGGGTTCTGCAAAATAGCCCAGTCGGTTGGAATGCTGATCCTGGGCCGGTTGGTTATTGGCCTCTTCTGTGGCCTTTGCACAGGTTTTGTGCCCACATACACTGACGAGGTCTCTCCCACTGTCCTACGGGGGGCCTTTGGCACTCTCAACCAGCTGGGCATCGTCATCGGGATCCTGGTGGCTCAGATCTTTGGTCTGAAAGTCATCATGGGGACTGAAGAGCTTTGGTCCCTGCTTTTGGGTTTCACCATCATTCCAGCTGTCCTGCAAAGCGCAGCTCTTCCGTTTTGCCCCGAGAGTCCTAGATTTTTGCTCATCAACAGAAAGGAAGAGGAGAGTGCTAGGGAGATCCTCCAGCAATTGTGGGGCACCCAGGACGTGACTCAGGACATCCAGGAGATGAAAGATGAGAGCACGAGGATGGCATAAGAGAAGCAAGCCACAGTACTGGAACTCTTCAGATCACACAGCTACCAGCAGCCCATTATGATTTCCATCATGCTCCAGCTGTTCCAGCAGCTGTCTGGAATCAATTCTGTGTTCTATTATTCAACAGGAATCTTCAAAGATGCAGGTGTTCAGGAGCCAATCTGTGCCACCATCAGCGAGGGTGTAGTTAATACCATCTTCACTGTTGTCTCTCTGTTTCTGGTAGAAAGGGCAGGGAGGAGGACTCTACATATGACTGGCCTTGGAGGGATGGCTGTTTGTTCCATCTTTATGACCATCTCATTGTTAGTAAAGGATGGCTATAATTGGATGAGCTTTGTTTGTATCGGGGCTATCTCGGTCTTTGTGGCCTTCTTTGAAATTGGCCCAGGCCCCATTCCCTGGTTTATCGTGGCCAAATTCTTCAGCCAAGGACCCCCGCCCTGCTGCAATGGCAGTGGCTGGTTGTTGCAACTGGACCTCCAACTTCCTGGTTGGGTTCCTCTTCCCTTCAGCTGCATTCTATTTAGGAGCCTATATTTTTATCATATTCATTGGCTTCCTCATTCTCTTCTTGGTCTTCACCTTCTTCAAAGTCCGGGACTCGTGGCAGGACTTTTGAGGAAATCACATGAGCCTTCGAGGGGCAGGCTTGGGAGGGAGGCTAACAGAGCTGAGAAAGGCCCCATCGTGGAGATGAACAGCATCCAGCCCATGAAGGAAACTGCCACCGTCTAAGCCATGCCTCCTTCCCACCTCCCTTCCAACATGGAAAAGCAACCTCTCCCCAGATGAGGGAGAGACCTCATCAGCTTGTAACCCAGGACTGTTTCTGAATGCTGCTACTTGATTCCTTTCTCTTCCCACACACTCCATGAGCACTCAGAGGAACCTAGTGCAGGAGTTAGTTGTATCTTCAATGGCTTTTGAAAAATTTCATTTCTTGGACATTCTCTTCTGTTTAGGAGAGACCAAGCAAACCTACCTTCATTTCAAGAGGAATTGGCCACTTGCCATCTGACAGCATTGTCATCTCTTCCTCCCTTGGGTTCTAATAGGGCCTCACCAGGGCCAATACGGGAGGGGAGTAAGAGTGAGGTGCAGTTTCCCTGACCCCAGACTTCCCAGGAAGCAGATCTATATGAGTGTGGAGGGCAGAGAGGGATTAAATAAGAGCACTGTCCTCACTTCCATACAGCTCTGCAGAGCAAATTAACTTGAGTTTTATTTATTTTATCTTCTGGTTTTATTGCATAAATATTTATTTTTTTAAGTGTAAAATAATTTTACCAAGTAATGAAAACAGAAGGAAATTGAGGATAGAGGGAGGCGCTTGAAGAGAGGTTCTAGGGTAGAAGATTTGATACTGGAGAGGTCGAGGTGCAATAAGGGGAAGATTCAGGGAGAAGTATAATGTGTTCTCAGAGGGTACATGATGGGGTGTGTGAACTTTGCACATTGCCTCTTAACCTTCAGGTGGAAACTCTCAAGTTTAATTTCTCAGAAAAGTGATGTGCCTGTATTAAGAAGCTACTGGTTACCTTTAGAACTTTTTTCTTTGTTTAAAATTATATGTAGTGTTACTTGAAATCTAGGGTTATTAAGATGGGCATTATAGCTAATGGTGGTGGATGGGTTCTAATTTTGGTTGGAGTCCAGAGAAGGGAAGGTTATTTCTAGATATCCTTTCTCCCCTCACTGGACAAAACAACTTCTTCCCCTTATAGTAGACTCACTGCAGGGGGTGGGGGTTAAAGTATTCCTAATACCCGCCTGGTGGGAGAGCCTTCCAAATGAGAAACGCAAAATAGTGGTTCTTGGTAGAGGTTCTGTATTTTTCCATTTTGTTCTTTAGGAGATTTTAGTTGTTGATATTTTGTTTTAAGCCATAGCTTTAAAAGAATTCAAAGGAGAATGTTCATAAACTAACTTGGAATTTGTAACCTCAGCTCTGGGAGAGGATTTTTCCTGAACGATTATTATCTAGTTGAAGTATGTTGTTGCTAAAGGTCATCACATGCTTGTTCTGTTGCCATATTCGCATAGTATGATGTCAAGTGCCCTTAGGGGACCATACATTTGGGATAATATGAGTAAATGTGCAGGGTAGCCCACACTTGAGAGAGTATGAATGTATGTGCACTGTCACTTTGCTCTGGTGGAAGTAGATGGCTGGTAACTTGTGTCCTTTATGTACCTACAGCCCCCTTTTGAATAGAATGTGTTCAAACTCATCTCTCTATATATAAAGAACACTGCCTCTGCTGGGTGGAATTTGCATCTGTTTCATTCCAGACTTCAGAGTTCAGACGCATCTGGCTACCTTTCCCTGTTGGACAACTGGGGGGAGAACTCCTTAAATCGTGAGATTGAGGGTGGAGGACTCTGCTTCCCCCTAGACCCAGACAATGGCAGTATGAAAGGAAAATGTGAGATCAGAACATGTGGCCTCTTGGAGGGAAGTCGTAGGGGAGAAGGAGCCTTTCTTTTAAGGGGTGAGAAACAAACTGAAGACTTCTAACTCTGGAGCATTTTAGAGCGCCAGATGAGGTGGAGGGATGTACACTTGCCCCAGGTCATGGACACCTGTACAATCATCTAGTTTCCCAGTATTTTTATAAATGGAGATTGGGCCCCATGACATCTACTCTGTCTTCCTTCCTTCATATGTTGCTTGATCACCCTTTCTCTCCTTGGTGCTTACATACTTCAGAACTTTTAGCCAAACCCTTGCCTATGACAATATTTTAGTCACCAGTTGTCACTGTTCCCCCGGTCATTGAGCGTTTTGGGGGAAAAAACAGCTTATATGGAATGGGGCTTGGTTCAACAGGTGACTTTAACTGCACCTCTACTTCTGGTTCCTCAAAACCAGTGGGTTGGCAGTAATGCTGTGTGGAAGTTTTCCCATTTCTCAGTGACCAGATTGTGAATATTTCCAAATGGGTTTTCTATTATTAATGTTACTGTGATTCTTTGTTTTGAAATAAAAATTCTGAATGTACATATGAAAAAAGAAAAAATATACATATGAAAAAAGAAAGAAAAAGAAATAACACCTATTCTACAAAAGCTGTTCCAAAAAATAGAAACAGAAGGAAAACTTCCAAACTCCTTCTATGAGGTCAGCATTACCCTGTTCCCAAAACCAGGCAAATCCCATCAAAAAGGAGAATTACAGACCAATATTCCTGATGAACATGGATACCAAAATACTCAACAAGATCCTAGCTGATAGGATCCAACAGTACATTAAAAGGATTATTCACCACGACCAAGTGGGTTTTATGCCTGGGATGCAAGGGTGGTCCAACATTCATAAATCAATCAATGTGGTAGAGCACATCAATAAAAGAAAAGCCGAGAACCATATGATCCTCTCAATTGATGCAGAAAAAGCATTTGACAAAATACAACATCTGTCCCCGATTAAAACTCTTCAGACTATAAGGATAGAGGGAACATTCCTTGATATCATAAAAACCATCTATGAAAAGCCCACAATGAATATCATTATCAATGGGGAAAAGCTCTCCTTTTCCCTTAAGATCAGGAACATGACCGGGATGCCCATTCTCACCACTATTGTTTGACATAGTACTAGAAGTCCTAGCCTCAGCAATCAGACAATAAAAAGAAATAAAAGGCATTCAAATTGGCAAAGAAGAAGTCAAACTCTCCCTCTTCACTGATGACATGATACTTTATGTGGAAAACCCAAAAGACTCCACCCCCAAATTACTATAACTCATACAGCAATTCAGTAATGTGGCAGGATACAAAAGCAATGCACAGAAATCAGTTGCTTTTCTATACACTAACAACGTAACTGTAGAAAGAGAAATTAAGGAATCAATTCTATTCACAATAGCAACAAAAACCATTAAGATACCTAGAAATAAGCATAACTAAAGAGGTAAAGCATCTATATTCTAGGAACTACAGAACATTTATGAAAGAAATTGAGGAAGACACAAAAAGATGGAAAAATATTCCATGCTCAAGGATTGGAAGAATAAACCTGGTTAAAATGTCTATCCTGCCCAGAGCAATTTACACTTTCAATTATATCCCTATTAAAATACCATTGGCATTTTTCAAAGAGCTGAAACAAAAAATCCTAAAATTTGTATGGAACCAGAAAAGACCCCGAATCACCAAGGGAATGATGAAAAAGAAAAACAAAGCTGGGGCATCACATTGCCTAACTTCAAGCTATATTACAAAGCTGTGATCACCAAGACAGCATGGTATTGGCACAAAAACAGACACATAGACTAATGGAACAGAATAGAGACTCCAGAAATAGACCCTCAACTCTATGGTCAACTAATCTTTGACAAATCAGGAAAAAATATCCAGTGGAAAAAAGACAGTCTCTTCAATAAGTGATGCTGGGAAAATTGGACAGCTACATATAGATAAATGAAGCTGGACCATTCCCTTACACCATACACAAAGATAAACTCAAAATGGATGAAAGACCTCAATGTGAGACAGGACTCCATCAAAATCCTAGAGGAAGACATAGGCAGTAACCTCTTTGACATTGGCCACAGGAACTTCTTTTAAGACACGTCTCCAAAGGCAAGTAAAACAAAAGCAAAACTGAACTTTTGGGACTTCGTCAAGATAAAAAGCTTCTGCACAGCAAAGAAAACAGTCAACAAAACTAAGAGGCAGCCCACGAAATAGAAGATATTTGCAAATGACATTACAGATAAAGGGCTGATATCCAAGATCTATAAAGAACTTCTCAAACTCAACACTCAAAAAACTAATAACCCAGTCAAAAAATGGGCAGAAGACATGAACAGACACTTCTCCAAAAAAGACATACAAATGGCTAACAGGCACATGAAAAAATGCTCAACATCACTAGCCATCTGGAAAATACAAATCAGAACCACAATGAGATACCACCATACACCAGTTAGAATGGCAAAAATTAACAAAACAGGAAACAACAAGTGTTGGCGAGGATGTGGAGAAAGGGTACCCTCTTACACTGTTGGTGGGAATGCAAGCTGGTACAGCCACTCTGGAAAACAGTGTGGACGTTCCTCAAGATGTTAAGAATAGAGCTACAACCTACAACCCAGCAATTGCACTACTAGGTATTTACTCCAAAGATACAAACCTAGTGAAAAGAAGGGACACGTGAACCCCAATGTTCATAGCAGCAATGTCCACATTAGCCAAACTGTGGAAGGAACCGAGATGCCCTTCAACAGATGAATGGATAAAGAAGATGTGGTACATATACACAATGGAGTATTATTCAGCCATCAGAAACAAAATACCCACCATTTGCATTGACATGGATAGAACTGAAGGGGATTATGTTAAGTTAAGTAAGTCAAGCAGAGAAAGACAATTATCATCTGGTTTCACTCATATGTGGAACATAAGCAGTAGCACAGAGGACCATAGGGGAAGGGAGGGAAATCCAAAGGGGAAGAAATCAGAGAGGGAGATGAACCATGACAGACTATGGACACTGGAGAAACAATCTGGGGGTTTCAGAGGGGAGGAGGGTGGGGAGGGGATGACAGGGTGATAGGTACTGAGGAGGGCACGTGCTGTGATGAGCACTGGGTGTTACACTTAACTAATGAATCACTGAACACTACATCAAAAACTAATTATGTACTATACAGTGGCTAACTGAACATAAAAAAAGAATTGCTTTGACAAGTATGAAATAATGGATTTAATCTTTAAAATTCTTCCTCTCAAATGTTTTCAATCAGAAGATAAAAAGAAAATTTGTCCAGTGCTGATTTGTTCTAAGAACAAATGTGATAACTTCCTTATCACAGCCAAAAATATCAAGAATAAAAATGAACCAACAATGTTTATGTTTACAAATAAAGTAGCCAGAGAAGAAATAGGTTATCATGCTATCATTATTCCATCCAGAATCTGATAGAAGGAACTATGAAGAAATTAGGAAACCAACGTTCCATTTTGCTTAAAAAAGAGAAACTGTGATCATTTGCTGTAACAGTGATTTTAAATGCAGTGATTTTTGTTTTAGTGTATAAAACATTTTCAAGCTCAGCTTTTCAAAAAATTATTTAAATAGAAAAAGGTTAACACAAGCAGCTACAACTGGCCAAATGTTTTATAATGTTACCATGGTATATCCAAACCCAATAAAAAGAAGTTTCAAGTTAAGATTCAAGGGAGAGTAGTGGGAAATGTAAATGGAATTCTGTGGATATTAAGGATTTTAAATTATTAAAGAACTTTACCAAAATGATTATTTAACTTATAAATTTTGTAATAGATAAAGAAAAAATGTTTTAACAATTATTTGATATGTCTTTCCTTTTAGGAAAAGACAAATTTCTCTTTACAAGCCAGGTATTATCTTACAATTAAGTGACTTTGGTAATGATAACAATTTGATATTTCACTTTTAAATTAATCCCAAATGTTATCCCACTATTTCATAAACTACACGGCTGATGCCTACTGCGGGAAGCACCTTTATGATGTTTGGGGTAAGACCCCTGAAAAATCCCCTTTTTCCTTCGTTGTTAAATATCTCTTGAATGAGATGAAACATAGAAGTTGTTGTTCCTTTTTCTTCCAGTGCTATAAATTGAAAAAAAATCAGTGTAATTCAATATTTAATCTTTGTACATTAAGACAGTCCAATGATTAATGAGAATTACAGAGGCTAAAATTACTTTAGAATATTCCTCTCTCCCTACTTATAGAATGGTCTTGTGCTGTCCAATATAGTAGCCACTAGACACTTGTATCTATTTAAATTTAAAATAAGTAAAATTAAGTAAAACTAAAAATTCAGTTTCTTAGTTGAATTAGCCACATTTCAAGTGTCTGATAGCCATGTGTCACTATTGGCTACCATACCAGACAACACAGATATAAAATATTTCCATCATTGTAAATTCTACTGGACAATACTTGAAAGTCTTTCATAAGGGACCTCAAAGGAGTATTTGGAATTGGGTATGACACAAATACTTTGATAGGGCAATTAATGGGTGATGGGATAGATACAGAGATGCCCCACCTGGATTGCAATATAAATTAAATCTGAAAATCTTACTAAAAAGAGGAGAAAATGTAAAAGAATATCACCACATGACTCCTTAAATAATTTACTGAGGAAGATAATAATAGAATTATGTAAGGTTTTTTTTCCTCTTCTTGAAAAGTGATAAAGGGGGGCGCCTGAGTGGCTCAGTCGGTTAAGTGTCTGCCTTCGGCTCAGGTCATGATCCCGGCGTCCTGGGATTGAGCTCCGCGTTGGGCTCCCGGCTCTGCGGGAAGCCTGCTTCTCCCTCCCTCTCCCACTCCCCCTGCTTGTGTTCCCTCTCTCGCTGTGTCTCTCTGTCAAATAAATAAATAAAATCTTTAAAAAAAAAAGAAAAAGAAAAAGTGATAAAGGTATTTTATTTCTAACATTTCACTTGAGAGAACAAAACAGATACCCTCCCTTCTGCTTAATATCTCCTTGCTAGGGGGATTGCAATACAAATCCAATTCCACAAATGTATTAAGTTCCTGAGGCAGAATATAACAACGAGAGCAGAACTAGGGGGCGAAACTGCATGTTCATACTGAGTAACTGTTGACTTAATTTGAAGAAAGCAAAATCTTTTCTATTGCTCGTCATGGTACTTCCTAATTATAAACTCCTTAAAGAGATCATTAGTAACTGAAGGAAATGTGGAAAGTCCCAAACAGAACTTTGGAGAAGAATAAAATCTAAAATTAACAAAAGGCTCTATAATAAAACAATAAATTCAAGATGCATGCCTTAAAAATCAGAGTCTGCTTTTGATTTATCAATTCTCCAGTTTTTCTGGTTTTTTTTTTACATCCTTAATTTCTACTTATTTAAAACAATCTAGTTATTTTAAAATGTTTTTAACTTAATTTTTATTAGTACTTCATTAAAGTTATTCTTAATCACTTTTTAACTGATTACTTCATTTAAAAAATAAAATAAAAAAACTCACCTTGAACCTGAATGCGAGTTCTGATAAGGGTCAGTGGGAAGGTGGCTATCTGAGCACATGTGTGAGACAATGTACTACATCCCAGCAAAATTATTATCCCAGGGTCTATAGACTCTGCCACGTGATGTTCTAGCCAATAATTCTTCAACAGCTGGCAGAGAAGATAGTAGTAAGTATCCTTTAAACACTATGCAAGTCTAAGTAGACTGAAGTTCACTGCTCATTCAATTTCAATAAACATATTGAGTAGCTTCTTGATTCAAGAATTACACTGAGCATTGTCATAGACGTTCTCTCACTTAATCCCTACAGAAACTTCACAAATCCATACTGTCATCTCCACTTTATAAATTTTATAAATGAGGAACTAATTCAGAGAAACTAAGTTATCAAGTCACAACGCTGATAAATAAGAGTCAAGCTTAATGGCTTGGTTTTAGTAACTGTTCTTTCCAAAATCTTTACGGAGGATTGGTCCTACTCCATGTACAGAGGAGGTTATCTGCCTACTGTCCTATCAGGGACAGGGCACACAGATGTTTTCTCCAAAAAATGTATTCAGACGGGGCACCTGGGTGGCTCAGTCGTTAAGCATCTGCCTTTGGCTCAGGTCATGGTTCCAGGGTCCTGGGATCAAGTCCTGCATCGCCCTGCATCGAGCTTCCTGCTCAGTGGGGAGACTGCTTCTCCCTCTCACACTCCCCCTACTTGTGCTCTCTCTCTCTCACTGTGTCTCTCTCTGTCAAATAAATAAATAAAATCTTTAAAAAAAAATGTATTCAGACAACCTCAGTTTGAGTTCTCCTATGTTTTGCATCTCTTGGTGTGCTTTTGTTTAGTTTGGTTTTGTTTGTTCTGTTTTGCCTAGTTGTTTTGGTTTGTAATGACATTCAAAGACCCAAGCAAAATTCTGGAGATTCTCAAAGGGATTAACAGAATAATGTAGAGAAGACTCCATAATCCACTCTAGGTTAACAAAACCACATTTTCTGAACTTTTAAGAGAGAGTCATCTTTCCAAATTTGCTTTTCCTTGAATAAAAGTGGCTAGAGGAAATTATTTTAAAATAGTGGGTTTAAAAGATCACTAAGTGCTTTTAGAACTGTTCATTCATCAAAGGATACAGCTTTACCATTATATATTGAGGTAATTACTGTGAAATATATAATCTGATGCTTTTGAAAAAATATATTTCAAAATGTCTTTACTCAGTGCACTTATTAGTCATGCAACAAAAAAAAGAGAAATGTGTAACGTCACTCTTACTCTGGTAAGAAAGCAAAAGATACTGAACTGCAGAAATAAAAGAATGGAGGGAGCCCAATATAAACAGCAGCAATGAATTTATTTTAATAAGACCACAGAAGCAGGCAAAAAAGGAGAAAAGAAATACATACTATATTGTTCAATACTTTAAACATCTATAAAAGATATATGCATTTTTAGTGCTAAACAAAATTGGCTATCTTTCCTAGGATTGTGGTACCACTTGCCAAAAATACCATTGGACCTGTGGCTGGAGAGCTGTCCTTCTTGCACTGAGAATGAGTTTAAGTGATACTAGTCACATACTCTCACCTGGTTCTTTATGACCAAATGGTATATATTGTTACAATAGTCTGCCTAAAACATATGTATGATCATAAAAATGAAATGATTGGCGAGAAGGGGAATAACTTGGAATCCTGCCTGATCAACAAGCACTACACTATTAGGATATTTGCCCTATCTCCATGCTGCCTCTCCCCCAGTAGCCCCCAAGGACTCCTCCAGCCAATTCTCATTTTCACAACTGGGCCATAACATCTCAGCTTTCTCAATCTTAACTGTACATCAGATTTTTCTAGAGAGTAAAAAACCTAAATCCCAGGCCTCCTCCCAGAATAATCAAATCAGAATATCTTGGTTGTATCCCAAGAATCTCTCTCTTTTTTAAATTTATTTATTTATTATTTGAGAGAGAGAGAGAAAGAGTGAGCATGCATGCGGGGGGGCGGGGGGAAGAGGGAGAGGTAGCCCAAGAGTCTTATTTTTTAAAGATCTACATACAGGTGATTCTGATATCCATCCAAAGTTGAGAACCACTATATCAGCATATAAGTTTATAAATATTATCAGTAAAACCTAATTCACAAAAAACACCAAACAAAAAGTTATTATTAGAATACTAGACAACTAACATATAAAATGAAAAGCCAAATAAAACCATTCAACTCAACCAAACTTCTTGGTCAGAAACTACTTCATGTAAAATCATTTACAACTAGATTTTTAGAATGAAGACTATTATTATACCAAATTTTCAAATCTAACACATAATGTCATATTATGAGAATAAACTCACCTCATAAACAGCAAAATCTATGCCTGCATAAGGTAGAATACCTAGCAAGTTAGGAATATAACCTTTGAAAAAGGTTCTAACACCTTCTTGTTTCAGAAGCTTCTGGCCACAATCAATGAACCCTGAATACTCTCCAGTTTTACCTAGAGCCAGTCTGGTCTTTAGAACCTAAATGTGAAGAATATTATTAAAATATATTGATCAGATTCACTCAACTCATCTAGGAATACACTAAACTCCATTATATACAATGCTTACTAATTATCATAGAAATCAAAAAAGAAAGCAATCTTAAATATAATTTTAGCTTCTCTCTAATTGGCTTTTAACTATGAACAGCTAACACAGTACAGTTTTTACAAATTATTTAAACAAGAAAATGTAATTAATCACTGTGGTTTTGACTGATAACATCTGCTCAAACTCATTTAATGTGCTATAAGGCAACATATTCTAAAACAAACTCATTTGAAATAACATTATTGCTTCAAAATAAAGCAACTACAGCCAAATTCCAAGTTAAAAAAAAATATATATATATATACATATGGTCATGTTAAAGTGAACAAGCAATATGAAAAATAACATTCAGTATATACTAAAATACATACTGTGGGAACTATTGTAACAGTGAGGCAGAATAACTATAATCATTTAATATGATGAAACATGCTCTTAAAATAGTAACATAACAGGAGCTATGAAGGCAATAGTAGACTTCAGTAGTCTGTCTGTGATCAACATTCCTGTGCAATTCTCCTAATCTTGGTAAAGATTATATTTCAGGTTCCAAAGTGTTTAATGGCTTCTTATTTTTTTAAGAAATTGAAATTATATTTCTTACACTGCATTCAAGAGCCTTTCTGATCTGGCCCCAACTCATTATCCATGGTATTATCCAGTCCAAACCTAAATATCTGCTCTTTTGCCTCCATTCCTTTGCTTAAGTCATTATTTCCACCTAAAATGCCTTTCTTCATTATCTCTAAATGTCCAAAATCTAAGCCAAACTCACATATTCTATTCATGTCTTTCATGAAACCCCTAACTGGCAATAATTTCTCCCCTCTGAATTTCCATAGCACTTCATATTGACCTCTCTTCTAGAATTCATATTTTCTATTTTAGATCATCATTATTGATGTACATGTTTTATCTCCCCATCTGAACTATAAGTTTCATGACCAAAATGCCCATCTGATTTGCCTCTGCATCTAAAAAATACCTTAAACTTAGTGGTTGTACAATACAGATTTGATTTGATTAATGATTAAGTGATTCTATCAATTAAGCAAGCAAGCAATGATTTTTTTTATCTTCTTGATACATCTACAATACTACTTTGATCCTAAACAAACAAACAAACAAAAGAAAACATTTACTAGGGCAAATAACTCTTGGTATAAGATTTAAATCCTGTAGCTATAAAGCTGTTTATTGTACAAAATCCTGATCTCCTTTCATTTACTTTAAAAGTTATAATTTGTGGGGCACCTGGGTGGCTCAGTAAGTTGGGCATCCAGCTCTTGATTTTGGCTCAGGTCATGATTTCAGAGTTGTGAGATTGAGCCCAGAGTGAAGTCCAGATCAGCAGGGAATCTGCTTCTCTCCTTCTCCCTCTCCCTCTGCCCTTCCCCCTGCTACCCCTCACCCTGGCTTGCACACACACACTCTCTCACTCTCTCTCAAATAAATAAGTATTTTTACAAAGTTATACTTTGTATTGAAAGCATTACTTTACTTAAAATTTTATAATAATACATACCTCCATGGGATAAATACAGGTCTGGGCAGTTGCACCAGCAAATGAGCCAGATATAAATCTCTCAATAATTCCTACATTAGCACCATCAAAACTAAGCCATTTCTTACACTGTACAAATAAAAGTATTGAAATGTATAATATTACTGAAATAGAATATTTTTAGAAAAATATTATTTTTTTCTCAGTTTATAACATTAATTAGTAGTATAACATTATTTGAAAAAGTATTCCAGATACCTGACATTAACATCTAGAGGAATACTTGATTTTAATTTTTATGCAATTAGTTGTCTAAGATAGTAAGACTTCTCTATTCAGCCTCCTCTTTCCTTTTTCTCCCCCGCCCTCCCCAGAATGAGTTAGCAACATTAAATCACTTAAGCATACTCATGAATGTACTATTTCATAAAAAGCATGCAAATGACAAAAAGAAGGCAGGGATTGTGTCTGCTATCTCTTTTTCACGCCCTGCCTTACATAAGCACAGTATTTAAAATTATTTGGTTACAGGATAATCAAGAACTTAATATATTTGTTTACAAGATAATCAAGAATAGTAAAAATGTGAGAGGCTCTTTCCCTTATAAGGAACAAGGGGTTACTCTGGTTAGCTTAAGTAGCAGGGAGGTTATTGTAATAACACATGTAGAAATAAGGAAACAAATATCAGCATAAAGGTCAGGCTTCACAGGAACTAAAGTAAGTCAAGTTTCATGGAGATTGAAATTGGAAACTCACTTAGGATCCAAGACAGCCTTAGCAAACTGATTATCTTGTTACCTCCTAGGCAAGATGTTTTCCTGTTTGCCTTTTCTAGAGGCCTATCACCAATATAATTCAGCTATTCTCTATAAACTAACTCTAGTTCTCAAATCAGTAATTCCCCATCAAAAAGTGTGATTGATTCAGTTAATATGAGAGACTGCTATATGTTCATGTACCCACTATCTTCTTCCTTTTAGTATCAGAGCTGACACAGCTGCAAACCACATTTCCCTCTTCTTTCTCGCAGCTAGGTTGTGTGGCTAAGTGACTAATTTTGGCCAATGAGATATGAAGGGAAGTTGAGTATGCAAATTCTGACATCTCCTTAAAGAGGCCTGTCTCGGACTCCTCTTTCCTCCATCTGAGGAATGGCAATGATGGAAGCAACCTCTGAAGCCATGTAGCTGTACCACTAGCCCTAGACCACTGGCCTCTATCTCATTTAAGCTACTGTATTTTGGAATCTGTTTAACAGCTTAGGGTGAACCCCAACAAGAACAGGAAGTCGTTACTAGATGTAGAGTACTACAAACTAAAACCTAAAATATGTGACACTGGCTTTATTGTTAGGACACAGATATTGCAGTCTGAGAAGATGATGATCTTTTCAATGTTTTGTGAAAATGCTTGATAAAACTGCCTGCTGTGATAATTTGGAAGGTAGATCATGTGCTTTCTGAGCCTGAAGTTCTAGGAAAACTGATTGTAAAATCTCAAAATGTTGGTCAGTGTTGCCCACTCCTTGCTGCTTTTAGCAAGATCTATTAACACATGACCTAATGCATCTCTCAGCTTTTCAGCCTTAGGGCCTTCTCCGAAGCCAATTTGCAAGCAGAAATGGATGGAAATGGAGCTCTGCTAAGGGAGTTTTCTTAGCCTGGTTTGGTAGTCAAGAATGGCGGGCTTCCAAGTAGGAAAAGCCACCTGTTCTGTACCCCAAAAGAAGGAAATTAGATGTCCTAAAGAGCTTGCCTAGCTGCCAAAATCAGATGTTGTCATCCAATTTCAGCCTATTGTTTCATTTGACATCAATGTAGCCCACTATAGAAATGAGAGAGAAGGGGAATGACTAAGCACAGGAACTGGAAAATAAAACAACAGAGAAGAGATTTTTAGATATGGTTACTCCACATGGTATTGACTGGAAACAGAGAAGAAGTGTAAGAAGTTTTGGAAAGAATTGTATGCTAGAAAACTCAAAAGCAAAGCCTACAAAACACTATGTTCCATTGATCTCTAAAGCAACTCTCAGGCTCTAAATCTAAGCAGGCTTTCTCTGGCCATGGCAGACCCTTCCAGAGCCCCACATCACATCTGGGCAGTTCTGTGCAGACTCACAGACTCACTTCACTGACAGAAACCCATCAAAAGCAAAAGCCTCTCATCTCTCTGCTTTTCTGCCTCAGGGCCTTCTCTGAAGCTGTGGGAGCCTGTCCACCCCAGAAGTCTGGGGAAGTTAAAGTCCTAAGAGCAATCTTCATACAATATGGGACAGAAACTGGTAGATAAGTAGCTCAGCTCTCTTCCTTCAGACAGATAATTCTGGGAACTATTGTGTACACTTCCTAGAAGTTCCCTCAGAATCACGCCCCTACTGCATATAGCTGAAACCCCACTTATGTACCCCTGTATTGGCTTTTCTTTCTTCTGTGTCTCACTGTCCCTGCTTCCTCACTCCTGCTTCTTCACAAATAAACTTTGGGGGGAATCCAAAGCAAAACTATTGGTATTACTTCAAAAGTGGTTCTATGCACCAATTAAAAGCCAGAGGTTGTCACAGTGGCTCAAAAAACAACACTCAACTATACGTTATTTATAAGAAACCCACTTTAGAAACTAAGACATGTATAGATTAAATGTAAATGACTAGAGAAAAATATATCACATTAACACCAATCAAAAGAAAGTGTGAGTAGCTATATTAAATTCAGACAGAGCAGACTTCAGACCAAGGAAAGTTACCAGGGATAAAGAAGGCATTACATACTGATAAAGGGGTTAATTATCTAAGAAGATATAACAATCCTTAGCACATACGTGCCTTACAACAGAGCATCAAACTACATGAGGCCAAAACTGATAGAAGTACAAAGAGAAATAGATGAATCCAGGGGCACCTGGGTGGCTCAGTCCATTAAGTGTCTGCCTTCGGCTCAGCTCATGAACCAGAAGTCCCAGGATCAAGACCCGCAATTGGGCTCCCCTCTCAGCAGAGAATCTGCTTCTCCCTCTGCCCCTCACCCCACTTGTGCTCTCTTTCTTTCACTCTCTCTCTCTCAAATATATAAATAAAATCTTAAAAAGAAATGGATGAATCCACTATCATAGCTGGAGATTTCAGCATCCTCTATTAGAAATGGACAGATACAGCAAAAAAAAAAAAAAAAAAAATCAGTAATGACATAGCTGAACTCAACACCACCATCAATCAACTGTATATAACTGACATCCACAGACTATTTCATCCAACAATAGCAGAGTACACATTCTTCTCAAGCTCACATGGAACATTCCCCAAGAAAAACCACATTCTGGGCCATAACACATCTTAACAAAGTTAAAGGAATGGAAAGCATACAATGGGTGCTCTGAGACCACAATGGAATAAAATTAGAAATCAATAACAGAAAGATAATCTTTTAAAATACCAAAATATGTGGAGATTTAAAAACACACTTCTAAATGTCAAAGAAGAAATCTCAAGAGAAATTTAAAAATATTTTGAGCTAAATGAAAATGAAGACACAATTTATCAAAAGGAGTGGGAAGTAGTACTTAGAAGGAAATATATAGCACTGAATACATATATTTAAAAAGAAGAAAGATCTAAAAATAGTAATCTGTTTCTACCTCAGAAAACTAGAAAAAGAAGAGCAAATTAAATCCAAAGTAGCAGAAGAAAAGATATAACAAGAATTAGAACAGAAATCAATGAAATTAAAAATAGGAAATCAATAGAGAAAATCAACAAAATCAAAAGCTGGTTCTTTGAAAAGTGGTCCTAGAAAGTAGGCCTGCTGATGTTGTTAGAACTGGATCACTCACCAGTCACTTGACAACAACGGGATCTTTGTTGGTAAATGGGATGATGAAAATCTATGGTATGTTATGGAATTACAATTACTAAGATTCATAGGCATAGTGGCTTGGGATAAAGTACTGGTAGACAGGAAAGCATTACATTATGCAGTTGCCCTAATACTTAAACAGCATGGGGACAATTATAAGGATTGTGGAGTTGGCTGATTCTAATTCACTATCTTAGAAACTTGGAAGGAAGACAATGTCAAGGTTAAGTCATCTAACTATCACCTTAAAGCATATTAAGAACACTATGATGCCTTCATAGCAGCATTTAGAGATCCTCATAGACTGTTAAAAATCAGGCCCACGATAGAAATGTAAAGGTAACAGAGTCACTAAGGAAACAACATAGAGCCTCAAAAGGTCTCCTATGCTAAAGTGAGGCCCCTCACTGGGAAGGAGTAGGATCCTGACACATGGGATGGGAACATTTGGGTGTATATGCCTGAGAAATCTGAGCCCTTAAATTCACAAGCACCCTCCAATTTGGCAAAAAGTTGTCCCCTTCCCACTGCTAGAGCAGAGCAGCTTCTCTTTGCACCGAGGCCATGCACATAAAGGCCTCAAAGAGGCAGATGCCTACCAAGAGGATGTTTGCTCTCCTCACAACCTGCCTACCCATCACCTCCTCTGACTGCCTCCCAGCCAATAATTTATATAGGGTCAGTCCTCAGATAGACCAAGGACCTGGCTATTATGGACAGGAAGGAATCGGGGGAACAGTGTGAGAGTGGGTACAAGAGTACTAATGGTGGCGATCTGAGGGATGGAATATAATGCTGGATAGGGAAGACTTTATTGATGTGGAGCACTTTCCCATGATACAGGACTCCCAAAACCTATCCTAATATGCTGCAGGAATTGCTCTTTAAAGCTTGGACACAACTCTGGCTGATAGCAAGCAAGGTGGTAATGCCGAAGTCTTGACAGATTGTTGAGGAAGGGATAAGCAGACTCAGGAAGGTGGAAACACTACAATGGAGTTTATCATGAGGAGAACCTTCTAGTAGACTATGTTTCTAAGATAAGAAGGGAGTCCTTGTTGAAGGACCCAAAGATGACTGTTCTTAGGGTTGACAGCAGGGGTCGTTGCCATGGAACTACAGCTACCATAGATACCTCTGAGGAATCTGCACAAAGTAAATTGAAAACCTTTAGGAAAGGATTCACCATTCTAGATGTCATTAAGAACATTCATGATTCATGGGAAGAGGTCAAAATATCAACATTAACAAGAGTTGGGAAGAAGGGGTTCCAGACTTCAGTGGAGACAGTTGCTGCAGGTGTCATGGAAACAGTAAGAGAACTAGAATTAGAAGTGGAGCCTGAAGATGGGACAGCGTTGCTGCAATCTCATGATAAAACTTCAATGGATAAAGAGTTTCTTCTGATAGATGAGCAAAAACAAGCGGTTTCTTGAGATGGAATCTAATTTTGGTGAAGATGCTGTGAAGACTGTTGAAATGACAACAAAGGATTTAGACTATTACATACACTTAGTTGATAAAGCAGTGGCAGCATTTGAGAGGACTGACTCCAATTTTGAAAGAAGTTCTGCTGTGGGTAAAGTGCTAACAAACAGCATCACATGCTATGGAGAAATTGTTTGTGAAAGGAAGAGTTAACCAATGAGGCAAATTTCATTGTTGTCTTATTTCAAGAAATTGCCAGAGCCACTCCAGCTCTCAGCAACTGCCACCCTGCTCAGTCAGCAATCCTCAACATCCAGGCAAGACCCTGCACCAGCAAAAAGATTACAACTCACTGAAAGCTCAGATGATGCTTAGCATTTTTAGCAATAAAGCATTTTTAATTAGAGTATATATATAGTTTTTTTAGACATAACGCTATCACACACTGAATAGACTACAGTATAGCGTAAACATAACTTTTATATGCACTGGGAAACCAAAAATTCATTTGACTCACTTTATCGTGCTGATAAAGTGCAATGAACCAAACCCACAATATCTTCCCGGTATGCCTGTATTTACAATGGTATCTATTGTTGTACACATTCCAGTTTTCTCTCTCATTAAAGTCCAAATTTTTTAAATAAAATTTAAAATCTGAGCTTTATCATAAAATTCCATAGGCCCCAATCTTGAGAGCTGTCTCAGGTGCAATTTTAAAAACATTTACACCATTTCCCCACCGAAGAGAATGAATTCCTCCTTCTTTTAACATCTGCTCAAATCCACCAATCAATCTCATTCTCCTTGACTTTAAACTATGAACCTAGAAATGTACAGGAAATTTATTTTTAAATTTTTTGCTCATAATATAGCATTGATGTTATTATTGCTAATAAAATAATGATACATAAATGTAGAAATCTATGAACTTCAACACCATTTTCACTGTCCTTTAGAGACATATAAAATTGATGTATTAATTTTTTGTTGTCCCCAAATACATACGTTAATCTCATACATCAAAGAGAGCAACTTAAAGAAAACAGGAATGACTTATCAGAGAATTTTTGCATACAAAAAATGTGTTGTTGCTGCTAGATTATTACAGAGTACACTGAAATATGCACTGAAAAAGGAATGCGTGAAAATATATCAAACTTTCAGTAGCGGATACTTCTGGGTTATGGGTTGAAATTGGTCTCCCCAAAATTTATATGTTGAAGTCTTAATGCCTCAGAATGTGACCTTATTTGAAGATAGGGTCTTTATAGAGATAATCAAGTTAAAGTAAGGTCTTAAAGTGTCCCTAAAAACTAATATAATTAGTGTCCTTATAAAAAGGGGAAATTTGGACACAGAGACATGTACAGACGGAAGACAACATGAAGAGACACAGAGAAAAGACAGCCATCTACAAGCCAAGGAGAGAGACCTGGAACAGATCCTTTCCTCACTGCTCTCAGAAGGAACGAACCACACAGACACCTTGATGTCAGACTTCTAGACTTCAAAACTGTGAGACAATAAACTTCTGTTGTGTAGGCCAGTCAGTTTGTGATATTTTGTTATAACATCCTTGGCAAACTAATACACAAGGATTACAGGTCATTTTAATGTCTTCCATTCTACTTTTCTGCATCATCCCATTTTTCTAATGTATTATTTTATAATAAGAATATGTCCTTTTTAAGAAAGTAAAAATTAGAACATTAGTAAAATACCCTCCTGTCTATAATGTAACAGGATAATAATGGGAGAGCAAGGTGAAATGGGCATTTTCATCTCCTGTGGGAAGAAAAAGTCTGGAAAAGAATTTAACAGTATACACACATGCACACACACACACACACACACACACACACACACACACACACAAAGCCTTAAAAATGCTCATATCATTACTTAACTTCTAGGAAATCTTTCTAAATAAATAATCCTAAATATGAAAAAAACTCATAATCAATGATATCGATCATTATGAACTATTATGAATTATAATTTTAAAAGAGTTTTAAAAACCACCTACATGTCCAAGAATAGGAAAAAATAATTTAAAAAATTAATATGACACATCCACTTGAAATAATAGTCATTAAAACCTGTTTTTGAAGAATACACAAATAATTGAAATATTTGAAAAATATTTGAAATAACATGAAAACATGCTATACTGTTAATCACAAAACCAAAAAACAATATATAAATTATTCATAAAGTGAGAACTGCTACTGAGTATGGGGCATTGCTTCTATAGATACAGGAGATTTGGAGAAAGAAAGCCCAAATCTGTTCAGGGTTGCATTGTGGATGCAGACCTGAGTGTTCACAACTTGGTAATTATAAAAAAGCAGGAGAAAGATATTCCTAGGCTGATCCTATTGTGCCTCAGCACCTGGTGCCCACAAGAGCTAGCAGGGTCTGCAAACTTTTCAATCTCTCTGCAGAAGATTATGCCCACAGATACATTGTCAGAAAACCTGTAAACAAGGAGGGCACGACACCCAGGACCCAAGTGCCCAGCATTCAGCATCTCATTGCTCCATGTGCTCTACAACACAAACAATGCCTATGAAGAAACAGCATACTAAGAAAAATAAGCAAGAGTCCACAGAACATGCTAAACTTTGGCCAAGAGAAGGAAGGAAGCCAAAGGAGAAAATCAGGAACAGATTGTCAAGAGATGGAGACTATCACCTCTGAGAGCTCCTACTTCTACATCTGAGTCTGTCAGAAGTAAGATTTTTTAAGAGTAACAAATAAATAAGATCAGACAACAACCAAAAAAACTATTAATAATCCATTACCAAGGGGCGCCTGGGTGGCTCAGTCAGTTAAGCGGCTGCCCTTGGCTCAGGTCATGATCCCAGGGTCCTGGGATCGAGCCCCGCATGGGGCTCCCTGCTCAGCAGAAAGCCTGCTTCTCCCTCTCCCTCTGTTTGCCGCTCTGCCTACTTGTGCTCTCTCTCTCTGTTAAATAAATAAATAAAAATATTTTTAAAAAAATTTAAAAAATCCATTACCAAATGTCACCAATGTTACCAAAAAAAAAAAAGAGAATAAAACACCTCCGTATATAAGTTTAATTATAAATCTAAACTCACTAGATTGTGAATTATTAATTTTTGTATCTTTGTGAAGAAAGTATTCAGCAAATATTAAATTTTAATTACGACAGTTAACAGATTAAACTATGCACTATTGAAACTACTATTAACAATCCATCACTTAGAAGAATAAAGATAATTAGACACCAATACTTCTAGTGAGGTATCAATCAATAGCACCCTCTAAGTAACTTATTTGCCAATTCTTAGAAATATGGCTTAATACTTAAATAGTACAATAGAACCATGCTATTACGTAGGTGCCAGGGTCTAGAGATAATCAATAAATAAGACTAATGGTGTCTTACCACTTCTTTGATATTTTTAGTTCTATTTCTGAAAAAACTTCTAATAGAGTGTCCTATTATTATTATTTCAAATAAAAATTAATTTAAATAGCACACAAGCATCTTTAAGAAAATTTAAAAATCTTAATATTGAAAATAAGAAAATTTGCATTTTCAGAAAAATGTGAAATTATAATGAGAAATAGTATGAAAGGTGCCAAAACACTTCTTTTTGAAAATTGTCAAGGGTTTTTCAAGTGACTTTAAGGAGTCAAGTGTGCAAACTACCTGCATCATGACTTTCAAGTGGTCAAAAGATGCTGTGCATGTCCTTGCAACTGCCCCAGCTATACCTCCTGCCACCAAACGCCTCCACCAATCTCCAGAATGCTTTTCTTCTTCAGTAAATTCATCTGGGATAGATATACTCTCCCCTATGTCAATTATCTGATAAAAATGTAAAAATGAATTACACAATAAAGTATACATACTTGATAAATTAAAAGGATAATTTTTTACAAAGACGAAAAACCCAAAGTATTTTTTTGTATCTCACCTCCTGTTAATGAATACTGACAATTTTCTCAGCACTTGTACTAGACCAAATGATTTTTAATAATACATTCACATACAGATTTAAAATCTACAAAAATCAATTCCTATTAAATTAAAGTTATTAATTTTAAATTCTCAAGCTATTTAGATTAATCTCTTCCATGGAAAATGTAAATATTCGGGTGCCTGGGTGGCTCAGTTAGTTAAGCGACTGCTTTCAGCTCAGGTCATGATCCTGGAGTCCCAGGATCGAGTCCCGCATCGGGCTCCCTGCTGAGCAGGGAATCTGCTTCTCCCTCTGACCCTCCCCCCTCTCATGTTCTCTCTATCTCATTCTCTCTCTCAAATAAATAAATAAAATATTTTTAAAAAAGAAAATGTAAATATTCAATGTAGGGATAATATCCTAGTCACATACCACAATGCCTGTCACACAATGCTTAATTAAGTTTCCCTACTTCATTTCAAAATCTCTCGAATTCCAGTGTGTACTTACCTAATCTGTCAGAATTCAAAAGTAGTATTTTATACTCTTAGACTTCTTTCTCTATTATTTACATTGACTTTTTTCTCTAATGACAATTTTCTTTTTAAAACTTTGAACTTTAACAAGTTTTGCATTTCACTTTATTTTCAGTAATCATACATGCTTTTGCTGAGATTATCCATTTCTGCTAAATGTTGAGGCAATGTGACTCACTGAAAAGAGTGCCACATTGGACACAGGGGATCTAGGTTCCATTACTTGTCAATCATGGCAGACAAGTCACTTCTCTGCTTCTTAGTTTTCCCACCTTTATTTATGCATTCATTGAGTGCCCCCTTTCCAGGTGCCATTCCACCTCAGAACTTTGTACTTGATTTTCCCTCTAGTAGGACCTTTCTCCTTGGCTCTTTCCATAGATTCCTCTTTAATACTTAGCCCAATCTTTATTAGTTCATTTCTATCTGTTGCTTGCTTCCTCCTTTAGAAAATAAGTCTGATAAGAGCAGCAACCTGTTTTATTTTACGCACTGGGATAGATATACTATCTATCCTGGTCTTACTTAAGTACCTAAATACTTAAAAGGTCTATTTAAGTATTTAAATCCTGTGCTATTCAAGTATTTAAAAAAGACCTAACCTGGTCTTTTTTATGCACTGTTGTAAACCTTGCACTTTGGTCAGTGGAGATAAGTATGCTCAATAAATATTTGTTGAACTAATAAATTAACACACCAGGTGCTGGGTTGTGTATTCATAATACAGGGCAGAAATTAAGTTTCTTCCCTCAGGGAGTTGACAGTATAATACAAAAGAAAGGAAAGGAAACAAGCAATTATAATATAAAGGAATAAGTACAATAACAAGGGTAGCATAAAAAAAGTGTCTAAGAACACAGTATCGAGACATTTAATGGAGTGTAGAATTTTATTTTTGTTGGGGGGAGATGAGTGGAACTGTCAAGGAACATTTTTCACGTAAAGTAACTTAGAAGTAGCAAAGCAATATGAATCCAGGTATTCTGACCTCAAAGTTTACCTTCTTGTCCATCACACTGTACCATCTCCCTGTAGAAGTAGGAATTAGCCAAGGGAATGTTCTAGGCAAAGAAAATAATTTGTTCAAAGACATTAGATATTCTAAGAACTGCAAGACTATATAGGGATGGAAGGAGGGTAAAGGAAAGCTCAAGACCTTGGAATAATGTTGACATTTATGGCTTGGGCAATTAGGAAGATGATGACACCATTCAGTGAAATGGTAAAAGAAGATCTAGAGGACAAATGATGTGGTGTGTGTGTTTGAGGTGTCCCAACTGATATCCAATAAATGCTTGCACATGCAGAAGGAAGGTGTGCTCTAGAGACATAAGACGTGGAGCAATCACTAGGCCTATATCTGGTAGTTCAACGTGGGAGAGTAAATAGGATTGCCTAGAAAAAAAATATACAGGGTGAGAGGCAAAGAAAGTTGAAACTGGAACATAGAAGAAAGCTAATATATAAGAGACAGACTGAGAAAGAAGAGCCTCAAGAGAGACAGAAAAGTAATGACAGAGAGGTGGGAAGAAAACCAGGAGAATGTAGTGTCAAGGAAGCCAGCTGAAGAGAACACGTAAAAAAAGAGAGTGGTAAGATCTAGAAAATATCCACTGAACTAACAGTGGATAGAAACTGGAGAGAGACTGGCTTAGTAAAAGAATTTCTACAAAGTGGTGAAAGCAAAGCCAGTTAGCTGAGAAGTGAATGGGTGTATAGCCATGAAGAGAGAAAAAGGATAAGGTAGCTAAGATGGGACTTCAGTAGGATTACATTTTTTTGTAAAAGGTACTGGCTTAAATATGTTAAATGTTGTATTTAAATGCAGGATATTTAAATACAAAACATAAAGGAGATAATAGAGAGAATAAGGCCCCTGAATAGGTCAAAGATGAAATCAAAGGGGAAATAAAAAAAAATCTTAAGACAAATGGAAACACAATATACCAAAACTTATGGCATGCAGCAAACGCAGTTCTTAGAGGGAAGTTCATAGCAATACAGGCCTACCTCAAGAAACAAGAAAAACCTCAATCTAAATTTAAACCTTAAGGAACTAGTATTATGCTAAGTGAAATAAGTCAGTCAGAAAAAGACAAATACCATATGATTTCACTCAAATGTGGAATTTAAGAAACAAAACAGAAGAACATAGGGGACAGGAAGGAAAAATAAAATAAGATGAAAACAGAGAGGGAGGCAAACTCTTAATTCTAGGAAACAGAGGGTTGTTGGAGGGGGGGTGGGGGATGGGGTAACTGGGTGATGGGAATTAAGGACACACTTGATGTAATAAGTACTGGGTGTGATATGCAACTGATGAATCATTAAATTCTACCCCTGAAACTAATAAATAATAATAATAATAAATAAATAAATAAACCTTAGGGAGTTAGAAAAAGAAAAACTAAGACCAAAGTTAGCAGAAGGAAGGAAATAATAAAGATCAGAGCAGAAATAAGTGAAGTAGAGACCGGAAACAAAAACAAACAAAAAACAAAAGATCACCAAAACTAAGTGCTGGGTTTTTTTTAAAAGATAAACAAAATTGGCAAACATTTAGCTAGACTAACTAAAGAGAGAAGACTCAAATAAATAAAAGCAGAAACAAAAGAGGAGACATTACAACTGATACCACAAAACTACAATGGGTCATAAGACATTACTCTGAACAATTATACACCAATAAATTGCATAACCTAGAAGAAATGTATAAATTCCTAGGTACATACAACCTACTGAGACTGAATCATGAAGAAAGAGAAAATCTGAACAGAGCAATAATGAGAAAGCAAATTGAATCACTAATTAAAAAAATCTCCCAACAAAGAAAAGCCCAGGACCAGATGGTCTCCCTGGTGAATTCTACCAAAATTTAAAGAAGAATTAATGCCAATCATTCTCAAACTCTACTAAACAACTGAAGAGAATTGAACCCTTCCAAACTCATTTTTATAATACTAGCATTACCCCGATACAAAAGTCAGACAAGGACACTACAAGAAAACTACAAACCAATAGCCTTAATGAACATAAATGCAAAAATCCTCCACAAAATATTAGCAAATACAATTCAATGGCACATTAAAAGGATCATGATAAATGGGATTTATCCCTGGGATGCAAAGATGGTTCAACATACACAAATCAAAAAGTGTGATATATCACGTTGACAGAATTAAGGATAAAAATCATATGATCATTTCAATAAATGCAGAAAAAGCATTTGACAAAATTCAACATCCTTTCAAGATTAAAACTATCAAAAAGTTGGGTAAAGAATGAATATAACCCAACATATTAAAGGCCATATATTACAAGCCCATAGGTAACATAATACTCAATGGTTAAAGGTTAAAAGCCTTTCATTGAAGATCAGAAACAAGACAACGGTGACAATTCTTCTCACCAACCCTATACAGCATAGTACTGAAAGTCCTAGCCTCAGCAAGAAAGAGAAATAAAAGGCATCCAGGGGTGCCTGGATGTCTCAGTTGGTTAAGCCTCTGACTCTTGATTTCAGTTCAGGTCATGATCTCAGGGTCATTAGATCAAGCCCCACATCAGGCTCCATACCAAGTGTGGAGCCTGCTTAAGATTCTCTCACTCCTTCTCCCTCTGCCCCTCCCTGATCAATCTCTCTCTCTTTCTCTCTGAAAAAAAAAAGGCATCCAAATCAGAACGATAGAAGTAAAATTGTCTCTGTTGCAAATGACATGATCTTATATATAAGAAATCCTAAAGACTCCACCAAAAAAACTGTTAGAACTAATCAATGGAATCAGTAAAGTTGCAAGATACAAAATCAATATATAAAAACCAGTTTCATTTCTATACACTAACAACAAAATATCTGAAAAAGAAATATAGAAAACAATCTCATTCATAATAGCATCAAAAACAATAAAATAGTTATGAATAAATTTAACCAAGGAGGTAAGAGACTTGCACACTGAAAACTGGATAACATTGATGAAAGAAATTGAATATGACACAAATAAATGGAAAGATATACCATGCTCATGGACTGAAAGAATTAATATTGTTAAATGTCCACATACCCAAAGCCGTCTATAGATTCAATGCAAGCCCTATCAAAATTCCAATGGCATTTTTCAGAGAAATAGAGAAAAAAAATCCTAGGATGCATATGGAAACACAAAACTCAAATAGTGAAAGCAATCCTGAGAGAGAACGAAGCTGGAGGCATTATACTCCTTGATTTCAAGCTATAGTAATGAAAACAGTATGACACTGGCACAAAAACAGACACATAAACCAATGGAACAGAATTGAGAGCCCAGAAATAAACCCTCACATATATGGTAAACTCATATTTGACAAAGGAGCCAAGAATATTCAATGGGCAAAGAATAGTCTTTTAAAAGAATGATGTTGGGAAAACTGGATAATCACATGCAGCAGAATAAAATTGGACCCCTACCTTAAACCACTCAGAAAAATTAACCAAAATGGATTAAAAACTTAAACCTAAGATCTGAACCTGTAAAACTCCTTAAAGAAAACAAGGAAAAAGCTGCTTGATATGGGTCTTGGCAATGACCTTTTGGGTATGACGCCAAGAGCATAATTAGCAAGAGCAAAAAGTTTTTGTAAGCATCCAACTCTTGATTTCAGCTCAAGTCATGATCTCAGGGTCATGAGATGGAGCCCCAAATCGGGGCTCCACACTGAGCGTGGAGCCTGCTTAAGATTTTCTCTCTCCCCCTGCCCTTGCCCCACCTCTTGCTCTCTCTCTCTCTTTCTAAAAAGAAAACAAAAGCAAAAATTAATAAGTGGGTCTACATCAACCTTAAAAGCTTCTATACAGTAAAAGAAACAATCAGCAATATGAAAAAAGGCAACCTACAGAATAGCAGAAAATACCTACAAACCATATATCTGATTTGGGGTTAATATCCAAAATATATAAGGGTCTCATACAACTCAATAACAACAAAAAAAACCAATCTAATGAAAAAAATGGGCAGAACAACAAAATAGATATTTCTCAAAAAAAAAAAAGACATACAAATGGCCAACATGTATATGAAAAGATGGTCCACATTACTAATCAACAGGGAATGCAAATCAAAATCACAATGATATTACCTCTTGTTAGAATGGCTACTACCTACAAAACAAGAGATAACAAGTGTTAGTAAGGATGGAGAGAGAAGGTAAGGAACCCTTCTGCATTGTTGGTGGGAATTTAACTGGTATAGCCACTGTGGAAATCAGTATGAAGTTCCTCAAAATATTAAAAAAGAACTGTCATATCCAGAAATTCCACTTATTGGTATAAAGCCAAAGGAAATGAAATCAGAATCTCAGGGGCGCCTGGATGGCTCAGTTGGTTAAGCGTCTGACTCTTGATTTCTGCTCAAGTCGTGATCTCAAGGTCCTGGGATTGAGCCCAAAGTCAGGCTCCCTGCTCAGCATGGAATCTGCTTGTTTCCCTCTCCCTCTGCCCCTCACCCTGTTTGCATAAGTGTGCTCTCTCTCTCACTCTCTCTCTCTCTCTCTCATTCTCCCTCCCTCGAATAAAGCATTAAAAAAAAGAAATCGGGATCTCAAAAAGATATCTGTACCTCCATGTTCATTGCAGCATTATTCACAAAAACCAAGTTATGGAAACAATCTAAGTGTCCACCTGTGGATGAATAAATAAAGAAGATGCAGTATATATACACAATGGATTATTATTTAGCCATTAGAGAGAAGAAAATCCTGGGCACCTAGGTGGCTCAGTTGGTTAAGCGACTGCCTTCAGCTCAGGTCATGATCCTGGAGTCCCAGGATCGAGTCCCGCATTGGGCTCCCTGCTCAGCAGGGAGTCTGCTTCTCCCTCTGACCCTCTTCCCTCTCGTGCTCTCTATCTCTCATTCTCTCTCTCAAATAAATAAATAAAATCTTTAAAAGAAAAAAAAGAAGAAAATCCTGCTATTTGCAACAATATGGATGGACTTCAAGGACATTATGCTAAATGAAATAAGTCAAACAGAGAAAGAAAAATACTGTACTGCATCACTTAAATATGGAATCTAAAAAAAGGCAAATTCATAGAAGCAGAGTAGAATGGTGGTTGCCAAGAGCTGGGAAATGAGGGAAATGGGAAGATGTTGGTCTAAGGAGAAAAACCTCTGGTTATGAGGTGAATAAGTTCTGGGGACCAAATGTACAGCATGGTGATTACAGTTAATAATGTATTATATACTTGAAAGTTGCTAAGAGAGTAAATCTTAAATGTTCTCACCACAAAAAAGAAATGGTAATTATGCAAGGGTTATGGAGGGAAATGTGACAATCATTTCACAATACATAAGTATATCAGATATCATGTTGTACACCTTAACTTACACAATGTTGTATGTCAATTCTGTCTCAAAAAATCTTGAAAAAATAGACAATTTGTAGAAAAGAACATGTGAATCTCTAGTATTTCTATGAAGACATGTTAGAAATGCACATTAAGACAAGATACCACTCTATACCCAACAGAGTGGAAAATATTAGAAAATTGGATAATACCAAGCAATATTCATGCATTGCTGGTGGGAATGTAAGCTGGCATAGAAAGTCATTTGGGAAATAACATGGCTATCTTTCATAGAATTAAGACTAGGATAACCTCTGTAAAATTGCAAATGCATATTCTTTTTGACTCAGAAATCCAGGTGAAATTCTCCAAGGTACAAAAGAGGAAAGATTTTTTTGTTTTTTGGATGAAGTTGCAGAAGATCTAGATGTCTGTTACTAGGGAAATGGATAAAGAAGATGTGTTAAATGCATACTATTGTAGTGGTTAGAAGCAACAAACTAGATGAATGCATAACAACAAGGACAAATCTTAAAATCATAACACCGAGTGAACAAAGCAAGAAATCAGTTGTGGACTTCAGCAGAATACTACCTATGTAAATTAAATACACACACACATGAAAAACTACATGATTCCTAAGATAATATACATATCCAAGACACAGACTACACATATTAACATAAGTGCCTATCATAATAAGTAACATTTATTGAAGACATATATTACCTGCCCAGCCCTTTTCTAAATTCACTAACTAATGTATTAATTTAATTCTCAAAACTCTTACCATTATTATCCCCAGTACATAACTGAGAAAACTGAGGCACAGAGGGATTATAAAGCTAGTGGGTGGCAGAAGTGAAATTCAACCCTAGACCCTAGACATCTGACTCTGAAGCCTATGCTCTTTGTCCTCCCCTATATTGTTCTATGAAGAGGAGGATGCAAACAGTATGCCATGAATAAATGATTAACTTAACCCCCTGCATCGAGATCTAAAAAAGAAAAAACAAGTTTTCGATTAAAAAGCCTCATTTGTTCCTCACAACTCTGAGTCAAGTGCTTACATAAAAAGAACAGGTAGATTATATTTTTGATCCTTTCTGATTCTGAAATTTTGAATCTTAATCTTTGACTTTACATTTCCCATGACAGAAAGCTGAGTATATCATCTCTGATATACTCTGTGAAAAAAGAAAAGTATATTATTTTTCCACTTTCCTAGGACAGTTAACTATATTAGATTAATTTATTCTCAACACAAAGTAGGCCCTTTCAGTGGATGAGTATATACTTTAAGTTCTAGGTTTTAGTAAACAAAGAAATTGTAGTAGCTATGTTTGTACATTTAATACTAACACTCATTGCTCAATTAGTAGAACATTATAAGGAGAGAATACTGTTATTTTAGTCACTGAGGCTGGAAGTATTATAGAGGTTACATAATCATAATAACAGCTATGACATTTGCGGCAAAATAAAAATAGAGTAGAATCCAAAGCAATCTTACAGTAGAATGCTTCCAGAAATGAGCAGTTTCATCAATATTTGTTGCAGGATGAAGTAAAAAGTAGTACTTCCATTCATCCCAGTCTACTGTCATTGTTCCATCACTATCAATGCTAAAATTTAAAACAAAAATAGTGCTTATAACATTTATAACAAATACTCTAAGAATAAGTACTAAGAATACTCTGTTGAATATTTTAAAAGTTGCTAAGACAGTAGATCTTATGTTAATTGTTCTTACATGGAGACAACCTAAGGGTCTACCAGTGGATGAATGGATAAAGAAAATGTGGTATGTGTGTGTGTATACAGACACACACACACACACAATGTGTATGTGTGCACAGTGGAATATTATTCAGCCATAACAAAAGGAAATCTAGACATTTGAGACAACATAGATGGATCTTGAGGGCATTTTGCTAAGTGAAACAAGTCAGAGGGAGAAAGACAAATACCACATGATTGCACCTATAAGTGAAATCTTTAAAAAAAACAAAGAGCTCATAGATAGAACAGATTGGTGGGTGGTTGCCAGAGGTGGAGGTTTAGGGGATGAGTGAAATGGGTGAAAGAGGTTGAAAGGTACAAACTTCAGTGATAAAATAAGTCATGGGAATGTAATGTACAGCATGGTAACTATAGTTAATAATACCGTGCTGCATATTTTTGAAAGCTGATGAGAGTAAATCTTAAAAGTTCTCATCACAAGAAAAAAAAATTTAATTACATATGGTGACAGATGTTAACTAGACTTATTGTGATGATCATTTCACAATATATACAAATATCAGAACATTACATTGTACACCTGAAACTAATGTTATATGTCAATTATACCTCAATAAAAAAGAAATAAATTTAAGTTTTAACTACAAAAAAGTATTCTTATCACAAAAAAATAATAGTTATAAATAAGGCGGTGGGAGGAAACTTTTGGAAGGGATGGATAGGTTTATGGCCTAGATTGTGGTAATGGTTTCCTAGATGTAAAATTACCTCCAAACTCATCAAGTTGCATATGTCAGTTTTGTACAGATTTTTGTTATGTTAAAAAAATTAAAAATTAAATTTTTTAAATCAATTGCTTAAGAGAATTATATCTATTCTTTAAACTAAAGCAGGCAGAATTTTATTCTAGGGACTTTGTAACGTGTGAACAATTTATGATTTAGTCAATAGCATTCTCACAATTCAATAAATCTCTTAGGGATCTTTCTTATAACACTGTCAATAAAAGCTAATGTTATCAAACCTAAAAAGAAAGGCAGGCATGCAGGAAAGGAGGGAGGGAGGCAGGCAGGGAGAAGGGGCTACAACTATAGCAATTAATTTCTACCTTGGAATATTAAATAAAAATAAAAACTATCAATAATAAGAAAAAGGGCTGACCTTTGTAGAATTTTTTTTGCCTGAGCTTCAGAAATATTTATACCCAGTGATTTCAAAGCAGCAATTATTTCTGAAGTTTCTATTATACCTTTAAAAAGTGAAAAAAAGTCAAATTAAATTATCTGAAAAGATAACAAGGCAAAATATTCTTAGAATGCAATAGTCTTTAAAAAGCCCATGTTTTTTAGACCTATAATCCCATATTCACAACACAAAGGCTAAAAGCTCTGAAAACTAAAAGACTTTTTGTAAATTTGGCACCAAAACTCATTTGGTAGCCAATTACTTATCTGATTTTGTGTGATTATTCATTTGTTTCACTGAAGAAATATTCACATTTACAATTGCATGGTAATGCCCCAAACCCCACCTGGAGTATTACATAATATATCATACACGCATTCTGTTGCTTTTCTAAAACCCAAATTCCAAATTTCTAAACACATTTTACCCTAAGGGTTTCCAATAAGAGATTTTAGATCTACAACAGATCTAGATTATTGTACCTACTTGGAAAAAATTAAAAAGCTAACTCTGAAGATCTGATTCAGGGGCATGAAAATAAGGCCACTCAACATTTTATAAGGTAAGTTTTTAAAGAAATAACATACTTAAAATATAATAGAACACAAACTCTTTTTAATACAACCATATCCTGTGTTAAATAACTCAAGTCAACTGATATATTTAATACAAGCCTACTATGCATCTCAATCGCAAAGTGCTGAATGTTGTGAAGGAGAAATTAAGTATTCCATATGCTCCTCAAACTCTAAAATGTTTAACTCATCATGCTGCTCTCCAAGTCCAAAAAATCTTTGATTTCACCCTCACCCCCACCACCATGTAAAACAAAGAGTTGAGGCTACTCATCTTTTAAAATATGAGGACATTTTCATGTTAAAAAAAAATCAACTTAATGTCACCTAGCTGTAAAATCTATAACATCAAAAAACTACTATAAATTCAGTCACATCTTTATTTCATATTTTATGAACTACAGCTGCATCTGCATACATTTATAAATAGCATACATATGTATGAGACATATTTATTTACCCTATAGACAAAGCCCAGTATTCACACACAGAATATGTGGAAATGGTATTCTAGTTTTACCTACAGTCTTTATGATTTAAGGGTTTGTGACAAAGTACACCTTTCCTCTGTAAATCAGCATGGATATTTATCACAACACTATGTATAAGAGTACAAATTTGGAAACATCCCAAATGTCTTAAAATACAGGAATGACTAGATAAGTCTACTCATAAATGGAATATTTCAGAGTCATTAAAGACTATGTGAAGAATATTAAATGAAATGCAAATGCTTACATTATAACATTAAAAGAAAAAAGTAGGGCATCAAACTATATGTAGTGTGACTACAATTTCATTTAAAGAGAGAAAGAAGGACGCCTGGGTGGCTCAGTAGGTTAAGCATCTGCCTTAGGCTCAGGTCATGATCCCAGAGTCCTGGGATCGAGCCCCACGTGGGGCTCCTTGCTCGGCGGGGAGCCTGCTTCTCCCTCTCCCTCTGCCTGCCACTCCCCCTGCTTGTGCTCTCTCTCTCTTTCTCTGATTAATAAATAAAATCTTTTTTTAAAAAGTGTATGCTTAAAAAAAGAGAGAGAGAAAGAGAAACCAAGAAAGAAAGAAATAAAAAGTCTAGAAGAAACTATAAAAATATATTAAAATGTTAAACCTGATCTCCAGACAGCAGGGTTACAAGTAACTTTTACTTTCTTTTAAGGTCTTTGTGTTATCTAACTTTCCTGCAACCAAAATATTTTCAAAATCAGCAAGTAAACAATGGCATTTTTTTAAATTACCATGATACTTTCAGCTCATACATTACAAAAGAGTGGAGAGGCCTACTCCCTAAGCCAAGAAGCTTTAAATTCAGAGGACAAATTACTTTATTTAAAAAATAGTAACCAGGGGTGCCTGGGTGACTCAGTCAGTTAAGCATCTGCCTTCAGCATGGGTCGTGATCCTGAGGTCCTGGGATGGAGCCCTGCATCAGGCTCCCTGCTCAGTGGGGAGTCTGCTTCTCTTCTCCCTCTGCCCCTCCCCCTGTTTGTGCTCTCTCTCTCTCTCAAATAAATGAATTAAATCTTTAAAAATATAGTAGCCACACAAAAATTATAACAATAATAAATATAGTTTATATAATACTCTCCTACTAGACATGCAATAGAAATAACTGAATCTCTGATGGTACGAGGAAGTTAAAGGCTGATAAAACAATGTCCTTTAGTACTGACTATTATTCATGTTAAGCTAATTGTAATAAAACACAAACACACACCATCACTATTTTTGTCCAGACTATTAAATGCCAGCCTCATTTTTTTCTCGTGGTCTTTAAGGTACTGCAAAAATTCTCCAAAGTCCAATCTTGAATCCTCATTGGTATCTCCAGCTTTAAAAATGTCCTACAAGAGGGCGCCTGTGTGGCTCAGTTGGTTAGGTGACTGCCTTCAGCTCAGGTCATGATCCTGGAGTCCCGGGATCGAGTCCCACATCGGGCTCCCTGCTCAGCAGGGAGTCTGCTTCTCCCTCTGACCCTCTTCCCTCTTGTGCTCTCTATCTCTCATTCTCTCTCTCTCATATAAATAAATAAAATCTTTAAAAAAAAATGTCCTACAAGAAAGAAGAAACTCATTGCAGAAACATATTGCAAGTAAACCCACTGTAGCATGCTAACGTTGGCACATTTCACACATATTACTTATTGTCTTAGTTTTTCAGTCACAGATACAAGGCTAAGAACATTTGTGATTTTTTTTAATTTGTGCAATACTAGAGTCAATAGCCACCATGTCATTCCAAATAATTCTGAATTTATAAGTAGGTATTTATCAGAGGTAAACAATGAATGCCTAGTGCCTTGAGAGAAGAAAGATACTAAGATACATAATCTTTGCCATCAGAAACCTCACATTCTATTAACTAAATGAGAGAAAATACTTAAATTTCTAGGAGGACTTAAGATGGTGGAGTTGTAGGGGTACCCTGGGCTTCCTCCTCCCTGGAACACAGCTAGCTCAACATCAAATCATTTTGAACACCTAGGAAATCAATCTGAGGATTAAGAAAACAATCTGCACAATTGGAGGGAGAGGACATGGCAGATGTGAGTTTCAGAGCCATGAATTGGGGGAGAAAAAAGCTGCGGTGCCACAGAGAAGAGGGAGCACTTTTCTTGGAACAAAGTTGGGAAGGGAGGGAGAGAGTAGTGGGAGGGTCTTTGCAAAACGTCGTGGTGTGCGAATCCCCTGGGTGGCACTGGGAGAGAAAGCTCCCCTTCCCAGAGTACATTTGGAAGAGGGCTTTTTTTTTAAGATTTTTTTTATTCATTTGAGAGAGAGACAGAAACAGAGCCAAAGAGCAGGAGCAGGGAGGAGAGGGAGAAGCAGGCTCCCCACGGAGCAGGGAGCTCGATGTGGGGCTGGATCCCAGGACCCCAGAATCACAACCCGAGCCGAAGGCAGACGCTAACTGACTGAGCCACCCAGGGGCCCCTGGAAGAGGGCTTTTGCCTCTCTAAGGACAAAAGGCCCACCAGGCGCCACAGACAGCAGTTCAACAGCAGGGGACAGAGGTGCGGGCAGAGGGCTGATAAACTGGTCATAGCTTTTCCCTGTGCATCACCATAGACTCCAGGCATCTGTGCAGCCTAGGCAACTGCTCTTCTGGGACAGAACAGTGCTGGGCACAATGCTGTGAGGCTCTTCTCCAGGGGAGGGAACAGGTCCACACCTTGCCATGCCCTTTAAGATATGGAGTTTTAAAACCCATCCATGGGCCAAAGATAAAACATAGAACTGTGGTGCCAGGCGTGCCCATGACCGGACACAGACAGATTGAGGGCATGGATCTGATGAAAGCCTGGGGCAGAGGAAAGGAGATTGTTCTCTTTTCTGTGAGGGCTGCCTAAACAGGGAGGCTGTGAGTACCCCTCCCTGGAGATGAGAGGGCGGGGTGACACCATCTTCCACCCCCCAAAGACACACCCTGTCAGACTTCAGAGGGAAACACAGCACCTCCAGTGGAGGCTGGAGTCCCTTACACCAAACCCTGGCCCCCTACGCCTGGCAAGGGCATCTTTACAAGGGCAGTTCTGACTGTGAGACAGAGCAGCGGGCCCCTCCCTCAGAAGACCAACACAGCCCCCCCTCATGTACCAGGTCTACCAATCACAGAGTGCCCCAAAGTCTTAGCTTCAGTTCTGGTGGAACTGGTTTTTTATTTTTTCTTTTCCTTTTTTCTTTTTCTCTTTGGAATCAGGCTCATAGTTTTTTGTTCATTTGTTGGTTTGTTTATTTGTTTCCTTTTCTCATTTTTTGGATCAGGCTTCTTTCCTTTTTTCCTTCTTTCTTTTTCTTTGGACTCAGGCTTACACTTTTTTGTTTGTCTGTTTGTTGTCCCTTTTCCTTTTCTCTTTTCTTGGATCAGGCCTTCCCCCCCCCTTTTTTTAGATATATCTTAACAAAAAATCAAAGCACACCTAGTTAAAAGTCCAAACACTCCCCACTGCAAGGAAGGAGGACCTCTGCAGAGGACTGACATGTGGAAAAGAGCAGCCAAAACACAATAGCAGAGTGCACACAGCATATACCAGAAACACTTCCTGAAATGCCTGGCCCTGGACAGTGTATGACCCCTTCTTTTTTTTTTTCTCCATTCAAGATTTGCCCTCTTTAATACCCATCACCAGGCTAACTCATCCCCCCATCACCCTCCCCTCTAGAACCCTCAGTTTGTTTCTCAGAGTCCATAGTCTCTCATGGTTCATATATGACCCCCTCTTAATACAGTATTACTCTCAGGAGTAGGAAACATACCAAACTTTCATAACATGTGAAAGACAGAAACCTAGACATAATGACAAGATGGAGGAATTCTCCCCAAAAGAAAGATCAAGAAGAAAGCACAGCCAGGGATTTACCCAAAACAGATATAAACAATATATCTTAACAATAATTTAGAAAACAGTCATAAAAATACTAGCTGGGCTTGAAAGAAGCATAGAAGACACCAGAGAAACACTGGCTGCAGAGATAAAAGACCTAAAAACTAGTCAGGCCGAAATAAAAAAATGCTAAAACTGAGATGCAAAACCAACTGGATGTAATCACAATGATGATGGAAGAGGCAGAGGATCGAATAGGTGATACAAAAGATAAAATTATGGAAAATAATGAAGCTGAAAAGAAGAGGGAAAGACAATTATTAGATCATGAATATAGACTTAGGGAATTCAGCAATTCCACAAAATGCAATTAATATCCATATCATAGGAAGAGCAGGAAAAAGGGGCAGAAGGTTTATTTGAACAAATTATAGCTGAGAACTTCCCTAATCTGCGGAAGGCAACAGGCATTCAAGTCCAAGAGGCACAGAGAACTCCCCTCAAAATCAACAACAAAAAAAGTCAACACCAAGACATATCATAGTGAAACTTGCAAAGTACAAAGATAAAGAGAGAATTCTGAAAGCAGCCAGGGACAAAAAGTCGTTAAACTATAAGGGTAGCTACATAAGGTTAATAGCAGACCTGACCACAGAAATTGGGGTAGGCCAGAAGAGAGTGGCATGATATATTCAAAGTGCTGAATGGGAAAAATATGCAGCCAAAACTACTATATTCACCAAGACTGTCAATCAGAATAGAAGGAAAGATAAAGAGTTTCCAAGACAAGCAAAGACTAAATGAGTTCGTGAACACAAAACAAGCTCCGCAAGAAATATTAAAGGGGACACCTTTTTTTAAAAAGATTTTATTTATTTGAGAGAGAAAGAACGAGACAGAGAGAGCATGAGAGGGGGGAGGGTCAGAGGGAGAAGCAAACTCCCTGCTGAGCAGAGAGCCTGATGCAGGACTCAATCCCAGGACTCCAGGATCATGACCTGAGCCGAAGGCAGTCACTTAACTAACTGAGCCACCCAGGCAGCCCTAAAGGGGACACTTTGTGCGGGAAAGAGACAGCAAAAGCAACAAAGACTAGAAAGGAACAATCTACAGGATCAGTGACTTTATAGGTAATACAATGGTGCTAAATTCATATCTATCAATAATCACTGTGAATGTAAATGGGCTAAAAAATCCAATCAAAAGATATAGGGTAAAGACCCATCAACAATATGCTGCTTACAAGAGGCTCATTTAGGGGTACCTGGGTGGCTCAGTTGGTTAATCATCTGCCTTCAGCTCAGGTCATGATCCTCGGGTTCTGAGATTGAGTCCTGAGTCAGTTTCCCTGCTCAGCAGGAAGTCTGCTTCCCCCTCTCCCTTTGCCCCTGCCCCCTGCTCATGCTCTCTCTCTCTCTCAAATAAATAAATAAAATATTTTTTTAAAAAAAGACTCAGACCCAAAGACACCTCCAGACTGAGAGTGAGGGGGTGGAGAACAATCTATCATGGCTAATGGACATCAAAAGAAAGCTGGAGTAGCCATACTTATATCAAACTAGATTTTAAACCAATGTCTGTAATAAGAGATGAAGAAGGGCACTATTTCATAATAAAGGGGTCTATCCAACAAGAGAATCTAACAATTATAAATATTTATGCCCCAACTTGGGAGCAGCCATATATAAATCAATTACTAACAAACTTAAAGAAACTCATTGATAATAATACAATAATAGTAAAGGCCTTTAACACTCCACTTACAACAATGGAGAGATCTTCTAAGCAGAAGATCAACAAGGAAACAATGGCTTTGAATGACACACTGGACCAGATGGACTTTACAGACACATTCAAAACATTTCATCCTAAAGCAGCAGAATACACATTCTTGTCGAGTGCCCATGGAACATTCTCCAGAAAAGATCACATACTGGTTCACAGATCAGGCCTCAACCAGTACAAAAAGATAATACCATGCATATTTTCAGACCACAATGCTATGAAACTTGAAGAACACAATTTGGAAAGAACAAAGAACACAAGAACAAGAACACACAATAACAAATTTGGAAAGACCACAAATACTTAGGGGTTAAAGAGCATCCCCACTAAAGAATGAATGGGTTAACCAGAAAATTAAAGAAGAAATTTAAAAGTACAAGGAAACAAATGAAAATGAAAACACAAGAGTCCAAACCTTTGGGATGCAGCAAAGGCAGTCATAAGAGGTAAGTATATAGAAATACAGGCATTCCTCAAGAAGCAAGAAAAGTCTCAAATCACAATCTAACCTTACACCTAAAGGAGCTGAAAAAAAGAACAGCAAATAAGGACTAGAACCAGCAAAAAAAAGGGAAATAAGATTAGAGCAGAGATAAATGATATAGAAATCAAAAAACCTGTAGAACAGATCAATGATACCAAGAGCTGGTTCTTTGAAAGAATTAACCAGATTGATAAAGCCCTGGCCAGACTTATCAAAAAGTAAAGAGAAAGGACCCAAATAAATAAAATCATGAATGAGAGTGGAGAGATCACAACCAACACCACAGAAATACAATTATAAGAGAATATTTGTATGCTAACCAATTGGGCAATCTGGAAGAAATGGATAAATTCCTAGAAACATATGAACTACCAAAACGGAAACAGGAGAAATATAAAATTTGAGCAGACCCATAACCAGCAAAGAAATCAAATCAGTTATCGGGCGCCTGGGTGGCTCAGTTGTTAAGCATCTGCCTTTAGCTCAGGTCATGATCCCAGGGTCCTGGGATCGAGTCCCACATGGGGCTCCGTGCTCTGTGGGAAGACTGCTTCTCCCTCTCCCACTCCCCCTGCTTGTGTTCCTGCTCTCGCTATGTCTCTCTCTGTCAAATAAATAAATAAAATATTTTTTTAAAAAAGGAAATTAAATCAGTTATCAAAAATGTCTCAACAAACAAGAGTCCAGGGCTAGATGGCTTCCCAGGGGAATTCTGCCAAACATTTAAAGAAGAATTAATACCTACTCTTCTGAGGCTGTTCCAAAAAATAGAAATGGAAGGAAAACTTCCAAACTCATTCTATGAGGCCAGCATTACCTTGATTCCAAAACCAGACAAAGACCCCACTAAAAAGGAGAATTACAGACCAATATCCCTGATGAACATGGATGCAAAAATTCTCAACAAGACATTAGCTAATCAAATCCAACAATACATTAAAAGGATTATTCACCATGAACAAGTGGGATTTATTCCTAGGCTGTAGGGGTGGTTCAAAAGCTGCAAATCAATGTGATCTACCACATTAATAAAAGAAAGGATAGAACCATATGATCCTCTCAATACATGCAGAAAAGGCATTTGACAAAATACATCATCTTTTCTTGATAGAAACCCTCAAGAGAGTAGGGATAGAAGGAACATACCTCAAACCTCAACATCATAAAGGCCATATACGAAAGGCCCACAGCTAATATCATTCTCAATGGGCAAAAACTGAGAGCTTTTTTTCCCCAAAGGTCAGGAATAGGGATGTCCACTCCTACCACTGTTGTTCCACGTTGTACTAGAAGTCCTAGCCTCAGCAATCAGACAACAAAAAGAAATAAAAGGATTCCAAAGCAGCAAGGAAGAAGTCAAATCTTCACTTTTCACAGATGACATGCTACTCCAAGTAGAAAACCTGAAAGACTCCACCAAAAAATTGCTAGAACTGATACAGGAATTCAGCAGGATATGAAATCAATGTACAGAAATCTGTTGCATATCTATACACTAATAATGAAGCAGCAGAAAGAGAAATCAAGGAGTCAATCCCATTTATGGTTGCATCAAAAACCGTGAGATACCTAGGAATAAACCTAACCAAAGAGGCAAAAGATCCCTACTCAGAAAACTATAGAACACTTATGAAAGAAACCGAAGAAGACACAAAGAAATGGAAAAACATTCCATGCTCATGGATTGGAAGAACAAATATTGTTAAAATGTTAAACTCGATAGAAACATGCAGAAGAATGAAACCGGACCACTTTCTTACACCATACAAAAAGTAAGTTCAAAATGGATGAAAGACCTAAATATAAGACAGGAAACCATCAAAATCCTAGAGGAGAAAACAGGCAGCAACATCTTTGACATCAGCCAGAGCAACTTCTTACCAGACACATCTCTGGAGGCAAGGGAAACAAAAGCAAAAATGAACAATTGGGACTTCATCAAAATAAAAGGCTTCTCTACAGTGACGGAAACAATCAACAAAACTAAAATGCAATTGACAGAATGGGAGAAGATATCTGCAAATGACATATCATATAAAGGGTTAATGTCTAGAATCTATAAAGAACTCATCAAAATCAACACACACAAAATAAATAATCCAGTTAAGAAATGGGGAGAAGACATGAACAGACATTTCTCCAAAGAAGACATATAAATGACTAGCAGACTCATGAAAAAAAGCTCAGCATCACTCGGCATTAGGGAAATACAAATAAAAACCACAATGCAATATCACCTCACACCTGTCAGAATGGCCAAAATTAACAACTCAGGAAACAACAGATACTGGCAAGGATGTGGAGAAAAGGGAACCCTTTTGCACTGTTTGTGGGAATGCAAACTGGTGCAGCCACTCTGGAAAACAGTATGGAGGTTCCTCAAAAAATTAAAAAGAGAACTACCTTACAATCCAGGAATCACACTACTGGGCATTGGTTTGTCTCTCTCTCTCTTTTTTTCTTTGCTTGTTTGTTTCTTAAATTCCATATATAAATGAGATCTTATGGTATTTGTCTTTGACTTATTTCGCTTAGCATTACACTTTCTATCTCCATCCATGTCATTGCAAATGGCAAGATTTCATTCTTTTTTTCCCCCACAAACTAGTTATTTTTAAGAGTGTGAGACACCAAATACTACACCAAAATACTAATTCAAAGGGATACTTGCATCCCTATACTTATTGCAGCATTATTTAAAATAGCCAAATTATGGAAGCAGCCCAAGTGTCCATCAATAGATGAATAGATAAAGATGTGGTATATTCATACAATGGAATATTATTCAGCCATCAAAAAGAATGAAATCTTGTTATTTGCAACAACATGAATGGAGCTAGAAAGTATTATTAAGAAAGTGAAATTAAGTCAGAGAAAGACAAATACCATATGATTTCACTCATATGTGGAATTTAAGGAACAAACAAATGAGCAAAGGGGGGAGAGAGAGAAGCAAATCAAGAAACAGACTCTTAACTCTAGAGAACAAACTGATAGTTAGGTGAGGGGTATCTGTGGGCAGGAGGGGAATGGGGTTTTCTTGTGTACTTGTTACGATAAGCACCAGGTGATGTATGGAATTGTTGATTCACTATATTGTACACCTGAAACTAATATTACACTGCATGTTAACTAACTGAAATTTAAATAAAAACTTTAAAGAAACAAAACAGGGGCGCCTGGGTGGCTCAGTCGGTTAAGCATCTGATTTTTGATTTCGGCTCAGGTTATGATTTCAGGGTCTTGAGATGGAGCCCCCTGTGGGGCTCTCCACTCAGCAGGGAGTCCACTTGAGATTCTCTCCCTCTCCCTCTCTCTCTCAAATAAATAAATAAAATCTTTAAAAACAACAAAAAAGAGACCAGCAAACAAAAAGTTAAAGAATGAAGATGAGGTCCTTCTATAGCTACAATCACTTGTGTGATTTGAAATGTGACATTGGATGATCAATTAAAATTCTTTTTAAAAGCCTTCCTTTTTTAAAAGATTTTATTTATTTATTTGACAGAGAGAGAGAGAGAGCACACAAGCATGGGGAGTGGTAGGCAGAGGGAGAGGGAGAAGCAGGCTCCCCGCTGAAAAGGGAGCCCAACACAGGGCTTGATCCCAGGACCCTGGGTCATGACCTGAGCTGAAGGCAGACGCTTAACCAACTGAGCCACCCAGGCACCCCTAAAAAGGCTTCTTTATAAAAGAGAAAAAAACTCTATGAATGAGTAGGGATTAGTCCCTTCTTCAGGATCACCAGTGCATTGGACTTCACCTTGTGAAGACAAGTTCTCCAGTATCCTAAGTGTCTTTCAAGGTATGATTTATTACCTCCAATAATGCTTAAATATAGCATGAAATTACCCATCACTTTTCAAATAAACTTGTCAGGAAAGTATAAATCATATCTCAGTGAGAGACAAGGAAACTCACAATATCCTGCTCTGTATCCATTCAGAGTATGAATTAATCAATCATGCTCAGAATGAGGTGAACAATTTAGGTACCTCATGCAAGTGAACAACTTATGTGCCTCACATTCTTAAAAATAACTCTAGTTTGCGGGGGGGGGGGGGGAAGAATGAAATCTTGCCAATTGCAATGACATGGATGGAGATAGAAAGTGTAATGCTAAGCGAAATAAGTCAGTCAAAGACAAATACCATATGATCCCATTCATATATGGAATTTAAGAAACAAACGAGCAAAGAAAAAAAGAGAGAGGCAAACCAAGAAACAGACTCTTACCTATACAGAACAAACTGATGGTTACCAGAAGGGAGGTGGGGGCGGGGGGAAGGATGAGGATTAAAGAGTAATGTATCATGATGAAAATAAAACAAAATAAAGTGAAGTAAAATAAAATGAAAAAAAAGAAAAGCAAACACAGCTAACACTTTCAGAAACGGAAATGGACAATGCTGAAGACTATCCAGTGTGTTTGTGTTCAATAACCCAAACATCAAAGGAATGTATGGCTGTGAAGAAAGCTTTAACATTCAACTTCCTGTACCTACTCTGGCTATAAGCTCCAGAGAAGCTTGTGGAAGTCCTGAGCTTACTGAAGAAATCATGTGACTATCACATGCTTAAGGTTTATAATTTACAGCTGCATTTGAGGAAAATAAAATGATTCATTTTGAAAATGAAGCCAGTGTGTTAGATTCCAGAAGAGGGGATATGTTTATAAATGAAAAGCCACTGGCCTTTCGGTCATTTTTCTATTCTGTAAAGAAAAATCCCACGCTGCACTTAAATCTCTTGCATCCTTTCTATTAGAACGAGTTTCATTCATGTTGACTTCCTGGGAAGATTTCAGGAAACTTACTCTTTCCAATTTTAGTATATGTGCTGCCGCAGCAAACACCTGGAAACATCTTAATTAGCATGCACTCATTTGATCTTGTTGAATGGTCTGAATGTGCATCTCCTGACCAGGTAGATGGCTGTTAAAATTCAGAGGCAGTAAGTCCTGACTGCTGGTGTGACGTGTGGTGTGTTGTTTTTCTGCCCAAACTTGGAAGGGCCTCTATTTTATTAAAAAATCTTTGCCAAATGCTTTGATCTAATGACTGGTACTGCTAAGGGGTAAGCAAATAAAGCATCAGACAATGAAATTTTTTTAAAGATTTATTTATTTGAGAGCGAGAGAAAGTGGGGAGAGGGGCAGAGGGGGAAAGAATCTTAAGCAGGCCCCAAGCCCATTACAGAGACTGACGTGGGGCTCGATCTCACAACCCTGAGATCATGACCTGAGCTGCAATCAGACTGAGCCACCTAGGCACCCCACTTCACCCACCATTTTTAATCCATTTTCTTTTGCCACCCTAAATGTCTGCTCAAAGGTGGGGCTCTCAAGCTGACCCAGACCGTTTAGTTGAAAGATCTCTTAGTTGAAAGATGGCTTTTCATTTAGCCTGCTCCCCTCAATTCTATAACTGAGGAAACAAAAACCCAGGAAAGCTGAGGGCTTTTGTCCACCCCACGCTATAGGATAGGTGGAGGCAGAGCCAGGATTCTGCTCACATCTCCCCTTCCTTGTACGTGACATGCCAGCTCGGCACTCTGAGGAAGCCAGTAAAGGCAACAGGGTGGTCTGGCTTCTGTGTCTGGTCAGCATTCTGATAAGATTTCTCTCTAATTTGATAGAAGTCATATTTAATTATATTACAAACCCCATCCATTTATGTGAATTACCATTTAGTTTCTTTAGAATTATGAAACAGTGGTTTATATTAGCAGGGAAGACATTGTAACAATGCAGAATTACTCTTCCGGGATACAGTAGTAATCAGGAAGAACATGGAATCTTTTCCTAGAATTCCCAATATGCATACACTTTTTGGATCCTGAGTCAAATTGCTAAAATTTTTAAACCTAATATTTTTTATCACCAACTTTTCTTTAACAGTATTCTTTTTGTCATTTGGTTACTGATTTTCCTGGGTGTGATATAGGTTCTATGAGATGATATACATACTTTTTTTGGAAGCTGAGTCTCATGAATTGAAGTAGCTGAGGTCCTTCATGCTTGTCATATTTACTAAAGTAGTTGGCACAAAATGCACCAAAGCCTAGAGCAATAGCTTTACGTAAATGCTCTGAGAGCCTGCCTAGTATGTGTTTGGAAACATCAAAAACGCCAAGGTTGCTGAAACTATTACAGCTCACTGTAATACAGTGAGTGAAGGAGAGAGGGGGTGAGAAAGGGGAGAAAACAGGAGATGAGGCCAGAGAGGAATATGTAATTAGGGAGTATTATAAATTATATAATTATATATAAATTATCTTGTTTATCTGTTTAATGCACCAAGAAATAAAGACTTTGTCTAGTTCATCACCACACCCCAAAAACAGAACAGTTTCTGACATACAATGGATAATCAATAACTGCTGAACAAAGCCTAAAAATGTGGAGAAATAATATAAAGAAAATATATTTTGTGGATTTTATTTAATCATTCTTTGGCTTACTTAAGAATGGTTCACCACTTAAGTTGTTCCCAAATTTTCACTATTGTTACAAGACACACTAAAATGAATATTCTTGTGAGATTATAATCTTTGAATTGCAATTGTTTGTAACATAGATTCCTGGAAAGAAAATTGCCAAATTATCATCCAAAAAGGGAATGTCAAAAAACTATGACTGTAAAAAAAAGGAAGGGAGGAGGGAAAGTAACGTCAAAAAGCTGATAGCTTTTCTTCTAAGATCAAAAACAAAACAAGGATGTCCACTCTTGCCACTTTTATTCAACATAGTACTGGAAAGTCCTAGCTACGGCAATCACACAAGAAAAAGAAATAAAAAGCATCCATATTGGTAAGGAAGAAATCAAACTGTCATTATTTACAGATGACATGATACTATACATAGAAAATTCCAAAGGCTCCACAAAAAAAAAAAATTATAAGTAATAAATGAATTCAGTAAAGTTGCAGGATACCAAATTAACACCCAGAAATTGGTTGTTTTTCTATCACTAATAATGAAGTAGCAGAAAGAGAAATTAAGAAAACAATCCCATTTATTCATTTATAGTTGCAAAAAAAAAAGAATAAAATACCTAAGAATAAACTTACCTAAGGAGGTACGACACTTGTACTCTAAAAACTATAAAACAATGATAAAAGAAAAAAAAAACAATGATGAAAGAGATTGAGGACAACACAAATGAAAAGATATTCTATGCTCATGGATTGTTAAAATTAATATTGTTAGAATATCCACACTACTCAAAGCAATCTATAGACTCAATGCAATCCCTACCAAAATAACAACAGTATTTTTCACAGAACTAGAACAAATAATCCTAAAGATTCTGTGGAACCACAGAAGACCCTGAATAGCCAAAGCAATCCTGAGAAAGAAGAACAAAGCTGGAGATATCACAATTCCAGATTTCAAGATATACTAGAAAGCTGTAGTAATCAAAACAGTATGGTACTGGCACAAAAATACACACATAGATCAGTGGAACATAAGAGAGTCCAGAAATAAACCCACAAGACTGAAAAATCTCTTCCAGGGGCACCTGGGTGGCTCAGTCAGTTGAGCAATGGACTCTCGATTTCTGCTCAGGTCATGATCTCAAGGTCATAAGATTGAGCCCCGCCTTGGGCTCTGCACTAAGCAAGGAGCCTGCTTAAGATTCTCTCTATCCCTTTAGGTGCCTGGGTGGCAGAGGGGGTTAAGCATCTTGGTTTTGGCTCAAGTCATCATCTCAGGGTTGTGAGATGGAGCCCCTCATCGGGCTCACACTCATCACAGGGTCCGCTTGGGATGCCCTCTCCCTCTCCCTCTGCCCCTCCTGCTCATGTTTGCTCTCGCTCTCTCTCTGTCTCTAAAAATAAATAAATCTTAAAAAAAAAAAGATTCTCTCCCTCTATCTCTGCCCCTTCCCCACATGCATGCACTTTCTTTCTTTCTCTCTCTCAAATAAAAAAAAAGAAAAATCTCCTCCCCTCATTTGTTCATTTTCCTGAAATAGCTAGTCCTTCTCTACCAATTTCATTTATTCCTCTTTCATTCCCTTTGCTAGACAAGTGTTCCAAAGCAATTTATAATTTTCTATTGTAATGTTTGTTTAATGAAGCTCCAAGATGTATATTTTTTTTTCCTTTGGAAAGAAGGTCAACTTGCAGTATTCCTAAGATGCTATCCTGTGTACACCATGGAGTTTAAAAGGGCATAGAGGTTACTGGGAGTAAGATAGATCAGAAAAAAGTTTTCTTCTCCTTGGAAAATTTATTTTTTATTTTTTATTGTTATGTTAATCACCATACATTACATCATTAGTTTTTGATGTAGTGTTCCATGATTCATTGTTTGTGCATAACACCCAGTGCTCCACGTAGAATGTGCCCTCTTTAACACCCATCACCAGGCTAACCCATCCCCCCACCCTCCTCCCCTCTAGAACCCTCAGTTTGTTTTTAAGAGTCCATCGTCTCTCATGTTTCGTCTCCCCCTCTGACTTACTCCCCTTCATTCTTCCCCTCCTGCTATCTTCTTCTTTTTCTTTTTTCTTAACATATGTTGCATTATTTGTTTCAGAAGTACAGATCTGTGATTCAACAGTCTTACACAATTCACAGCGCTCACCATAGCACATACACTCCCCAATGTCTATCACCCAGCCACCCCATCCCTCCCACCCCCCACCACTCCAGCAACACTCAGTTTGTTTCCTGAGATTAAGAATTCCTCATATCAGTGAGGTCATGTGATACATGTCTTTCTCTGATTGACTTATTTCACTCAGCATAACACCCTCCAGTTCCATACACGTTGTTGCAAATGGCAAGATCTCATTCCTTTTTATGGCTGCATAATATTCCATTGTGTATATATACCACTTCTTCTTTATCCATTCATCTGTCGATGGACATCTTGGCTCTTTCCACAGTTTGGCTATTGTGGACATTGCTGCTATAAACATTGGAGTGCACGTACCCCTTTGGATACCTACATTTGTATCTTTGTGGTAAATACCCAGTAGTGCAATTGCTGGATCGTATGGTAGTTCCATCAACTGTTTGAGGAACCTCCATACTGTTTTCGAGAGTGGTTGCACCAGCTTGCATTCCCACCAACAGTGTAGGAGGGTTCCCCTTTCTCCGCATCCCCGCCAACATCTGTTGTTTCCTGACTTGTTAACTTTAGCCATTCTGACTGGTGTGAGGTGGTATCTCATTGAGGTTTTGATTTGGATTTCCCTGATGCTGAGCGATGTTGAGCACTTTTTCATGTGTCTGTTGGCCATTTGGATGTCTTCTTTGGAAAAATGTCTGTTCATGTCCTCTGCCCATTTCTTGATTGGATTATTTGTTCTTTGGGTGTTGAGTTTGGTAAGTTCTTTATAGATTTTGGATACTAGCCCTTTATCTGATATGTCATTTGCAAATATTCTCTCCCGTTCTGTCAGTTGTCTTTTGGTTTTGGGGACTGTTTCTTTTGCTGTGCAAAAACTTTTTATCTTGATGAAATCCCAATAGTTCATTTTTGCCCTTGCTTCCCTTGCCTTTGGCGATGTTTCTAGGAAGAAGTTGCTGCGGCTGAGGTCAAAGAGGTTGCTGCCTATGTTCTCCTTTAGGATTTTGATGGACTCCTGTCTCATGTTTAGGTCTTTCAACCATTTGCAGTCAATTTTTGTGTGTGGTGTAAGGAAATGGTCCAGTTTCATTCTTCTGCATGTGGCTGTCCAAATTTCCTAACACCATCTGTTGAAGAGACTTTTTTCCATTGGACATTCTTCCCTGCTTTGTCAAAGATTATTTGACCATAGAATTGAGGGTCTATTTCTGGACTCTCTATTCTGTTCCATTGATCGATGTGTCTGTTTTTGTGCCGGCACCATACTGTCTTGATGATGACAGCTTTGTAATAGAGCTGGAAGTCCGAAATTGTGATGCCACCAGCTTTGCTTTTCTTTTTCAACATTCCTCTGGCTATTCGGGGTCTCTTCTGGTTCCATACAAATTTTAGGATTATTTGTTCCATTTCTTTGAAAAAAGTGGATGGTATTTTGATGGGAATTGCATTGAATGTGTAGATTGCTCTAGGTAGCATTGACATCTTCACAATGTTTGTTCTTCCAATCCATGAGCGTGGAAAGTTTTTCCATTTCTTTGTGTCTTCCTCAATTTCTTTCATGAGTATTTTATAGTTTTCTGAGTACATCCTTTGCCTCCTTGGTTAAATTTATTCCTAGGTATCTTATGGTCTTGGGTGCAATTGTAAATGGGATCAACTCCTTGATTTGTCTCTCTTCTGTCTTGTTGTTGGTGTATAGGAATGCCACTGATTTCTGTGCATTGATTTTATATCCGGCTACTTTACTGAATTCCTGTATGAGTTCTAGCAGTTTTGGGGTGGAGTCTTTTGGGTTTTTCACATACAGTATCATATCATCTGCAAAGAGTGAAGAGTTTGACCCCCTCTTTGCCGATTTGGATGCCTTTGATTTCTTTTTGTTGTCTGATTGCTGTGGCTAGGACTTCTAATACTATGTTGAATAGCAGTGGTGAGAGTGGACATCCCTGCCGTGTTCCTGACCTTAGGGGAAAAGCTTTCAGCTTTTCCCCATTGAGAATGATATTCGCTGTAGGTTTTTCATAGATGGCTTTTATGATATTGAGGTATGTACCCTCTATCCCTATACTCTGAAGAGTTTTGATCAAGAAAGGATGCTGTACTTTGTCAAATGCTTTTTCTGCATCTATTGAGAGGATCATATGATTCTTGTTCTTTCTTTTGGTAATGTATTGTATCACGTTGATTTGCAGATGTTGAACCAACCTTGGAGCCCAGGGATACATCCCACTTGGTTGTGGTGAATAATTCTTTTAATGTACTGTTGGATCCTATTGGCTAGTATTTTGGGAGAATTTTTGCATCCAAGTACATCAAGGATATTGGTCTGTAATTCTCCTTTTTGATGGGGTCTTTGTCTGGTTTTGGGATCAAGGTCATCGTGGCCTCATAAAATGAGTTTGGAAGTTTTCCTTCCATTTCTATTTTTTGGAACAGTTTCAGGAGACTAGGTATTAATTCTTCTTTAAATGTCTGATAGAATTCCCCTGGGAAGCCATCTGGTCCTGGGCTTTTGTTTGTTGGGAGATTTTTGATGACTGCTTCAATTTCCTTAGTGGTTATAGGTCTGTTCAGGTTTTCTGTTTCTTCCTGGTTCAATTTTGGTAGTTGATACATCTCTAAGAATGCACCCATTTCTTCCAGGTTATCTAATTTGCTGGCATAGAGTTGCTCATATTATGTTCTTAAAATTGTTTGTATTTCTTTGGTGTTGGTTGTGATCTCTCCTCTTTCATTCATGATTTTGTTGATTTGGGTCATTTCTCTTTTCTTTTTGATAAGTCTGGCCAGGGGTTTATCAATCTTGTTAATTCTTTCAAAGAACCAGCTCCTGGTTTCGTTGATCTGTTCTACTGTTCTTTTGGTTTCTAGTTCATTGATTTCTGCTCTGATCTTTATGATTTCTCTTCTCCTGCTGGGTTTAGGCTTTATTTGCTGTTCTTTCTCCAGCTCCTTTAGGTGTAGGGTGAGGTTGTGTATTTGAGACCTTTCTTGTTTCTTGAGAAAGGCTTGTATTGCTATATACTTTCCTCTCAGGACTGCCTTTGCTGTATCCCAAAGATTTTGAACAGTTGTGTTTTCATTTTCATTGGTTTCCATGAATTTTTTTAATTCTTCTTTAATTTCCTGGTTGACCCATTCATTCTTTAGTAGGTTGCTCTTTCGCCTCCATGTATTTGAGTTCTTTCTGACTTTCCTCTTGTGATTGAGTTCTAGTTTCAAAGCATTGTGGTCTGAAAATATGCAGGGAATAATGTCAATCTTTTTGTACCGGTTGAGACCTGATTTGTGACCTAGCATATGATCTATTCTGGAGAATGTTCCATGGGCACTAGAGAAGAATGTGTATCCCATTGCTTTGGGATGGAATGTTCTGAATACGTCTGTGAAGTCCATTTGGTCCAGTGTGTCATTTAAAGTCTTTATTTCCTTGTTGATCTTTTGCTTAGATGATCTGTCCATTTCAGTCAGGGGGGTGTTAAAGTCCCCCACTACTATTGTATTGTTGTCAATGTGTTTCTTTGCTTTTGTTATTAATTGCCTTATAAAATTGGCTGCTCCCATGTTAGGGGCATAGATATTTACAATTGTTAGATCTTCTTGTTGGATAGACCCTTTAAGTAGGATATAGTGTCCTTCTTCATCTCTGATTACAATCTTTGTTTTAAAATCCAATTTGTCTGATATAAGGATTGCCACCCCAGCTTTCTTTTGGTGTCCATTAGCATGGTCAATGGTTTTCCACCCCCTCACTTTCAATCTGGGGGTGTCTTTGGGTCTAAAATGAATCTCCTGCAGACAGCATATTGATGGGTCTTGTTTTTTAATCCAATCTGATAGCCTGTGTCTTTTGATTGGGGCATTGAGCCCATTTACATTCAGGGTAACTATTTAAAGGTATGAATTTAGTGCCATTGTATTGCCTGTAGGTGACTGTTACTGTATATTGTCTGTGTTCCTTTCTGATCTATGCTGCTTTTAGGCTCTCTCTTTGCTTAGAGGACCACTTTCAATATTTCTTGGAGGGCTGGTTTCGTGTTTGCAAATTCCTTTAGTTTTTGTTTGTCCTGGAAGCTTTTTATCTCTCCTTCTATTTTCAATGAGAGCCTAGCTGGATATAGTATTCTTGGCTGCATATTTTTCTTGTTTAGTGCTCTAAAGATCTCATGCCAGTCCTTTCTGGCCTGCCAGGTCTCTGTGGATAGGTCTGTTGCCAATCTAATATTTCTACCATTGTAGGTTACATATCTCTTCTCCTGAGCTGCTTTCAGGATTTTCTCTTTGTCTCTGAGACTCGTAAGTTTTACTATTAGATGTCGGAGTGTTGACCTATTTTTATTGATTTTGAGAGGGGTTCTCTGTGCCTCCTGGATTTTGATGCCTGTTTCCTTCCTCACATTAGGGAAGTTCTCTGCTATTATTTGCTCCAATATACCTTCTGCCCCTCTCTCTCTTTCTTCTTCTTCTGGGATCCCAATTATTCTAATGTTGTTTCATCTTATCGTATCACTTATCTCTCGAATTCTGCCCTCGTGATCCTGTAGTTGTTTCTCTCTCTTTTTCTCAGCCTCTTTATTTTCCATCATTTGGTCTTCTATATCACTGATTCTCTCTTCTGCCTCATTTATCCTAGCAGTTAGTGCCCCCATTTTTTATTGCACCTCATCAATAGCCTTTTTGATTTCGACTTGGTTAGATTTTAGTTCTTTTATTTCTCCAGAAAGGGTTTCTCGAATAACTTCCACGCTTTTTTCAAGCCCAGCTAGTATCTTTAAAGTCATGATTCTGAACTCTAGGTCCGACATCGTACTAATGTCCGTATTGAGTAGGTCCCTGGCTGACGGTACTGCCTCTTGTTCTTTTTGCTGAGGTGATTTTTTTCATCTTGTCATTTTGTCCTGAGGAGAATAGATGAATGAGAGAACAAAATGCTAACAGGTTAACAATGTCCCCAGCAAATAGACTCTATACAAATCAGAAAAGACCTGAAACCAGGGGAAAAGAAAGGGAAAGAAAGAAAAAAGAGAGAAAGAAAAAAAAACAAAAAGATAAAAACAAAAACAGAACAATACAAGAAAAACAGAATATGATCAAATATGATCAGGCTAGTGCATAGATCAGTGCCACACACTAGATTTTGGGCGTATTTTGGTCTGTTAGAAGAAAGTTCCTCCTAAAATTTTAAAGAAAGAAAGACTTATATATGTACAAAATAAGGGTTGATACAATGAAGAGATGGAAGATGAATGTAAAGATGAAAATTATAAAAGATTTTATAAAAGGAATTTAAGAAGTTGTTTGAAAAAAGAAAGAAGATTTAAAAAAAAAAAGAAAAAAAAGGGAGAGAATGTGATCAGGAAGGAGACTAGAACAAAGCCATATACTAGTGATTTAGGGTATATTTTGATCTGTTAGAAGAAACTGTATCTTAAAATTTTAAAGAGAGAACAACTTATATATATATATGCCAAAAATAAGGGTAACTACTACGAAGGGATAAAATATGATTCTAAAAATGAAAAATAAAAAATGTTTTTTTTTAAAAAAAGGGATTGATAAGGTGTTGGTTGAAAAAGGGAAAAAGAAAAATTAAAAAAAAACAGTTAAAAAATTAACTTTGAAAAACTATGAATCATTGTAAAAAAAAGCCATGAATTCTATGTGCAGTATTCCCCTAGCGCTGGAGTTCTCCCGTTCTCCTTGATCGATAAACTTGGTCTTGGCTTGCTGGCTGTTCGTGCTGATCTTCTGGGGGAGGGGCCTGTTGCTGTGGTTCCCAAATGTCTTTGCCGGAGGTGGAATTGCCCCGCCCTTGTCGGTCAGGGCTACGTAAGCTGCTCGGGTTTGCTCTCAGGGGCTTTTGTTCCCTGCAAGCTCTCGGTACAGCTTTGGAGGACCAGGGTGAAAATGGTGGCCTCCCAAGCTCCACCCAGAGGAGCGGAGAACTCGGGGCCCCGCTCTTCAGTGCGCCCCCAGGGAAAAGCAGTCACTCCCGTCTCCCTGGCCTCTGGCCGCACTCCGTGCTCACCCAGCCTGTGACCGAGAGTTTCTATCTCTGGCACCCGACCCCGTGTGGAGTCTCCAAACTCAGCAGATCCCTGCAGTGCACTCCCATGCCGCTCCTCCCTGGGGAGGAAGGGGAGTCTCCCCAGCTCTGCCGCTTGTTGGGTCCCTGCTGTAGGAGCAGTGGCCCGACTAGGCCGCGGATCACAGTTTATGGCCACCCCGAGCTGAGAGCCCACGCCTCGGCTCCGTCTCTGCAGCCGGCTTCCCCGCTCCGATATCTGGGAGCTCTGCTGCACTCAGGCACCCCCGGTTTTTCTGTGACCCCCAAGGGTCCTGAGACCACACTGTCCCGCCAGGTTTCCACCCCCCGCTTAGCAACTGGAGCAACGTCCCTCAGCAGAGCCGACTTCTAAAATTCCGATTTTGTGCTCCGCGGCTCTATCACCTGCCAGAAGCGGCCGAAGGAGGCCCCCTCCCCCGCCGTCTATCCTCCCGAATATCGCCTCGGATTCACTTCTCCGCACGTCCTACCTTCCAGTAAGTGGTCGCTTCTCTGTTCAGAGAGTTGTTGCTACTCTCTTCTTCGATCTCCTGTTGAGTTCGTAGGTGTTCAGAATGGTTTGATCCCTATTCAGCTGAATTCCTGAGACCAGATGAAATCCAAGTCTCCTACTCCTCCGCCATCTTGCTCCGCCCCCTCCTTGGAACCTTTTAAAAACTTTTATGTCAGAATCATTAAGTAGCATTTTCTACCAACTGGCTTGAATGGCTAATTCTTCCTCCTTTGCCAATAAATACATTTTTATTCTACTACAGTTAAATTTCTGGAAATTATTCTAATAATGGATGATTTTTTTGCCATAGTTCATTTACATCCCATGATTAATCACATCTGCTCATTCAATACATATTTATTGTAGATTAAATCTGACTTAAAGTCATATACCAATTCTAAGAATACATGTAGGAACCACATGCTTTCCTATGCATTACATTTGCTAGTAAGTCACACAACAAATAGAGGCTAAAATGAAGAAAGCTTTTTGAAGTAGTACAAGGAAATTTTATAGTGAAGGACAATAGTTTTATTTTTATAAGGCATATAAAAATGCAGAAGTATAATTTTTTTAAAAATAAGAGCTTGCACAGGGTGCCTGGGTGGCTTAGTCAGTTAAGCGTTCGACTCTTGATTTCAGCTCAGGTCATGATCTCAGGGTTGTGGGTTCAAGCCCCATGTTGGGTTCCTGGCTCAGCGGGGAGTCTACTTCTCTCCCTTTCCCTCTGCCCCTTGCACTTGCTATCTCTCTAAAATAAATAAATAAATCTTTAAAAAAAAAAGCTTTCTCATTTTCTCAAGGATCAATGGGGTTCATTTCTCCAGGTGATTTACATTATCAAGAGAATTCAAATTAGAATTTTGAAACTTAGAATTCTTGTTTTTTATACATGAGAAAACAGATTTAGAATGAAATGGAAAAATGTAAACTACCTAAGACAGTACCTAACACATGGCAAATGATCAATAAATGTTAAGAAGAGTTCTGTCACTCTTCTGCTTGCCTTGTCAATGGTCAAATGACTAGCCAGAGGCTTATCTGCACAGTTTATAACATTATTGGACAAGAGGCCAGCCTAATTCAAAATTGTGTATTATGTATGCCATTTCATAAAGTTATGGGTGAACTTTTCAACTCACCTAGTTTTAATTAAAGTTGGTGTATATCTATCTAAGCCCACCTGCGGGTTCAGCTGAGACTGCTGTCGAGGAGGGAGCTGCTCACACCACTGGGCCTTCTCAGACCCTCCCCAGCCACACTCCCATTCTAGTGTTTCAGAATCTCCCACATTCCTGGTAAAATCTGTAGAAGTGGAAATCTTTTTGCCCTATTTCCACCACCCTCCAACCCTATAGATATAAATTAGTGCAATAATAACAGCTAACATTTACTAAGTGATGATTATTATGTGTCCTCACTGTGCTAAAATAAAGCCTTACGTCGTTTAATTGTAACAACTACTCTATAAGGTGGGTTCCAGTTTTATTAGGGAAATTTACCCAAGTGGAGCCATGAGATTAAGATGCTGAAATGGTGTGGAGGTGAAGGTCATTGGACATACACAGTCAAGGAATTAGGAAGCCTGGGTGTGGCATGGTTCATATGTAGAAGTGGATGTGGAAGTCACCCAGGACAATGGAAGGATCTAGAGTGGAGATGAAGACTGTAAGCAGGTGCCAAATCTTCAGTGACCAAGAGGTTTATACAGAAGGTCAGGGAGTAGCAAAGAACAAAATGGTTAGGTCAGATGGCAGATGGCATGGGCTTCAGTGAAGCCGGTGGTTGGAAAGGAGAAAGGAAAAAGAGGAGGAGGGGCTCCAATGCGGAGAGGGCTGCAAGACGGCTCCTTGGAGGAGAGCTGCTTCAGTAAGACATGCAGGGGAAGGCAAGGCTCTGTGAAGAGGTTTAAGTGCTGAGAGGCTGTTAACCACAAAAAAAAAATTCCAGGGGTCACAGAAAGATTTGGGTGGAAATGAGGGAAGGAAACTTTCTTCCTGCTACTTCCTTATTCTTCCTTAAGGAATTAGAGCACTGATAATAGATCAAAAACAATTAGGCCCACTGCTAAAACAGGAGAGTTTTACTGGGAGGAGCAAAAGGATTATAAATAGAACCCTAACAAGTGCACATTTCTTTCTGCTTACTAAGCTCTAAACTGGTTTTCTAGGCCCTGTCCCCGACCCCTCCCCTCAGAAGGTCCTATAGGAAACAGGGTAGAGCCCAAGAGGAAAAGAGGGCACTGGCAGCTTAAATTTGCCTATAATCTAGGTGTTTCTCAGCCTGAAATCCACAGACCCCTCAGGGTCTGAGTGTTTTCTATGGAAATTTTCTAATTTTGTGTTTTCTTTCTGAAGATAATCTGAAGGCAAATAGCATAAGCAACCAGATAACCACTTTATAACTAAGGCTTAATATTGACTTCATTGCCCCCGTGTATTTCTGTTCAAACACAAGCTACTTTCAAATAATACCCCTTTCTTGAGGGCTAATGAAAAAAGAACAGGGGTTCACCTCATTGGCAATAATGCATTTTTTTGCCAAGTAAAATTCAGTGACATCAGAGCCCACTATATGAATGACAGTTTTCACAGTATTCAAAAAAAAAAAGAAAGTGGAGGAGAACAGAGCACACATAATTTCAGAATGCTTAACTCAAATTTAGCAATCAATAGAATATTCATAAGAAAGTAGAAATTTAGTTTTAGCCAAATGTTATTAGCTATCCTATTAAATAAATGTTATTAATTAGAATTTCAGTGGTTTTTATAGTCTTGTGTTTAATTTGTATATCTGTTAGGATTTATGTTTATATAAGAGCTATAAGCATAATGATTTTATGCTTTTTATGTTTATATATATATCTAAGTAACATGATAAAAATGATTTAACTCGGGGCACCTGGTGGCTCAGTTGGTTAAGCGTCTGCCTTTGGCTCAGGTCATGATCCCAGGGTCCTGGGATTGAGTCCTGCATCGGGGGGTCCCTGCTCAGCGGGGAGGCTGCTTCTCCCTCTCCTTCTGCCCCTCCCCTCCACTTGTGCTCTCTCTCATGCTCTCTTTCTCTCAAATCAATAAATGAAATCTTTAAAAAAATGATTTAACTCGATCCTTGGTACAAGGATCGTTTTGTACAACTGTACAAGAACAGTTTTTCTTTAGAAGTTAATATGTAGGCATATATATTCAAGTTTGGAGACCCACTAGCCTAGATTGTGTTCAGAAGTCAAGAACTTCCAGTAGTCCAGCACAACTCCCCTCTTCGCAGACAGGAATAACATGGAGATCTGGGACCAAAGCCCCAGCTCAGAGTGTCCTCCATGTTGTACACCCCCCTTGACTTTAACACATATCACTAGCATAGGAAGGTGGTCAGGCAGCCAGGAATTCAGAATCCTAGCCCTCTCACTTACTGCAGAGACACAACCAACAACAAGGTACACACATGCATGAAATTACTCAAGGTTAGACACTTCCTCCATCTTGACAAACCCCACAGTTAAATTCAGTCTTCATCTTACAAGACCTCTCAGCAGACTTCTCAGTTCTATATATAACTCCCTCCTTGAAATACCTGACTCACATGGTCTCCCAAGAGACCATACTCTCCTGATTTCCCTCCCACTTCATTAAATGCTTTTCAGTCTCTTGTGTTGGCTCTTCCTGTACCTGACCTTGAAATGTTGCAATGATCCAGGACTCAGTCCTCAGAGCAGCTCTTATATACCCTCTACCTGGGGGATCTCAGCCTATAAAAAGCTTTAAATATATTATGCTGATGATGTACATCTCTACCCTGACATCTCCTCATGATTTACAAAACTACTACTTGCTATATCTACCTGGTTGTTTAAAAGAGACCTCAAATGTCCAAACCAAGAACTGTTGATTAATCACTCACCCTACTTGACTACTCTCCAATTCTGCCTGATCTTGGCAAATGGCACCACCATTCATTTGGTTGCTCAAACCAAAATTCCTGGAGTCATTCTTGAATTCTTCCTTTACCTCACACTCCAAATCCAATTAATCAACTAGTTCCATCAACACAATTTTCCAAATGTATCTCTGTAATAGATTCTGTGGTGCACTGCTCACATCTCCCTCAGGACTGAGAGTAGCTAGGAGTACTGGTGACTGACAGCTCTTAATTGAGCCCTTCCCTTTGTGTTGCCCTAGGCAGAAAAGACTCACCTTGCTTGAAGTCACACCCTGGAGGCAGCCAACTTCAGTAAGTGGGGGAGGAGGCGGGGGGGGGGGGGGGCAGCGGGTAATAAAGGCCTGGCCTGTTGCCTCAAAGAGGGACAACTCTAAAGAACTATCCCAGATCCACAGTTCCTTGAAATGTCTGAAGCCTCTGTTGCAACTCCATCACAGCTCATCTTCCCCCTCTGTCCAATCCTGCTTCCTCAGCTCTCACAGGTATTATCCCTAGGAGTACTCCCCAGTAAAATTTCTGCACACGAATCTTGAGTATTAGAGGCAGCTTTCATGGAACACAACCTATGACAGCTGGTACCAGAAATGGTCTTAGGAAGCGGATTCCACATGATACACACAGTCACTGGTGGTAGATGGTGAACTGTGATGGGAAGAGAATGCATTGGCTGATGCAGTACCTCAGTTTTTGATAACTTTGGAAGAAATACCAATTATAAGTACTATGGAATTGGATGGATGTTACTGCAGGCCATCAATGCATTGGAAAAAAGGCTGAGAATAATACAGCACCAAAAATGTGGCATAAATATACAAAGGAGTATTATTCAGGCTTAAAAAGGAAAGATTCTGATATCTGCTATAACAGGGATGAACTCTGAGGATATTATGCTAAGTTAAATAAGCCAGACACAAAAAGACAGATCCTGCATGATTTCACTTACATGAAATACTTGGAGTAGTCAAAATCATAGACAGAAAGTAGAAAGATGGTTGCCAGGGGCTGGGGGGAGGGAGGAATGGGGAGTTATTTTTTAATGGGCATAAAGTTTTCATTTTACCAGATGAAAAGAGTTAAGGAGATAGATGGTTGCACAACATTATGAATCTGCTTAATACCAATGAACTCTATACTTAAAAATGGTTAAAAGGGTAAGTATTATGTGTATTTTATCACAATAAAATAATTGGGAAAAAATCACAGCCCAAAATAAATAGCACAGATTAGTACTTACAGACGTACTAAGGAATTCAAACGTGGAGATGTCCATCATTTAATTCACCATTCTGAGTCCTACAAAAGCTAGATGGATCACAGTGGAGGATGACAGTGAACATCTGCTCAACCAAGCAGCAGAGGAGTCAATTGCAGCTATGGATCCAGAGGTGTTATCTTTACTAGAGCAGATTAACACAGCCTCAGGGACATAGAATATGGCCATTGATCTGGTGAATGCGTTGTTTTCCATTACCAAGAAGGAGAACCAGAAACAGTTGGCATTCCCATGGCATAGACAATAATATACATTTAAACCTCCTGCCTTCTGTCACAGAAGGACCTGGTCCATCTACACATTTACTATATTGATGATATCATGTTAATTAAACTAGATGAACAAGAAGTAGCAATGAGGGTGTGCATGGGGGGCACAATCTGTTAAGTGTCCGACTCTTGGTTTCGGCTCAGGTTGTGATCTCAGGATCCTGAGATGGAGCCCTGCGTTGTGCTCTGTGCTCAGTGGAGGGACTGCTTGGGACTCTCTCTCCCTCTTCCTCTGCTCCTCAACCTCCACTCTAAAAATAAATAAATAAATCTTTAAAGAATAATAACAATTCTCTTATTAAGAAAAAAAAAAAGAAGTAGCAATAGGTTGGAGGCCTTGGTAAGGTAAGGTACATACACTCCAAAAAGTGGGGGATTAAAATAGAGTAAATGAAGATTCAGGGATCTACCACATCAATTAAGTATTTCCAGGACCAGTCTGAAGCATGTCAGGTCAGGACATATCCCTACCACCACCAAAATAAAGGACAAATGATTGCATCTCATACCACCTAAGAAGGAAACACACACCTGAGGCCTCTTTGAGTTCTGGAGGTAATATATGTCAAAATTAAGAAAAAATTCTGTGACCCATTTCTGAGGAACAAGAAAGGTTAACAGCTTTCAATGGGGACCATAGTTGGAAAGAGCTCTTCAGCAGATCCAAGTCATGCAGCAAACAGCCCTGCCTCTTGGGCCACCTGTCCCAATAGACTCTGTGGTATCACAAGCATCAGAGGTAGGAAAAGATGCTGTGTGGGGTTTACAGTGAGCTCCAAAAGGAGAATCTATAGCAGAACTCTCTAACAGTTCCTGGTATGCTATGGGGCCCGGGTAGAAACAGAGTGCTTAAATATGGGACATCAAATGATATACAGCCAGAGTTGCCTATCTTGAGTTGTATTCTGTCAGACTCACCAAGTCATAAGTTTTGGTGATTCCAGCAGCAAACCATATGATGGAACAGTATATCTGAAATCAAGCCCAAGCAGAATCAGAGCACAAGCAAGCCCCACACACAAAGAGCGATGCAGATTTTCACACCCCATCACTGTTATACCATTACCTCTCCCTAAACCCACACTTGTAACTACATGGAGATTCAGTATGACCAGCTGACACAGGACTAAAAAGGATGAGCTCAATTCACAGATGCATTTCTTAGTGAGTGCAAATTGAAAAAGGCCAGTTATGCACTACTCAGCACTACTCAGGAATAATCTGAAAGACAGCAATGAGAGGAAATCTGTCCAGTGAAAAGAACTTCAAGTAGTGTACCTGATCATTCATTTTATGTAAAAAGAGAAGTGGCCAGAGAACAATAAATATAGACTCGTGGACAGTGGTAAATAACTTGGTTAGATGGTCAGTGGCCTGGAAGCAAAAAAGATTGGAAAATCAGAGACAAAGAGGTCTGGGGAATATGTACAAAGATGGAAGTGGACACAAAGTAAAAATATGTTTATATTGTATGGTCACTCCCATGGAAGAGGTATGAAACAACCAAGTAGACAGAATGACCCAGCCAGATAAAGTCAACCAGACTCTGTCAGCTGACACAATGAACACCAGTGACAACACAGTGGTATCGTAATGGAGTGGTCATGGCGGTGGAGATAGATCAATGGGCCAAACAGCACGGGCTCCCACTCACCAAGTCTAATATAGCTACTGCTACTGCCAAATGCCCAACCTACCAGCATCAGAGACTAATACTGAGCCACTGACATAACATCATCCCTTCAGAAAACCCACCAACCACTAAGCAGCAAGTTGATTACTCTGGAACTATTCCACCCTGAAAGGTGCAGTGTTTCATCCAGACACATATTTTAGGTACATATTTGCCTTGCTTGCCTGAGGAGCCTCAGCCAGTAGGATAATCCAATGATTAAAGAGTGTGTGATCTTTTCACATAAAATTACACATTACATTGCATTGGGCCGAAGGTCTTATTATACAGCAAAGGCGCTGTATAATGACTATAAGATCCACTAGTTCTATCACATACAGGAATCTCCGGACCATGGGAATATTTTGGACTTCTAACACATGCCTCTCACCGGTAGAGAGCTGAAACAAGTGGGGTGACATCTGAGGATTGTTTAGCACTGATGGAGGGGAAATAGAATAATTTGTTTTCTCTTGAGATCCTGAAATTTTCACCTAACAGTTTTTAAATAATCAAGTCGAGACCAGAGAAAGAAGACATCCCTAATTTAGGCAAAGTACTAAATCAATCAGCTGATCCATGTCAACCCATGGATCAAGGTCTGATTCCCCCTAGACCTTTGGTGTCGATGTCAGAAAGAGAGCAGCTCTGGGGACCTATCTGTACCTGTCTTTTGTACAAGACCCTGAAGCATGAACCTAGACTGTGCACAACCTGAGAAAAGAGAAGGTCTCTTACTCATGAATTCACAAAGGCTAACCTGGCCCCTGAAATTCTGAACGGGTTCAGTAAATGCTGAGTCAACAGAAACCTACTCAGTATCTCCCCAAAAGCCCAGGAGAAGCCTCTGGTCATTGTGGAATGTGTTCTAAGAGGGCTGAGAACGTGTTTCGCTGGGCTGCATTATTCTGCGCTGCGGGGACTCCCGCAAGCGAACCCCACCCTCACAACACCGGTCTGTGAAAGCAGCTCTGCAAAGAGCAAGTATGGCTTCACTCTCTACCCAACAACTGCCCCACGCTCTCGGTGCCACATTCCCTTGGTCACTCACATTCTCAGAGTTCAGACCAAATGAGGAGCCCCAGTTTTTCAGTCCCTCCTGGAGCTCCACGATGTCCACCAACCCGTTCCCGCCGCGGTCCAGTCTTGGAAGAGGATCTTGTGGCTGAGGTAGTCATCGTCTTCCTGGCAGGCCACCGCGGGCAGCACGAAGCCCCGGAGCCAGCGCAGCATGGCCCGTCCCCCCCCCCCTCCCCCGGCCGCGGCGGCGTGGCAGCTCGGCCGCCTCTTCTCTGGGTCCCGGCGACGGCGTCCCGCCCCTCCGGCTGCGCCACCTGCCGCCGCCCCGACGACGACGCCGGGCAGCTCGAGGCTGCAGGTGGCCCAGGCAATAAACCGACGGAGCCTCGGGGACGGTTGGAGCCGCGCCGCTGGGCTACGGGGCGCCGCTGGGAGAAACGCCGCAGGCCCGCCTCGTGGGAAACCGGGCCCAGGCCCCTCCGGAGGGGCGGCGCGCACCGGAAGTTGGAAGTTGAGGCGCCAAACGCGGCGGCAACCTGCATCCAGGACGGTCCCTGGCTTACCCGTTCTCCAGGGGGCGTCGGAAGAGCATCCGCGTGTTTCCCAGGGCAAACTGAGCGGCTGCGACAGGTGAGTTGCTCTGACCTGCGCCTCAGACGGGAGCATCCCGTGCCCCGGTGCCACCCCTCCTCTCGGGGGACGTCTGAAGAGGGCTCCAGTCTCTCCCCTACCGGCCCTCTCCCAGGGACCTTGGGGTTGTTTCCAGGAGTCCCCCTCTTCCTCACCTCCCACTTTCTCCCAGACCCACTGCAGCCTCGCCACTGCCCCCACTAGCCACCTTACAGAACTCTTTTGTCACAAAATCCAAAGGACACTTTAATATCTTTGTCTTATTTAATGCTGGTCCCGTTTAGACACTGCTGACCACACCTTTTTCCTTTGTCTTGTGGGACACCAGACATTGCTGCCAGGCCTCAGCCTCTTTTACAGGCTCCCACAAAGGAGCCTGAAACCTTCTAAAATTGAGGGTAGACAGGGTTAAGGGATTATGTAAAAACCTAGTTCTGTAATTTGTTGCACTGAAACTTTGTGTCCTCAATCTCTGGTCACATCTTTTGAAAGTCAGAGGCACAGTCTAATGACAGGCCCAGACCGGTGTTTTAAAAAATATTTTTTCTTGGAAAATTCCAAGTCTTGGACCACAGAATAAAATTAGCTTATTTCTTTTTTTTTAAGATTTTATTTATTTATTTGAGAGAGAGAATGAGATAGAGAGAGAGCATGAGAGGGGAGAAGGTCAGAGGGAGAAGCAGACTCCCTGCTGAGCAGGGAGCCCTAATGCAGGACTCGATCCCGGGACTCCAGGATCATGACCTGAGCCAAAGGCAGTCGCTTAACCAACTGAGCCACCCAAGCGCCCAAATTAGCTTATTTCTTAAAATATTAGGTATACTTTAAGATGTAATTTATTTCTTATAAATTTTATACTTCATTTTGTTAAATGCTAGATAAAAATAAGAACATTAAACCTACTCATATAGAAGCTCACCATCTAGTGTGCTCTGGTTCTATAAACAAATAAAACTCAAACTTAATTGCTATAATAAAGATGTGATCAAATGTCATAAAATATGTATTTTTAAATGAATGAGTTTTAGGAATTAATAAACAGAAAGCTATTAATAAAACTTTTAGAAAATATTGCAAGTACTGAGCATTTATAAATATAAAAGACTTTTCTTTAAAAGAAATAACTTTCAAAAGCAAATATAATAACATATTGTGAAGCTTATAACATAGAAGTAAAATGTATAACAGCAGTAGTAAAAAAGATGGGAGAGAGGACATGAAGTCTGCTAAAAGATTCTTGCATTATATGTGAAGTAGTATACATTTTAAAATGTATGCAGGAAACACTAGAGCAACCATTAAAAAAAACAACATGGAATTGTAGCTAATAAAACAATAAAAAGAGATAAAATAGAGTACTAAAAAATATTGTATTGACTCAAAAGAATGTAAGAGAAAAAAAGGAAAAAGAACAGACAAACAAAACAAATAAGATGGTAGACTTAAGGTTAACCAGATAGATAATTACATTAAACATAATATTCTATGCAGTCCAATTAAAACGCAGAACAAGGAAGACCTAACTGTATACTTTCTACAAAAGTGAAATATAAAGATATATAGGTTGAAAGTGAAAGAGTGGGTATGGAAATACCATGTAAACACTAATTATGAGGAATCTGGGGTAGCTATATTAATAATCAGCCAAGGAAGACTTCAAGACAAGGAAGACATTTTATATGTTAGGAGGGTTGATTCAACCAGATGGCATAACAACCATAATGTGTATGCACCTAATAACAAAGCTTTAAAATATATGAAGCAAAAATGGATAGACTGTGTGCAAAGAAAAATAAATAGATCCACAACTGGAGTCAGAGATGTCCATATCTTTCTCACAGCAATTGATAAAATAAGGAAACAAAGTCTGTAAGGATATAAAGACTTCAATGACATGATCAACTAATTGACATTAATAGAACAGTATACCCATCAACAGAAGAATACCCATTATTTTTACCTGCACATGTAAAATTCACTAACAAAGATCATATCCTGGGCCACAAAACAAGTCAATAAACTTTAAATGCCTGAAATCAGACAGATTATGTTCTCTGACCACAGGACAATTAAATTGGAAATCAATCAGCAAAAGATGGTGGGAAGTACCTAAATACTTAGAAATTAAACAATATATTTTTAAATAACGCATGAATCAAGAAATCACAGGGAAATTGGAAAATGTAGAATGCAGCTAAAATAGTGCCTAGAATTAACTTTAGATGTTTGTATCAGAAAACAAGAAAATTTAAAATCCATGATCTAAGGTTTTACCTTAAGAAACTAGAAAAAGAAGAGCAAATTAATGCCAAATAAGTAGAAAGAAGGATTTTAAGTAGGCTTGAAATCAAAGAAATAAAAGACAATAAAGAAAATTAGTAAAACCAAAAGTTTTTTCTTTGAAAAATTTAATTATATTCATAAACCTATAACTAGACCAATCATGAAAAAAGAAAATACAAACTACCAATATCAAGGAGACATCACTACAAATTCTACACATGCTAAAATAATAATAAGAGAACATTATGGACACTTTTATGTCAAAAGCTTTGACAACTTAGATAAAGTCTTTTCCCTGAAAGACTTATTATCAAAGCTGACAAAAGAATAAACAGTTTATCTATGTAAAACTAACATGAACATTCATACTTCGTGGTGAAAGACTAAATGTTTTCTCCCACTAAGATGGGAAATAAGGCAGGAATGTCTCTTCTCACTCCTTCTATTGAGTATTATACCAGATGTCCTAGCCAGTGCAATAAGATAAGAAAAGAAAAAGGGAGGGCGCCTGGGTGGCTCAGTTGGTTGAGCGACTGCCTTCGGCTCAGGTCATGATCCTGGAGTCCCGGGATCGAGTCCCACATCGGGCTCCCTGCTCAGCGGGGAGTCTGCTTCTCCCTCTGCCCCTCTTCCCTCTCGTGCTTTCTATCTGTCATTCTCTCTCTCTCAAATAAATAAAATCTTAAAAAAAAAAAAAAAAAAAAAGAAAAGAAAAAGGGAAAGGCATACATACTGGCAAGAGTTCAACTTGCAAGTTGCAACTTGCAACTGGCAAGAGTTCAACTCAAGTTGCAACTTGCAAGAGTTCATACTGGCAAGAGTTCAACTTGCAAGGTGCAACTTGCAACTGGCAAGAGTTCAACTCAAAATAAGTTCAACTTTATTTATTCTTAGATGACATGATCATTTACATAAAAAATCCTAAGGAATCTACAAAAAAGCTACTTGAATTGATAAGTGAATTTAGCAAGGTGGCCAGAGATAAGGTCAATATAAAAATTAGTTTATTTCTATATATTAATAATAATTGGAAAATAAAATTTAATACCATTTATAATAGCATCAAAAACTGAAATACCTAATGATAATTATATATGTGCAATATCTGACACTAAAAAGTGAAAATATTGTTGAAGGAAATTAAAGACAACTTAAATAAATGGAAAGCTATGTCATCTTAATAGATTGGAACTCAATATTGTTAAGAGTCCATTCTCTTCAATTTGATCTAAAGATGAAATGTAATCCCAATCTAAGTGCTAGCAGACGTTTTCATACAAACTGACAAGCTGATTCTAAAATTTATATGGAGGGGCACCTGGGTGACTCAGTCAGTTAAGCATCCAACTCTTGATTTTGGCTCAGGTCATAATCTCAGGGTCGTGAAATTGAGCCCCAGGCTCCATGCTTAAGACTCTCTCTCCCTCTCCCTCTGCCCCTCCCTGCCCTCACTCACATGTACACACACTCTCTCTGTCTCTCTCTAAAAATAAATGAATAAACAAATAAAATTTATATGGAAATGCAAAAGATGTTGAGTAGCTAAAACAATTTTGAAAAAAGGTAAGCTTCAGAGTCGAGATAAATAAACCGACACAATTGATTTTCAACAATGTCAGTGTAATTCAATAGAGAAAAGATAGTCTTTTCAACAAACAATGCTGGAACAACAGGCTATCCATAAGAAAAAAATGTGAAACTTTGTGTCTTGAAAAGACACTGTTAAGAAAATAGGCAAGAAGGGGTGCTGGGTGGCTCAGTTGGTTAAGTGTCTGCCTTCAGTTCAGATCATGATCTCCAGCTCCTAGGATTGAGCCCCACATGCCCCCCCCACACTCAGCAGGGAGTCAGCTTCTCTCTCTCCCTCTGCCCCTTCCCCCTACTCATTCTCTCTCTCTCTCAAATAAATACATAAAATCTTTTTTTAAAAAAGGAAAATAGGCAAGAGAAAGTCTGAGAGGAAAATGTTTTAGTACATAACTCTGACAAGGACTTGTATCCACAATACTAAAGAACACTTAAAATAAAATGTCACAAAGACAACGCAATTTTTAAAAAATGGGCAAAAGAGGGGCACCTGGGTGGCTCAGTCGTTAATCATCTGCCTTTCGCTCAGGTCATGATCCCAGGGTCCTGGGATCGAGCCCCGCATCAGGCTCCCTGCTCAGCGGGAAGCCTGCTTCTCCCTCTCCCACTCCCCCTGCTTGTGTTCCCTCTCTCGCTGTCTCTCTGTCAAATAAATAAATAAAATCTTAAAAAAAAAAATGGGCAAAAGATCTGAACAGACATTTCACAAAAGAAAATATCTGAGCGACCAATAAGCCCATGAAAAGTTGCTCAAAGGGGCACCTGGGTGGCTCAGTTGGTTGAGCAACTGCCTTTAGCTCAGGTCATGGTCCTGGAGTCCTGGGATTGAGCCCCACGTCGGGCTCCCTGCTCGGCGGGGAGTCTGCTTCTCCCTCTGACCCTACCCTCTCTTGTGCTCTCTTTCTCATTCTCTCTCTCTCAAATAAATAAATAAAATCTTTTTAAAATTTAAAAAAAAATAGGGGACTGAAAATATACTTTAAAAAAAAAGTTGCTCAAAATCTTTACTTATTACAGAAATGTGAATTAAAACCACAAGATACCCCTGCATGGCCTCTAGGATGGATAAATTTAAAATACTTACAATGTCAGGTGGTGCAGAAGGTACAGAACAACTAAAACTAATATATTGCTGATGTAGGAATGTAGAGTAGTATAATCAGAAAACAGTTTAGTAGTTTCTCATAAATTAAACATAAACCAGCAATTCTATCTCTAGGTTTTTACCTTAAAGAAATGAAAATATGTGTCCAAAAAAAAGAACAATATTCATAGCAGCTTTATTTTTAATAACCAAAAACTAGAAGCAAACATTCTTCAACAGGTAGGTGGATAACCAAATGATGGTATATACATGCAATGGAATAATACTTAGCAATTAAAAGGAATGAAGTCCTGATGCACACAACATGGATAAAACTCAAAAACATTACAGGAAAGAATAGAAGTCAGAATGTGATAATAGTTATATAAATGTATACTTTCATCAAAATTCATCACACTGAACACTTAAAATGAGTGCATTTTATTAAATATAAATATGCCTCAATAAAGCTGAATTTTAAAAGTTAAGCAACTAGCTATTACTATCTAAATATTGTAGAATATTTTCCCATACATACAGTATTCTTTTTGGGGGGAGGGGTTCTTTTTTTTTAATTTAAATTCAATTAATTAACATATGTGTATTATTAGTTTCAGAGGTAGAGTTTAGTGATTCATCAGTCTTATATAACACCCAGTGCTCATTACATCACATGTCCTCCTTAATGCCCATTACCCGGTTACCCCATCCCCCCACTCTCCTCCCCTCCAGGAACCCTCAGTTTGTTTCCTGTCAAGGGTCTCTTATGGTTTGTCTCCCTCTCTGATTTCGTCTTGTTTTATTTTTCCTGGGTTTGTTTCTTTTAGTAACCAGAATCATGCTGTGTATTGTTCTTTGATGTGTTTGTTGGAGATGTTCTCAGCCTAGCACATTCCTTTTATCCACTAATTCCACAGAATTAGTGTCACTCTTTGGGTTGCTTCATCCTGCTATTATAATTATGCCCCCTTTAGTGCATAAACTTGAGCACTGGGGCTGGAATTGGAGGGGAAGAGTGTCATTTTGAGCCCTTGTCAATCTGAGGTGAAGGTGTGTTGACTTGGCATTGAGCAGGTGGCAGGCTGTGCATGCTGACTTGGGCAGGAGGGCAGCTGGACTGTGAATTTGGGACCCACAGGCCAATGGCATCATGGGGATGTGTCTGGTTTTGCTCCTGGTCAGGAATTCCTTTAACCTTTGTTTTTCTGGGAAACTCTCTCTCTCCTGCTATTCTGAGTGAAAGCCTTGCTGGATAGAGTATTCTTGGCTGTAGATTTTTTCCTTTTAGCACTTTGAATATATCATGCCGCTTTCATCTGGCCTGCAAAGTTTCTGCTGAAAAGCACACTGATAGCCTTATGGGGTTTCCCTTGTATGTAACTGCTTTCCTTTCTCTAGCTGCTTTTAAAATTCTCTCTTTATCACTACTTTTGGCCATCTTATTTACTTTGTGTCTTGGTGTAGACCTCTTTGGGTTGGTTTTGTTGGGGGCTTTCTGTGCCTTCTGGATCTGGATTTCTCTTTCCTTCCCCAGATTCAGGAAGTTTACAGCTATTATTTCTTCAAATAAATCTTCTGCCCCATTTTTCTCATTCTTCTCCTTCTGGGATCCCTATCATGCGACTGTTATGCTTGACAGTGTTGCTGAGTTCCCTGGGTCTATTCTAATTTTGAATATTTTTTCCCCCTCTCATCTGCTCAGCTTGATTACTTTCCATTACTCTGTCCTCCAGGTTGTTGATCTGTTCTTCTGCTTCCTCTTGTTTGCTATTTATTCCAGGTGGTCTACTTTTATTTTCATTTAGTGAGTTCAAGTTCTCTAATTGGTTCTTTTTTAGGTCTCCTATCTCTTGGTGGAGGGTCTCATGGAGGTCCTGCACTCCTTTCTCAATTCTAGCAAGTATCTTTATGAGCATTACTTTAAATTTGCTATCAGACATATATAACTTATCTCCATTTGGTTTAGGTCTCCTGCTGTGATTTTGTTCTGCTCTTTCATTTGGGACATATTCCTCGGTCTCTTCATTTTGCCTATTGCTGTGTCTGTTCCTATGTGTTAGGAAAGTCAGCTACATCTGCCCTACTTGAAGTAGTGGCTTTAGTGCTTCAGGGGTGTCTCTTATGTGTGTTGCTACAGGGGTGTCCTACCATTGTGGAAGAGCTGTGTTTGCCTTCAGTCCAATCTGTGATGGCTCTTTGCCTGTTGTGGGCAGAGTCTGGTGCCTGTGTTGTTAGTGGGCTGGTCCAGGGCTGCCTTGGGCTTGAGTTGAGTAAGACCAGGTGTTTGCTAGAGATAAAGTAGCACCAAACTGCAGGGCACTTTCCCTGTGTTGTGCCCTGAGCAGCTTTCATTGGTGGGTGGGACCTGCAGTCAGACCAGCTGCCTGGCCCCAGCCACTTCTGGGGCTGCAGTCAGACTGGTGTATGTGGTTATCTTCCCCTCTCCCTGGAGCAGGACTCACTCTGGAGTGGTGTTGGCTCTTGTCTGGGCTGCTTGCTCACTACCAGGCTTGTGACCTGCTTTGATGGGATCTTACCAAGAGCAGTCAGAAGGGGTGGATCTGCTTCACTGTGGCCTTGTTTCTACATCCAGCTATGGAGAGTCTGTTCTGCCAATCTTTGGGTCACTTTCTGGGTTATTTATGCTGATGGGGATGTTCTCTAGGTGGCCATGTGGCAAGAGGTGAGCCCAGGGTCCTCCTACTCCACCATCTTCCAGCAGCCTCTGCTCTATATACAGTATTCTTTACAGTTTGGGTTCATTATAGATAAAAAGGGAAAGTATAGTTGGAATGTAATCAAATTGCTCACCAGAAAAAAAAAATTGCATTTATTGTATTTTGGCCATTTATGTTTGTCTCACTACTTAAAGCCAAGAACAGAGCATTATTCAATTTCCCCAGCATTTAGCAGAGTTCCAGAAAGAAAAAAAAATTCAGTACTTAAAGTGTAGAGTTATTAAATCTGAACAAGATTAGACTCTCCAGAGGGATCTTAATCCATTTGACCCATAAACCTTCTTCTAGGATTTAGAGTGTGTTTTGTAAGGGGAGAAACTTAGAATTTCTCCATACTTTTGTTTTGTTTTGTTTTGTTTTGTATTTTTCATCTCTCTATCCCATTCTTCACCAAACCATAACATTAAACATAGAATTAAAAATACTAGGTGTTTACTCAGACACACTTGATCTTGAATCCCAGCTCTACCACATACCAATTATGCAACCTCAGACAAATTACTTTTCTAAAACTCAATTTTCTCATTTGTAAAATGAGTTTAATAATTATACCTACCTTGTAGGATCATTATTAAAGTTAAAAAAAAGGATGTAAAGTGCTTACAACTGGACTACTGTAAGCATTTGAAAGTTTGCTATTACTACTTTATTAGGAAGTCACATCCTTATGTTACAGACAAAGCTTTATTGGGGCTCATACTTGAGACAAGGGAGACAGCACAAAGGAAAGTGTCCTCAGGCTAGCTCTTTAAGGAGAGGTCAGGGACAGTTTTAAAGAGACTGGGGTGGGGGGGAAGGGTGACATTTAAGCATGTAGAGATGGGGACTTATCAGTGCCTACTCACTTAAAGATCATGTTTTGTCATACATGCATGTCTGGTTAGCATACTAAATCTCTACCTCCCAGGCATGAATTTTTTTAAAGATTTTACTTATTTATTTTTTGAGGGAGAGATCACAGAGGGAGAGGGAGAAGCAGACTCACCGCTGACCAGAGAGTCCGACTCGGGTCTTGATCCCAGGACTCCGAGATCATGACCTGAGCTGAAGGCAGGTGCTTAACCGACTGAGCAACACAGGTGCCCCACCTAGCATGATTTTTAACATTATAATGAGGGGGAAAGTCAGTGAAAGGTCAGTGCTGGGGTCCATTGTAGGTCAGACTGGTCTGGTCTGGTTCTCCCAGGAGCAAACTGGTGGTAAGCTGGGCCGTGGGGCTTGATTCGTACTTGTGGCTTCTGGCTTCCTGATGGCAAGCAGTACCTGTTAACTGGGCTAGAGAACTGGGCTACTGTGGTTTTTTTACGAGAGTTTCTGGATGAGGAGCTTGAGCCCGGTCCCTGCTCTGTCTCACAGCAAGTATATGGAAAATTTCTTTTGTATTTTGTATTTTGTATTTTGAAAATTTCTTTATTTGTATTTTGTAAAATACAAAATAGTGGGCTATTTTGGTGTAATAGTATCAATTGTTTAAAAAAAATCACTTGGGAGCTGTGGCAGATACTTTGGACTGGTACTTCCAACCTTCATTCTGCATTTGTGTTTGGAGACCACAGAGTGCTCAAAACTGTATTTCTAAACTCCTTTGAAGCTAGCGTTCTGCAAGAAAATTAGATTCCCTCCAAAAACCTTACATAGAATTTGGAAAGAGGAAGTAGGACAGCTTCCTTTTGCTGTTTTAGTCAGCATGCAGGGTCATGAATATTAGTGTTTAGACCAGTTTTTGTGCCTGGACTCAGCATTCCAATGCTTATTCACCAATTTCATGCATATCTTGAAGCAAATCTGACAGTGGTGGTGGTAGCTATAGCAACTTTCTGATCTCTGAATTGCAGCTCTGTTCAACTCATCAATCTAGTTCAGGAATCATCTTTATTTTTTCTACAAAGGGCCAGACAGTAAATATTTTAGGCTTTGTAGATCACATATGGTCTCTGTTTGTTATTTTTTGTTTGTTTTTACTACACTAACCATGAAATGAAAATTTAGAAATTGGACCTCATCAACATTTAAAACATCTGTTCATCAAAAAACACAGTTAAGATAGTTGATGTTCAAGTCCCAGACTGAAAAAGAGATATTCATAATACATATAGCTAACAAATGACTCCTATACAGAATTTTTAAGACTCCTACAAATCAATAAGAAAAAGGCAAACAACCCAATTAAAAATTTAGCAATTAGAGAAGACTTGAACAGGCACTTCACAAGAAAGAATATCCAATGGCTTCTTAATTTATGTGTAACAAAGGTGTTTTTTAAGTTAACTGGATTCCAGAGGCTGTTGTATGTTTTTAACTTTTGAAAGTCTGCAGTTTTGATAAATCTTAAATAAGACTTTATTGCTTTAATAATAATAGTTAAATTGACTTCTCTGTTTTCTGAAATGTAAAAGTACTTGTTCAAGCTTCTTTGTTCCTTTAATAATTCAGAAGAAACCTTTGGAATTTCCTCCATCCTCTGTTCATAAATATATAAGAACTTCTAACATGGTTGAATATTTATTAAAATAGTTTAAGACATCAAGCCACAGGAAAAAAATTAAAAAATAAAATAATTTAAGAATCTATTTCTAATTTGAATTAACAAAAGTGCCCATCAGATTAGATAAATCTGTGTATGTATATGGTGGAAAACCATATAGGAGTAAACATGAATGAAATAAATTTATGTAGATTAACAATATTGAGTGAAAAAGCAAGTTTTACAAGATATAGATAATATATAGTTATGAAAAATACTTATGAATACACTCATACAAAACAAAATTTTAAATGTGCATAGGAATGAAACACACCAACTTCAAGATAAGGATTACTTTTCAGGAGGGGAGAGAAGGAAAGGTAACGTTTGAAGCAAAAAGGTAATGTTTGAAGTCAAATAGTATTGTGAATACATGACTGATTTATCATTTTCTTTGTGAAATGCTACATATTTAATTTTAAAATATATATATTTAACGGGGCGCCTGGGTGGCTCAGTCGTTGTGCATCTGCCCTCAGCTCAGGTCATGATCCCAGGGTCCTGGGATGGAGTCCCACATCGGGCTCCCTGCTCGGCGGGGAGTGTGCTTCTCCCTCTCCCACTCCCCCTGCTTGTGTTCCTTCTCTCGCTGTGTCTCTCTCTGTCAAATAAATAAAATCTTAAAATATATATATAATGATATATATATAAAGACAGAACCAGTTTACTCTTTTTTTAGTCAGACTGGCAAAAACTGGTCATGGAAGCATTTAATAAATGACAGATTAATTCAATAATAATTGTTCCCTTTCCAAATATCAATGATTTGATGATATTACTTTCAGAAATAGTCCACATTTATTTTTTTTAAGATTTTATTTATTTATTTATTTGAGAGAGAGAGAGAGAGCACAAGCAGGGGGAGAGGTAGGGAGAGGGAGAAGCAGGCTTGGCGCTGAGCGTGGAGCCCAGCCTGGGGCTCAATCTCATGTCCCTGAGATCATGACCTGAGCGGAAGTGAAAAGTCGGCCACTTAACCGACTGAGCCACCCAGGTGCCCCCAGAAATAGTCCATAATTTAAAATGATGTTTGAATACATGTATCCGGGACAATGAAAGTAAGCCAAAATTCTATTTAACATAGACCTAGTCCTAAAAATCAAGGAGATGCATAGACACAAGTCAAGATTTCTGAGAGAATTTATAGCTGTGGTGTTCTTTAATTAAATGACAGGTTTGGAACTATTTCTAATTTATCTTATTAGTAATAAGAGAAAGAGGAGTAGTTTGTCTTCTATATATTAAATAGGAAGACAGCATATGTATATATAATACCTATCACATTGTGGGTACCTAAATATTAAACTACAATCAACATTTTACATCTTTACCCCGCTCTGTCAACTTTGATGCTTAAAAAAATTATGATTATATGTGTGCATATATGTATGTGTGTGTATCCTTTTATATGTGTGTATCATTTTGTGTGTGTGTGTGTATAGCATATTGGTATATACATACACATATACATATAAATATTTATTGTCTTACTTTATGGTTAACTGGAATAAAACACCTGACTGCCTATAGAGCATTTATTGTGCATAGAGGAGAGTTTAGATTTTACTTCCCTCACTCCCTTAGCTTATTAGAAGCCAATTCAAAGATTTGTTGAACCCTTGGAAAGGTAGATCCACCCATCTAATTCACAGAGACTCTTCTCCATTACTGCTTCTTCCCTCCACAGACAACTTTGTGGGATCAAACCTATCTGGGCCACCCTGGGATTAGACTTTTCATGTCCATATATAAACTTCTATATATTAATTGAATTGTATGCAGAAATACTTCTGTCTTTATTAATAAACAAAATAATGGGAAAATATATAAGCTCCAAGGTTAGAGTCAGAACATCTCTCCAAATCTAGGTACGGAAAGGACATAACAATTCCAATTTATATGCCACATTGCTATTTGCAAGTTGTATTCTAAAAAATAGAGAAAAAAATAAATGGCAAAATACTTTAAATGAGTTCAGTGGATCTGATCCACTGGCAAAATGTTTCAGATCCCCTGAAGGATAAGTACTTCACCAGTATGTAGTTACTTTACGTCAATACCTGATCTTGATAGTCTGTAGTTATTGAGGGGTCCAGTTTGCCATTTACCCCTCTCTGTTGTAGAGTAAAAGCTCTCATAAAAAATTTAATTTCTAATTGTTTTTAATAATGAAATATGGTAACATACTAATTTCACTTGAGGCATTTGATTTATTTTAATCTCTTTTTATGTGAATTTTAGAAGCTGAGTTATAAATTAATTAGAATCCTTCTATTAATAAATCCTACTAAGAAAAATTGGGAATCCAACTAGAAAATTGACTTGGTTTTGTCACTCAACCTTATGTTAGTTGTATATTCATATTAATTTTAATTTTTAGGAAATCTAATTTAACAATTTAATTCCATCATTAATAGTTTATTAAGTACCCTATCCCAAGGATCCTCTCCTCATCCTATCCTAAGAAAATTAAATTCATCTAATTTCACAGCAAATTAAATCATGCCACTTAACAAGAGAGAAAAAGACTATATGAATTATTCTTTTGAGTTTCAACACTCTTTGTAGTGAGAGCAGATTTTAACTAAATTTTAATAACCTTGATAAGACCTAACTCCAAATATTAGAGTAACTGAAAAATCCATAATCTATAAAATGACAGAAATATTTCGTCCTAAAAAACACTGAAAAGAGAGGTAGTCCAATCCAGTTACTAGTTGTTGGCTATAATATAAATTGTATAATTTATTTTTTTTACATTTTCAAACCGGTTTATCGTCTCATATCTCCATTTTTATTAAACAATTAATAAAATTTTATTGAGATGTAATTTACATATTATATAAGTTAAAGGTATACACTTGATTTGATACATTTATATATTGCAATATGATTACCACTGTAACATTAGTTACCACCTCTATGGCATCATATAATTATCATTTCTTTTTTGTGGTGAGTACCAGTAAGATCTAGTCTCTTAGCAACTTTGAAGTCTATAATACAATATTGTTGACTATAATCTCTATGCTGTGCATTAAGTCTTCAGGATAAATTATATAATTTATATTTCTATCTCATTAAATCACAATTTTGGAGCCAATACAATTTTTAAAATGTAGCTATATATACCTACAATCTTAAATATCTTTGGCCTATTCTCTCTCAACATAGATTGAAAAGATAGAGCAAATTTGCAACAACATGGATGGACCTAGAGGGTATTGTAAGTAAAATAAATCAGACAGAGAAAGACAAATACCATCTGATTTCTCTATATGTAGAATCTAAAAGACAAATGAATAACCAAATAAAAAGCAGAAACAGACCCATAAATACAGAGAATAAACTGATGGCTGCCAGGAGGGATGGGCAAAATGGGTGAAGGGAGATACATGGGAATAAAAGGTACAGCGTAGAGAATATGGTTAATGATATTGTAGTAGCATTGTATGATGACAAATGACAGCTACACTTGTGGCAAGCATAACGTTAACAGTGTATGTCAACTATACTTCAACAAAAAAAATAATTACATTTTTTAAAAATAGAGGCAAAAGACAAAACAAAATCTCCAAAGGGCAAAGAAGAATAGTACTTATTCTTCTACTTATTCTTCATATAAGTTTAAGATTTCAAAGGGGAGTTCTAGCCAGTCCTTATTCTTAAAGAATGGAGTTTAAAAGCATAGTATAAAAGATAGAAAAAAATGTATATGAACTCATTAATATAAGAGTAAAAAATATGAACCTTTTATTTTAACACAGTTTTAAGAACAAGGGTTCTCAATTTTTTCTGATTTAATTTGTTCACATTGGTGACTTTCTTGTAATTTTTAACAATATTAAGAACTAAGAGTAAGTTAAAAATGTCTGTATCCACAAATAAGTGTTCAGGAAGGGAGCAATAAGTCACCAGTATTCCATTAACAAAACCAGTAGAAGACTGAGGTGTTCTGATGCCATGTAATTCTGTTTAAGACAGAACTATTTTGTTTTGTTTAGTTTACAGAAAGAAAAGGGGTTCGGGGTGCCTGGGTGGCTCAGTCGGTAAGTGTCTGCCTTCGGCTCAGGTCATGATCCCAGGGTCCTGGGATTGAGCCCCATGTCAGGCTCTCCACTCAGCGGGAAGGCTGCTACTCCCTCTCCCACTCCCCTTGTTTGTGTTCCCTCACTCTCTGTCTCTCTATCAAAATAAATAAATAAAATCTTAAAAAAAGAAAAAAGAAAAGGGGTTCAAAAACACCACTGTTTTCCTCTTAATTATAATTTTAAATGCATAGGTTTTCTTTTAATGCTTTCAAACAGAAAGCATTAAATAGAAAACAGAAAATGCTGAAAAACTTCAAAAATTCCAATTTTCCCTAACATAAAAATATATTAGGTTAATAATATAATTAGGTAATATTAGGTAATATAAATTACATCTTAATCCATTTAAATGCAAATTTCTGGTGAGTATTCATTAAAATTTGGAGAAGCTTAAATAGACTTTCTGAATATTAAAGATGTCAATTCATAATGAATTTATAAACTATAATTCTGGCTTACAAAATATTAAAATTCAGTATTTAATTCTGATTTGTATGTTTATCTTTTTGGAGGATGGATATAACATCTTTTCATGCAATCCTCTAGAAATTTAAGAAGAAAGCCAAGACATTTCTATGCTTATAAATAAATGTATATAAAATGGCAGTTCACAATTTCATTTCTACACTATTTCTAAGAGTGGTTTTATTGACTCATAAACCATACAATTTATGCATACTGAAGGAAGCAACTTTAAGAAATTTGGAGTCATGCCGCTGAGAAACCTTATCACTCCGCTGCTTTTATAAATTTGACAAAAGACGCTGATCATATTTAGCTGTGGGACTCCCATTATGCCTAGAAAATGAAAGGGAAGGAAAAAGCCTAATTAATTTGATATTTAGCTTTTTTCAAACACTAATGAAGGTAAAACACATGTTAAAACAGAAATTTATATATATATATATATATATATATATATATATATATATATATATATAAAATTACTTAAATTCTTTCACAAGAAGTTCCAAGGGAACATCTCTGGTTCATCATATTATATAATCAGAGACCCTAATGGAACTATTTGATGCTCATCTCTTTGTACTTTTCTTTCCTTTAGGAACAAATTCTGTCCACTGGTGGTGAAATTTACTCATAGTTATTGTAGACATAATTTTTAAAACTAGCTAGACACACAGAGGTACCTTTATTCAACATCTTATTTCTTAGGAACAACTCAAAACTCTGAAAAAACTCAAATATGTTTCTCATTCACTACTTCTTTTCTCAGGGAGTGGCTCCACCATTCATCTAGCTGTTGAAACTGGAAACCTGAAAGGCATCCATAATGTTTCCTTCATCTTACATATCCAAACAGTTACCCATCAGTTTTACTCTCTAAATAGCTCTCAAATCTATGCATTTCCCTACAGGTCCACTGCCATGTCTCCAAACTACCATCATCTCTTGCCTAGTCTTTTACCATAATCACCTCTTTCATTTTTTTCTCCATACTTTAACCAAAGAGAACTTTTAATAATGCAACTCTGAAACTCTGATTATGTTACTCTGCTGCTTCAGTAATTCCCCATTATACTTAAATCCAGTAGGGTCTAGCCTGTTTCCTCCTCCCACCTCACTTGTACCACTCCCTTGCTTTCTGCACTTTAGCCATAGAGGCCACTTTCAGTTTCTCAGATGTCCCCAAATCTTCCCTCTTAAGGCTAGTTGCACATGCTTTTCCCTTTGCCTGAAAGCAACCCCCCCAACCTTTGGCTATTAACCCTGTCTCAGCCTTCAGTTCTCAGTCCAAGCAACACTTCCCCAAGAAAGTCTTCCAGAACTGCCTCAGCTCCCCCCATGGTAGTATTTAGAGAACTCCACTTTTCCTTTGTAGCTCTCATCACAGTTTATGCATTTTGTGTCCATATTTAATTAATAACTATCTTCCCTGATGGACTATCAATTCCACGAGAGTAGGGACCAATGTCTTTTTGCTTACTCAAACCCCACATGCCTGGCACATTACATAGTACTGGGAAATATTATCAGATTCTTTAGCTAGCATTTTTCTCCTGAATCATTATACCATGTTCCCAAAGTTGACATAGCTAAGTTAAGTAAAAAGTTTGTCTGTTGCTATTTGTTTTCATCTAAACATTTCCTCCCTCCATCCTTTCCCACCCAAAATAAAATAATTCCTTTGAAATCTAGAGAAAGTCCCTTAAAATTTTAGAAAATACTTACTCACCATGGATTTCTTGGAGAATGTTCTATTACTACATTCATTTTGGGCCTTTTATTTTTTAGTAGAAGCTAATAATATTGCTTTCAATTTCTATAATTTTGTAAAAGAATATGGAACAGGCTTACTTTTTTTCTGATGTTCCCCATTGATTTACCCCATCTCATTATTGTGAAAATTGTAAACTACAGAAAGAATAGTACAATGAACATTTGTATACTCACCACCTAGTTTCAAAATTTGACATTTTGCTGTACTTATTGTCTCTTTCTCTTTTCTCTATACACATGTGTGTATATATGTGTGTGAATGTATGCACTCTGAAGGTAGTTACAAACACCATGAACATTGCAACCTTAAAAACTTCAAGATATCCTAAAAACAAAGACATTAATCTACATAACCCAAATCATAATTATGCCTTAGAAAATTAAAAATAATTCTTTATCTCACCTTGTTAAATAAAGGTGAATACCTTTATCTAATATCTCCTTATTAAAATTTTCCCAGTTGTCCCAAAAACGTCACTTAGAGCTGGGTTTGTTTTTTCCAAACTAAAATCTAAACAAAATTCACTCATCACACTGGTTATGTTTCTTTAGTTTCCTAATCAAGACTAGTACCAGTCATTCCCTCGCAACCACCACTTTTTCTGTAAAAATGGCTGTTTGAATAACCTAGGCCAACTGTCTTATAGAATATCCTACATTCTAGATTTGTCTGATTCATTCTTAATAGTATCATTTAACTTATCTCTTGATCCCCTGTATTTCCTTTAGGTCTAAAAGCATTGCCAGATGTCAGTAAAACATTTTGGGCAAGAGTACTTCATAGCAGATGCTATGCTATGTAATATGCACTTCATATTACATTACATTAAGAGGCACATTATGTCAGAGGTTTTTTTATTTTACTGTTGCCAATGCTGGTTGCCAAGTTGGTCAATTGATTATAATGATGACCACCCATTCTCTCCATTGTAAAGGTAGGTTTTCCTCCTTGCAATTAGCAATAACTCTGATAGATGATACTGTGGCATCATCATGTGAATATACTATTCCCTAACTCCCTTTAAATTAATAGCTTCAATATCAGCTGATGATCCTAGGACTGAGATACCGATTTTAAAATATCACTTCCCTATGCACTAAAAGGAAGAATAGCTGATTACAGATTTGAGGGCAGGTACAAGTGACCATGAGACATCATTAAAAAAAAAAAAACCGAAGAGCTCAGAAATAAATATAGAGATGTCAAAAGAACAAAGGAGGATTTTCAGTTCTAGTTACGACAAAGTAGTTTGTTTCAGACTAACCCTACAAATAAAAATAAATATTAAAATATGAACAAAGTACATGAAATCATTGTTTGAGAGTAATCAATGCAAACAAGACTAGGGTCCGTGAGAGGACGTAAGCACTAATTTCACTCTGGTTTTGTTTTTGTTTTGTTTTTTTACCTTAGGTCATTTGAAAATTTTCAGCATGAGAGAATAGGGTCCACATCGAAAAAATGAGTGTTACTGAACAGAGGACAAAAGATGGAGTTCAAGGATGCCAATGTGCCAGATACTTGAGGAACAAAATCTGAAATAGAGCTAATACTAGTGAAGTGAGTCCAAAAGTCTCTGTGCAGTTTTCCCTTGAGGCATTGCCAACTCTAAAATTGCACTAAGTAAGATTACAAGAAAACCACAGAAAAGACCAGGTAGAAAGCTAAAGATGTAGGAAAGGACTTTAACAGTAACACAATGCTAGATCATAAAGGTTGGAGTTCAAGTCCAAAAGGTAAGGTGAGGCACTTTGGTAACCACTCTAAGCTTTCAGATAAGACCCACAAAAATTACTGTCTAGGGGTAAGGACCATACTCTAAGGATAAGTATCTTGCAGAAAGATCAGAGCTGAAATAAATTATCTCTAACAAATCTAAAACCAACCTTCAACAGATTTAGGTTGATCTGCCTATACAATAGCTACCTACCAGAAGAAAGGTTAGTCCTATTTGGAGAAAAAAAACATCATCCAGAGTTTACAATTTTTCATACAAAATGCACATCATTCAATCTAAAATAATGAGGCATGATTTTTAAAAAAAAAAGGTCAAATAACTGAAAACCTAGAGAGAAAAACAGACAACAAAACAAGTATTAATATATTAAATTTAAAATAATTGTGATTAATATGTTTAAGAAATTAGAGAAAAAGATGGAGACTCACACAACACCTAGTATCTTTTTTTTTTTTTAAGAATAAAAATGTAAAGGGGTGCCTGGGTGGCTCAGTCAGTGAAGCATCTGCCTTCAGCTCAGGTCATGATCCCGAGGTCCTGGGATCAAGCCCCACATGGGGCTTCCTGCTCAGCGGGGACCCTGCTTCTCCCTCTCCCTCTGCCACCACCCCCACTTGTGCTCTCTGGCTGTCTTTGTCAAATAAATAAATAAAATCTTTTAAAAAAAGAATAAAAATGTAAATTTTTCAGTTTGAAAAATATACTAAAGTTAAGACATCAATGTACTGGGTTCAACAGCAAATTAGACAAAGCAAAACATAAGATTAGTGAACTTGAGAAGACAGGTGCAGTAAGAAAAAACCATACCGATTGAAGTGCAGAGAGGGGGGAAAGGGGAATATAAAATACAGAAAAGAACATAATAGGTAAATAGGACATGAAGAAAAGATCTAACATACATGTAATTAGATGTCAGAAGAAGAGAGAGACAACAAGATAGAGCAATATTTGAAGAAATTTTGACTGGGAATTCTCTCAAGACTGACAAAAGTCATCAAACCACAGATTTTAAGAACAGGAGGAAGAAAAGCAGAAAACAAACTGCATTTTAGGCACATATTCAAACTGCTGAAAAATAGAGACAGAAGGAAAAATCTTAAAAAGCATGGGGTGGGGGAGACAGTACATTAAAACAGCAATGATAAAACTGTTGGCTAACTTTTCAACAAAAAGTATGGAACTCTTAAGACATCGGAATAATAGCTTTTACTGTGCCATAAAAAGAAACAAACAAAAGCTGAGAAAATCTGTTGCTAATAGACCTTCCACTGAATAAAGAATTCTAAAGGGAATTCTTTAACTAGAAAAATAATGATCCCAGGTGGAAGCAAGAAAATTCTGGAAGTAAAATAGTCAAAAGAGAATAAAATATAAATTAACATTGATTTTTAAAACAATAATGTGTTGTGGGGTTTAAAATATATACTGAAGTAAAATATATGGCAATAGTAGCACAAAAGGGTGTGCAGTGTGAATGAAGTAAAACTATTGTATTAGAAACTGGTAAAAAAAGAAGGAAGGAAGGAAGAAGGAAGGAAGGAAGGAAGGAAGGAAGGAAGGAAGGAAAAAGAAAAGAAAAAGATATTGGTAAAAAATACTAATTTAAGGTAGGCTGTAATTAACAAAGGATTTACCTTGGAATCTCTAGGGTAACAGAAGAAAAAAGAATATATAACTAACAAGCTAATAGAGGAGAAATATTGAAATAATGAATATACTTAATTAATTCAAAAGGAGACCCAAAAAGAGAGCTAAAGGAAAATGAAAAATGGAATCAATAAGAAGTAGCACTTTAATATGTAGTCTCCACTTAAAATGCAACTGTAACACTGCTTTAAAATATAAATGTACTAAATGTTAATTAAAAGACAAAATAATCAGACTGGTTTTTTTTTTTTTTTTAAGATCTAACCATACACTTTTCAGAACGGACACACTATATATAAGGACACAAAGAGATTGAAAGTAAAAAGATGCTCTAAAAATTATACTAAGCAAACATTAACCAAAGGAAAGCTACTGTAACTACATTAATATCAGACAAAGTAGACTTTTTAAGGCAAAAGCAAATATTACTAGCAATAAAGAGGACACATTTTATAATAAGGAGAGGGTCAATACTAAATTTTAATATACATAATAATATAGCTTCAAATATAGAAAGCAAAAGTAGACCAAATTAAAGGAGAGATGAAGAAATCCACAATTCTGGTTAGAGATTTAAACACACCTCTGTCAGTAACCAATAGAAAAAGCAGATTTTAAAAATCAGTAAGGATATAAAACATTAACATTTTAACTAATTTGTTTTATAGAACACATATATAGAACACAAAATACAACTTCAAAATTCTCTTTCTTTTCAAGTATACAGTGAACATTTACCAAAATTGACCATATCTAGGCCAGTAAGACAGGTCTCAATAAATTTCAAAGAATAGAAATCATATAGAGTACATTCTCTTTCTGCAGTGCAATTAAACTACAAGTTCAATATCAGAAAGTTCATTGGAAAAATCCCCAAATGTTTGTAAATTAAGCAGTATATTTCTAAATAACCAATGAGTCAAAAAGAAACCACAATGGAAATTTGGATGATATTTTGAAATGAATAATAATGAGGGGCGCCTGGGTGGCTCAGTCGTTAAGCGTCTGCCTTCGGCTCAGGTTATGATCCCAGGGTCCTGGGATCAAGTCCCACATCGGGCTCCCTGCTCAGTGGGAAGCCTGCTTCTCCCTCTCCCACTCCCCCTGCTTGTGTTCCTGCTCTCACTGTCTCTCTCTGTCAAATAAATAAATAAAATCTTTTTAAAAAAATGAATAATAATGAAAATAGTATCAGTTTATGGGATATAAGTAAAGCAGTACTTAGAGAAATATTCAGAAACTGGAATTGGTATATTAAAAAAGAAAAAAGATTTGAAATCAATTATCTCAACCAGGGATCAGCAAACTTTTGCTGTAACAGGCCAGATAGTAAATATTTTAGGCTTTGTGGGCCACATGGTCTCCAGCAACTACTCAAGTCTACCACTGTAGCACAAAAGTAGCGATAGACAGTACATAAATAAATAGCAGGGACTGTGTTCCAATTACATTTTACTTTCACACATGGGTGGTGGGTAAGATTTGGCCTGCAAGCCATAGTTTGCCAACCCCTGATCTAAACTTCAACCTAAGAAACTAAACAAAAAGCAAACAAGCAAATGGGCACCTGGGTGGCTCAGTCGTTAAGTGTCTCCCTTCAGCTCAGGTCATGATCCCAGAGTCCTGGGATCGAGTCCCACATTGGGCTCCCTGCTCAGTGGGAAGCCTGCTTCTCCCTCTTCCACTCCCCCTGTTTGTGTTCCCTCTCTCACTGTCTCTCTCTCTGTTGAAAAATAAATAAAAATCTTAAAAAAAAAAACAAGCAAAAGAGAATACAAATAATACAAATAGAACAGAAAACAATGAAATAGAACACAAATGTACAATAGAGAAAAATCAACAAAATCAAAAGAAGAATAAAATTGATAAACCCCAAAGAAACTGATTAAGAAAAAGAAAAATAACAAATTGCTAATATCAGAAAATAAAAAGGAGACATCACTGTAAAACCTACAGTCATTATTAAAAGTCATTATTAAAGGCATATTAAAAGGACACTATCAATGACCTTATGCTATTAAGTTTAAACATTTAGATGAAATGGACAATTCTTTGAAAAACAAAATACCTCAAAACTGATAGAAGAAGAAATAGGAAACCTGAACAATCCATACCTTTTAAAGAACTCGAATCTGTTATTAAAATACAGAAAGAAAGAAAAAAAACCTTCCACCAAAAATATCCAGGCAAAATTGGCTTTACTGGTGAGTTCTCCCAAATATTTAAGGAAAAAATAATTCTAGATGTACACAAATTCTTCTGAAGACTAGAGAAAGAGGGAATATTTTCTAACTATCTTTATGGGGCCAATGTAACGTTAATACAAAAACCTGACAAGAACATTATAGGAAGGAAAATTACAACCAAAAATTCTCATGAATATAATATAAAAATCCTACTCAAAATAGTATCAATCAAATCCAGTCTTATATAAAATGGTAACACAACATGACCAAGTGAAGTTTATTCCATGATTTCAAGGTGGTTTTAACATTTCAAAGTCACTCATTCATAGAAAAAAAGGAGAAAATAATAATATTATTATGATGCAGAAAAAAGGCACTTAATAAAATTCAACACCTATTCATGATTTAAAAAACACTTTCCACAAACTAGAATAGAAGAGAACTTCCTTAATCTCACAAAGGGTACATTCCAAAAACCTAAAGCAACATCATACTCAATGGTAAAATATTGGAATAATTTTCTTCTGAGTAGGAATGAGATAAAGATGTCCACTCTTACCATTATCATTATAGCATTGTACTGGAGCTCCTAAAAAGTGACATGAGGCAAGTAAAGGAGGTAAAAAGTATAAAAGCTGGAAAGGAAGAAACCAAACTTTTGTTATTCACAGAAGCCATGGCTGTGTACGTATCAAATAAAAAAAAAAAAAATGGGGCTCCTGGGTGGCTCATCAGTTGAGCATCTAACTTTTGACTTCAGCTCCGGTCATTATCTCAGGGTTGTGAGATTGAGCCTGATGTTAGGCTCTGCACTCAGCACGGAGTCTGCTTGGGATTCTCTCTCCCTCTCTCTTTCTGCCCCTCCCCCAACTCATGCTCTCTCTTTTTCTCTCTCTAAAATAAATAAATCAAATCTTTAAAATAAGCATTAAGCCACAGCAACTTCTTGCTAGACACGTCTCCAAAGACAAGGGAAACAAAGGCAAAAATGAACCATTGGGACTTCGTCAAGGTAAAAAGCTTTTGCACAGCAAAGGAAATAATCAACAAAACAAAAGACAAAAAAAGACAACCGACAGAATGGGAGAAGGTATTTGCAAATGACGTATCAGATAAAGGGCTATCCAAAATCTATAAAGAACTTATCAAACTCAACACCCAAAGAACAAATAATCCAATCAAGAAATGGGCAGAAGACATGAACAGACATTTCTCCAAAGAAGACATCCAGATGGCCAACAGACACATGAAAAAGTGCTCAACATCACTTGGCATCAAGGAAATCCAAATCAAAACCACAATGAAATACCACCTCATACCAGTCAGAATGCCTAAAATGAACGTCAGAAATGACAGATGTTGGCAAGGATACGGAGAAAAGGGAACCTTCCTACACTCTTGGTGGGAATGCAAGCTGGTGCAGGCACCCTGGAAAACAGTATGGAGGTTCCTCAAAAAGTTGAAAATAGAGCTACCCTACAACCCAGCAATTGCAGTACTAGGTATCTACCCCAAAATACAAATGTAGTGATCCAAAGGGGCACCTGCACCCCAATGTTTATAACAGCAATGTCCACAATAGCCAAACTATAGAAAGAGCCCAGATGTCCATCAACAGATGAATGATAAAGAAAATGTACTGTATATATATATATATATATATATATATATAATGGAATATTACACAGCCATCAGAAAATGAAATCTTGCCATTTGCAATGACATGGATGAAACTAGAGGGTATTATACTAAGCGAAATAAGTCAATCAGAGAAAGATAATTATCATATGATCTCACTGATATGTGGAATTTAAGAAACAAAGCAGAGGATCATAGGAGAAGAGAGGGAAAAATGAAACAAGACGAAACCAGAGAGGGAGACAAACCATAAGAGACACTTAATCTTAGGAAACAAACTGAGGGTTGCTGGAGGGGAGAGGGGTGGGGGGATGGGGCACTGGGTGATGGACATTGGGGAGGGTATGTGTTAGCACTGGGTATTATATAAGACTGATGAATCACAAACTTGTATCCCTGAAACAATACATTGTATGTTAATTAATTGAATTTAAATTTAAAAAATAACAGAAGTTTGTAACATCAAATCTCAGTTTAGTAGGGATACTTGTTAGATCTTGAAATAAATGTGTCATTAAAAAAATAAAATTAAAAATAAAATGATAAGCATTAAAGGTATTCAATATTATTAGTCATTTAGAAATGTAAATTAAAGCCACAGTGAGATTTTATTGCACAACTATCAGAATATCTAAATTAAAAGACTGACAATAACAAGTGTTAACAAAGATGTAGATCAACTGGAACTCATACATTGCTCTTATAGTTTAAACTGAAATAAACACTATGGAAAACCAATTTGGCAGTATCTACTAAAACTGAATATTTACCCTATAACCTAAAAATTCTTCTCCTGGTATGTGTGTTTCTATATATATAGATAGATATCTATCTATCTATATATATCTATATATATATATCTGAGAGAAATAAGTATTTATGTTTTCCATAGTATAATGGATAACTATACTTATTGTGGTGAGCATTTTATAATGGATATAAATGTAAAATCACTATGTTGTGCACCTGAAACTAATATAATAATGCATGTCAACTATACTTCAATTTAAAAAATAAAATAAACTTTAACATATTATAATGGATTAAGTGGGGTATTCACATGAGCAAAGAAAATAATTATATGCAGTAAACAAAGATGACTCTCCAAATAGTACATAGTTTTCAAGAATAGTCAAACCAGGGACACCTTAGTGGCTCAGTCGGTTAAGTGTCCAACTCTTGATTTCAGTTCAGGTCATGATCTCAGGGTCATGAGATTGAGCCCCACCTGGGACTCTGCACTGAGAGTTAAGCCTGCTTAAGATTCTCTCTCTCTCTCTCTCTCTCCCTCTGGCCTTCCCCCCTGCTCACATGATCTCTCGCTCTAAAAAAAAAAAAAAAAAGAAAAGAAAAGAAACTAATAAATGGTTAAAGTCAGAATAATATTTACCTTGGGGTGAGGGTGTTTATTAATTGGGAAGGGTATGAAGGAGCCTTCTGGGGTGCTGGAAATGTACTGTCTTGATATAATTGGTAGTTTCATGGGTGTATATATGTGTAAATAAATTGAAAGAATCTTTCTTTTCTAAATTCAACAATAATTTTTCCTAATGATCAGCAGGTATTTTACTGAGTTATTTTTAAGTGAAACAGAATCACTGCATCTCAGCTTGCAAAAGACTTTTAACAGTCATTTAGATAGGTATCTAAATTTTGAATCCTTAGTTATCACAGTCTTATGAACGAACTCTAGGTCACAAAGATGGCCCCCTCTAGTGTGAAAACATTCATTCTACCACCCAAGGCAGTAAATAAATAGCACCATTCCCATTCATATAAGAAGAATTTCCTAATTTTGCCTTTTTAAAAGAAGCAGCACTGAATGATGGAAATGAGGAGGATTCTTAGACATTCTTCAGAAGAGAAAGTTAAAAAAAAAAAAGTTCCTAAATCCATAGAGCTTTTTACACTGCCATCCTTCTCACAAAAACTCACCTTGAACCTGCGAGTTCTCACTAGGTGCAGGGGGTAGCTGCAAAACTGACCACAAAAGTTAGAGAAGGCATTACAACCCATCAAAGTCAGCAACCCAGGGTCTTCTGTATCAGTGTTTAGCCAACAAGTCTTCAAAAGCTGGCAGAGAACAAAGTAATAATATATTTTAATAACTATTAAGAAAAAACCAAAATAACAAAACGCTAGTATCTTTTCTTGCTATAGGCATACACTCCTTTCTATCTTTTTTGTTACATTATAGCAAAGAAGATAAAATGCAGAATGCAGTAATCCAGGACAAAGTAATAAGAGCCATGGGACATTTTTGAACTGCCAATTTTTAGTGTAATTTAATGCAGTTAAAGTTAATAAAGCCCTCCCCCCAATATTTCCAGGGCTCAAATTATCTAAATATTACCTCCTTACCTAAGCACCATCCTAGCAATTAGAATTATTCAGAGGTGTACAAACAACCAGCGATCAGAGAACCTTCGTGATGGGAACTCACTATCCACTCAACTATGAGAGCTCTGATTGCCTAATCTTTAGGGAAGCTTACTGTGTCAAACTGCATTTCCTCTAACAGCAATATCTTTGTTTCAGGACTCCTTTACACTCTTAAGAGTTATTGAGAACACCAAAAAGTTTTGTTTCTATAGGTTATATCTATCAATATTATTTATTGTGTTAGATATTAAAACAGAAAAATTATAAACAAAAGAATACATTAAATAGCCATAAGAGCAATAATGTCATCACAAATCATATAGCCTTTGGAAAATTTTCTACTTACAGAGAATAAGAGTGGTAAGGGTAAATGGTGATTTCATGTTATGAAAATAATTCAGAATATAGCTAGACATGGCTGAGAAAACACACACCTATGCTGATTGGTCTCATTTCAAATTCATGATCATAAAATCTTAAGTGGACCTTTAATTTTTCCCTCAAATGATACCATATTTTCCTTGACCATATACTCTCCAAACATACCAACATCATTATTTCAGGGGAACAACTACATTCTCCATTGTCCTAAAACTTCTGACACTAGCTGATCTTAAAATTCATATGAAAATGTAAGGGGACCCAGAATAGCCAAAATAATGCTTAGAAAAGAAGAACAAAGTTAGATAATTAATATCTTCTGGTTTCAAAAATTACTACAGAGCTCCAACAACCAAGCCAGTGTGTACATAAGGATAGATATACAGATCAATGGAGTAAAAGTCAGGAGTCCAGAAATAAACACTTTCATTTATGGGCAATTGATTCAACAAGGGTGCCAAGACAATCCATTGGGGAAAATAGTTTTTTCAACAAATTAAAAGTTTTCAGTTGGCTCTCTTCCAGTTAACTGGATATCCACATCCAAAAAGAATGTAGTTGCACCCCTGCCTAACACCAGATACAAAAATTAAAAATAGATCATAGACCTAATTATAAGAACTAAAACTACAAAACTCTTAGAAGAAAACATAGGAGTAAATTTTCCATGATCTTGTATTAGATGATGGTTTCTTAGATATGACACCAAATGCACAAATGACAAAAGAAAAAAATAAATAAATTAGATTAATCAAAATTAAAAATTTTCGTGTTTCAATGGACGCCATAAAGAAAATAAAAGACAACCCATGGAATGGAAGAAAATATTTCCAAACTGTATATCTGATAAGGGACTTATTATATCCAATATATAGAAAGAACTCCTACAAGTCAACAATAAAAAAAAAACCAGTTAAAAATGGGCAACACTACCACTTCATATCCACTAAGATGACAATAATAAAAATGATGGATGATAACAAGTGTTGACAAGGATGTGGAGAACTTGGAACCCTCGTTCACTGCTGGTGGAAATGTAAAATGGTCTTACCACTTTAGAAAATAGTTTGGTAGTTCTTCAAAAGATTAAACATAGGGTTAACAAATGTTACAGCAATTCTACTCCTAGATATATACCCAAGAGAATGAAAACATTTGTCCACACGCGAACTTGTACTCAATTTCATACCAGCATTATTCATAATAACCAAAAAGTAGAAACAACCCAAATATCCATCAACTGATGAATGGACAAATAAAAGGTGGCATATCCGTATAATGGAATAATGTTCAGCAATAAAAAAGAAGGAAATACTGATACATGCTACAACATGGATGAATCTTGAAAATATTATGGTGACTGAAAAAAGACAATCACAAAAGACCATATTATTGTAAGAGTCCATTTATAAGAAATGCCCTGGTAAGACAAATCTATAGAGACAAAAAGGTTAGTGGTTGCCACGGAGCAGGAGAAATGAGAAAGGGAAGTGAGTGCTAGTAAGTACAGGGTTTCTTTTTGGAGTGATGAAAATGTTCTCAAATTAAACTGTAATGATGGTTACAAAAAGTACCGAACTGTCCTTTAAAATGGTGACTTACATGGTATGTGAATTATATCTCAATAAAGCTGTTATAATAATGAAAAAAAAAACTTGTCAGATATGGCATTCCTCTGCTCAAAACTCTCCAGCGTTTTCCTATTTCATCTAGAATAAAAGTTAAAGTACTTTCGATGGTCTGCAAGGCTCTGCTAAATCTGGCCCCCACTCGTTCTCTGACCTCATCTACTAACCTCTTCTGGTTCACTCCACTCCAGCACATGGACATGCTCCCACCCTAAATGTTCTCCCTGTAGATTTATGCATGGCTCACCCTCTCAATTTCCTCAGATCTTTACTCAAAAGTCACCTTCTCAGAAAGACCTTCCCAGACCTTGATATCGAAAATTTCAGTCCCTAACACTACCTAGTCTCCTTTCCTGTTCTGTTTTTCTCTATAACCCTTATCACTAAGGCATTATATGTTTAAATAGTTTATTGTCTGTCTCCCAGTGAAAGAATGTTGAGCTCCCCAAGAACAGAACTAAAAAAAAAGATTTTATTTATTTATTTGAGAAGAGAGAGACAGAGAGCATGAGTAGTGTGGAGGGGTAGAGAAAGAGGAAGAAGCAGACTCCCCACTGAGTGGGAAGCCTGATGCGGGGCTCAATCCCAGGACCCTGGGCCCACAACTCAAGCCAAAGGCAGATGCCTAACCAACTGAGCCACCCACATCTTTATCCATTCATCCATTCATCAGTCAATGGACATTTGGGCTCTCTCCATAATTTGGCTATTGTTGATAGTGCTGTTTTAACCCATTGGGGTGCATGTGCCCCTTCAAATCAGCAGTTTTATGCCCTTTGGATAAATACCTAGTAGTGCAATTGCTGGGTCATAGGATATTTCTATTTTTAACTTTTTGAGGAAACTCCATACTGTTTTCCAGAGTGGCTGTACCAGTTTGCATTCCCACTAACAGTGCAAAAGGACTCCCCTTTCTCCACATCCTCACCAACATCTGTTGTTTCCTCAGTTGTTAATTTTAGCCATTCTAACAGGTGTGAGGTTGTATCTCAGTGTGATTTTGATTTGTATTTCCCTGATGATTGGGGATGTTGAGCATTTTTATTCATGTGTCTGTTAGCCATCTGGATGTCTTCTTTGGAAAAGTGTCTATTCATGTCTTCTGCCCATGTCTTTATCGGATTATTTGGTTTTTTGGGTGTTGAGTTTGAGGAGTTCTTTATAGATTCTGGATACTAGCCTTTTATCCAATATGTCATTTGTAAATATCTTCTCCCATTCTGTCAGTTGCCTCTTAGTTTTGTTGATTGTTTCCCTCACCTAACAGAAGCCTTTTATCTTGATGAGGTCCCAATAGTTCATTTTTGCTTTTGTTTCCCTTGCCTCCAGAGATGTGTCTAGTAAGAAGTTGCTCTGGCTGATGTCAAAGATGTTGCTGCCTGTTTTCTCCTCTTTTGATGGTTTCCTGTCTTACATTAGGTCTTTCATCCATTTTGAATTTATTTTTGTGTATGGTATAGTTTCATTCTTCTGCATGTCACTGTCCAGTTTTCCAGTACCTTTTATTGAGGAGACTGTCTTTTTTCCACTGGATATTCTTACTTGCTTTTTTGAAGATTTGTTGACCATAGAGTTGAGGGTCCATTTCTGGACTCTCTATTCTGTTCCATTGATCTATATGTCTGTATTTGTGTCAGTATCATACTGTATTGATGATTATAGCTTTGTAATACAGCTTGAAGTCTGGGATTGTGATGCTTCCTGCTTTCTTTTTCAGCATTACTTTGGCTATGTGGGGTCTTTTCCAGTTTCATACAAATTTTAGAATTGTTTGTTCTACCTCTGTGAAAAATGCTGCCATTATATCAAGAGGGATTGCATTGAATGTGTAGAATGTGTACTTTGGGTAGTATAGACATTTTAAGAATATTTGTTCTTCCAATCCATGAGCATGGAATGTTTTTCCACTTCTTTGTGTCTTCTTCGGTTTCTTTCATAAGTGTTCTATAGTTTTCTGAGTAGGGATCTTTTGCCTCTTTGGTTAGGTTTATTCCTAGGTATCTCATGGTTTTTGATGCAACCATAAATGGGATTGACTCCTTGATTTCTCTTTCTGCTGCTTCATTATTAGTGTATAGATATGCAACAGATTTCTGTACATTGATTTTATATCCTGCTGAATTCCTGTATCAGTTCTAGCAATTTTTTGGTGGAGTCTTTCAGGTTTTCTACTTGGAGTAGCATGTCATCTGTGAAAAGTGAAGATTTGACTTCTTCCTTGCTGCTTTGGAATCCTTTTATTTCTTTTTGTTGTCTGATTGCTGAGGCTAGGACTTCTAGTACTACGTGGAACAACAGTGGTAGGAGTGGACATCCCTATTCCTGACCTTTGGGGAAAAAAAGCTCTCAGTTTTTGCCCATTGAGAATGATATTAGCTGTGGGCCTTTCATATATGACCTTGATGATGTTGAGCTATGTTCCTTCTATCCCTACTTTCTTGAGCGTTTTTAATCAAGAAATATTGCTGTATTTTGTCAAATGCTTTTTCTACATCTATTGAGAGGATCATATAGTTCTTATCCTTTCTTTTATTAATGTGGTGTATCACGTTGATTGATTTGTGAGTGTTGAACCACCCCTGTAGCCCAGGAATAAATTCCACTTCATCATGGTGAATAATCCTTTTAATGTACTGTTGGATTTGATTAGCTAGTGTCTTGTTGAGAAATTTTGCATCCATGTTCATCAGGGATATTGGTCTGAAATTCTCCTTTTTAGTGGGGTCGTTGTCTGGTTTTGGAATCAAGGTAATGCTGGCCTCATAGAATGAGTTTGGAAGTTTTCCTTCCATTTCTATTTTCTGGAATAGCTTCAGAAGAATAGGTATTAATTCTTCTTGAGATGTTTGACAGAATTTCCCTGAGAAGCCATCTGGCCCTGGACTCTTGTTTGTTGGGAGATTTTTTATTATTGATTCAATTTCTTTGCTGGTTATAGGTCTGTTCAAATTTTGTATTTCTTCCTGTGTCAGTTGTGGTAGTTTATATGTTTCTAGGCATTTATCCATTTCTTCCAGATTACCCAATTTGTTGGCATATAATTGCTCATAATATTCTCTTATAATTGTTTGTATTTCTGTGGTGTTGGTTGTGATCTCTTCTCTTTCATTTGTGGTTTTATTTATTTGGGTCCTTTCTTTTTTCTTTTTGGTAAGTCTGGCTAGGGATTTATCAATTTTGTTAATTCTTTCACAGAACCAGCCCCTAGTTTCGTTGATCTGTTCTACTGGTTTTTTTTTTTAATTTCTATATCATTTATTTCTGCTCTAATCTTAATTATTTCCCTTCTTCTGCTGGTCTTAGGCTTTATTTGCTCTTCTTTTTTCCAGCTCCTTTAGGTGTAAGGTTAGGTTATGTACTTGAGACTTTTCTTGCTTCTTGAGGAATGCCTGTATTGCTATATCCTTCCCTCTTATGACCACCTTTGCTACGTCTGAAAGATTTGGACTGTCATGTTTTCATTTTCATTTGCTTCCATGCATTTCTCTATTTCTTCTTTAATTTTCTGGTTGACCCATTCATTTCTTTAGCAAGATGCTCTTTAAACTCCATGTATTTGTGGTCTTTCCAAATTTTTTCTTGTGGTTGACTTCAAGTTTCATAGCATTGTGGTCTGAAAATATGCATGGTATGATCTCAATTTTCTGTACTGGTTGAGGCCTGACTTGTGACCCAGTATGTGATCTAATCTGGAGAATGTTCCATGTGCACTCAAAAAGAATGTGTATTCTGCTGCTTTAGGATATGTTCTGAATATATCTGTGAAGTTCATCTGATCCAGTGTGTCATTCAAAGACATCGTTTCCTTATTGATTTTTCTGCTTAGAGGATCTGTCCATGGCAGTGAGTGGAATTTTAAAGTCCCCTACTATTTGTATTATTATCAATGAGTTTAAGTTTGTTAATAATTGATTTATATATTTGGCTGCTCCCAAGTTGGGGACATAAATATTTACAATTGTTAGACCTTCCTGTTGGATAGACCCCTTTCCTATGATATAGTGCCCTTCATCTCTTACTACGGTCTTTGGTTTAAAATCTAGTTTGTCTGATATTAGTATGGCTACTCCAGCTTTCTTTTGATGTCCATTAGCATGAGATGGTTCTCCACCCCCTCACTTTCAATCTGGAGGTCCTTTGGGTCTAAAATGAGTTTTTTGTAAGCAGCATATCGATGGGTCTTGTTTTTTTTTTTTTAAGATTTAAAGATTATTTATTTATTTATTTATTTGAGAGAGAGAATGAGAGAGAGAGAGAGTATGAGAGGGGGGAGGGTCAGAGGGAGAAGCAGATTCCCTGCTGAGCAGGGAGCCCGATGTGGGACTCGATCCCGGGATTCCAGGATCATGACCTGAGCTGAAGGCAGTCGTTTAACCAACTGAGCCACCCAGGTGCCCGGGTCTTGTTTTTTCTTATCCATTCCGATACCCTATGGTTCTTTAATTAGACTAGGGAGTGTTTGGACATTTAACTAAGTGTGCTTTGATCTGTTTGTTAAGATAAGCCTGACTTAAAAAAATAAAGAATAAAAAGTCTGATCCAAGAAAAAAGGAAAAGGAACAAAAAAGGAAGGAAACAGACAAACAAAAACCATAAGCCTGATTCCAAGGAATAAGAAAGTAAGAAGGAAAAAAGAAAAGAAAATAAAAGCCTGATCCAAAAAATGAGAAAAGTAAACAAACAAACCAACAAAGAACAAAAACCTTAAGCCTGATTCCAAGGAAAAAAGAAGAAAAATAAAATAAAATAAATATATTAAAAATAAAAAAGAAAGCCTGATCCTATTTTCACCAGAATTGAAACTGAGACTTTGGAGCACTCTATGATCAGTAGACCTGGTACATGAGGGGAGCCTGTGTTGATCTTCTGAGGGAGAGGCCCGCTGCTCTGTCTCACAGTCAGACAGGCCTTCTTAAAGATGCCGCTGCCAGATGCAGGGGGCGGGGTTTGGTATAAGGGACTCCAGCCTCCACTGGAGGCACTGTGTTTCTTTCTGAAGTCCCACTGTGCTGGTGGGGGCATGTGTGGAAGATGGGGTCACCCTGCCCTCTCATCCCCAGGGAGGGGTACTCATGGCCTTCCAGTGTAGGAGGCCCTCACAGAAAAGCGAACAATCATCTCCTCTCCTGTGTCCCAGGCTTTCATTAGATCCCTGCCCTCAACCTGTCTGTGCCTGAGCTGTTGGCAGGCCAGTTCAGGCGTGTTTTATCTCTGGCGAACAGCTGGGATTCAAAACTCCAAATCTTAAAGGGCCTGGCAAGGCACAGACCGCTCCCCTCCCCCAGAGGAGAGCCTGGCATTGCACCCGGCACCGTGCTGTCCCAAAAAAGCAGTTGAACGGTATGTGCATGTGGCTGGAGTCTATGCTGATGCACAGCAAAAAGCTTCCACCAGGTTATCTGCCCTCTGTGTGCGCCTCTGTCCCCTGCTGCTGAAGAGCTGCTCAAAGGCTCCCAGTGGGCCCTTTGTCCTTGGAGAAGCAAAAACTCTCTTCCAAATGTACTCCAGGAAGGGGGGCTTTCTCTCCCAGTGCCACCCAGGGGATCCCTTCACTGCAACATATTGTGCGAACCCTATGCACTATTCTCTCTCCCGCTCTTTCCCTCTCTCCCTGACTTCACTCTGTGAAAAGAGCTCCCTCCCCTTCATGGCACAGCAGCTTTTCTCTCCCCCAATTCATGGCTCCGAACTTCACATCTGCCATGTTCTCTCCCTCCAGTTGTGCAGATTGTTTTCTTAATCCTCAGATCAATTTCCTAGTTGTTCAAAATGATTTGATGTCAGGGGGCGGAGCAAGATGGCGGAGGAGTAGGAGACCTAGATTTTGTCTGGTCTCAGGAATTCAGCTGAATAGGGATCAAACCATTCTGAACACCTACGAACTCAACAGGAGATCGAACAGGAGAGTAGCAACAACTCTCTGAACAGAGAAGCGACCACTTACTGGAAGGTAGGACGTGCGGAGAAGTGAATCCGAGGCGATATTCGGGAGGATAGACGGCGGGGGAGGGGCCTCCGCCGGCCGCTTCTGGCAAGTGCTAGAGCCGCGGAGCACAAAATCGGACCTTTTAAAAGTTGGCTCGGCAGAGGGACGCCGCTGCAGTGGATAAGCGGGGGGTGGAATCCTCCCGGGACAGTGTGGTCTCAGGACCCTTGGGGTCACAGAGAGACCGGGGGTGCCTGAGTGCGGCAGAGCTGCCAGGTGTCGGGGCGGGGAAGCCGGCTGCAGATACGGACCAGAGTCGCGGGCTCTCAGCTCGGGGTTGCCATAAACTGTGATCTGCGGCCCAGTCGGGGCACGGCTCCCCCAGCAAGGACCCAACAAGCAGCAGATCCGGGGAGACTCCCCTTCCTTCCCGGGGAGGAGCGGTGCGGGAACGCACTGCAGGGATCTGCTGGGTTTGGAGACTCCGAGCGGGGTCGGGTGCCAGAGATAGAAACGCTCGGTCACAGGCCGGGTGAGCACGGAGTGCGGCCGGAGACCGGGGACACGGGAGTGACTGCTTTTCTCTGGGGGCGCACTGAGGAGTGGGGCCCCGAGTTCTCGGCTCCTCCGGGCGGAGACTGGGAGGCCGCCATTTTCGCCCTGGTCCTCCAAAGCTGTACCGAGAGCTTGCAGGGAACAAAAGCTCCTGAGAGCAAACTGGAGCAGCTTCCTTAGCCCGGACCGACAAGGGCGGGGCAATTCCGCCTCCGGCAAAGACATTTGGAAACCACAGCAACAGGCCCCTCCCCCAGAAGATCAACACAAACAGTCAGCAAGCCAAGACCAAGTTGATCGATCAAGGAGAATAGGAGAACTCCAGCGCTAGGGGAATACTGCACATAGATTCATGGCTTCTTTTTTTTTTTTTTTTACCATGATTCATTATTTCATCAAAGTTAATTTTTGTTGACTTTTTTTTATTTTTCTTTTTCCCTTTTTCAACCAACATCTTATAAATCCCTTTTTAAAAAAAAAAAAAAATTTTATTTTTTTTTTCATTTTTAGAGTCATATTTTATCCCTTCATAGTAGTTATCCTTGTTTTTGGCATATATATAAGTTGTTCTCTCTTTAAAATTTTGAGGTACAGTTTCTTCTAACAGATCAAAATATACCCTAAACCACTAGTGTATGGCTTTGTTCTAGTCTCCTGCCTGATCACATTCTCTCCCTTTTTCCTTTTTTTTTTTTTTTCCTTAAATCTTCTTTCTTTTTTCAAACAACTTATCTTACCAAGTCCTTTTATAAAATCTTTTATAATTTTCATCTTTACAGTCATCTTCCATCCCTTCATTGTATCAACCCTTATTTTGTACATATATGCCTTTCTTCCTTTAAAATTTTAGGAGGCACTTTTTTCTAACAGACCAAAATACGCCCAAAATCTAGTGTGTGGCACTGATCTATGCACTAGCCTGATCATATTTGATCATATTCTGCCTTTTTTGAATTGTTTTGTTTTTGTTTTTATCTTTTTTTTTTCTTTTTTTTTTCTTTTTCTCTTTCTTTTTTCTTTCTTTCCCTTTCTTTTCCCCTGGTTTCAGGTCTTTTCTGATTTGTATACAGTATATTTGCTGGGGACGTTGTAAACCTGTTAGCCTTTTGTTCTCTCATTCATCTATTCTCCTCTGGACAAAATGACAAGACGAAAGAAATCACCTCAGCAAAAAGAACAAGAGGTAGTACCGTCAGCCAGGGACCTACTCAATACGGACATTAGTACGATGTCGGACCTAGAGTTCAGAATCATGACTTTAAAGATACTAGCTGGGCTTGAAAAAAGCGTGGAAGTTATTAGAGAAACCCTTTCTGGAGAAATAAAAGAACTAAAATCTAACCAAATCGAAATCAAAAAGGCTATTGATGAGGTGCAATCAAAAATGGGGGCACTAAATGCTAGGATAAATGAGGCAGAAGAGAGAATCAGCGATATAGAAGACCAAATGATGGAAAATAAAGAGGCTGAGAAAAAGAGAGAGAAACAACTACAGGATCACGAGGGCAGAATTCGAGAGATAAGTGATACGATAAGACGAAACAACATTAGAATAATTGGGATCCCAGAAGAAGAAGAGAGAGAGAGAGGGGCAGAAGGTATATTGGAGCAAATTATAGCAGAGAACTTCCCTAATGTGAGGAAGGAAACAGGCATTAAAATCCAGGAGGCACAGAGAACCCCTCTCAAAATCAATAAAAATAGGTCAACACCCCGACATCTAATAGTAAAACTTACGAGTCTCAGAGACAAAGAGAAAATCCTGAAAGCAGCTCAGGAGAAGAGATATGTAACCTACAATGGTAGAAACATTAGATTGGCAACAGACCTATCCACAGAGACCTGGCAGGCCAGAAAGGACTGGCAAGATATCTTCAGAGCACTAAACGAGAAAAATATGCAGCCAAGAATACTATATCCAGCTAGGCTGTCATTGAAAATAGAAGGAGAGATAAAAAGCTTCCAGAACAAACAAAAACTAAAGGAATTTGCAAACACGAAACCAGCCCTCCAAGAAATATTGAGAGGGGTCCTCTAAGCAAAGAGAGAACCTAAAAACAGCAAAGAGCAGAAACGAACACAGACAACAGACAGTTAACAGTCACCTTACAGGTAATACAATGGCACTAAATTCATACCTTTCAATAGTTACCCTGAATGTAAATGGGCTAAATGCCCCAATCAAAAGACACAGGCTATCAGATTGGATTAAAAAACAAGACCCATCAATATGCTGTCTGCAAGAGACTCATTTTACACCCAAAGACACCCCCAGATTGAAAGTGAGGGGGTGGAAAACCATTTACCATGCTAATGGACGCCAAAAGAAAGCTGGGGTGGCAATCCTTATATCAGACAAACTAGATTTTAAAACAAAGACTGTAATAAGAGATGAGGAAGGACACTATATCCTACTTAAAGGGTCTATCCAACAAGAAGATCTAACAATTGTAAATATCTATGCCCCGAACATGGGAGCAGCCAATTATATAAGGCGATTAATAACAAAAGCAAAGAAACACATTGACAACAATACAATAATAGTGGGGGACTTTAACACCCCCCTGACTGAAATGGACAGATCATCTAAGCAAAAGATCAACAAGGAAATAAAGACTTTAAATGACACACTGGACCAAATGGACTTCACAGACATATTCAGAACATTCCATCCCAAAGCAACGGAATACACATTCTTCTCTAGTGCCCATGGAACATTCTCCAGAATTGATCACATCCTAGGTCACAAATCAGGTCTCAATCGGTACCAAAAGATTGGGATCATTCCCTGCATATTTTCAGACCACAATGCTTTGAAACTAGAACTCAACCACAAGAGGAAAGTCGGAAAGAACTCAAATACATGGAGGCTAAAGAGCATCCTACTAAAGAATGAATGGGTCAACCAAGAAATTAAAGAAGAATTAAAAAAATTCATGGAAACCAATGAAAATGAAAACACAACTGTTCAAAATCTTTGGGATACAGCAAAGGCAGTCCTGAGAGGAAAGTATATAGCAATACAAGCCTTTCTCAAGAAACAAGAAAGGTCTCAAATACACAACCTAACCCTACACCTAAAGGAGCTGGAGAAAGAACAGCAAAGAAAGCCTAAACCCAGCAGGAGAAGAGAAATCATAAAGATCAGAGCAGAAATCAATGAACTAGAAAGCAAAAGAACAGTAGAACAGATCAACGAAACTAGGAGCTGGTTCTTTGAAAGAATTAACAAGATTGATAAACCCCTGGCCAGACTGATCAAAAAGAAAAGAGAAATGACCCAAATCAACAAAATCATGAATGAAAGAGGAGAGATCACAAGCAACACCAAAGAAATACAAACAATTATAAGAACATATTATGAGCAACTCTATGCCAGCAAATTAGATAACCTGGAAGAAATGGGTGCATTCCTAGAGATGTATCAACTACCAAAATTGAACCAGGAAGAAATAGAAAACCTGAACAGACCTATAACCACTAAGGAAATTGAAACAGTCATCAAAAATCTCCCAAGAAACAAAAGCCCAGGGCCAGATGGCTTCCCAGGGGAATTCTATCAGACCTTTCAAGAAGAATTAATACCTATTCTCCTGAAACTGTTCCAAAAAATAGAAATGGAAGGGAAACTTCCAAACTCATTTTATGAGGCCAGCATTACCTTGATCCCAAAACCAGACAAAGACCCCATCAAAAAAGAGAATTACAGACCAATATCCTTGATGAACATGGATGCAAAAATTCTCACCAAAATACTAGCCAATAGGATCCAACAGTACATTAAAAGGATTATTCACCATGACCAAGTGGGATTTATCCCTGGGCTGCAAGGCTGGTTCAACATCCGCAAATCAATCAACGTGATACAATACATTAACAAAAGAAAGAACAAGAATCATATGATCCTCTCAATAGATGCAGAAAAAGCATTTGACAAAGTACAACATCCTTTCTTGATCAAAACTCTTCAGAGTATAGGGATAGAGGGTACATACCTCAATATCATAAAAGCCATCTACGAAAAACCTACAGCGAATATCATTCTCAATGGGGAAAGGCTGAGAGCTTTTCCCCTAAGGTCAGGAACGCGGCAGGGATGTCCACTCTCACCACTGCTATTCAACATAGTATTAGAAGTCCTAGCCACAGCAATCAGACAACAAAAAGAAATCAAAGGCATCCAAATCGGCAAAGAGGAAGTCAAACTCTCACTCTTTGCAGATGATATGATACTGTATGTGGAAAACCCAAAAGACTCCACCCCAAAACTGCTAGAACTCATACAGGAATTCAGTAAAGTAGCAGGCTATAAAATCAATGCACAGAAATCAGTGGCATTCCTATACACCAACAACAAGACAGAAGAGAGACAAATCAAGGAGTCTATCCCATTTACAATTGCACCCAAAACGATTAGATACCTAGGAATAAATCTAACCAAAGAGGCAAAGGATCTGTACTCAGAAAACTATAAAATACTCAGGAAAGAAATTGAAGAAGACACAAAGAAATGGAAAAACGTTCCATGCTCATGGATTGGGAGAATCAACATTGTGAAGATGTCAATGCTACCTAGAGCAATCTACACATTCAATGCAATCCCCATCAAAATACCATCCACTTTTTTCAAAGAAATGGAACAAATAATCCTAAAATTTGTATGGAACCAGAAGAGACCCAGAATAGCCAGAGGAATACTGAAAAAGAAAAGCAAAGCTGGCGGCATCACAATTCCGGACTTCCAGCTCTATTACAAAGCTGTCATCATCAAGACAGTATGGTACTGGCACAAAAACAGACACATAGATCAATGGAACAGAATTGAGAGCCCAGAAATGGACCCTCAACTTTATGGTCAACTTATTTTTGACAAAGCAGGAAAGAATGTCCAATGGCAAAAAGACAGTCTCTTCAACAAATGGTGTTGGGAAAATTGGACAGCCACATGCAGAAGAATGAAACTGGACCATTTCCTTACACCACACACAAAAATAGACTCCAAATGGTTGAAAGACCTAAACGTGAGACAGGAGTCCATCCAAATCCTAAAGGAGAACACAGGTAGCAACCTTTTCGACCTTAGCCGCAGCAACTTCTTCCTAGAAACATCGCCAAAGGCACGGGAAGCCAGGGCAAAAATGAACTATTGGGATTTCATCAAGATAAAAAGCTTTTGCACAGCAAAAGAAACAGTCCACAAAACCAAAAGACAACCGACAGAATGGGAGAAAATATTTGCAAATGACATATCAGATAAAGGGCTAGTATCCAAAATCTATAAAGAACTTATCAAACTCAACACCCAAAGAACAAATAATCCAATCAAGAAATGGGCAGAAGACATGAACAGACATTTCTCCAAAGAAGACATCCAAATGGCCAACAGGCACATGAAAAAGTGCTCAACATCGCTTGGCATCAGGGAAATCCAAATCAAAACCTCAATGAGATACCACCTCACACCCGTCAGAATGGCTAAAATTAACAAGTCAGGGAACGACAGATGTTGGCGGGGATGTGGAGAAAGGGGAACCCTCCTACACTGTTGGTGGGAATGCAAGCTGGTGCAACCCCTCTGGAAAACAGTATGGAGGTTCCTCAAACAGTTGAAATTAGAGCTACCATTCGATCCAGCAATTGCACTACTGGGTATTTACCACAAAGATACAAATGTAGGGACCCGAAGGGGTACGTGTACCCCAATGTTTATAGCAGCAATGTCCACCATAGCCAAACTGTGGAAAGAGCCAAGATGCCCATCGACAGATGAATGGATAAAGAAGATGTGGTATATATACACAATGGAATATTATGCAGCCATCAAAAGGAATGAGATCTTGCCATTTGCAACGACGTGGATGGAACTGGAGGGTGTTATGCTGAGTGAAATAAGTCAATCAGAGAAAGACATGTATCACATGACCTCACTGATATGAGGAATTCTTAATCTCAGGAAACAACTGAGTGTTACTGGAGTGGTTGGGGGTGGGAGGGATGGGGTGGCTGGGTGATAGATATTGGGGAGGGTATGTGCTACGGTGAGCACTGTGAATTGTGCAAGACTGTTGAATCACAGATCTGTACTTCTGAAACAAATAATGCAACATATTTTAAGAAAAAAGAAAAAGAAGAAGATAACAGGAGAGGAAGAAAAGGGGAGTATGTCAGAGGGGGAGACGAACCATGAGAGATGATGGACTCTGAAAAACAAACTGAGGGTTCTAGAGGGGAGGGGGGTAGGGGGAGGGGTTAGCCTGGTGATGGGTATTGAGGAGGGCACGTTCTGCATGGAGCACTGGGTGTTATGAACAAACAATGAATCATGGAACACTGCACCAAAAACTAATGATGTAATATATGGTGATTAACATAACAATAAAAAATTAAAAAAAAAAAAAAAAAAAAATGATTTGATGTCGATCAAGCTAGGGATAAGGAAAGCTCAGGACCCCCTACTACTCCACCATCTTAACTCCTCTTCCCCCCTTACTATTATTTTTTTGAGAAATCAAGTGACTTTAATTGATTTGGAGTAGATAATTATCATTACCAGAAATTATCCACAAGGAAGCCCAGAACAAGAGTAACATGAGCCAAATCATATGCCAGAAAAAATGGAATAAAAAACAGTGTTATGCAATCTCCTTGGTGGTCTGGAGATCAGAAGAGAGGTTAAAAAACAGATCTGCAAGTAAGTGGAAATCCAGCTATATTGAAACCCAGCAATAGATGGAGTCATCGAAGGACAGTGGGTTGTGTGCAAGGAGAGAAGAGGGGAGGTGGAGGTCAATACTCATAGAAAACTACATGTAATCTTGAGGAAGAGGAGCCAGCAAAACAAACTGTAAAAACTGTGTTCTCTACTGACTCTGCCTTAAATGTATAATTTGATAAAAATTTTTAAGTTGTATTATAATTTCAGATCTAATAAATCTGTTTTTAAGTCCATCATGGAAACAAACTCACCTCATAAATAGTAAAATCTTTGCCTACATATGGTTTGACAGCCAGAAGACTAGGAACATAGCCTTTGTAAAAGCCAGTAGCTCTTTCAAGCTTCCAGATCTTCCTGGCACAATCCAAAATCCCAGGGTACTGTCCAGTTCTACTCACGGCCAAATTAGTTTTTAAAACCTGAATGTGAAAAAATGTTGTAAGGTCATTGATCAGTTATCTAACCCAGAGCATTACAACAAATTGTAGGCTACAGAGCTCACCCATTATTATGGAATTAAAAAGAGAAAACAATCTTAGGTTATACTGTATTTTTAACAACTGTATATCTATATATTTTCCTATTCTTCCCTGGAATATTTTAGTTTTCCATAGGAATAGCTTACAAATACAGTGTTTAAATGCTTTTACTAAATTTCTTAATTTAACTTCATAGGAAGATAGAGTGTATGAATTCAGCTCTGTTTTCTTTTTGTCTAAATTATAAGATTTTAACCATAGCTATTATACTGTGACTCAGATAAGGAACCCAAAATTAAAAAAGAAGCTCTTACAAACCCCCACCCCCAAATTTAGTGTCCTAAGAAACTGATGTTAGGATTTCACAAACAACTACACACATGTGTGTGTGTGTGTGTGTATATATATATATATACACACAGGGAAAATATAAGAAAAAAGATTGACGGAATTTTGGATGGTATCACCAGGAATTCCAGTATCTATCAAAAATAAGAGTTACAGGAGGGAGACTTCCAGGGAAGATGGAGGAGTAGGAGGAGGATTCTAAGCTCACTTTGTCCCACAAATACAACTGGAAAACACCCACATCAGTGTAAATAACCCAGAAAACACCGGAAGCTGGCAGAATAGGCTCTCCACAAGTAAATGGAGAGAAGGGACTCATCAAAGAGAGTAGGAATGGGGGCGACATGGTTGGGACTTAAATGGACTACAGCACTGTCCAGGGACAAAGGGGCAATGTGACCAGGAGAGGGGAAAAAAACAGAGCCTCAAGCCAGGTACCCCAGGCACAGGAATCCCACATGAGGAAGACAAATTCCTGTAATATTTGGCTTTGAAAATCAAAGGGGCCAAATTTTGTGAGTTCTTACAATCAGCAGGGCCGACCACCTAGAATTTTTAAAAAACAGCGGCTTAGCTCTAGGAGATCCAGGAAAGCCAAAGGAAGCTGAGTCCCTGCCTTTAGAGAGACAACACAACAAACAACGATGTGGAGATACAGCATAGAAGCAGCAGTTTGAAAAACGCCTGGAGTATATGGGAGGGATATTTGTTTACTAAATCAGCGTATGTGCTAGAGGGGCAGGGAATGTTGGGAGACTTCTCCAGGAACAAAGGACCTGGTGAGCACCATTTCGCCCCATCACCCCCCCAGTAAAGACACACAGACACAGGTGGAAACCAGCACAGTGCCAACACCCACTACAGAGTGCTAACTTGCTAATAGTGCCCCCCCCACGCATTCTCCTATGAACATATCCCCTCCAGGCAGGCCTCAGCTCCAGGTCCCCTACAGAGCAGACCTGTGCAAACCTTGCTAACACTGTGCATCCCACTCCCACAGACTCCTACATATCTGTCCCCATAACCAGGCCTGCCTCAGTCCCCTGAGACTGCAGGTGCCCTCCCACAGTGGATCTGCCCAGACCTTGCTGGAACCACAGTCCCCACCCCCACATTCTTCTGTGGACTTGCCCACTCCAATAGTCCCTTGATCTGAGCCCATTCAAAACAGTGCCATAAGCCTAGCAGTGTGCAAACAGCTCCAAAAGAGGCCAGCACCACTCCAAAGTGACTCATGCCTTGGGGAAAAGGGAAGATAACCACACATATGAAACCAACTACGGCCCCAGCAGTAGGATGGGGGCAGACATCTGGTCTGAATGCAGGCCCTGCCCACCAACAAAAGCTTCTCAGAGGACAACACAGGGAAAGCACCCAGCAGTTCAGTATTACTACATCTCTGGAAAACACCTTGTCTAACTCAACTTAAGCCCAAGGCAGCCCCAGACTGGCCCACAACAACACAAAGACCAAACCCTGTCTACAACAGGCAAAGACAGCCATTGCAGATGACTAGACTGAAGAAAAAAATGGCTCAGCCATAACAGAAGATCACATGAATTACACATAGCAGACTCCCTTAAGGAATGGTTCTGGCAAAGAAGGAACATTGCACTGCAGGACATTACAGGACATCTTCTTCAGAAGGCCACTACTTTCAAGAGCAGGAGACATAGCTGAATTACTTAACATACAGAAACAGACACAGAAAGTAAGTCAAAATGAGGAGACAGGAATATATCCCAAATGAAAGAATGAGACAAAATCACAGGAAAGAGGTATATGAAATGGAGATAATATGCCTGATAGAGAACTTAAAGAAATGGTCATAAAGATAAGCACTGGACTTGAGAAAAGAGAAGACCTCAGTGAGACTATTAACAAAGAGACAGAAAACATTAAAAAAAGAAGGGATGAAGAACTTAATAACTGAAATTTAAAATACACTAGATAGAATAAACAGTAGATGAGAGGAAGAACAGATCAGCAACCTGAAGGACAAAGTAATGGAAAGGAATCAAGTCAAAAAGGAGAGAGAAAAATAATAATAAAAAATGAAAGTAGACTTAGGGAACTCATCAACACCATCAAGCATAATAACATTCACATTATAAGGATCCCAGAAGAAGAGAGAGAAAGGGGGCAGACATTTTATTTGAAGAAATAATGGCTGAAAACTTCCTGAATCTGGGGAAGGAAACAGAAATACAGATCCAGGAGGCACAGAGAGACCCAAAACAATCAACCAAAGGAGGTCTACATCAAGACACACAGTAATTAAAAGGGGAAAATAGTAATAAAGAAAGAATTTAAAAGCAGCAAGAGAACAGAAAACAGTTACATACAAGGGAAACCCCATAAGGCTATCAGCTAATTTGCCAGCAGAACATTTACAGACCAGAAAGGAGCAGTATTATACATTCAAAGTGCTGAAAGAAAAAACCTGCACACAAGAATACTCAATCCAGCAAGGTTATCATTCAGAATAAAAGGAAAGATTAAGAATTTCCCAGACAAACAAAGGTTAAAGAAATTCATCACCACTAAACCAGCCTCACAAGAAATGTTAATGGGACTCTTTGACTGGAAAGGAAAGACCAGAAGCAGGAACATGAAAAGCAGGACAGACAGAAGCAGTAAAAGTAAGTATATCTATAACAATCAGTTAAGGAATTCACACACACAAAAAAAAGATGTTAATTATGACACCATATATCTAAAGCATGAGGGGGAGAGGAGTAAAGAAAGGATGCAATCTCAAGGGACCATCAATTTAATATAGACTGCTATATGCAGAAGATGTTATATACAAACCTAATGGTAACCACAAATCAAAAACCAGTAATAGATATGCAAAAAATAAAAAGAGAGAAAGGAATCCAAACATATCACTAAAGAAACCAAACAAAACCATGAGACAAGAGAGCAAGAAAAGAACTACAAAAACAATCATAAAACAAGTAACAGAATGACAATAAGTTCTTACCTAACAAGTTACTTTGAATGTAAATGGACTAAATGCTCCAATCAAAAAAACACAGGATATGGAATGGATACAAAAGCAAGACCCATCTTTTTGCTGATTACAAGAGACTCTACTCAGACCTAAAGACACATACAGATTGAAAGTGAAGGGATGGAAAAACATTTATCATGCAAATGGAAGTGAAAAGAAAGCCGATAGGAATACTTATACTGGACAAAATAGATGTTAAAACAAGGACTGTAGCAAGGAACAAAGATAGACATTATATAATAATAAGGGGAACAATCCTATAAGAAGATATCACAATTACACATATTTATGCACCCAAATACATAAAGCAGCTAATAACAAACATAAAAGAAGTAATCAGTAGTAATACAATAATATAGGGGACTTTAGCACCCCACTTATATCAATGGATAGATCATCCAAACAGAAAATCAACAAGGAAACAGTGACTTTGAATGACACATTGGACCAGATGGATCTAACAGATATATTCAGAACATTCCATCCTAAAACAGCAGAATTCACATCCTTTTCAAGTGCACATAAAATGTTCTCCAAAATAGATTAGGCCCAAAGCAAGCCTCAACAAATTCAAAAAGATCAAAGATATACCCTACATCTTTTCCGACCACAGTCCTAGTGGTCAGAAACTACATCTAGTTTCAAACTAGAAATCAACCACAAGAAAAAATCTGGAAAGAACATGGTTGTTAAACAACATGTTACAAAACAATGAATGGGTCAACCAAGACGTCAAGGAGGAAATAAAATACATGAAGACAAGTGAAAATGAACATACATTGGTCCAAAATCTTTGGGATGCAGCAAAAGCTCTTCTAAGAGGGAATTTTATAAATATACAGGCTTACCTCAATAAGCAAGAAAAATCTCAAATAAACAACCTAACCTTACACCTACAGGTGCTAGAAAAAGAATAACAAACAAAACCTAAAACCAGTAGTAGGAAGGAAATAATAAAGAAATAAAAACTAAAGTAGAAATAAACAAAATAAAAACTAAAGAAATAATGGAACAGGTCAATGAAACCAGGAGCTGGTTCTTTGAAAAGATCAACAGAATTGATAAACCTTTAGCCAGACTCATCAAAAAAAAAAAAAAATGGAGAAGAACACTCAAAAATATCAGAAATAAAAAAGGAGAAATAAGAACCAACACCACAGAAATACAAACAATTATAAGAGAATATTATGAGTAATTAGATGCCAATAAATTAGACAACCTAGAAGAAATGGATAAATTCCTAGAAACATAAAACCTCGCAAAACTGAATCAAGAAGAAATAGAAAATTTGAATAGACCAATTACCAGCAATGAAATTGAGTCAGTAATCAAAAAGTTCCCAACAAACAGAAGTCCAGGACCAGACGGCTTCACAAGTAAATTCTACCAAACATTTAAAGGAGAATTAATACCTATTCTTCTCAAACTATTCCAAACAATAGAAGAGGAAGGAAAACTTCCAAATTAATTCTGTGAGGCCTACATTACTGCTATGAAAACCAGACAAAGACACTACAAAAAAAGAGAACTACAGGCCAATATCTCTGATGAACATAGATGCAAAATCGTCAACCAAATATTAGCAAACTGAATCCAACAATACATTAAAAAAAAATTCACCATGATCAAGTTGAATTTATTCCAGGGATGAAAACATGGTTCAATATTCATAAATCAATCAATATGATACATCACATCAACAAGAGAAAGGATAAAAAAACCATATTATCATTTCAATAGATGCAGAAAAAGCATTTGACAAAATACAACATCCATTCATGATAAAAACCCTCAACAAAGTAAGTTTAAAGGGAACATATCTCAACATAACAAAGACTATATATGAAAAATTATATTAAAATTATACTCAATGGTGAAAAACTGAGGGCTTTTCCCCTAAGATCAAGAACAACACAAGGATGTCCACTCTCACCATCTTTATTCAACATAGTATTGGAAATCCCAGTGACAGCAATCAGAGAAGAAAAAGAAATAAAAGTCATCTAAAGTGGTAAGGAAGAAGTAAAACTTTCACTATTTGCAGATGACATGATACTATATACAGAAAACCATAAAGACACCACCAAAAATCTACCAGAACTGATAAATGAATCAGTAAAGTTATAGGACACAAAATCAATAAACAGAAATATGTTGCATTTCTATTCATTAATAATGAAGTAGCTGAAAGAGAAATTAAGAAAACAATCCCATTTACAACTGCACCAAAAATAATAAAACACCTAGGAATAAACTTAACCAAGGAGTTAAAAGACCCATAGTGTTCGAAAACTATAAAACCTTGATGAAAGAAATTGAAGATGACATAAACAAATGGAAAGATATTCCATGCTCATGGATTGGGAGAAAAAAAAATATTAAAATGTCCATACTACACAAAGCAATCAACAGATTTAATGCACACCTTATCAAAATACCAAAAGCATTTTTCACGAACTAGAACAAATAATCTTAAAATTTGTATGGAACCATAACAGACCCTAAATAGCTGAAGCAATCTTGAAAAGGAAGAACAAACCTGGAGGTATCACAATCCCAGATTTCAAGATATATTACAAAGCTCTAGTAATCAAAACAGTATGGTACTGACAAAAAAAAATGGACACATAGATCAATAGAACAGAATAGAAAGCCCATAAATAAACCCACAATTACATGGTCAATTATCTTCAACAAAGGAGGCAAGAATACGCAATGGGAAAAAGGCAGTCTCTTCAACTAATGGTGTTGGGAGAACTGGACAGCTACATGCAAAAGAATGAAATTGGACCACTTTCTTAAACCATACACAAATATAAACTCATAATAGATTAAGGATCTAAATGTGAAACTTAACCATAAAAATCCTAGAAGAGAGCACTGGCCATAATTTCTCTGACATTGGCCATAGCAATGTTTTTCTAGATATGTCTCCTGAGGCAAGGGAGACAGCAGCAAAAATAAACTGTTGGGACTACATCAAAATAAAAAGCTTCTGCATAGCAAAGGAAACAATCAACAAAACTAAAAGACAACCTACAGAATGGGAGAAGATATTTGCACATGACATGTCCAATAAAGGGTAAGTATCCAAATATAAAAAGAACATATACATCAACACCAAAAAAGAACATATAAATCAACACACACACACAAAAAAAAAAACAATAATCCAATTTTAAAATGGGCAGAAGACCTGAATGGACATTTCTCCAAAGAAGACATACAGATGCCCAAAAGACACATAAAAAGATTCTCAACATCACTAATCATAAAGGAAATACAAACCAAAACCACAATGAGATATCACCAAACACCTGTCAGAATGGCTAAAATCAAAAACACAAGAAACAACAAGTATTGGCAAGAATATGGAGAGAAAGGAACCCTGGTGCAGTATCGGTGGGAATGCAAACTGGTGCAGTCACTGTGGAAAACAGTATGGAGGTTCCTCAAAAAATTAAAAATAGAACTACCATATGATCCAGTAATTCCACTACTGGGTATTAACCCAAAGAATATAAAAACACAAATTTGAAAAGATATATGCACCCCTATGTTTATTGCAGCAGTATTTACAATAGCCAAATTACAGAAGCAGCTCAAGTGTCCATAGATAGATGAATGGATAAAGAAGAAGTGCTATAACTATATGTTAACTAACTAGAATTTAAATTAAAAAATTGAAAAAAAAGAAAAAAAGAAGTGGTATATATACACAATAGAATATTACTCTGCCATAGAAAAGAATGAAATCTTGCCATTTGCAACAACATGGATGAATCTAGAGGGTATAATGCTAAGTGAAATAAATCAGTCAGAGAAAGACAAATACCAGATTTCACTCATATGTGGAATTTAAGAAACAAAACAAAGAAACAAAGGAAAAAAAGAGATGAACCAAAAAACAGTCTTCAATATAGAGAACAAGCTGATGGTTATCACAGGAGAAGTGCTTGGGGCAATGGGTGAAATAGGTAATAGGGATTAAGAGTGCACTTAATACGATGAGCATTGCAGTATATAGAATTGTTGAATCTCTCTATTGTACACCTGAAAGTAATATAACACTGTATGTTAATTATACTGGAATAATTAATTGATTAAAAAAAGTTACAGAAGGAGAGTATAGCAAGATCAAAAAGAAAAATATAATCCTCAGGTGCCTGGGTGGCTCAGTCAGTTAGGTGTCCGACTCTTGATCTCAGCTCAGGTCTTGATCTCAGGGTCTTGAGTTTGAGCCCCATGTTGGGCTCCATGCTGGGCATGGATCCTACTTTAAAAAAAAAAAAGAAAGAAAAATATAATCCAAAATTTAATAGTAAAAAATTTCCCAGGACCACAAAAATGCCAACTGTTTCATTGAAAAAAAATTAACTAATATGAAGAAAAGAATACAAATTTGTAGATGTCATGGTGAGATTTCAGAAGAACAACGATTAAGAGAAAACCTTAAAAGCTTCCAAATTATTAGAATTAATAAGAGTAATGTAGAGTGGTTGGATAGAAGTTAAAATCCAAGAGTTTTCATATATACTAACAATAAATATTAGCAAAATGTAAAGGAATACATTAATAGTAACAAATATAACAAAGATACAGTACTATAAAAGCCTCATAATGTGTAAGACCGCTATAAGAAAATTATAAACCTTATCAAAGAATATAAAGAAGATTTAAATAGAAAGAGATATCTCCTTCCTGGACAAAAAGATTCAGTATTGCAGTTGTCATTTCTTCCCAAAATTCATTCAGTACAGTTACAGTCAAAAATCCCAACTGGTTTTGTTTTTTGTTTTTAAAGAACCTTGGCAAGCCCATTTTAATGTTCATATGGAAGGGAAAATGAAAAAAAAATAGAACAGTAATAGAAATGTCAGCTTAGATGTCACAGCTCTGGTGATATTGCCCTGGCAATAAGTTTTCCTTACTCCATGTAATTACTACTAATTGTAAGAGGATTCTGGCTCATTTGAAAAAAATAGCCATAATTTTCATTAAAATTAGCAATTAAATCATCTTCTTTCACCAGCACTTACCCTCTAAGGGGTAAATAAGATTGTGCAGTAGCACCAGCCAAAGAAGCAGAAGTAAATTGCTCAAAAGTTCCTAATTTGACTCCTTCAGAAGTTAAGAGTTTAAAGTTATGTTAATATTCAGAAGTCTCAGAGGGCATACAAACATTTCATATCAATGAACACCTGGACATTTAATCCATAGTTAAAAAACATAATGCACATTACCAAGGACCTAAATATAGTCATGCCCTTTACGTGGGAGGTCCCAACCTTAACAGTAGAGACTTCAGCTTGTATGTCTTTTTGCCTAGAATAAGATTTGGTATCCAGCAGACATCCAACAAGTGTTGATTATAATAAGGAATTATAATGGAATGGAAACCACTGAGATGGAAATAACTAAGCACCTTATGCAGTAAGTTCTGACGGCAACTCTATCCAATTTTAACAAAGCAATGTGACATCACAAACAGACCTAGGACTTGATCTTGGCTAGGTCACTTACTAAGTAATCCAGAACAAATTATCTAACTTCTCTATTACTCAGTTTTTTCATCTGGAAAATGAAGTTACATGCCTTGTCCATACTGGTCACCATTATATTTGCAGTCCCTACTTTGCAGGATTGTTGTGAAGATTAAACACAATAATGCAGATGTGTAACATGCTTGCCACATAGAAACTGAGGGAGCTGTCATTATTACTGCATAATGATAATAAAATTTTCCTTAAGGAATGGATATTCCTTGGCCTTTATTTTGGTCTGTACTTTAGCTTCTTGTTCCAAACCAATCAGTACATTCTATCACTCTGCAATATTGATTAGTTCAAGGATTGATAAATGACACAACCTGGACCAGGGAGACCCAAGGAAGTGTTTTGGGAAGACTTCGCAAAAGAAGCTTCCTTGCTCTTCTGAGAGAACTGCAAGAAGAGTCAGCTCTCTTCCTGCTACACACAAAGAAACCATGAACCCCTGGAAGCCTCAGGCAGTCATCTTTCAATCACAAGAAGAGTAAGTCTTAGGATAAAGAACCCAGTGGAGGTCAGAGAGAAGATGGGTAGGGTGGAAGTTATCTAAACTAGCTTTTTTTGAGGAAATATTAAAAAGAAGGAATTTTCGGGGTGCCTGGGTGGCTCAGTCATTAAGCATCTGCCTTCGGCTTGGGTCATGATCTCAGGGTCCTGGGATCAAGCCCCGCATCAGGCTCCCTGCTCAGCAGGAGGCCTGCTTCTCCCTCTCCCACTCCCCCTGCTTGTGTTCCCTCTCTCACTGTGTCTCTCTCTGCCAAATAAATAAATAAAATCTAAAAAAAGAAAGGGAATTTTCTTTTAAAAACAGCATAATTTTGGAATAATAATAACAGGGTGCCTGGGTGGCTCAGTTGGTTAAACGTCCAACTCTTGGTTTCAGCTCAGATCATGATCGCAGGGTCATGGAATCCACCCCCATGTCAGGCTCTGCACTCAACATGGATTCTGCTAAAGATTCTCTCCCTTTCCTTCTGCCCCTCCCCCTGCTCATACTCGCTCTCTCTCTCTTAAATAAATAAATAAATAAAATCTAAAAAATAATAATATAACATTAAAATAATGTTCCAATATAAGTAATCGTCTCCCTTTGTTTTGTAATAATCTGAAGCAATTTTTAAAAAATAAAATTAAATAACTTTTCCTTGTAAATAAATGTCATAGGCAGTATGACTTTACCTGTTCATATGACCAGACTTTAATAGCTGTTTCAGGAGCAATCTTGGGAACATTCACACAATTTCCTCTCCATAAAGAAATGACTCCACACTCTTTGACCATCTCTCTTAAACCGTTTATTATCCTCACATTCTTTGCTTCTAAACTCTGAGCCTTGAAAAGGAGAGGAAGAATTTCGAAAATGGACAATATGATTTAAAGAACTTTGAAGTCTGCATATTGTAATTTTTATGCAGTGGGCAGGAAAGAGTTAAAGTTCCCCGGATATTGAAAGTCTCTCTTATTAGGGAAGCAGCAGCTGCTCTGGTGATTAGACAGCTTTGGAAGCATGTTTATTTTGATCCCTGCACTATAGCTTATGAAGGGGGACACTTTACACATGGCACATAGATAAACATGCCATAGACATTGTGGCTTTGTTTCCTATTCCTCCAAAGGATGGGCAAGTGGCTCTCCCATCATGAAAAGAGTGAATCAGATATAAATGTAAACAGAAGAATCAGGGAAATAACATTTCTAAGAAGTTTAAGACCACTGAAACTCAGAGAATTTATTGCTAACAAGGGGCTGTGAGGCCTCTAACAAGTATGATCAGTATGGTCAGTGTGAGCAGAGGAAAACTGGAATCCAACTAAAGATGCAAAAGTGGTTTTAAAATAAGAGGTATTAAAGAAAAACAAATAAATAAAATAAGATGTATTAAAGAGCAATTTGGGGGGCGCCTGGCTGGCTCAGTCAGTGGAGCATGAGACTCTTGATCTCAGGGTTGTGAGTTCAAGCTTCATATTGGGGGGTAGAGGTTATTTAATAAATAAAAGTGTAAAAATACATAAAGAACTATTTGTTTTTAGGGGACCTGGGCAGGCAGCCCTTGCAGTATAATAGTTGAATATTTAATAAACATGGAGGGAATCAGCAGGATCCCTGCAATACATACGTGAAGTTTATTTTTTAATTTTGAAAAAGAAGAACCAGAATGAGGTTAATCACCAAGTCAGCTGCAGTTAGAAAACAATTACCAACTCTCTATTGAGGAGAAACAGACATTTAAATTCAAAATGATAGCTGTATTACAGCCACAGTAATAAATATGTTTGCTTTAATTGTACAATAAAGCTGTATAGGAGGCCTGATAGCCAATATATAAAATAAGGAAGTAATTCTGTACTTGACGATTCACAATCACTAAGCTAAGCCCTTGTATACCCACCACCTACACCAGTCACTCTGGCTCCAGGGAGTCCCAGGTGGGCTCCACTTTGAAGAGGTACTTGCCCCAGTCTATATACCTGCCTTCTCTTGTGTCATCCCTGGGCCTCTTTGTTAAGAGCAAGTCCAGATCAAGACAGGAAAGACAGCACCACTGTTGATGGCATTTGCACCAACAGGCAAATGCTTAGGTATCCATTTGACCCCAGAGGCTATGACCGTCCACCATCAACCAGTGCACTCCAAAAGTTACCTCACATATCCTCATCTTTATTGGTACTGCAGCCTCTGTGATATTCTTTCATCTATACAGATTGTTAAATATTTTATCACTCCTCCTGTAATTTAAGTCATAATGTAATTTGGATTTTTGCAAATACTCTCCTTTGAGTAACATAAAATGGTGTATCAGTTAACTATTGCTATGTAACAAAATACCCTAAAAAAAAAACTCAGTGGCTTGAAACAACAAACATTTCATTTCCTTGTGATTCTATGAATTAGCAATTGAACTGGGCTCAGCGAGTAGTTCTTCTGCTATTCTTCTCTGTGATTGCTTGTGTAGCTATAGTCATCTAGCAGTTTGACAGGAGCTGGATAGTCCAAGATGGCATCAGGCATATGGCTGGTTGGTTATGAGCCTCTTTCTCTCTCCATGTGGTTTCTTATTTTCAAGTAGATTAGTCCAGACTTCTTTACGGATGGACTTAGGGCACTAAGCAGACACGAGCAAAAGCTGCAAGGCCTCTTGAAGTCTAGGCTTCCAAGTCCCACAACATCCCTGGACAAATTTGGCCCAGATTCAAGGGATGGTGAAATAAACTCCACCTCTTGATGGGAAGAGTAGCAAAGTGATATTGCAAAGGATGGGAAGAATTATGGAATCTATCTTTGCAAACAATCTACCACAAGGAGGTATGGTACTAGATCCATAAAGAAAGAAATACAGTTTTAACACACCAGCTGGCTTTACAACAAATAATATTCATATCATCATAAGAATGTAAATGCTATTTGTTAATTTTAAACATTTAAAATCACCCTATTGACAAAACTTTGAGGATATAAATATGATTGTAAAACAGAATATAATATTAACAACCTTGATAGTTTTCAAAAGGATATACTTCAACTCTCTCCAGTGTTGTCAGAAATGCCATTAGTAAGGTAAAAATATAAGTGACAGGATTCATTCCAGCGTTTAGATCCTTCTGGAAATTCTTGCCAGCAAAATCTTTTATAAAATAATATTACCTGATGTTGGTGAGAATACAGGGAAACAGGTAATGGCACACATTGCTAGGAAAAGTGCAAGTTGGTATTATCTTCCTAGAAGGAAGTATAACAATATATCAGAAACCTTAAAATATTTCTTTAAAGATTTATTTATTTATTTGAGAGCGAGGGGGAGAGGCAGAGGCAGAGGGAGAGGGAGAAGCAGGCTCCCCGCTGAGCTGGGAGCCCGATGCACGACTCGATCCCAGGACCTGGAGATCATGACCTGAGCCAGAGGCAGACGCTTAACCATCTGAGCCACCTAGGCGCCCCTTAAAATATGTTTAGAATTCCATGTGTGGTAATGACAAACTAGTGATTAGGAATGAACTTCCTACTAAGGATAACTGAAAAAAGCTGATGAAATATATGTTTCTTAAAGTTTTCTTAAAGGTATCCATGAGCTAACAAGACAGAAACATATTACAGGGCCAATATGTAGGAGAAAACACAGAAAAGTAAGATTAGCATTAAAGTGTATTCTGAATGCAGAAGAAAGAGTTGTGAAATTAAGTTGTTGTTTTGGTGGCCTCACAGGATTAACAAAGAACAAAAGATAAATCCCAGGGCCCACCAAAGGCATAGGTCTCTCACATACCACCTCCACTTTAAATGGGGACATTGCAGGGCTATACCCTCATGGTAAGGGTAAACCAGAAGAAACCAGCTTCTGCAAGGACTTGCAGCATGGCTTTGTTTCACTTGGGTGGTCCAGGGAACTTCAAGACTCGAACTTGAATTAAAGTGATCCCAGATTGACAGCATTCCCAGGCACCTGACAGAAGCAAACGGAAATCTAGGCTGAAGTTGGGTATCATCATCCTTGTCCGCAAGTTACTGCTACAAGTAATATTTCAAAAAACAACAACAAAACTAATGGAGGGAGGAAAAGCAGAATGATTTTTTAAAATACAACAGAAGGCAAGAAAGGAAGGAGGATCTTAAAACAGGCAGGGCCAACAGAAAGCATAAAATAAGATGGTGGGTTTAAATACATTAACTGTAAATGGAATAGATCTTCCAATTAAAAATATAACAAAGCCCAACCATATGCTGTTTTAAGTGGCTTATCTAAACATACAAATACAGAAAGTTCAAAAGTAAAAGGATGACTATGAATATATCACACAAATTCCAAACAGGGGAAGAGAGTGTGGTATATTAATGTCACACAAAATAGAACTAAAAGCATTTATGGAGATCAAGAGGGTCCTTCACCATGATAAAAGGTTCAATTCTCCAAGAGTATACCAACTTTTGACCTCAAGATATAAAGGAAAAGGTGATAGGCCTACAAAGAGAAGGCAAGGCCTGGGAGGGGCTCCTAGTACCCCAGGCTTGATGAGAGAAGTCTGAGGAAGTGTGGTGCAGTGTAGAAGCTTGAGCCTGCCACACATAGACGGAAAGAGCACCTGGCAAAAGAAACAACAAGGCTACAAAAAATGCGGAGTTTTCAAGAAACTGATTTACAGGGAACTTACTTCTTGTGGTCATTGCTTGGTTCTCTTGGTGACAGGGAAAGAATGCAGATAAACAGGATGTGTAAACTCCTTTTATAACAAAAATTCTGAGTTTCTACGGGACTAGATCTTAAATGTTTTCATCACAAAAAAAAAAATTGCAACTTGTGGTGATGGATGTTAACTAGACTTACCATGGTGATAGTTTTTCAATATGTACAAATACTGAATCATTATGTTGTACACCTGAAACTAATATATATGTTATCTGTCAATTATATCTAATTTTTTATAAATTCTGTGGGAAAAACATAACTAGAAAACACAACCAACTGCAGAAGAAATCTATACCAGCTACCTAAAATATCCAGTCCTTCATTTTGAATATGGAAGAATAAAGGATCACTGCATATATGGGGAAAGAATGGCAACATAAAAATCTAAAACTAAGATTAATCAAACTAATTCCAGAGAAAATAGTGACAATTCAGGAAGCCACAGTTAACTAAAACAAACAATGTAAAGGACCCTCTAATAGCCTCAGAAAGAATCAAGATGATACTGAATCAATAAAAAATACCACCAAACAAGAAAAAGATACTATGAAAAAGGAACAACTGAAGGGATAAAAAGAGCTCTTAGAAATTTAAAATGTGATTGCCAAAATAATAAGTTCAAAAGAAGGGTTAGAAAATAAGATGGAAGAAATTTCCCAGAATGTTGAGTAAAATGCCATAGTGATAGAATGTATTTATGAAAAGGTAAGATGTATAGCAGGTCAATCCAGGAGGTACAACATCCCACTAATAAGAATCCCAGAGAAAGAAAATGGAGGAAAGAAAATTAGGAAAGAAATCATAAAATATACCAATGCTTATGGAAGACATAAGTTTACAGTTAGGAAGAGCCCACCAAGCGTCAAACGTACTGGATGATAAAAGAACCTACTTAAAATATTGTACGATTTCAGAATACCCAGGATAGAGGCATGACCAAAAGCTTCCAGAAAGAAAAACAAGATCATCTACAAAAAAATCAGAGTAGCATCGGATTTCTCGAGTTATACTAGATGCTAGAAAATAATAGGGTAATGCCTTAAAAGTTCTGAGGGAAAGCATTTTTAGCCTTGGTGTCAATGCTCAGCCAAACTGCCAATCAAGGGGAAAAGCAAAATAAAATAATATTTAGACATGCAAGAAACTGACTTTCAGTAAAAATGGTAGATCAACTGGGTGTTATACGAAAACAATGAATCGTGGATCACTACATCAAAAACCAATGGTGTATTGTATGGTGACTAACATAACATAATAAAATAAAAATTTTTTTAAAAATGGTAGCTCGACCACACGCTTATTTCCTCCTTCTCCAAAACCAAAATGATAGTAAAGTAAAAAAGAAGGCAGTAACTAGGATGGCCATATATCATACTTTGCCCAAAACTTGTCCCTCCATGATTATTAAGCACCACCTCTCACTTTTAAAAGTGTCTTGGTTCTGGGATGCCTGGGTAGCTCAGTCGGTTAAGCGTCTACCTTCAGCTCAGGTCATGATCCCAGCGTCCTGGGATCAAGTCCCGCAAGGGGCTCCTTGCTCAGCAGGGAGCCTGCCTTTCTCTCTCTCTCTCTCTCTCTCTCTTTCTCCCTGACAAATAAATAAAATCTTTAAAAAAAAAAAGTGTCTTGGTTCAAATGAAAATTATATTGTCACCCCAAGGGAAAAGTATACTAGTGATTCAGCAGATTCAGAAGAGGTGGAAAGCAAAGGGAAAAGTGATAACTGATTTGGCAGAGTAAAAGTTACAATTTAAGTGTTTATGGAAGAGAATGCATAGAGAAGTCAATTTGTCCTTTAAAGCCCCTGAGGCTTTATTCTCTGGAGAAAGTGAAGCAGCTCTTGATTCAGAAATATAGAATTCAAGAATTCAGGAAGGCATAGGACTGAAAAAACAGATGAACAATAGGCAAGAAGCCTTCTGCCCCTTTCCCCTGCCTTAAACCCAGAACACTAGCGGCCAGGTAGGGCTCCTTGCTCTGTATATTTTATATAAAAATTACGGAGAAATTTGTTAGTTGGTGACCCAGGATAGGTAAAAGGAGATAGTGACTGAATGTCGTCATAGGTTCCTAATTTCTGCCCTGAGTAGAACTATGAGAAGAGTGGAAACCCTTTTCCTCTCTGTTTCAGTTGTGCCGCCAAAACCACAGAGCCTTGGCCGCCAGGCTCAGCCAATCCCTCCATGGCCTGATCAACTTCAAGGAGACCATGACAGCTCTAGGACCCCAAACTTCGCAGACAATTGAAGAATTCCACCTACAGAGCCCCGTATTTGCTAAGGAATAAAGAAGAACAACTCTTTGACTAGCCTCTGATTCTTGGTGTCACAACTTCTAACCCATGAAGAGAATCAGAGTATTGTCTCTCCTTTTCCCCTACTCCACAGAAAAAGGAGACTTCCCGAATTTTTGCCCTCCCTAGAATACTAGTGCTAGATTATTAGATTGTATTTAGTTATTCATTTACATATCTGCTTCCATCACCAAAGTCCAAAATGCATATGGTTGAGAAGGGTGTACTATTTGTTTTTTGCACCCTCAATTTGAGTTGAGGCAGCCTATTGAATAAACAAGCCTAGATTACTGGCAATGAAGTAATTTGCACATGAGAATATCAAGGAATCATGTTAAGACCTCTGAAACCCCTCTTTTGAAAAGCGTCAAATATTATTCACATTACTCAGAAATACGCACATGAACTATGTAACACACCTGCACTAGGGTTTTGAGATGCTCTAATGGTGCTGTGCATGTTCAAGCACAAGTACCATCTATGCCTCCAGCCAACAGATATTTCCCTAACAAGCCAGAGCTTCTCTCTTCATCAGTTAAATCATGAAAAGTCTATTTTCTCCCATATCAGTTCCCTATTAAAACAAAATAAACAAACAAACAATTATAATTAGATCTCAAATGAGTATGCTCTTCCTCATAAGATCTAAATAATGTTTTATATATCTCAGCTCCACAGTAAATTAATATCAGCCTTCGCTAGAATTTTGTGCTTCACCAACCAGTGTATTTTAAGTTACTCATAAATTAGCTTGAAGTATTATCAGTTATAAACAAATAATATTTTGGGGCAACTCTTTCAGGTGCCCTCCCTCCTTGGGAGCTTTGTACTATCACTTTGCTATCGCTCAATAAAACTTGCTTTGCCACCCACCAAAAATAAATAAATGAATAAATAAATAAATAAACTAATAATATTTTTATCATGTTTAAGATAATCTTTACATTTACCATTTTAAAATCTATTACCATTTTCAATTCAAAATTATTTGTTTAAGATTGAATACAAAAAGAACAACCCGGGTGCCTGGGTGGCTCAGTTGGTTAAGCGACTGCCTTCGGCTCAGGTCATGATCCTGGAGTCCCGGGATCGAGTTCCGCATCGGACTCCCTGCTCAGCAGGGAGCCTGCTTCTCCCTCTGACCCTCTCCCCTCTCATGCTGTTTCTCTCTCTCTCTCTCACAAATAAATAAATAAAATATTTAAAAAAAAGAACAACCCATCAGTTTCTACCAAATATTTGTAGCTGTGGTGAAATACAGACTAATAAACTACTAGTGAGATAACTATTTAACTGAAAATAACATAAATGTATCTCTAGTGTTCAAGATCTAGTGGATCTCCACGTTATGTTCAGTCAGACTCTTTACCTCTAACAAAACAAATATGAAATATAAGCACACATTTGGAAGCAGTTTCCGTTTATATCTTTACCTACAGTAGAATTGGCAAAACAAAAAACAAACAAACAAAAAAACCTGGACCTTCCCATGTAATGCCCAGAGCAGCAGATAATAAGCTCTGCTGTACATGTATCATAAGCAGGATTTTTTTTTGAGGGCCTATGAATGTGAAAAAAACCAGAATCTTAGCGCTCTTTCAAAAGAATTCCAGTTATAGTTTATTCATTTATCCAACAAATATTTATTGGGAATGTACTATGTGACACAGCAATGAGCAATTCACAGTCCCTACTTTCAGGCAAGAAAATAAGCAACTATAATACAGAATAATGGTGCCGTGTAGGAGCAATTAACTGTTAAGTGCATAATTATTCCCAACAAATGGGTACCTTTTGCAGGTTGAAACTTTGGTTGAAGTAAATATTCTTTTTTTTTTAAAGATTTTATTTATTTATTTGACAGAGAGAGACACAGCGAGAGAGGGAACACAAGCAGGGGGAGTGGGAGAGGGAGAAGCAGGCTTTCCACCGAGCAGGGAGCCTGATGCAGGGCTCGATGTGGGGCTCGATGCTGGGCTCGATCCCAGGATCCTGGGATCATGACCTGAGCCAAAGGCAGACGCTTAACGACTGAGCCCCCAGGCGCCCCTGGTTGAAGTAAATATTCTATGTCACTTCAGATATTTCACATTATACAAATTTGTACGGAAATAACATTCTATATCATCACTTGTTTAATCAAGAAAACCTCACTAGCTAATATTCTGGCCCCATAATTTTCTAACAGTTTATAATGCATTACATTTTATGCCCATGACTCAGGGTATAAAATACACAAATATTAAAGAAGAGACCACTTACAGTAAAATAGTTCCAGTGATGGGCAACTTCCTTAACATTTCTTGCAGGTTTAAATAAAAAAAACTTCCTCCATTCATCCCAGTCCACTTTCACTGACCCATCAGTATCCATGCTGTATATTTTTAAAAAAGAATATGCTCAAATATAAATTATAATTCATAAATTTCAAACAGCATTATCAAAATGATATCTTATATTCTTAAAGTCAGAATATCTGGGTTATAGTTGAGCTCTGGCCACTGTTACTTTTGTGAGGTAGAGTACATCCTACACCTCTAAACTTCAGTTTCTATGGGAATAATCCTATAACATAGAGCTTTAGAGTATTTTTTTCAAAGATTTTATTTTTAAGTAATCTCTACACCCATTGTGGGGCTCCAACTCACAACCCTGAGATCAAGAGTTGCACGCTCCCCCAACTGAGCCAGCTAGATACCCTTAGAGTATTATATGGGATTATATATATAATGGCCTTGTAACCTATAAAGAACTATAAAACTATAAGCGAGTATTCCTGCATCCCAATCTTCTCCCATTTCTTCTTAAACATTTTCCCTTCTTTCCATCTGATAAACCTCATCTTATAACTTTTCTAGCAACAAAATGATGACCAAAAATTACCTTTTTGGTAATTCAGCTCTTAAAAGACAATTTCCACTTTCTATGGATATGAAATTTGGATATAAAAAATACCATAATAAACCCAAATACCCACGGAAATATAACTTGCATTAATATGGAATAATATAATTAAGTCAATTTTAAGAATTTTAAAGAATTCTCATTAGAGAATTTCTCAAATCCCTGAATGAAATTCAGAATTTGAAGAAAGATAGTGAAATATATTGCTAAGTGTGAACTTCCCAAAATTTCCACATTTTGATTCAGTCAGCTCCCTTTCTCAGCTTCTACTGTTGCTAAATTTCAAATATCTCCTCAAGCCACCAAATCATTTCCAGACACTCAATCTCAGGACATTGTCATCCCATTTCTCCCCAAAACATGAGTATTCACACCTTCTCATCTTTAAAAAAAAAAAAAATCTGTTGACCTTACTTTCCCCACTATCACCACCTTTTATCTCTCTTTGCCTTTGCAGTAACACTTTTTTTTAATTATTTAAATTCAATTAGCCAACATATAGTACATCATTAGTTTTTGATGTAGTATTCAATGATTCATTAGTCGTATATAACATCCAGTGGTCATCACATTGCAGTAATACTTTAAGATTTTATTTATTTATTTGTCAGAGAGAGAGAGCATGCGTGCGCAAGCAGGGGGAGGGGCAAAGGGAGAATTAGGCTCCCTGCTGAGCAAGGAGCCCGATGCGGGACTCGATCCCAGGACTCCGGGATCATGACCTGAGCTGAAGGCAGATGCTTAACCAACTGAGCCACCCAGGGTCCCACATCGCAGTGATACTTCTTTTTTTATTATTATTATGTTATATTAATCACCATACATCATTAGTTTTTGATGTAGTGTTCCATGATTTATTGTTTGCGTATAACACCCAGTGCTCCATTCAGCACGCGCCCTCTTCAATATCCATCACCAGGCTAACCCATCCCCCCAACCCCCTCCCCTCTAGAACCCTCAGTTTGTTTCTCAGAGTCCATCGTCTCTCATGGTTCATCTCCCCCTCCGATTTCCCCCCCTTCATTCTTCCTCTCCTGCTATCTTCTTCTTCTTTTTTTTTTCTTATCATACATTGCATTATTTGTTTCAGAGGTACAGATCTGTGATTCAACAGTCTTGCACAATTCACAGCGCCCACCATAGCACATGCCCTCCCCCATGTCTATCACCCAGCCACTCCGTCCCTCCCACCTCCCACCACTCCAGCAGTGATACTTCTTATAGAGTTGTCTATCTTCTGTCTCCAATTTCTCCTTCTCGTTCTCTTTTAAACCCACTCCCATCAGGCTCTCACCACCATTACTCCACCAATGGCCTCTGCAGTGGAAATCAATGGTCTGGTCTCCGTCCTCACCTTACTTAGCCTATCAGCAGTATTTGAAAAAGACAGCTGCCTCCTCCTCACATTTTCTCCATTTGGCTTCCAGAACAAAGTATTCTCCTGGTTCTTGTCCTATTTCTCTAGCTGCTCCTTCTCACTCTCCTTTACTGGTTTCCCCTCAATACCCTGCCTCTTAACTTTAAAGAATATCAGGACTCAGAGTATATTCTCTCCCTGGTCATCTCTTTCAGTCTCATGGCTTTAAATATCATCTATAAGCCCACGACTCCCAAATCTCTGCCAGAGTGTTCCTCTGAACACTAGACTCCTGTTTCAAGCTGCCTACCTGGCATCGCTACTTGTATGTCTGATTAGCATCTAGAAGAGAACAAGAACAAACCTGTACTCTGATAACCACCCCATCCCAAACTTGCTTTTTTCAGTCTTATCCATCTCAATGCATAGCCACTCCATTATTTAGATGCTCAGGCCAAAAGCCCTGGCATTAACCTTAACTATTTTCTTTCCTTTTTACCCCACATGTGCTCCAGAAGTAAATCAAGTCAACATTTCAAAATATATCCAGAATCCAACCTCCTCCATCCTGGTACAAGCCACCCTCAAATTTTGTCTGTATTATTGCAAAACTGTCCTGGTTGGTCTACCTGATTTCGACCTATCTGCCTACAAACTATTTTCAACGCATTAGACAGAATGAGACTGCAAAACCTAAGTTAAATCATGGCACACCTCTGTTTAAAACCATCCAGTGACTTACAGAGTAAAAGCCAAAGTCCTTATAATTTCCCTCTCAAGATCTGATATGATCTGACCCCTGTAAAAATCTCCTACCACCCTCTTTCTCATTCACTCTATTCTGAACACACTAGTCCCCTCTCAGTGCCCTAGCCATATAAATACACTGCCCAACTTGGGCCTTTGCTTTTGCTGTTTCCTTTACCTGGAAGGCTTTTCCCCCAAAAAATTATCATGGCTCCTTCTCTCACTTTCTTCAGATCTCTACTCAAACTTCACCTTCAAGATCTTCCCTACTCACCATGTCTAAAACCGCAGCCCCTTGTATCACTCACGCACACAGACTGTTTCCCTTCCCTGCTCTATATTTCCCCTTATTGCTAATCACCATCTAACACAGATTGTTTATCTAGCTTACTGTTTTCTTCTCTTGTTTATTCTGAGTTACATAAGAGCAAGGATTTTTGCCTGTTTCCTTCACTACTACATCCTTAGCATCTAGATGAATGTCAAGCACTCAATAAATATTGGTTGAGTAAATGAATAAATTTCTCCCCACCCACTTTCATCCTTACCTCCTGTGCTCTAGACCTAGAGGGTGAAATGTCGACTCCTACTGAAGGACTCTCTGTCTCTCTGTCTCTGTCTCCATCTCCGTCTCTCTCTCTCTCTTTCTCAAGTCGTTGGTCCCATTCCCTCCCAATCACTTTTCTCCTCTCTCTACAACATATCTAACAGTTCCCTCTCTGATCGTTACATCTCCTCAAATCTCTCCTATCCTTAAAAAAAATAATAAAAATAAAGGCTTGCCTGTCTTCTTCTTATCCAAATATCCCAAATCAGTAAACCACTTTCACAGTCCCCATATCCTCACCTTCCATTCACTCAATAACAATCTGACCCAACTCTTTAGCTCCCTACTGAAAATGTTTTCACTAAGATCCCCAGAAATCTCCCAAATTTCAGATCCAACGGATGGTTTTTCAGTATTTATGTTGCTGACTCATTCTGTTAAATATGACATGCTCCACTCTTGGCTCTTGTGACACCATTAAATCAATAAGAAAACATGTATTGATCTGCTAGTATGTGCCAGACACTATGGTAGGCACTGACTACAGAACAATGGATAATAATATACTCTGTCCCTGTTTCACGAAGCTTACAGTCTACTGGCAACAGGGAGTATGACAAGCAAGCCTCTGTAAAGCTGCTGTAAAAGCAAACACCAGGGGTGCCTGGGTGGCCCAGTTGGTTAAGCGACTGCCTTCGCCTCAGGTCATGATCCTGGAGTCCCAGGATCGAGTCCCACATCGGGCTCCCTGCTGAGCAGGGAGTCTGCTTCTCCCTTTGAACCTCTTCCCTCTCATGCTGTCTCTCATTCTCTCTCTCTCAAATAAATAAATAAAATCTTTAAAAAACAAAAAAAAAGCAAACACCAGGAAGATAAAGAAGTTTCAGTGGTTAAAGTCACATCTAAACTGAGACCTAAGGAGTAAGTGGGAGATATTCAAGTGAAGGAGTTGGAAAGGGTCTTCCAGCCAGAAAGAGTACAAGGTCTGGAGGAAAGAAAGACCATGGTTTTTTAAAAGTTGAAAGAAGCCCAGTCAGCCTAGAGCACAGAGTAGAAGGAAAGTTGTAGAGATGATGCAGCTAGAGAGGCAGACAGGTGCCAGATCACAGAAAGGATTCCATGTCCCATCTTAGCTGTCGGTATAGCATCACGATTAATATGGACACAAATGGTCTAATGAAGTGAAAACAACTCAAATTCAGCTGTACACTTATAAAAGCCACAAAAACCATAGTTGGATATAAATCCAGCTGAAGTTATACAAAACCATTTTAGAGAATGTATACAACTTTATTAAAAGACAGAAAAGAGGATTTAAATCAATAAAGACATATATAATATTCATGGAACAGTTAACATTTAACATCATAAGTATATCAATTTTCTCCTTAATTTATAAATTCAATGCAATTCCTATTAACATTCCAAAAGGAGTGTGTATGTGCACACATGTGTATGTAACTAAATAAGTCAATTCTAAAATTAATATAGAAGAGCAAAGGGCCAAAAGGAGCACTGACACTGTTGAAGATGAGGAAAGTCAAGACATCAAGATAGATTCTAAGGTGATAGTAAGGGGCACCTGGGTGGTTCATTCAGTTAAGCATCCAACTCTTGATTTCAGCTCAGGTCATAATCTCAGGGTCTTGAGTTTGAGCCCTGCATTGGGCTCCATGCTCAGTGTGGAGCCTGCTTAAGATTCTCTGCCCCTCTCCCCCTGCCTCCGCACCACCCACCCCACCCCCCGGCTCTCTCTCTCTCTCTCTCTCAAAAAAAAACAAAAAAACAAACCACACACACATATTGACCAAAAAATAAGTATATAAAATGATAGTAATTAAGACATGGTAATGATGTATAATAGACACCAATGTAATAGAATAAAGAGACCAGAAACACAGCCATACACAAATGGAAATTTGATATATGACAGAGGTAAGCATTTAAAATCTGTGGGAAAATGTAAAAATACATTTTTAGTAGGAAGCTAAATTGGTACAACCACTTTGAAGAACAATTTGGTATATGTAACTAAAGTTAAATGTCAGCATACCCTATAATCAAGCAACTCTACTGTAAGTAATAAACAATGACAGAACAACCAACTGTGAGAAAGAAAGAGAGAAAGAGAAAGAGAGAGGGAGGGAGGGAGGGAGGGAGGGAAGAAGGAAAGAAGGAGGGAAGGAAGGAAAGAAGGAAGGAAATGGATCCTTCACACCATACACAAATATCAATTACAGATGAATTAAAGAACTAAATGTAAGATACAACATTTTTTAATGAGATATAGATTAATATCTTGGGGTGCTTGGGTGCCTCAGTGGGTTAAACATCTGACTTGGTTTCAGCTGAGGTCATGATCTCATGGGTCGTTAGATAGAGCCCCACATCCCGGGCTCCGGGCTCAGTGGGGAGTCTATTTGAGATTCTCTCCTTCTGCCTCTTCCCACCATGCACACACGCAGGCATGTGCATGCTCTCTCTAAAATAAATAAATAAATCTTTTTTAAAAAAAGAAAAAGAAATAGAGATTAATATCTTTATGTCCCAGGGCAAGGAAGAATTTCTCAAGATGTGAAAAGCATATCCGTAAGGGAAAAAATGGAGAAATAAGACTACATTAAAATATTAAACTGCAGAATGACAAAAAAAACCCGCCTAAATATGAATTTAAAAGTAAGCAACAAGGTAGGAAAAGATATTTGCAATGCGTATAATCAACATAGGATTAATCTCCAGGATTTAGAAAAAACACCTGCCAGCCATTAAGAAAAAGACAATCAATCTAGCTGAAAAATAGGCAAAAGACATGAGTAGGTAATTCACAGAAGAGGAATATCCAGATGGCCAACAAATACATGAAAAGATACTCAGACTCACTAGTAATGAGGAATATAGTCAAACTGAATCAAATTAAATTAAAACAACAGGACAATATTTCTGACTCATTGGCTTGGAAAATATTAAAATATCAGAAGCCTACAGTATCAAATATTTGAAAAGAAATACATTTTGAGTAGGAAGCTAAATTGTTACAACCACTTTGAAGAACAATTCAGTATATGTAATTAAAGTTAAATGTTAGCATACCCTATAATCAAGCAACTCTACTGTAAGTACTATACAAGAAGATGTATACAAGAACATTCACTGTGGCATTGTTTTGTATTAGTAACAAAACAAAAAAATTTTAAACCTAAATGACCATCATCAGGAGAATTCATAAGTAAATTTAATTATAGTTATTAAACAGGACCCTTACTGTGGCTAAAATGATTAACTAGAGCTATATGCACCAGCAGCAACAAATCTCAAAAATAGAAGGCCTAGAAAAGAGTAATTTTAAAAAATATGTGGTATGCCACCACTTAAATAAGGTCTTAAAAACATGAGAAACAATGCTATATATTTTAAGAGTATGCCTACAGTAAGATAGAGAGATAAAAATCTGAATGAAGAGTACATTCAGGATAATAGTTACTTCTGGCAGCAGGGAAGAGAATGAGTATTAGGAATACATTGAAAACTTCAACTATGTGTAATATTTTATTTATCCAAAAAAATTTGAGCCAAATATGGCAAAAATGTTAACTATGATAAATCCAGTGATGGCATGGTTGTTAAATGTTTACCTTTATCTTCCTATACATTTTCCTGTATGAAATAGTTCATAACAAGTTAGCCTTATCCCAGGAATATTTAATGGCAGAAAATCTACCACTAGAATTTATTATATATTGGGACGCCTGGGTGGCTCAGTCGGTTAGGCGTCTGCCTTCGGCTCAGGTCATGATCCCAGGATCCTGGGATCGAGTCCCGCATTGGGCTGTCTGCTCTGCGGCAAGCCTGCTTTTCCCTCTGCCTCTGTCTCTCATGAATGAATGAATGAATGAATAAAAGAATTTATCATATAAATAGGTCAAATGAAAACAGCTTGAAATATGAAAATAGTTTGATAAAGTTTAGTATTTTTTATTGATAAAAGATACCTTTCTTTGTTGTTTTCCTATATATTCCTATCATAACCCTTGCCACAGTGCAACTGCCTACCCACTGTTTGCACTCCCCACCCCCATGGACCTATAGCTCTGTCAGGGTGGGCACCAGAAGCATCCTATTTACCACTGACTCCTCATTGACTACTATGTGCCTGGCAAAATGTACCAAACAATATTCAGTTGATAGCTAACTTGATTGGTTGACTGACTAATAATATATAAGCCTTACAAAAAGCAATAGATATATGCACTAAAATTATATCAGTGAGTTAATATTTGGGTGGTAGATTATGTTGACATTGGGCAAATTACTTAACCTCACTATTCAAAAATTTCCTAATCTGTGCAATGAGGAAAATAATACTTTGAGTATAAAGTCTTATAAGGGGGTGCCTGGGCGGCTCAGTCATTAAGCGTCTGCCTTCAGCTCAGGTCATGATCCCAGGGTCCTGGGATCGAGCCCCACATCTGGCTCCCTGTTCAGTGGGAAGTCTGCTTATCCCTCTCCCACTCCCTCTGCTTGTGTTGCCTCTCTCACTGTGTCTCTCTCTGTCAAAATAAATAAATAAAATCTTTTTAAAAAAATTAAAAAATAAAGTGGCTACTAAATAGGGAAGCCACTCATGCTTCCCTAAAGTTTCCATTGTTGTCATTATTACAATGAAAAGGGTTTTTAAAGTAAATAAAAAATAATTTTAAAAACATATACACACAGGACACCTGGGTGGCTCAGTCGGTTAAGCATCCGCCTTAGGCTCAGGTCATGATCCCAGGGTCCTGGGATCGAGTCCCACATCGGGCTCCCTGCTCCGCGGGGAACCTGCTTCTCCCTCTGCCTCTGCCTCTCTCTCTGTCTCTCATGAATAAATAAATAAAATCTTTAAAAAAAAATGTATACACACATATAAGGGCTGACCCTTCAAGAATCTTCACTGCCTCTTTTTCAGAAATCTGTATACCTATTAAGTCGAGAGCATCAATAATTTCTGAAGTATCACTCACTCCTTTAAAGGAACAAAGAAAATAAGGATTAATTGGAAGTTCTGGAAAGATACAGAGGCAGAGTTAAGCAATATTCACTGCATTGTTGCAACATTTCATAAGACATTAATATCCCAATTATTTCTTTTACTTGCCAAGATAAAAAGAAGAGACTAGAGAGCCCATATATTTCCTGTATCAATAAATAATACTACCACCCTCCAATGTTGCTCAAACCAATTGTTCTTGCCTCTCACCTTTCCTTCACCAATTTCAATCACCAAATGTGATCTGTTCTATGTGTAAACATCTCCCAAATTATTTATTCCCATCACCACTAATCCTATGTAAGCTTAGACACCAATCAATACTCCACACAAATACGATGGTGCTACTCCTCCTACTGAAAACTCTTCAGTGCCCGCCCCCCACCTTGTTCCCCCAGGGATCAAGTCCAGAAACTTTTACAGGCCTCAAGGACCTCCATGATCCTGCCCAGGCCTGCTTCTTAGCCTCATCTCTGAAACTTCCCCTTGCTCTCAGCCTCGACCTCACTGGTCTTCCCCCAGTTCCTCAGACATGACCTGCTCTCCTACTGTGACCAGTCTCCCAGCAAACCATTTTTCCTACCTGGAACACTTTCCCACTCCTCACTAAGCTAACTTTCACTCATCTTCCCAGATTTGGCTTACCCACCATTGCTACATGGAGCTTCATGTAAAAACCTTATCAAAATGTTATAAATATCTTTTAGATATTTATATTGTTCCAGGGAAAAAGCATATTGTTCAAAGGGTACAGGCTTTTTTGTTGATGGTTGTTATTTTTGAAAGATAGTATGCAAATAAAGATTACATTGTTTAAAAATATTCCTTAGAAGTAATAACAGTCAAACAAATGACAGGATTAAATAAATGAATTTTTAATAACCTTTCATGGAAGCCAAATATCAAATAATAAACCTCTACTAAAATATGGCTAATTCTTGGCTACACGTTTGCTCACTGTATAGAGACATACCATCATTATTTGTGTCCAAACTCTTAAAAGTCAACCTCATTATCTTCTCATTATCTTTAAGGTACTGCATAAATGTGTTAAGCTTCAACAGATTGCATGCATCAATATCAACAGATTTTAATAGTATCTATAAGAGAGAAAAAGTTATATTACAGACATGAGATTCAGACAAGGTAGATTACAAGTTATAGTGTTTAAATGTGTACATTTATCTTATATAAATTAGATATCCTGCCATAGATTATTGGTACCTTAGTCTTAGAGTAAAATTTTTAACACTAAGAACATAGAATCTTTGAGTGTTGGAACTTTAAAGAAGTTTAGCAACTGACTAATCTACTCTTCTACTCAACAATCATGCATGTCTTCACTCATTCAGTAAATGCTTGAGAAAAAGAAATGAATCAGACATAGCCTCTGCCCTCAAGAAGTTTACAGGTTAACAGGGAAGACACCAGAGCCACTATGATAGAAAATGTTCAAGGTTCAATAGCCAAATTATGGAAGCAACCCAAGTTTCCTTTGATAGATGAATGGATGAAGAAGTGACATATATATATTACTCATCCATAAGAAAGAATGAAATCTTGCCCTTTGCCACAACATGGATGGATCCAGAGATTAGAATGCTAAGTGAAATAGGTCAGAGAAAGACAAATATCATATGATTTCACTCATATGTGGAATTTAAGAAACCAAACAAACAAACGAGAAAAAAGAAAACTCTTAACTATAGAGAACAGAGGTGAAGTGGGTGGGGGGATGGGTGAAATAAGTGAAGGGGATTAAGAATACAGTTATCTTGATGAGCGCTGAGAATGTATAGAATTGTCAAAGCACTATATTGCACACCTGAAAATAATACAACGCTGTACATTAAAAAAAACTAGAACTCTTGGGAAATATGTCTACATATTTTATGAAATTCTTATAATGATAAACGTTTTACTGAAGAACAGCTAATTACATCATAAACTAAAATATATCCAAAGGAAAAAAAAGAAAATGTTCAAGGTTCAGTGGGGAATAAAGACATGAAGGAAATCATCATAGAAGTGGCTCCACCTGAATATATTAAAAATGAGTAGTAAAAGGTGAACAAAGATACAAGAGTGTAAGGGATGTAGCAGAGATCACTAGCTGTCCACCAAAATTCCTTCTTGCCTTCTTTGGGCACACTGCTAGATTACATTTCTCAGTCTCCCTTGCCGTTAAATATGGTCATGTGAGCAAGGTCTCACCGATGAAGAGGGAAGGTACCTCTCTAGGCCTAGCTAACAAAATCCTACATGCTCATTCCACTTTCACCAGCTGAATGCAGATAATGATGAGAGACCCTTGAGGATGGTAGAGCCACAAGAAGAAAGGAATCCAGATCTTTGAATAACTATAAGGTGGAGAATTGCGTCACCAGCCTCAACACCTACCAAGAAATCATCTTATATACCATGCTCAGAAGCTTGGACTTTTCCCACTGACATTGTCGAGACCCTGAAGAATTTTCAGCAGGGTCGTGATACAATCAGATGTACCTTTTAGAAGGGTCATCTGGTGGCAATGTGGGGGAAGAAATGGTGGCAATGTGGGGGAAGAAATGGTGAGAGGAAAGGCAAGAAGACTGGTTATAAGACTGGTTACAGTGACTTAGGTGAGAGATGGTGGTGGCCTGGGCTTACCAGGAGCAATAGGTAGGAGAGGAAGGGAACTGGTTACGAGATATACTGAGGAATTACATAGGACCGTGTGATGAACTCCATGTTGGGGTAAGGGAAAAGGAGGAATATAGAATGACTTGGTGGTGGAACACTTAACCAAGACTATGATCACAGGGGGAAGTGGAGAGACTCAGAAGCTGGGGCTAGCTATCCATTTGTGCATCACCCACACTAGGATGACAGTTGGAAGCTTGGAAAAGTAATCTTGAAGCCCACCTGTCTGAGGGGTGAGCCAAAAGAGTGTCCATAAAGGGATCTGAAAAGCAATAGCCAGGGAACTGAGACAAAGTGCCAAAGGAGAAAATAAAGGAGCCATCATCAGTGTTCCATGCCGCAGAATAGAGCCCAAGAGCCAAAGTGCCAATGCAGAAGCCCTCAGTGACCTTTCACAGAGGAAAAGAATGGAGACTGAAGCCTCACCACAGAGAAGAGAAGGCAGGGAGCATAGACATAGCTTTGTCAAAGACCAGACTACATACAGAGGAAAATGAAAGGACAATTGCTGGGCAGGGAGCCACAGCCATGGGATGATCATTGTTATTAGAGGGGAAAAGTTTGAAAATACAGGAGGAAGAAAGGGAATAACAGAAGTTGTACTTTTCCTATTTTAAAGGAGACGAAGAGGACCTGAAGTCAACAATGTAACTGGAAGAACCAAATTTGAAAAGAAGAAACACCTCATTCCTTGAGACTAGTGGAAACAAACTGAGCATAGATGTAAATAAAGGTAAGATTATAGTCCGTGTATCAAATTTATTGAGGCTTACTAACTGCTTTAAGCTTAAAAAATAATTTTAGGCATTTTTCATTTATTTGCTCCTTAATCATCATAACAACCCTATGAGCTAGGCACTATTATCCCCATTTTACAGCTGAGGTAATTTTACAAGAGGGCCAGAAATCTGAAGGAATTCACTGCAGTTCACCTCTATTCACTCAGTGAAGTAAAGGGCAAGTTCAACTACTGGAAGAGGGGTGCAGGGAATGGCAAGGGGTTTGGCTCGGGTAAGTTAGAGTTTTTCAACCTCAACACTACTGATATTTGGGACCAGATCATCTTTTGTTTTCCTATGCACTGTAGGATGTTTAGCAACATCCCTGGCCTTCATTCCCTAGCTGCTAGTATCACACACACACACACATATCCCCAGCTGTCATGACCATCAAAAATGTCAAAAATGCCAAATGTCCCTGAGGGGCATAATCACTCCTAGTTGAGAACCACTGGGATAAATGGAATGAAAATAGAGCAGACTCTGGACAGTCTGATGAAACCTAGATCTTTATTAGAAGGGAAATGGAATATTAAAATTATGGGGATAATTCAGAAGGAAGGCACAAAGTCATGTTTGTTTTCTGGATAATGCAAAGTGAACATAGCAGAAAGCCTTGGACACAGAGAACCCAGTGAAATCAATATATATTGTATATAACTAAGACTGGCATCTGTGGTTGGGTAGGCCTCAGGGAACAAATCATCAATGTCTATAACAAAATGTGACACAGCATTATCCAGGGTATGTAGTTATCACCCCATTTCTCTGGCATGCACTTTATAAATCCCAAGAATTATGGACTTAACAGTAAATGCTACTGCCCTGATTGTCTGGACTCCATGTTGTGTGACCTCACTTCCATTATTCAATTCAAGCCTACCAGATGGAAACATTAAATATTGTTATTTTCTCTTACTGAATTTAATTAAGTCTCCTCACAAGAAAAAGATTTCCAGAAAACCTGGTGACCCCTTCCCCTTTTCAAACACTCCCATGCTGCTGCTGGGCCTCGTAGTCTCTTAGAGAAGCTTAATAAAACACTTTATTTTTTTAACTCTAGATGGTCAGCTGGTTAAATGTACAGCTGTGGAAGTGGGGCTTCTCTGAAAACACAGCAGTCAGTATTGATATCGTCATTTGTTAAGCTAAATGATAATTCTATACTATAGTGTATGGCATATTGTTGCAGTGTAATATAAATACTTCAACGGTGTTAGGTTAAACTGAAAATACGTGGTTGTAATTAATGTGTTAGGATCAGAACATCTCCAGTTCCCTGCCTGCGGAGTAGCCAGTGCACAACAGGAATGTCCCCAAAGGGCATGATGCAGCCCTGAGGCAGGAGCATTCTGGAGCAAACGGCTGTGCTGGCTGCATCGCCCAAGCTATGGGATGACCTTGCAGGTTGAGCCATCACAGGCTGTCAGGACAGACCCTTGGAGTTCCCAAAAGCTAACAGAATTTGAACACAGGCCATAGGCATTTAGCTCACTGGAGACGTTTGGTTAACGTTGTGATGGTGCAAGCGGGCCTTTTAAGAGTTTCAATGGCTTGGACCCCATCGAGGCAAGATGGGGTCCAACACATTTTCCCGTGTCAGGTCACTATTAGGAGAGAAACTTATGGAAAGTGTTCCAACACCGAGGCAGTTTTAAGTGAAGCAACTCACACGGAAAGAATTTCTGAGCCTGGAGAGCTCAGGAAGGGCTGAGGGGTCTTCTCAGTCCCCACCCCCAGTCCCAGCCCCCCCTCCTAATGGTCCCAGTGGTCCTGCAAACTCCCACACTCTGTGCAGCCTGAACGCACGACTGCCCACCTCCTAGTCCTGGCCCATATCTTCCAGTTCTTTCTGCAGTTCTGTGATGTCCGCCATGCCGTTCTCGCGGTGGTCCAGCTTCCGGAAGAGCTCTTCAAAAAAGCGGTCGGATTCGTCTTCCTGGCCAGCCACTGTGGGCAACAGGAAGCCCCATATTCGGCGCAGCATGGTCACAGAGCGGTAAGGCTCTCCGGAAAAGTGGGAAAGCCCCACCATCAGACGGAGCTGCCACCGCCCGGGATCGGACGCTGGGAGCCTGCGAGGAAGCAGTAATGGGGGTAGCTGCTTGGCTGCCCGCAGCGCAGCAACTCGCCCTGGAACGCATGCGCTCCCAAGCCTCTGGGTTCCGAGCCCGCCGGCCGGTGGGTTCCCGCCTGTTGGGCAACAGTCCTGATTCTGGATTTGCTTCTGCCAGTCTTGGCGGGGGGCAAAGCTGCTTGGGACCACCGTTTTTGTTGTTGTTGTTGTTGTTGTTGTTCAAATTAATGTTTGGCCAGGGATTCCCAGACAGCACATTTCTTTTTTTTTTTTTTTTACACTGAAAGATGCATTCCTTTATTTTGATCTTTGTATAGTGTGGAGACAATCATATGCCACCCCCCCAAATGATCTTTCCTATTCATTAGTTTATGTTAAATTATTTTTTACATTTTTTAAATAATTTATTTTTTTTGATGTAGTGTTCCATGATTCATTGTTTGCGTATAACACCCAGTGCTCCATTCAATACGTGCCCTCTTTAATACCCATCACCAGGCTAACCCATCCCCCCACCCCCCTCCTCTAGAACCCTCAGTTTGTTTCTCAGAGTCCATAGTCTCTCATGGCTCGCGTCTCCCTCCAATTTCCCCCCCCTTCATTTTTCCCTTCCTACTATCTTCTTTTTTTTTTTTAACATATAATGTATTATTTGTTTCAGAGGTACAGGTCTGTAATTCATCAGTCTTACACAACTCACAGCACTCACCATAGCACATACCCTCCCCAGTGTCTATCACCCAGCCACCCCCTCCCTCCCACCCCCCACCACGCCAGCAACCCTCAGTTTATTTCCTGAGATTAAGAATTCCTCATATCAGTGAGGTCATATGATACATGTCTTTCTCTGATTGACTTATTTTGCTTGGCATAATACCCTCTAGTTCTATCCACGTCGTTGCAAATGACAAGATTTCTTTTTTTGATGGCTGCATAATATTCCATTGTATATATACACCACATCTTCTTTATCCATTCATCTGTCGATGGACATCTTGGCTCTTTCCACAGTTTGGCTATTGTGGACATTGCTGCTATAAACATCGGGGTGCACATACCCCTTCGGATCCCTACATTTGTATCTTTGGGGTAAATACCCAGTAGTGCAATTGCTGGATCATATGGTAGCTCTATTTTCAACTTTTTGAGGAACGTCCATACTGTTTTCCAGAGTGGTTGCACCAGCTTGCATTCCCACCAACAGTGTAGGAGGGTTCCCCTTTCTCCGCATCTTCGCCAACATCTGTCATTTCCTGACTCATTAATTTTAGCCATTCTGACAGGTGTGAGGTGGTATCTCATTGAGGTTTTGATTTGGATTTCCCTGATGCCGAGCAATGTTGAGCACTTTTTCATGTGTCTGTTGGCCATTTGGATGTCTTCTTTGGAAAAATCAGACAGCATATTCTTAATTCAAACTCCAAACTGATAGAGGGTAGCCCCATCATTATGAGTTATTAGGGGAGGATTTTGTTTGTTTGTTTGTTTGTTCAGTTTTGCGCTCAGAGCCAAGGATGATAGATCAGCCTCCATGGGGCCATCCTGGGCCAATTCTCTCTCTTCCTCTTATTAGGCCAAGGCTTCATCTCTCATTCCCATACGTTATTGAAATCCAAACCCCTTAGGAACCAAGGGAGAAAATACTAAGACTTCTTTTTATACTTATAAAAGCAAGGGGAAAGTAAGCTTTCTAATATTTAACATGAATTGACAACTGCATGTATATATAATACTTAAATAAGTGTACACCAATTGTGGGTGGATGAACAAAGAAATTTGGAACCCACTGCTCTTGTGTAATGGGATTGATCACCTGGTCAGTGGGTTAAATGAAAGATTTGATAAGAAATTCAGGAGTCTGTAATCAGTAGCCACTAAGGATTGCCACCAGAAGCACTGCTCAAGTCAAGAGAACAGACCAGCCACAGCAGTGGAGCAATGGAGACCAGCACTGAATACTTAAAGGACCAACTGATGCCAACCAGCATGCCAAGGATCTAAACGGGCACTTTGGCCCTTAGCCCCAGTGCCACAGAAGTCACAAGTAAACCACATTAGGACCTCAGACACCCAGATTCTCTCCTTGGGAGAAAATTAGTGAGCAAACACATTTTATCCAAAAGAAAGTAAATACTATCTAAAGGGGCTAATCAGTTACCAGACTGATCTCAGGTCATGATATCAGCGTTGTGAGATCGAGCCCTGCGTTGGGCTCCCCACTCAGTGGAAAGTCCACTTGAGATTCTACCTCTCCCTCTGCCCCTACCCCCTAGTCGAATGCCCTCTCTCTCCCTTTCTCTCTCTAAAATACATAAATCTTTAAAAAAAATTAAAAAAAAAAACCTAAGGATGGCAGAGCAGAAGGATGGAAAGGGTCTAAGCTCTTGATTGCGTTGCTGAGCCAGTGAACCAACTCTGGAACCAGTTTCCACTGGACCTGTTTGGACAAGAAAGGAGTCAGACCTTTGTTATTTAAGCCACTTTCTTCTGGGTATTCTGTCACAGCTGAAAACATACTCATAGAAAATCATAATTCACAGAATAATTACAAACTGAGGTGAGTGTAATGAAGGAGAATTGCACTCATCTCAGTTTGTAATTACTCTATGAGAACATAACAGGGACCATAATATATACTGGAGAATGAAGGAAGTCCTCCTGAAGTTTAGGTGATATTTAAGCCAAGACCTGAAAGATAAGTAGGGGTTTGCCCATTATGAGTGAGGAAAATAGCATTCCTTGTATTTTTAACATGCCTGAGAAGAAAAGAAATTAGAAAGTTCAAAGAACTAAAAGAAAGCCACTATCACTGGAAAATAATAAACAACAGAAAGAATGGCACAAGCTGAGGTTAAAAACACAGGCCACATTAAAGATCCTGGCTTTTATCCCAAGAATAATATAGAATTATATCAGCGGGGATAAGCCAGGTTATGCGGTGATAACAAACAACTTCAGAATCTCAGTGACCTACAGGGTGAATATTTCATTTGTACATATACCCATCATAGGTCAGCAGTAGGTTCTGCTCCTGGGATGTCATTGTCTTCTGGGACTGAGGCAGCCACTATCTGGAACATCATTGGTAGCCGTGGCAAAGGGAAAAAGGAGCATGAAAAAGCAGTCTGTGGATCTTAAAGCCTCTGCCTGTAGGTGACATATTCAATTTCTCTGTTTTTTTTATTGGCCAAAACAAGTGACATGCTTTCCTGACTTCAGATCCTCTCACAGGGAAGAATGCTGAATATTGGTGAGAAATATTATAGCCTACACCAGGAACCAATTATGCATTTTTGGCAGCAGAATAACATGGCTTAATTTAACAGTATGTAAAGATCCTGCTAGCTACTGTGAGGAGAATGAGGAAAAAAAAGTCAGGAACCCGTGCAGCGAGGTCAGTTAGCAGTGGTTAGCTTCAGGGACACCTAGGTGGCTCAGCTGGCTAAGCGTCTGCCTTCAGCACAGGTTATGACTGATCCCTGCATCCTTGGATCCAGTCTCATTTTGGGCTCCCTTCTCAGCAGGAAGCCTGCTTCTCTCTCTCTCTCTCTCTCCCTCTGCTGCGCACGCTCTCTCACTCTCTTTCTCAAATAAATAAATAAAATCTTAAAAAAAAAAAAAAGGAGTGGTCAGCTTGAACTAGCGTGGTGGCAGTGGAGGGGAAGAGAAGCAGACAGATCATGATCATTTTAGAGGTAGAATTGAAAGAACTTTATGAAGGATTGCAGGATATGAGGGAGAAAATGATACCTGCTATAGACTGAATGTTTATGTCCTTCCAAAATTAATATTGTAATCCTAACCCCCAATGTGATGGAATTAGGAGGTGGGACTTCAGGGAGGTATTTAGTTCATGAAGAGAACACCTCCCAATGGGATTAAGTGCCCTGATAAAAGACACTCAAGAGCTCTCTTGCCCCTTCTGCCATGTGAGGACACAGCAAGAAGGCATCTAGGAACCAGGAAGCAGGCCCTTTACCAGACACCGAATCTACTGGTGCCTTGCTCTTGGACTTCCAGCCTTCAGAACTGAGAGAAATGAATTTCTGTGGTTTATAAGCCACCCAGTCTATGGTATTCTGTTACAGCAGCATGAAGGGACTAAGACAGTATCAAAAATAACTTTTAGGTTTCCGGGCATAGGCACCATGTAGATGGAGTTGTCAGTCCCTGAGGTGCAGGAGATTGGAATTAAGATCAAGAGTTCAAATTTAGACTTGTTAAGATGCCAATGAGTCATGCAGGTGGCAAAATTGCATGCACAGCTCAGGAAAGAGGTCCAAGCTAGAAATATAAATTTGTAAGTCATTGGCATACAGATAGCTTTTAACCCTATAGGAGAGAAGAATATCACTTAGAAAGGATAGAGTAGGAAGAGGGCCCTAGACCAAGCTCTGGAAAACTCTAAAATGTACATTTCAAATGCAGGCAACAGAGCCAGCATGGCATAGTGGTAAAGAGCTCGGGCTCAAATTCAAACTGCCTGCAATTGAATGATCTTGGGCACATGACATAATTTCTAGGAACCTCAGTTTCCTCATCAGTACCAGTTCTGTCTCAACATTCTGTTGTGAGGGTTAAGTAAAAAAAATACTTATTATGAGGCCTGGCACATAGGAAGTACTTCATAAGTGGTCGTTATTGTTAATGTTATTTTTATTAAAGGATGACTGAGAAAGCCTTCACAGAAGTAGGAGAAAACAGGAGAGTGAACTATTAAAGAAAGCATGAGAAGAGGCTGTTTTTAGAAAAAAAAGAAAAAAGAGTCAAATGCTGCTAAAAGTGTCAGGCACCTGGATGGCTCAGATGGTTAAGCGTCTGCCTTCGGCTCAGATCATGATCCCAGGGTCCTGGGATCGAGTCCCGCATCGGATTCCCTGCTCCTTAGGAGCCTGCTTCTCCCTCTGCCTCTCTGTCTCTCATGAATGAATAAATAAAATCTTAAAAATTTTTTTTAAAAAATGCTGCTAAAAGTGTCAAATGCTGAGTAAAATTAAAAGCTAGGACTGTAAAGTGTCTTTTGGATTTGGCAAGGAATGCATCAGCATTTTCGGTGAATTGGTGGAGCAGAAATCAGACTGGGAAGAGTAAAAGACTGATCCCTACTTAATACTATGCACAAAAATAAACTCCAGGTAAAATAGAGACCTAAAAGTAAAACGTGAAGTCTTAAAATGTTATGAAGAAAATGTAGAAGAATATGTTTGTGATCTCAGTGTAGAGAAGGAGTTCTAAAATAAGACATTAAAAAAGCATAAACCAGAGAATACAAATTTGATAAAATTGAAAATATCTGTGCATCAAGATACATCATTTAAGAGGTGAAAAAGAGTCACAGATAGAAAATCCAACCTTACAACTTCCATAGAATAGTATTCAGAATATATAAGGAATCCTAAATCAGTAAGAAAAAGACAATTGACCTAAGAAACAAGCAAGTAATATGAACAGGGATGTCACCAGGACCTACAATCTATTAATGTTTCTGTATTGTCACTGTCCTCATTTCATTGCGCCCTCATTTGTCTCTTTCCTTCCGCTTACATTCCATAATCCATCATCTTAATCATTACCTTCCATATCCCTCTACATATGTGCTCCCTCTTTCTTTGCCTTATTCATTTTGCAAAACCATAACCTTGAGGAAATCCAACTCTCCATATTCTCTGCAACTTCACCTCTCCCTCTCCCTCATATCCTTCATCCAGTACTTCATAAAGTTCTTTCAGTTTTGTCTCTAAAATACATTGTGATCTGTCTGCTTTACTTCCCCTCCATTGTCACCACTCTAGCTCAAGCTGACCGCTCCAAGAATTTCCTAATTGATCTTACTGCACAGGCTGACTACAGCTGTAGATGCCCTTCCTCCAATGCAACGGAAAAATGGATGCAAAGTCTGTTGAGAGTTTGTAGGTACAATAGTGGAAAGATGAAGGGGACCCATGCAATGGCTTCCATTCCTTCAGTGAAAAATGAAGAACTGGTGAAAATGAGGATGTTAAATGTGAGGGAGGGAAAATCAGAAAAAGAGCATGTGAGGGCCAGAAATTTGAAGAAATGGGAGAAAGTATAGCATAGTTATTGTGGAGAATGGAAAAGCTATGCTATAAGAGAAACTGGGCAAGATTTGGGGGCACCACGAGTACCCATTTGTGGTCATGAATTTATAGAATATCAATTTGTGAAACTTATTGTGTATCATGTAGCCCAGAATTGAGCACACCAAACTCATCTAGTTGCAATGGGCCAAGCTCATCACATCAGCACCCTTGGTCAGAACTACCAATACGCCAAATTTCACGGTGCTATGACATGGACTTTATTCTAGTCTACTCTCTGAAAGGCTCTGCACCTATTTATTCCGCTCAGCATATACAGCTTACGCATAGTGAAGCACTAAGACAGAAAGAACCAGCATCCTGATGACTACAGAGCCATCATTTCAGCCTCTGGACTACATTTATATGAAACAGAAATAAACACAGACAATAAGCCACCATTATTTCTGGTCTCCTGGCAAAATGTTTTTGGTCTTCAAAAAAGAAATCCACTTTGGCTGGGGGAAAAAGCTAAATGTAATTTGGCCCACTGATCAGTAGAGGGTGATAGAACATCAGAATGACTGACAGCTTAAGCATGCTTTTATGAGCCATATGTAAGCATTTTTCTATAATTCATTCAATTAATATTTTCCCCAACTCATTGACATATTTAACTATGAATATACAAAGTATATAAATCCATTCTGAATAAAATGCATGGTTCATCACCTGGAAACATTTGGTGAGAAAAATAACAATTCTCATTATTCCTCTTTTATTTATTACTTTTTTCTCTATGCTTTACAATATCATGAAAGTTCATCAATTAAGGAAATATGTCACATCATTTTTTTCCTATAAGTGTTGCAAATATAGTCTATTTGTTTTATCAATATCTTTCCAAGAGTGGTCAAGTTAATGAAACCCAGTGTAACGGGTGCAGCAAACCACCTGTGGCTGTTAACAAAAGGTAAATGATAAAATCTTTATGTTATTTGTGGGTAGCATTCTGAAACATGAAATTTGATCCCCTTCATTTATGTCAGTTTCTATGGCTATGATTCATATTATGTAATATTAATGAGATAATACTTTTCAAAATGCAATTATAGTAAAGCATTTTATATGATACCATAGTGTGTTTTGGAAAGAAAGAAAAAAAGAAAGAAAGAAAGAAAGAAAGAAAGAAAGAGGCTTTCCTTCATCAGAATGTGTTTTATCTAAAATTATTGTAGAAGTGCCACTCTTATTCAGATTATTATAGGCTTAATTAATTCTCCCTTATGAAGGATATCAATTGGCAGTTATTTATGGAGCACCTACTAGATGCTCAATTTATATTTTAAATAATTAACAAATTACCAAAAAGCGGGTTGCTTAACACAACAGAAATTTATTCTCTCACAATTCAGGTCAAAAGTCTGAAATCAACACACCGTGTTTGGGGTGATCCGTGGTGGACGTTTTGAGGGCAGCTGTCCTGCAGCTTGCGCGCCCCGGACCGCCTCCTGTGGAAGCCTGAGCCGGCTGTGTAGCTTTCTCCCTTTGTCTCATAACCATGTCCACCAACGAGAATGCTAATTCACCAGCTGCTCGCCTTAACAGATTCAAGAACAAGGGGAAAGACAGTACAGAAATGAGGCGGCGCCGAATAGAAGTTAATGTGGAGCTAAGGAAAGCTAAGAAGGATGACCAGAGTCTGAAAAGGAGAAACGTAAGCTCGTTCCCTGATGATGCTACCTCTCCACTACAGGAAAACCGCAACAACCAGGGCACTGTAAATTGGTCTGTTGATGACATTGTCAAAGGCATAAATAGCAACAATTTGGAAAGCCAGCTCCAGGCTACTCAAGCTGCTAGGAAACTGCTTTCTAGGGAAAAACAGCCCCCCATAGACAACATAATCCGGGCTGGTTTGATTCCAAAATTTGTGTCCTTCTTGGGCAGAACTGATTGTAGTCCCATTCAGTTTGAATCTGCTTGGGCTCTCACTAACATTGCTTCTGGGACGTCAGAACAGACCAAGGCTGTGGTGGATGGAGGTGCTATCCCAGCATTCATTTCTCTGTTGGCATTTTCCCATGCCCACATCAGTGAACAAGCTGTATGGGCTCTAGGAAACATTGCAGGTGATGGTTCACTTTTTTGAGACTTGGTTATCAACTATGGTGCAGTTGACCCACTATTGGCTCTCCTTGCAGTTCCTGATATGTCATCTTTAGCATGTGGTTACTTACGTAACCTTACTTGGACACTTTCAAACCTTTGTCGCAACAAGAATCCTGCACCCCTGTTAGATGCTGTTGAGCAGATTCTTCCTACCTTAGTTTGTCTCCTGCATCATGATGATCCAGAAGTATTGGCAGATACCTGCTGGGCCATTTCCTACCTTAGTGATGGTCCAAATGAACGGATTGAAATGGGTGTGAAAACAGGAGTTGTGCCCCAGCTTGTGAAGCTTCTAGGAGCTGTTGAATTGCCCATTGTGACTCCTGCACTAAGAGCCATAGGAAATATCGTGGCTGGGACAAATGAACAGACTCAGGTTGTAATAGATGCAGGAGCACTTGCTGTTTTTCCCAGCCTCCTAACGAACCCCAAAACTAATATTCAGAAGGAAGCTACGTGGACAATGTCAAACATTACAGCTGGTCGCCAGGACCAGATACAGCAAGTTGTGAATCATGGATTAGTCCCATTCCTCGTTGGTGTTCTCTCTAAGGCAGACTTTAAGACACAAAAGGAAGCTGTCTGGGCTGTGACCAACTATACAAGTGGTGGGACAGTTGAACAGATTGTATACCTCGTTCATTGTGGCATAATAGAACCATTGATGAACCTCTTAACTGCAAAAGACACCAAAATTATTCTGGTTCTGGTTATTCTGGATGCCATTTCAAACATCTTTCAGGCTGCTGAGAAACTAGGTGAAACTGAGAAACTTAGTATAATGATTGAAGAATGTGGAGGTTTGGACAAAATTGAAGCTCTACAAAACCATGAAAATGAGTCTGTGTACAAAGCTTCATTAAACTTGATTGAGAAGTATTTCTCTGTAGAGGAAGAGGAAGATCAGAATGTTGTGCCAGAAACTACCTCTGAAGGCTATACGTTCCAAGTTCAGGATGGCACTCCCGGGACTTTTAACTTTTAGATTGTACAGCTGAGGCAGAAAGTTGTTTGTTGTGTACTCTGTTTGGTAGAAGTTTGTCTTACTGTTTCTCCACTAAGAACTCTTTTTAAATGTGTTTTGTTATTGTAGCACTTTTTACAACAAAACTCTACTTGACCAGTTCCAAACTGTACAACCTGTATGAAGCTCCTCCTCAGTGGGTTTCTTATTTCTATATAGAATCTCCTCTCTTGCAGTGTCCTGTAAATAAAGATTAAATTTAAAAAAAAAAAGTCTGAAATCAAGATGTAAACAAGGTCACCTTCTTCTGGAGGCTCTGAAGGGGAATCTTTTCCTTGTCTCTTTCCCAGTATCTAGTGGTTGCCAGCAACCCTTGACTTCTAGCTGCATCATTTCAATCTCTGCTTCCATCCTCACATGGCCTTTATGTGTCTCTCTATGTCTTTACATGGTCTTCTCAAAAGGACACCAGTCATTGGATTTAGAGCCAACTAGTACAGGCCCTACTATGACCTCATCTTAACCAATTACATCTGTAAAGACCCTACTTCCAAATAAGATCACATTCTGAGGTTCTGGGTGGCCATGAATTTTGAAGGAAACACTACCCTGTACAAGTAGTAGTGATATTTTGTATATCTTGAAAGAAATCTTAAAAGAGAAAAAATAAGATGGTTCTCCTTTATGGAACAAACATGGAAACTGAATATATTATATTCAGAATAGACAAATACCAAAGTAAATTCAACTGAGTCTTTTTATTCTACTTTATTTCACAACCATGTGTATATACCTTACCTTGTTCTATAATGGTTTTGAGGTATCTTACAATAAAAACACTTAGTAATATGCACAATATAAAATGTATGTGGCTCACTGTCAATAAATAGTGTATACTTTTTGTTGAGACCCAGTAGAATTAGAGACTTTGTAATAAATGAAGATAAAACCCTCTCTATAAATGCAATCCCCAAAATTCCATCACATAAAATTCATAGTTGCATTATTGCAATGTTAAAGAAAGCAACCCTTTTCAATTAATCTTCCAGTTACTATGTGTTTTAATTTATTTGCTTTCATTTATTAAATGTGTAAGAAATAGACCAATTATTATTGAGAAAGCCCCAAATAATCATAAAGTCATTTTCTGACACTTTACCCTGCAGACGATAATAACTTTAACTGGTCCTTAGTTGAGAATTGCAGCCAGGTGGAGGATGGGAGCCAATTGCCAACTGAGTTCTATCTGAATTCATAGTATGTCAAAGACATTATCACAATTTTTAGAGTAGAAAGTCAAGACCAGAGAATGCTAAACTATAGATGATATGGGGAAACATGGTCAGCACAATTCTTATTACCAGACAGAAGAGAACACATCATCAGCTCCTTGGGAGAACCAAAATTTTATGTAGCAATGAGTTGTTTAAAAAATGTCTCATTGAGTGATGAAAGAAGATAATGTCCTTCAAAAATTCCCAAAGAAATTGCAATAACAGGAAAGGCTGCTTCTTGTCAACAGTTTTGTTAAAGTGGAGACCATAATGCTAAGACACAACTCAGCCAAGGCAGTTTTGGGAATGGCCAAGATAACACAACCCTAATAATTGTGTCAGCTTATTCAAGGACAGAAGTGAGGAAAGTAAGCTATTGCAGATGACTGGACAGAAGGAAAAAGTGGCTCAGCCACAACAGCAAGACATACACAATACACATGGGAGACACCCCTGAAGCACCAGGTTCTGGTGAACAGGGGACATTGCATTGCAGGGCACTATAGCTCCTCTTCTTCATAAGGCCACTACTTTCAAGAGCAGGAGAAGTAGCTGATGTTCCTAATACATATAGACATAGAGAGACAAAATGAGGGGACAGAGGACTGTGTCCCAAATGAATTAACAAGACAAAATCACACCAAGAGGCCTAAATGAAATGGAGATAAGTAATATGCCTGGTAGAGAATACAAAGTAATGTCCACAAAGGTACTCACTGGACTTGAGAAAAGAGTGTAGGACATCAGTGAGACCATTAAAAAGAGGTAGAAAACATAAAAAAAGAACCAATCAGAGATGAAGAACTCAATTAAAACTACACTAAATGGAAAAATAGTAGACTAGAAGAAGCAGAAGAACAGATCAGCAACCTGAAGGGACAGAGTAATAGAAAGCAATCAAGCTAAACAGGAGAAAGAAAAATAATAATAATAAATGAAAATAGACTAAGAAAATTCAGTAACACCATAAAGCATAATAACATTCACATTATAGGGATCCCAGAAGGCAAAGAGAGAGAGAGGGGTAGAAAAATTTCTTGAAGAAATAATAGCTGAAAACATCCTGAATCTGGGGAAGGAAAGAAATCTAGATCCAGTAGGCAGGACCCCTGAATAAAATCATCCAAGGAGGCCATACCAAGACACACAGTAATTAAAACAGCAAAAAGTGATAAAGAGAGAATTTTAAAAGGAGCAAGGGACCAGAAAACGGTTAAATACAAGGGAAACCCCATAAGGTTATCAGCTGATTTTTCAGCAGAAATTTTGCAGGCCAGAAGAAAGTGGCATGATATACTCAAAGTCCTGAAACAAAAAAAATCTGCAGGGGCACCTGGGTGGCTCAGGGTTGAGCATCTGACCCTTGATTTTGGCTCAGGTTGTGATCTTGGAGTCGTGGGCTTAAGCCCGTGTTGGGCTCCATGTTCGGTGCAGAGTCTGCTGTCCCTCTCACTCCTCCTCCCCCCACTCATGCTCTCTCCCTCTCTCTTCCAAATAAATAAATAAATAAAATCCTTAAAAGAAAAAGAAAAAGAGGAAAACCTGCAGCCAATAACACTCTCTCCAGCAAAGCTAACATTCAGAATAGAAGGAGAGATGAAGAGTTTCTCAGACAAACAAAAGTTAAGGAATTTATCACCACTGAACCAGCCCTACAAGAAATGTTAAAAGGGACTCTGAATAGAAAGGAAAGGACATAAGTAGGAGTAAGAAAGATAGGAAGCACAAAAGCAGTAAAATTAAGTATAGCTATAAAAATCAGTCAAGAGATTCACAAAATCAAAGGATGTAATGTATGACACCATATACCTAAAATACTTGGGGGGGGGGACAGGAATAAACAATGGATTCAAATTTAAGCAACCATCAACTAGATATAGACTGCTATATGCAGAAGATGTTATATAAAAACCTAATGGTAACCACAAATCAAAAACCAGTAATAGATATGCAAAAAATAAAGAGAAAGGAATCCAAGTATATCACGAAAGAAAATCAGCAGATCATGAGGGAAAAGAGCATGAGAAGAAAAGAACAGAGAAGAACTACAAAAACAATCATAAAACAAATAACAAAATGACAATAAGTTCTCACCTATCAGTAATTACTTTGAACATAAATGGACATCAATGAGACCATTAAAAAGGGGTAGAAAACATAAAAAAAGAACCAATCAGAAACGAAGAACTCAAAACTACACTAAATGGAAAAATAGTAGACTAAACGCTCCAATCAAAAGACATAAGATAATGGAATAGATTAAAAAAGCAAGACTCATCTATAAGCTGCCTACAAGAGATACTTTTTAGACCTAAAGACACATGCAGATTGAAGGGATGGAAAAACATTTATCATACAAATGGAACTGAAAAGAAAGCCAATAGCAATACTTATATTAGGCAAATAGATGTTAAAACAAGGACTGTAGCAAGGGACAAAGATGGACATTATATAATAATAAGGGGAACAATCTTACAAGAAGGTATCACAATTGTACATATTTATACACCCAACATGGGAGCACCCAAATACACAAAGCAGCTAATAACAAACATAAAGGAAGCAATCGATAGTAATACAATAATAGTAGGGGACTTTAGTACCCCACTTACATCAATGGATATATCATCCAAACAGAAAATCAACAAGGAAATAGTGGCTTTGAATGACACTTTGAACCAGATGGATTTAACACATATATTCAGAACATTCCATCCTAAAACAGCAGAATACACACCTTTTAAAGTGCACATGAAACGTTCTCCAAAATAGATTAGGCCCAAAACATGGCTCAACAAATTCAAAAAGATCAAAGACATACCCTACATCTTTTCCAACCACAGCAATATGAAACTAGAAATCAACCACAAGAAAAAAATCTGGAAAGAACATAAATACATGGAGTTTAAACAACATGCTACTAAACAATGAACGGGTCAACCAAGAAATCAAGGAAGAAATAAAAAAATACATGGAGGTGGGGCGCGGGGTCAGGGCCCCAGAAATGTCCCGGGCCAGCTACCTGAGACACGTGCTCCTCTCCTCCTGGCTCAGCTAGTATCTGCACAGCCTGAGGCTCGCCGGGTTCTGAAATGGCCAAGCAGTCAGACCATACTGTCAAGTACTGCACCCTACAAGAGATCCAGAAGCACAACCACAGCAAGAGCACCTGGTTGATTCTGCACTACAAGGTGTAAAATTTGACCAAGTTTTTGGAGGACCATCCTGGTTGGGAAGAAGTGTTAAGGGAACAAGCTGGAGGGGATGCTACTGAAAGTTTTGAGAATGTGGGACACTCTACAGATGCTAGAGAGTTGTCCAAAATGTACATCATTGAGGAACTTCATCCGGAAGACAGAGCAAGCCTTTGGAAACTCTCATTACTACTGTTGACTCTAATTGCAGCTAGTGGACCAACTGGGTGATCCCAGCCATTTCAGCACTGGTGGTAACCCTGATGTATCACCTCTACACAGTGGAAGGTTAAACACATTCTCAGAAGCCATTGAAAGAAAAGACTGCTTTGGATCAGGGAGAAAGAAGCCAATGTTAACTGCTTCAACTGACAGAAACCTTCACCTGAAAAATAATTTTAATACACCTGTTTCCCTTTTCTCCTACTTTGAACCAAACCAAAAAGAACTCTTCTGTTCTTTCTACTCCTGAACTCTTAAAATGTGCCTGTTGTTCATCAACTTTTTTTTGATGTTCCATCACTACATAATCTACTCATTGTAGGCATGATCTTTAAAAATAGATCTGGCTTTTAAAATTAAAAAAAAAATACATGGAGGCAAATGAAAACACAGGGGAGCCTGTGGTTCAGTCGTTAAGTGTCTGCCTTCGGCTCAGGTCATGGTCGCAGCGTCCTGGGATTGAGCCCCATGTTGGGCTCCCTGCTCGGCAGGAAGCCTGCTTCTCCCTCCCCCACTCCCCCCGCTTGTGTTCCCTCTCTCACTGTGTCTCTCTCTGTCAAGTAAATAAAATCTTTTAAAAAAAGAAAATGAAAACACAATGGCCCAAAATCTTTGGGATGGAGCAAAAGCTGTTCTAAGAGGGAATTTTTATAAGTTTACAGGCCTACCTCAACAAACAAGAAAAATCTCAAATAAACAACCTAACTCTACATCCACAAGAGCTAGAAAAAGAATAACAAACAAAACCCAAAACCAGTAGTAAGAAGGAAATAATAAAGATTCGAGCAGAAATAAACAAAATAAAAACGAAAGAAATAATGGAACAGGTCAATGAAATCAGGAGCTGGTTCTTTGAAAAGATCAACAGAATTGATAAACCTTTAGCCAGACTCATCAAAAAAAAAAATAATTATAATAATAAAGAGAGAGAACTCAAATAAAATATCAGAAATGAAAGAAGAGAAATAAGAACCAACACCACAGAAACACAATTATAAAAGAATACTATGAGCAGTTATATGCCAAAAAATTAGACAACCTAGAAGAAATGGATAAATTCCTAGATATATATAACCTCCCAAAACCGAATCAAGAAGAAATAGAAATTTGAACAGACCAATTACCAGTAATGAAATTGAGTCAGTAATCAAAAAATTTCCAAGAAGTAAAAGTCTGGGACCAGATAGCTTCACAAGTGAATTCTACCAAACATTTAAAGAAGAATTAATATCTATTCTTCTCAAACTATTCCAAACAATAGAAGAGGAAGGAAAACTTCCAAATTAATTCTGAGGCTTACATTACTGCTATGAAAACCAGACAAAGACACTACAAAAAAGAGAACTACAGGCCAATACTCTGATGAACATAAATGCAAAATCATCAACCAATTATTAGCAAACTGAATCCAACAATACATAAAAAAAAAAATTCACCACGATCAAGTGGAATTTATTCCAGGGATGCAAACATGGTTCAATATTCATAAATCAATCAATATGATACATTGCATCAACAAAAGAAAGGATTAAAAAACATATTATCATTCAATAGATGCAGAAAAAGTATTTGACCAAATACAACATCCATTCATGATAAAAAAAACCCTCATAAGTTTAGAGGGAACATGTTTCAACTTAACAAAGGCCATATATGAAAAATTATACTAAAATTATACTCAATGGTGAAAAACTGAGGGCTTTTCCCTTAAGATCAAGAACAACAGAAGGATGCCACTCTCACCATTTTTATTCAACATCGTATTGGAAGCCCTAGCCACAGCAATCAGATAAGAAAAGGAAATAAAAGGGGTGCCTGGGTGACCCAGGCAGTTAAGGGTCCAACTCTTGGTTTCAGCTCAGATTGTGATCTCAGGGTCCTGAGATCAAGCCCCACATTGGATTCAGTACTCAGCAGGAGTCTGCTTGGGTTTCTCTCTCCCTCTCCCTCCGCCCCTCCGCCACCACTCGCACTCACTCATGCTGTCTCTAAAATAAACAAATCTTAAGGAAGGAAGGAAGGAAGGAAGGATGGAAGGAAAGAAAGAAGGAAAGAAAGAAAGAGAGAGAGAGAGAAAGAAAGAAAGAAAGAAAGAAAGAAAGAAAGAAAGAAAGAAAAGAAAGAAAGAAAGAAGAAAGAAAGAAAAGAAAGAAAGAAAGAAAGAAAGAAAGAAAGAAAGAAAGAAAGAAAGAAAGAAAGAAAGAAAGAAAGAAAGAAAGAAAGAAAGAAAGAAAGAAAGAAAGAAAGAAAGAAAGAAAGAAGGAAGGAAGGAAGGAAGGAAAAAGAAAAGGTATCAAAATTGGTAAGGAAGAAGTAAAATTGTCACTGTTTGCAGATGGCATAATACTATGTATAGAAAACCCTAAAGATGCCACCAAAAAACTACTAGATACAGAAATCAATATACAGAAATCTGTTGCATTTCTATACACTAATAATGAAGCAGCAGAAAGAGAAATTAAGAAAACAATCCCCTTTAAAATTGCACCCAAAATAATAAAATACTTAGGAATAAACTTAACCAAGGAGGTGAAAGACCTGTACTCTGAAAACTATAAAACACTATTGAAAGAAATTGAAGATGATACAAACAAATGGAAAGATATCCCATGCTCATGGATTGAGAGAAAAAAATATTGCTAAGATGTCCATACTACATAAAGCAATCATCAAATTTAATGCAATCCCTATCAAAATAGCAACAGCACTTTTCAAAGAACTAGAATGAATAATCCTAAAATTTGTATGGAACCACAAAAGACACTGAATAGCCAAAGTAATCTTGAAAAGAACAAAACTAGAGATATCACAATCCCAGATATCAAGATATAGTATAAAGCTGTAGTAATCAAAATAGTATGGTACTGGCACAAAAATAGACAAATCAATGGAACAGAATAGAGAGCCCAGAAATAAATCCATGATTATATGGTCAATTAATATTTAACAAAAGAGGTAAGATTATACAATGGGAAAAAGATAGTCTCTTCAACTGATGGTGTTGGGAAAATTGGACAGCTACATGTAAAAGAATGAAACTGGACCACTTTCTCACACCATACAAAAAATAAACTCAAAAATGGATTAAAGACCTAAATGTGAGACCTGAAACCATAAAAATCCTAGAAGAAAGCATAGGCAGTAAGTAATTTCTCTGACCTCAATTGTAGTAACATTTTTCTAGATACGTCTCCTGAGGCAAAGGAAACAAAAGCAAAACTAAACTATTGGGATTACATCAAAATAAAAAGGTTTTGCCCAGCAAAGGAAACAATCAACAAAACTAAAAGACAACATACTGAATGGGAGAAGATATTTGCACATGACATATCCAATAAAGGGTTAGTACCAAAAGGGTTAGTTCTTGTATATAAAGAACATATACAAATCAACGCACACACACACACACACAAATTATCCAATTAAAAACTGGGCAGAAGACATGAACATACATCCCCTCAAAGAAGACATACAGATGGCCAAAAGACACATGAAAAATGCTCAACATCATCATCATCAGGGAAATGCAAATCAAAACTACAATGAGAGGGGTGCCTGGCTGGCTCAGTCAGAAGAGCATGTGACTCTTGATCTTGGGGTTCTAAGTTTGAGCCCCACATTGGGGCTAGAGATTACTTAAATAAGTAAATATCTTTAAAAATCTACAATGAGATATCATCTCACACCTGTCAGAATGGCTAAGATCAAAAACACAAGAAACAAGCATTGGCAAGGATGAGGAGAAAAAGGAACCCTCATGCACTATTGGTGGGAAAGCAAATTGGTACAGTCGCTGTGCAAAACAGTAGAGAAGTTCCTCAAACAATTAAAAATAGAACTACCATATGATCCAGTAATTCCACTCCTGGGTATTTACCCAAAGAATACAAAAACACTAATTCAAAAAGATATATGCATTCCTATGTTTATTGCAGCATTATTTACAATAGCCAAATTATGGAAGCAGTCCAAGTGTTCATAGATAGATGAATGGATAAAGAAGTATACACACACACACACACACAATAATGTTACTCAGCCATAAAAAAGAATGAAATCTTGCCATTTGCATACCATATGATTTCACTCGTATGTGGAATTTAGGAAATAAAACAAACGAACAAAGGGAAAAAAAGAGACAAACCAAGAAACAGACTCTTAACTACAGAGAACAAACTGGTGGTTATCAGAGGGGAGATGGGTGGGGGAAATGGGTGAAATAGGTGATGGGGGTAAAAAGTGAACTTATCATGTTGATAATGTATAGAATTATTGAATCACTATACTGTACACCTGAAATTAATATAACACTATGTTAACTATGCTGAAATTAAAATAAAAACAACTAAGCAGAGAGTAAAGTTATATATATTTTTTAAAGATTTTATTTATTTATTTGAAAGAGAGAGAATGAGAGAGAGAGAGAGAGAGAGAGTACATGAGAGGGGGGAGGGTCAGAAGGAGAAGCAGACTCCCTGCTGAGCAGGCAGCCCAGTGCCGGACTCGATCCCGGGACTCCAGGATCGTGACCCGAGCCGAAGGCAGTTGCCCAACCAACTGAGCCACCCAGGCGCCCCTAAAGTTATATTTTTAAGAAAATTAAAGAATGTAGAGATGCCTGGGTGGCTCAGTCAGTTAAGCATCTGACTTGATTTTGGCTCAGGTCATGATCTCGGGGTTGTGAGGTAGAGCCCTGAGTTGGGCTCCACGCTGGGCATGGAACCTGCTTAAGATTCTCTCTCTCCCTCCCTCTGCTCCTCCACACCTCCCTCTCTCCATTCTCTCTCTCAAAAAAAAAAAAAAAAAAGAATGTAAATAGAACTCTGGACAAATACTCAAATGGTTCCTGTAAGAAAACTCAGGATTTTCCTCAAGAAATAGTTCTGGGGCCTCAAGTTCAAAACAATAAATCCAAGGGAAAAAAGCTTTGTCTTCCCTAGCTTCCTATCTTCTGAGACCTAAAGAAAACACAGGAATAAACCCAGAACAATAGAGAGAACAGAAGTGGATGAGAGATTAAAGCCAATATGTGGAAAATGGAAAGAGGCTAAAAACCTGTGGTTAGATAATAGAGAACAGGCAGTCCAGAATATACAGGAAGGAAATTCAGTGTAGGAGAGGGTCAATCTCCTGGCAGAAACCCACAGAAGCTCCAGACAGCGTCGGCAGGTGCATCAGAGGGCAGGAGTCAGAGGGGAGGCTAAAACAGAGGGACTGGTTGAAATTGTGTCTGATACATGACTGCACCACACACCAACCAACACTCCCCACCCTCCTCTCCCATTTCTAATACATGGAATACCAACTAGCATTTGACTCCTGCTCCCCCCAGCCTCCCCCCAAAAAAGGTTTTTTGTCATTAAAAAACTGCATAAACTGAGGAGAATTAGGAATGCTCAGGCTGGATGCCAGTGCCCCAAGTAAAGCTCTCTCTAGTCTTGCATTTTGGAGTGCCAAATCTCCCCCCTAAAAATCTAAAAGCTTCCAGAATTCTACCCTAAAATGAAGACAACCAGTGGTTAAGTCTATTTATAGAAACACCAAGAACTTGTGCTTCTCATTCTTCGGTGTGATATACTTCTTCTGGGAAATGGGTGCACAGCCAGGGACTTGATTTCCCAGTCTCTCCTGCACCCAGGTGTAGTCATCTAACTAGTAGACTGTGAGTAGAAGGGAAGCATGTCACTTCCAGCCAGGGATTTTGAGAAAGTAGGTGTGCCTTTTCTTGTTTACCCTTCTGGCAGCTGGAAACAGAAGGCACCAATGTTCAAGGAGATGTTAAGGGAAATAATTCTGGGCCTCTGAATTATCACATGCAAGAAAGCCACCTGCCAAACAGGGGCATTTGCACTGTACTATGACCCAGATGAGAAATAAATCTATTGTGTAAAGTTATTGCAATCTGGAGGTTTATCTGAGTAACTGGCATTCCCATAATCAGTGATTCCCCCTCTCCATGTACACAGAGCCATCCCACAGGTAGACAGACCTATGTATACAACAGTCAGAAACTCCTAAAAGCTGTCTAAAACAGTCCCATTCTTAAACATGTTGGGCAACTCAAGATCTCAAGAGAGAAAACAAGCAGCATAAAAGAGGAAGACTGAGATACATAGTACATGCCCTTATCTTAGGAAAAAGTAGAGATTATGGGAAGAGAAAAATTAGCTTTAAAATTTTTTAATTAGTATTATCAGATAAATTTGAAAAGATATTGCTTCCACAAAGTTCAAACTGGATGCTCCTACCTCTCATCTTGACCTCCCCAACACATACCAAAATAAAAATCCAAAAGAAGACTTCTTAGAAATTAAAACATATAATTGCTGAAATTTTTTAAAAAATCAGTGGAAGAGTTAAAAAAACAAATTCTAGAACCACTCCTAAGACATAAAGCAAAAGATAAAATGAGAGAAAACTTTAGAAAAAAGATCAAATAAATCCCAAAGTTTCAATATCCAGCAAATATAAGTTCCAAAAAATAAAAACATGGAAGAAAGAAATACCATTCTTGTAAACATGTATGTTTCCATAAATATGTAAACATACATATTTATGTTTATGTATATTTATATATTATATTGTTATTATTTTATTTTTTCCTAGAAGCAATGGATGATTAATTCTCATACAGTAAATTAAAGGAGGTTTTAAGTCACTAATGAATTCATCAAAATGTTTGCTGAGTAATGTTAAAATGGTACACCAATATTCTCAGAAAAACCGCACTTAAGCTGAGTAGCTTGATTTGGACCCCAAATGGCAGAAAAAGATATACAAGTGGAAAAATTATATAAATTCAGTTAAATCTAATATATGGCTTAAGGGAAACCCTCATAGCATTTTTCAAAATGACTTACAGATTTTATTTTAGTAAGACATAGTGTAGAGGAAATGATTTAAAATATGTCATCAATTTCTTAACTAAGCACTGCCCTTCATTTTGAAGGAAATGATACAATTTCAAATCAGAACTTCCTTCTCAAGAAGTGGTATGAGGACATAACATTTATTCAACATGCAATCTTCAACAAAAATAAAATTTACACAACTCACTGGAAAACAAAATGCATGTGGAATTTATCATGTTAATCAATGTCATTCTCCCTGGGTCACAAATGTTATAGCTAAGAACAAAACAACATAATGAAAAGTAGAATAAACCAGTCAAGTTTATAGTTACCCTGATTTTTTAATTCACAAATAAAATATAACTTTCCAAACAAATTCATTCAATAATCATGATCACACTAGATTTCATTCTAATTTATCAAAAATGGTTAAACAATCACATATCAAGAGTCTTCCACACAGTGAATTCCATTTTGTTAAGGAAAAAAAAAGAAAACAAGTAGTCCTTAAATTTTCTTAGCTTTCTATAATATATGCCTAAAATTAAAGCTTTCCATATAAATGGAAACTTCCATAAAGTTTGACATATATAGATCATTCCTTAACTCTGGAGGAAGTATATATATATATATATATATATATATATATATATATATACACACACACACAGGAAGATATGTACATATACAGGAGGATATACATATCCTCCAGAGGATATATACATATACAGGAGGATATATATATATATCCTCCAGAGTTAAGGAATGACATAAGTATTCCTAGTAAAGGAGACAAATGAGTGCCAAGCAAAATGAATGAAAAAAGATCATCTAGACATAACATCACAAAATTTTAAAATGCCAAATATTAAGACTTTTTTAATTAATTTTTTTATTGTGGTAAGAACACATAACATGAGATCCACTTTCTTAGCAAATTTTTAAATGAACAATAGACTATAGGCTTGTTAACTATAAGCACAATCTTGTTCAGCAGATCTCTAGAATTTATTCTCTAGAATGTATTCATCTTGCATAATTAGAATTTTATACCTGTGGGACATCAACTCCCACTTTTTCCCTCCTTCCGGCCTCTGGTAACCACCATTCTCTCTGCTTCTATAAATTTGACTACTTTAGATACCATGCAGTGTCTGTCCTTCTGTGACTGGCTTACTTCCCTTAGCATAATGTCCTCAGCATTCACCCATGTTGTCACATGTGTCAGGATTTCCCTCTTTCTTATGGCTGAATAATGTTCCATTGTATGTTTTTTGGGTTTTTTTAGGTTTTTCTTAATCCATTCATCCATCAGTGGACATTTAGGTTGTTTCCACATCTTGGCTATTGTGAAAAATGCCGCAGTGAAAATGAGAAGAGAAAATCTTTAAAGCCTTTAGAGAGAGCAAAAAAGTTCACTTACCGAGGAACAGTAAACTACCATCAAACTGCTTGTCAGTAATTCTTATGCTTAGAAGATAGTGGAACCAAACCTTCACAGTTCTGAGGACAATAAAATGTTTGAATACGGAATTCTGTGCTCTGCCAAACTATAAATCAATGTAAAGGCATACTAAAGACATGTTCAGATTTACAGGTACTCAGAAATTTCATCTCCCATCTGTGTTTTCTGATGAAAATTTGTTGTTTTTTCAAAATATTTTATTTATTTATTTATTTATTTGAGATAGAGAGACCAAGAGTGAGTGAACAAGAGAGACTGAGAGTGAGCAAACGAGAGAGCATGAGTGGGGGAGGGAGAGGGAGAGGGAGAAGCAGGCTCCTCGCTGAGCAAGGAGCCTGATGTGGGGCTCAGTCCCAGGACCCTGAGATCATGACCTGAGCTGAAGGCAGACGCTTAACTGACTGAGCCACCGAGGCACCCCAAAAATATGTTTAATATATTCCAGAGAAATGAGGTAGAAACCAACAAAGAGGGAGATATGGAATATAAAAAAGGTGGAACTAACCCAGGAGTCTAATGCAAAACAATTCCAGGGTGAAGCTGTGCATAGGATTTACAATCTAAATCGGAAGAGGAAGTCAGTGGGTCTCGAGTGCAATGTCTTCAAGAAGAAAAATGAAATGTAGTCTGTGCAAAAGTTACAATGACTATAGAAATGGATGGTATCAGTAATATGGTAAAGAAAACATGTATTTTTTTTTCTCAACAAGATACAAACAAAGACAACTGGAAATTCCAGGCTACCCTGGAAACAATTAGAATTACATTTTTAAAAATTTGTGATAGGGGCACCTGGGTGGCTCAGTCAGTTAATCATCCAACTCTTGATTTTGGCCCAGATCGTGATCTCAGGGTTGTGAGTCTGAGCTCCACATCGGGCTCTGTGCTGGGCATGGAGTCTGCTTAAGATACTCTCTCTCCCTCTCCCGCTGCCCCTTGCCCCTGTCCTCTGCTGGGGCACATGCAAGTGTGTGCTCTCTCTCTCCCTTCTCCCTCTCTCTAAAAAAAAAAAAAAAAAAAAAAAGGAAGACAGCTAAAATGTGGCATAACTTTAAGCAATTTCTGAAATTATAAAAGAAAATGCATTTACTGTGGACACTAAAACATTCTTCTTCAAGGAGCCCAGAGGTCATGACCTTGGACCTATTTTTGTTTAAATGTAATTTTTGCACATTATTTGGCTATACAATTTTAAATAATTAATTAATTAATTAATAATTAAGTAGGAAACTGTTGATTGTTGACTTTCAGGATCGACCTATCAACAGCACATGAAAGCTAGGTTGCAATAAAGAATGAGCTTGGCATTAACCTTGAAAACATAAAAACAAGATTATGGATGGCAGAATATGGTAGGTAGAAGAAACGGGAGAAGAGCTGAGAGTTTCATCAAAGTATATCTAGAATGTGACAACTTCTCACCAACTCTACAAGTAGCCCCTGCTCAGAACTACCTTTATCTCTGTCTGGGTTACTGCGATAGCCTCCCAATCCAGCCCCTGCTTCCACCAATGCCTTCCTATACATATTCTCAACACGGCAGCTCTACGAAATATTTCCTTTTTTTCACGATTTTACTTATTTATTTATTAGAGAGAGAGCAGGGGGAGGAGCCAAGGGAGAAGGATAAGTATTCTGAGCTGAGTGTGGAACCAGAAGCAGGACTCAGTCTCCTGACTCTGAGATCACGACCTGAGTTGAAATCAAGAGTCAGATGCTTAGCCAACTGAGCCACCCAGGCGCCGCCCCCTGGAAGCTATATAAATCCTTCTAAATACAAGTCAGACCATGTTATTCTCTGCTCAGAACCTTTCAATGGCTTGCCATTGCACCCACAGCAAAAGTGAAAAATCCTTATATTGGTCCCTATGGCCCTATGTCAACTCACCCTCTGTTATCTCTCTGACCTCGTCATCCACCATAGGGCCCTTGGCTCACTCCATTCCAGCCATACTAGCCTCCTTGCCGATCCCCTGAATGTGCCAGGCACACTCCTGCTTTGAGGCCTTTGCTCTTGCCTCTGCCTGAACTCTCTTCCCTAAGATATTCACAAGGATAACTCCCTCCCTGCCTTTAAGTCTTTACTCAAACATTACTTTTCATTGAGGCCAAATCTGACCACCATTTAAAATTGTTACTCCCACCTCCCTGATTCCTGATTCCTCCTACACTTATTCTACTTTTTTTTTCTCATTAAACATGTCAATGTCTACTATATAATTTATGTGTCTCAACATCCCTTCCCCCACTAGAATGTACAGGCCAATGAGGCTGGGATCTTTGTTTTGATCATTGAGCACTTAGAATAGTGCCTACCATCATAGCAGATATTCAGTAAATAATCGTTAAATGAATAAATATAAGAATAAATATAAGAATCAAGAGATATTATATAAGGCTATTGAGATAAAACCTAGAGGTTTAAGTATATTATTTAGAAATATAAAAGCAAACGATAATAAAACTATAATATCTATCAAAATTCAAGAAAGGACAGTTGAATCTTTGTTTTTATTACAGGCAGTGAATAGATAATGTTTTTTAAATTGAGAGGTCATGAAGTGGCAGCAACAGCATATAACTGGAAGTTGAGTGGTTATTCATGGACTACTCAAAAGAAAAGTTTATTAAAAGTAGATGGTGCCTCCATGTGTGTATATATGTTTGTTATAAGCATAGAAACAAAGACTTGAAGGATACAGACCAGATTACGTGCAGTTATAACTTCTTAGGAGATAGTTTAAAGGAATAAAATCAGTAATTAGTAAAAATAATTTTAATCTTTTTATCAAATAAAGGAAGGTTATTTATTTGCCTCTGGAAAGGAAGACTAAAAAGTAGGGACAGAGAGCTGTTGTTTTTCAGTATAAATTCCTCAGTTCTGTTTTATTTTTGTCATGTACATGTACAATTTTGATAAAAATTGGAGGGAAATAAATTAAAAAGAAGAAAAAGAATAAACAGATCTAGTTTTCCTCTAGCACGAAACAAATATCCAGTAGGTTCCCAAAGCACCATCTCATTAAGGCCAAGATGTTGTTGACCTTGGGAATTTTCACAGCAGGTGCTTCCAGTTGATCACAATGGCTATAAAAAGTAAAATGGGTCGCCTGGGTGGCTCAGTCTGTTAAGTGACTGACTCTTGGTTTCAGCTTAGGTCAGGATCTTGCAGTTGTGGGATTGAGCCCCCTGCCCAGCTCTGCACTCAGCACAGAGTCTGCTTCAGATTCTCTCTCTCTTCTCTCTCTCTCTCTCAAATAAATAAATAAAATCTTTAAAAAAATAAAATGAGATGAAATAACATTAAACATTTGGATTTAAGCACTTTAACTTCCTATATACCTGTATGATTTCAAAGTGTTCCTCTATTACCTAAAATAGTCTCTATTTGAAAGCAAAGGCCTCCTCTCATATCAACCTGCTAAAGAATTAGTCTAGTATTTTAGCATTTGACTTCATTTTCTCCTTTCTAGATCATGTGAGTTGGCTTTGCCTCTTTATGAGTTTGCCAAAAGGAAAAGTAAAATGCCAAACCAAACATCTGTCACTAAACAGGAGATTTAGTACTTTTACCTAAAAGAATGTTTGTTACAACAGGAATGCTGTAATCATTAAACCAAGATGAGGCCTCAGCCCAGGCCAATGGTGTAACCTTAGACACCAAGGACTCAGGGAACAACCTGCTTCTTCTCACAGAATCTTCTTTTGCAGTGCTGTCAAGAACTGGGAGGAAAGTTCTGATAATGAGGGGCTATGCTTATCTACACAGGGTTCTACAAAACGCAAAGGCTAGATTACCCTAATAGCCGAATAGGACTGCAAAATTAGCTAACATGGTACGTTAAGAGGAGAGAAAAGAGTGGCTAACTTATATCCATCATTTATCTTTACCTTGTTAGAGCTCTATTCAAAACATTTGAGCATAAATATACAAAATGTTCATAATGATTTAACTCATAAAATAAAAATCAACGCTTAAAAAAAACCCAAAAAATAAAAACAAACAAACAAACAAAAAAAAAAAAACACAAAGGCTGGGACTAAAAGCCCTTAGCCACTCATTGGTCAGCCCTGGCATCTGATAGCAATGTTCTTCCAATTCCTAGCAAGGCTGCAGAGGTTGATAAAGACACTATCAGCAAGACCTCAGGCAGAAGAGAAATTCTGGTTCTCAACACTGATCTTATCACCACAGGGTGGAAAAGAACACAGTACCAGTTAATACCAAAGAACAAAAGTTTCCTTTATCTCCACAGTATATCACTAGGATGGGAAAGCCGTTACCCCGCTTATAAAGATTACCTACAGCAAAGGTAGGTGACAAACCATTAAAGTCACTTAAACCAGTAAGTGCTAAAATTTTATCTGTGCATTTGTGTGTGTGCTTTTGAAAAAGAAGATCTGAAAACTATATTGCAGCCCCTACTAGATAAGTTTATTATGTAGTTTATTGAGTTTATTAAACAGAACAATTAAATTTTGGAGGACATCTATCAGAGATAACAATGCTAGTTCTAGAATTGTTAATATTATGCCATTTTTTCTGACATTTATTTTACAAAGATTGATTGCCTGTTGAGGTCATTCTTGGTTCTTGAAAGAAAAACCGTGTTATCACACAATTACCTACCCACCCGGCCCCATTTTCTAAAATGGTGGGGCAAGGGTCAGAAGGTGATTTTGTTTTAGAGCATTTTCAATTTCAGAAAAACTACCGTGGTGCCCAAATCTTTCAGTGCTATTAAAATGCAGACTTTAAAAAGCATCAGCAACCAGAATCTTTATTAAGCGTGTATACAATTCCTGTCCTTCTCAATCTCAATAATCTCAATTCCATGCAGATGTCCAAGTTGGAAACTTGCGAGTGATTCTTGCCCTCTCCCTCTACTTTTTTCTCCATATCCAATCATCCCCTACAAAGTCCTATTGACTATAATTTTAAAATATATCATGGGCACCTGGGTGGCTCGGTTGGTTGTGGATCTGCTTTCAGTTCAGGTCGTGATCCCAGGGTCCTAGGATCAAGCTCTGAGTCCGGCTCCTTGCTCAGCGGGGAATCTGCTTCTCCCTCTCCCTCTGCCCCTGCCCCTGCTTGTGCTCTCTCTCTCCCTCTCTCTAATAAATAAATAAAATCTTTTAAAAAATAAAATAAAATATATCATAAACCTTTCATGCTCTCTAGTTAAAGATTTTCCAAGTCATTGATATCTCTCATTTGGGCTGCTACAACAATAATTAAGGTAAAAATAGCAACAAATACTTCCTAATACTTACTTTGGGTCAAGCACTCCTCTAAACACTTTAATGTTAGCTCATTGATTCCTCTTGACAACCCCGTTAGGTGTTCTGGTACCTTACCACTCTAAGATGGGGAAACTGATGCACAGAAGAGTTCAGTGACTTGCCCAAAGTCCCACAACTAAGGAGGTGGAGAAGCCAGCAATCACCTCCTAACTCGCCCTCTGCAGTCACACCTGTCAGCCTCTGGTCTGATATCCACTCAGCAGCCAGTGTGATTATTCAAAACAAGTAACCTTTACCCAGGACCAGAAACTTTCTTAAGGGGAGAACAGAAAACAGCTTTCTTCTTTTCTTCCCAAAAGCCTGATCAAATCAGCTCTGCAGAAAGTTTCTTTCCTAATGCCTAGGGAAAGTCCCTTACTTTTTTGGTATGCTCAGTTAATCAAAATTCTTATTAGTCACAAAGTAGTCTCAGTTCAATAATAAAAATGCTCAGTCCAGTGTCTTAGTTAAAACTCTGAACTATATTGCAGTTAATGCTTCCTCCTACTACCCCCCCAAACTGCTCAGGCTGGAGGCCTTTGCAGTGGGGATCAGCAAAACTTCATTCTCTCAGCAGGCCTTTGGTCAGCCAGGGGTGGAGGGGCCAGAGAGGAAGAGAGATAAGGGGTAGGTCTTGTTTGACAGGCACACATGTAATCTAGCTCTGGTATACTCTGGCCATGGCAGGTGTTTAAAGTTGACTCTGGCTCTCAGGGTTGGTTTTATGAGCACCTTGGATATCCTCCTGTGAGTTCCCTTGACTACAGCTTCCTTGAAGTAGGCAAAACCTCCACCTGAACTGGACACTTATGCAGGAACCCCAGCCCCAGCCTCACCTTCAGTGTCTGATGGCACAACTGTGGCCTCTTTCTGCTAAGGTTGTCTGGTTTAGGCAGAAGGCCTCCTGGACATGATCCCATTTTAAATAACCCAGGCACATACTTCTACCAAGGGCTTCATACCTTTAAGATGCCAATGAAAGGATTATAGTTACTTTCCAAATGCAGTTCTTTATTCTGATGCCAGTAAACTATTTTCCAAGTATTTCTGTGTTCCATGGAATCCAGGGGATCCAAGTCAAACTCTCCATCTTGTCCACTAAAGCCTTCCTCACTAAGCCTGAGGTGAAGTAAAAACACCTGTACTACCAGTCTCGATGGGTGTAGAGAAGACTCACAACGCATTGAAAAATTTTTCCATGGGAAACTTCTAAATCTCAACTAGCTTCTCAGCCCCTTCGGTTTTAGCCCTTTTATACCCCTAAGATAGGCAGGGGAGTAAGGATCCACAGAACTAGTTTTTAGCACCTTCTCTGTAACCCTGCCATGAATGATCTGACTCTTAACACTTCACTTTGGAATGTGGGGGTCACTGAAAGAGTCAGCTGAGTCTGAGTCAGCAAGAGTCCTGTTTTAACATCCTATTAGAAATATTAAAATACCATGTCTTTCCACTGCTATTAAGATTAAATACTAACTCTTTAATATGTTCTATGGTGTGCTGCATGTTCTTTCCTCTACCACTCTTTGTCTTCTCATTTCTCAGCTCTCAGTTTAAATATTATCTCATTATTACAAAGGACTTTCCTGAAATCTCTCCCCACCTTTACTCCATTATTCTCACTCATACATACTATTTTATTTTACAGCATTTATCACAAGTTATATAATCCCACAAAGCAACCTCCTATCTTTTCTTAGCTAGGATTCTGAAGCGTGCCAAACAAGTTACTAGTTTGTAGTCATATGGCCAGAGACTGCTTAGCTATTTACCAAAGCATTTCCATTTTCCTCCTAGGTATACAACTGGACTACATTTCCCAGCCTCCCTTGCAGTTAGGGGCCACCATGTGGCTAAGGTCTAGCTAATGGGATATAGACAGAAAATGGGATATAGGCAGACCACTTCCATAAAGCCTTCCACGTTTGACTCAGTTACAGTTGTGGACCTCATTTAGGAAACCCAGATATAAGGGGATTCTAGCACTTACTGATTGTATAACCTTGAGAGAGTTCCATAATCTCCATGTGTTTCAGTTTCTTCATCTGTAAAACAAAAGAATAATATCTACCTCACTGAATGGTGAGATTTGAACAAATGAATACGTGAAGGTGACAAAACTAGAACAATGCCTACTACATAGTAAGTGCTCAATGTATGCTGATATTGTTACTGTTATTATGGATAATAATACCAGCAAACATATGGAAGAACAGAAATACAGATTTGCAAAGTTCAAACTGATATGGTAGAAGAAACAGACATTTTTTCACTAATAAAGGAATTTAAAAATCATAACCAATAAACGTGTGTTAGGATTAACAAAGCAGGGTTTGACTACATGAGAGGTAAGAAATCTCAGAGAAATTTAGAATTAAAGTCTTAGAAACTTCTGCCAATTAAAGATCAATCAGAAATGAAAGTAAAAGAATTCTGAAAATACAGCATAGACATTCATATTTGATTAACAACAACAAAAGAATCAGCTTATACACAACTTTACAAGAACGCACCTACAGTGTTAAGTCAAAGCACATCTGTATCCTTCAATACAAAATGTCACTCTAATCAACAAGGACAGATGGGATACATTTCCTCGTGCCCTTGTCCCTTCTGGACCACATAACCACAATATTCCCCTTTTACTAATAACTATCTGGGAGGCAGCAACATCCCTCTTGCTCTAGCCCCGGCTTATCACATTAGTGCAAGGCCAAAACAAAGATTTCCACAAATGAACATGTGTGATTAAGTAAAATACATGCTAAGAAATCAAGTCTGCACTAAAAATAAAGCCAAAAAATTGAAGCAAATCACTGAATAATTTTGATAAAACATGCTTTTAAATTCATTTATGCATTTACCTCAGTTTTCTTTCCTACATGTCACTGGAAGAATTTATTTTATTTTATTTTATTTATCATCACATTATTTTGCTTTTCTTTTTGCTTCGTAGTAAAAACAACAGGATGAGATTATGCTACAGTCTTCTTTGGCCAAACTGATTTGCCAAGCATGTAGCAGTCTTCTTGTTCCCACAAAGCAACCTCCTATCTTTTCTTAGCTAGGATGCTGAAGCGTGCCAAACAGAGGAAATGATACTGGGTGTCTCAGCGTACCTTTAGTCTTGGCCTTCCTCTCCCTCAAACAACAACAACAAAAATAGCTTTTTATAAAGATAGCTCTTAAGATTCGAAGGAGAATGTAAAACGTGTGAAGTTAAATATGGCATTAAAGGTATCAGAATAAATAGTAAGCTTACTGCATAGTCCTACTATAATTCTTTTCACACTGAAAATTAAAAACCACAGATATGGAGGAAGGTCCTGCTTAGAACATTTTGTGTTATAAATGGACTCACTTTAACAGATCATCCCTATCTACCTAGTTAGAAAGTACTCTATCTAGTAAAGCAATTATTTAATCCTTTAAAAAAAAAAAAAAACCTTTTTATCTTAACCAGTTCTACTGAAACCTGAATATTGTTTCTTAGAAAAATTATACAAATAAGGCTCCTGGGTGGCTCAGTTGGTTAAGCGACTGCCTTCGGCTCAGGTCATGATCCTGGAGTCCTGGGATCAAGTCCCGCATCAGGCTCCCTGCTCAGCGGGGAGTCTGCTTCTCCCTCTGACCCTCTCCCCTCTCATGCTATCTCATTCTCTCTCTCAAATAAATAAATAAAATCTTTTAAAAAAAAAGAAAAATTATACAAATAAAAATTATGCTTTCCAACTGGGAAATTATATTTGATTGCATTAGTCATGATAATGACAGTACCTGTCCTTGGGCTGTTTATTTGAACTATATTAACCACACCAGATTTAATCTAGAAAGCCCCTGAGTTTAAGTATTCAAAGAACATGTAAGCTAAAAGCTTAAGTCAAGCCCATCCATGGATGGGCACTTTCGTTGTTGTTGTTAAAGATAAAGATCTTTTGTGTTATTTTAAGAATCTCCTTTGTTAAAGATTTTGAATGCAGTAAAAAAAATCTATATACCTCAGACACTTGGCTAACCAAGAAGGTCAGGTTAAGGTTATAAGAGGCATTTGTCCAATTTTTCAGTCTGAGAACATAAATATACTTAAATAATGAACGAGGGAACATTGAATATAAATAATCTGGAAACTCATTATTATCACAGAGCAAAATTCAAGATGTCCCCTAGTGCACTTCCCATTTTCATCACTGGCTTCAGTTCAATCTTCAATTGAATATATATATATATTTCCAGAATATAGTATAAATATATTTCTTCCTTACAAGAGCATATTTTCTACAACAGTCTTAATCTGTTTCTCCTCCTGCATTCCCTAAATTAGCTTGAAGTACCACCATCCTCTTTGTCATAGAGACCCATAATACTGGAGTAATTTTTTTTTACTTGCTCCCCTTATTCCAACACCATATGCAATAGATTTCCAAGACCTATTGATTCTAGTTTTACAATAACGTCTCCTGAGTCCTCTCTCTCTAATGCCCCTGCTGATATCCCAATTCAGAGCCTATGGTCTGCACTGCTATAGTAACTAACCTTCTGACTGGCCCCTCCATAAGCTTCTCCCTAGCCCAATGTATAATCTTAAATACTCCTGTCAGGACAATGTTCCTAATGAACATCTCTGATTTTTTATTCCCTTGCTCAAGTCTTCACAATCTACAAAATAAAGTCTAGACTACCCAGCCTAGCATCTAAAACCAGGTTCTGGCCACAATCTATGATTCCAGCCTGGTTTTCCTCTACTCCTTTTCCTAGCTATTTTTTCCCTTTGTTTCAACTCTGACTTCTCTCCCTAACTTCATGTTTTCCTGCCTCTCTGCCCTGGCTCAAGACGGAAGTGGCCTTTCCTTCCTTCTCTGCATTGGCAGAACCTACGCTTCCTTCAAGGCTCAAGGTCTAGCTCAATACCATATCCTCCACAAAACCTTCTCTTAATGTCTCATCTGGAAGTAATTGCTTCCCCCACTGAAGTAGTCTGGTAGTTATGTAAATACCTCTTTTTCAACTTTCTCCTGTTTTATTTTCCCTACCCTCAATTCCTTTAGAAGATTCAACGCTTGGGGCACCTGCGTGGCTCAGTCAGTTAGGCATCCGAATCTTGATTTTGGCTCAGGTTGTGATCTCAGGGTTGTGGGGTGGTGCCTTGCATGGGGCTCTGCACTCCGCGGGGAGGGGGCGTCTGCTTGAGATTCTCTCTCTCCCTCTGCCCCTCCCCCCACTTTCTCTAAAATAAATAAATACATCTTAAAAGAAAAAGAAAAGGGGCGCCTGGGTGGCTCAGTCATTAAGCATCTGCCTTCAGCTTAGGTCATGATCCCAGGGTCCTGGAATCAAACCCCGCATTGGGCTCCCTTCTCGGCAGAAGCCTGCTTCTCCCTCTCCCACTCCCCCTGCTTGTGTTCCCTTTCTCGCTGTGTCTTTCTCTGTCAAATAATTAAATAAAATCTTTAAAAAATAATAAAAAAGAAAAAGAAGATTGAATTCTTACTTGCTTTTGTATCCCTTTAATTGAATAATTGCATACTGGTCAACTAAATAAATAATAGTTAAATAAATGGGTACATATCCAATAACTAAGAGGCATTTAAAGCAAGTAAAAGTTTTATGTAAAGAAGACATAATCTAATGCATAGAAAAATACTGAACTTGATACTGTAGCTAGATAGCAATAAAAAGAAAAAAGAACATTGGAAAGGAATGAATATTTGTATTTAGATAACAATATAAAATAATCTTTATTTTTCTTCCAAGATTTTATTTAAATTCAAGTTAGTTAACATATAGTATAGTATTAGTTTCAGGAGTAGAATTTAGTGATTCATCCCTTATATATAACACCCAGTGCTTATCCCAACAAGTGCCCTCCTTAATACCCATCACCCATTTAACCCATTCCCCCATCCACCAACCCTCCAGCAACCCTTAGTTTGTTCTCTGTAGTTAAGAGTTTCTTATGGTTTGCCTCCCTGTCTTTATCTTATTTTATTTTTCCTTCACTTCCCCTATATTCATCTGTTTTGTTTCTTAAATTCCACATATGAGTGAAATCATATGGTATTTGTCTTTCTAGGACTGATTTATTTCACTTAGCATAATACACTCTAGCTGCATCCACGTAGTTGCAAATGGCAAAACTTCATTTTTTTTGATGGCTAAGTAATATTACATTGTATATATACCACATCTTCACCCATTCATCAGTCAATGGACATTTGGGCTCTTTCCATAGTTTAGCTATTGTTGATAACGCTGCTATAAACATGGGGTACATGTGCCCCTTCGAATCAGTATTTTTTTATCTTTTGGATAAATACCTAGTAGTGCAATTGCTGGGTCATGGGGTAGCTCTATTTTTAACTTTCTGATGAACCCCCATAATGTTTTCTGGAGTGGTTGTACCAGTTTGCATTCCCACCAACAGTGTAAGAGGCTTCCCCTTTCTCCACATCCTCACCAACATCTGTTGTTTCTTGTTTTGTTAATTTTAGCCATTCTGACTGGTGTGAGGTGGTATCTCATTGTGATTTTGATTTGTATTTCCCTGATGATGAACGATGTTGAGAATTTTTTCATGTGTCTGTTCACCATAAAATAATCTTTTCAAAGGAGTATCTCCTCAAAGTATTTATTCTGATATATTCTATTGCAAAACTTATTTGTAGTTTTTAATGGACAAACATGCCTACTTCTTTCATTTCCACCTTTTTTATTAGTAATACTAGCCAATGCTGCTGACTTATCTCTAAGTAGTTGAAGTAACATTTAAAACACTATCAATTCAAAATATGACCTCAGGGGCGCCTAGGTGGCTCAGTCGTTAGGCGTCTGCCTTCGGCTCAGGTCATGATCCCAGGGTCCTGGGCTCGAGTCCCGCATCAGGCTCCCTGCTCGGCAGAAGGCCTGCTTCTCTCTCCCACTCCCCCTGCTTGTGTTCCCTCTCTCGCTGTCTCTCTCTCTGTCAAATAAATAAATTAAATCTTAAAATATATATATATATATATATAAATATATAAATATATAAATATGTAATATATATATATTATATAAATTAAATCTTAAAATATATATATATATATATATATGACCTGAGAGGTGATTTGAGATCACCTTTAAAACGTCATCGAATTCATTTTTTTCATACATGTCTAGCAAAGTGCTTGGTACATAAAGAAACACTCCTAAATATTGAATAAATGGATCTAAAAAATAAGAGTGCTGATAGTATTCATTAGCTACTATCTCTGAGTGGAAATGCTGTACTCAGAAATCAAGCCAAGAATGAGCCAGACAGAAAATAGGTGCTCAGTAAATATTTGTTGAGTTTAATTCTTATAATTTTAGAACTAGAGAGGATCTTAAAGATGATTCACCTTCTGGTAATTACTCTCTCTTCTATGCTTTTTGCCTATGTTTATTAAAGCACATGAATTAGCAAGTATTTATTTATCTTTTCTCCATGTTAACCCCTTGGATGCAAAGACATTGAGATGACTCACATGTAGCCAGATGCTTGGCAAATTGTAGGTACTCAAATGTTTGCTGAGTGAGAGTGAGACTAGGACTCTGCTGTCCAATATGGTAGCCATTAACAACATGTGACTATTTAAATTAATTAGAATGAAATATAATTTAAAATTCAATTCTTTAATCATACAAACCACATCTGAAGTGTTCAATAGCCACATGTGGCTAGTGACTACACTATTGAACAGAGCAGAGACTATTTTCATCAGTGCAGAAAGTTCTATTGGACAGTGCTGGTCTAGACTATTTCCTTCATTTTGCCGAAGAATATGAGCTCAGGGGAGGTGTCACCTGCTCAGAACCAAATCAGCAAAAGCAGAACTGGGATTAAAACCTGGAACTCCTAAATCAACATTCATTGTTGTTAAATCGTAACTGATTCATTTCAGAGCTCAAATTGTATGTAGCTCTAACTTAGAGCTGGTGATATTATGGAAAGCATGGTCTTTGTCTTATGATTGCCATAGAAGGTATTTTATTTTTCTATTGCAATTGATCAGTTTACATGTTTTATAAACAGGAAAAATATGACAGATAAAAAAATGTGCCTAGAAGCTCTGTACCTCCACTGTAAAAGTAGAAAATAATGCTAATTTTAAAAGTGTTTTCCAGGGGCACCTGGATGACTCAGCCCTTAAGCGTCTGCCTTTGGCTCAGGTCATGATCCTGGAGTCCCAGGCTCAAGTCCCACATCAGGCTCCCTGCTCAGTGGAGATCTGCTTCTCCCTCTGACCCTCACCCTGCTTGTGCTGTCTCTCTCTCTCAAACAAATAAACAAAAACTTTTAAATAAAAAATGTTTTCCAGGTGCCTAGCTAAACAAAATATTATAGTATCCTGGACTTCTGCCAATTTAATTAGAAAATGCATGAAATAGGTTCCGATTTAATGGTTGCTTTTTTAGTTTGGTTTCTTTAAAGCATTCTTCTTTGGTTTACTAAATTGAAAAAAATATTTGAATCAAAATCAACAAATTAATAAGGTTTGTTCAGATTTGGGATTCAAGATTGATTTGGTGTGAATTCTTAAAAGATTTTCTCAGCTTTTTTTTTTTTTTGGAGAGCATCAGTAATTTCTAAAACTCTCTTAGAGAAAGAGCCTTATTTTCTACTACTTCCATAATGTATTTAGTTATGAAATTATTATTTACTGTTCTCTGGAAAGAGAAATCTAGTTCTGCCTGATAAGAATAATTATAAAGAGATGAAGAAGTAATCATTCCTATAGCTACCTTAATATTGGATTATGAATGAGGCAAGGGAAGAAAGGACCAAATCAGGGTTTAAGGATCCCCCAAATGCTATCAGTCTAGGGCATTTAGGCTATAACACTTGCTCAACGAAAGAATCTGTCTTAATCCACTGTAGTTATGTCCCGACTGGAAAGTTGTTGACTAAATGTTGTGGTTTCAGATAGAAAAGTGTACAATTTAGTGTGTGTTTTTAAGAGCCACAAAGGCAATTTGCCATCTTTCCACAGAAATTTGAAAAAAGGTAAAAAGAAAGTGATGAAAGAAATCAAGTTTTAGAGTTAATGAAGGCACCTCAGAAAGTAATCTAGTTCTTTCTTTGAAAGCCTTCATTCTTCCATCAGGCAAACTAGTATTTAAGACAACTAAATGTCAGTACTTAGGTATCAGTGATGTCCTTATTTAACCACAGGACCAAAGAAAGAGGGCATGTTTTTACTACCATATTTCCTTTGATGTGAAGTTAAACAGCTTTTGCTTGGCTAGGATTGTTATTATTCAAACTCCTATGTTATTCTCCTATAATCATTCCTTAATAACTCTAGTTTTGTTTTGGGCAATGGAAAATTAAGGCAAGTATTTGACTTAACAGTTTTAGAATATATGCTTTTTCCGAACAACACAGTATAGCAATATTTCCCCCAAATGAACAATGTATAGGGAAAAAAATGTTATGGATTCCCAAAGTTAATTTAAATTATTATAATTATAAGGTTTCTTAAATCTATATTAAACATAAAATTAGAGATCCTATAACTATAAAACAACATGAATTTACAAATTAAATATAACATAATGTCCTAAACAAATGTTTCAAGTTAATGACAATAATTGAATGTTCATTTATTCAGCAAACGTTTATTTGAGGATCTACTCTGTTCTAGCCACAGAGTTATGTAAGTATAGCTGGTACAATAAACACATCCCAAATTTCAGTGGCTTTAAAAATTAAATGCTTAAGCAAAATAAGCCACTCACAGAATGATAGGTATTGTATGATTCCATTCATATGAGATACCAAGAGTAGTCACATTCATAGAGATAGAAAATAGAATGGTGGTGTCCAGGGTCTGGGGGGAGTGGGAAATCAGGAGTTATAGTTTAATGCATAAAGAGTTTCAGTGGATGATAAAAAAAGTCCTACAGATGGATGATGGTGATGGTTGCACAACAATGTGAATAAACTTCGTACCACTGAATTGCACACTTAAAAATGATTAAATGGTGCAAATGGTGGGTAGTAATCCTTTCTGATGGCTGAGTAATATTCCGTTGTATATATGAACCACATTTTCTTTATCCATTCATCTGTTGAAGGACATCTCGGCTCTTTCCACAGTTTGGCTATTGTGGACACTGTTGCTATGAACACTGGGGTGCACGTACCCCTTCTTTTCACTACATCTTTATCTTTGGTGTAAACACCTAGTAGTGTAATTGCTGGGTTGCGCAGAGGACCACAGGGGAAGGGAGGGAAAACTGAATGGGAAGAAATCAGAGAGGGAGACAAACCATGAGAGACTCTGGACTCAGGGAAACAAACTGAGGGTTACAGAAGGGAGGGGGTAAGGGGATGGGGTAACCAGGTGATGGGTATTAAGGAGGGCACGTGTGGTGATTAGCACTGGGTGTTATACACAACTAATGAATTGTTGAACAATACATCAAAAACTAATGATGTACTATATGTTGGCTAATTGAACATAATAATAAAAAATTAAAAATAAATAAAAATATGGTTAAATGTTTGTTTTTTTCTAAAGATTTTTTATTTTTTATTTGACAGAGAGAGTACAAGCAGGGGGAAGTGGCAGGCAGAGGCAGAGGGAGAAGCAGGCTTCCCTGAGCAGGGAGCCCGATGCAGGGCTCGATCCCAGGACCCCAGGATCATGACCCAAGCCGAAGGCAGACGCTTAACCATTTGAGCCACCCAGGCGCCCTGGTTAAGTGGTAAGTTTTATATGTATTTTACCATAATCTTTAAAAGTAATTTTTAAAAATCATACCCACAAAATTAATGCTAATTTCTCAGTCATCTCACAGACCAATATTCTGGTCAGGAGGTTGGGAGAATGGTTGAGGGGCTCTGCTATAAGCAGCTGATAGAAAGACCCAGGCTGATGGAGGCTTTCTCATCTTCAGCACCCAGCTTCTAAGGCCAAATTGACATCAACATCCAGACATTAGATGAGGAAAGAATGACAGAAGCATGTGCAGGAGGTTTTACGGACCAGGCCTAGAAGTTGCACACATTCAATCGGCTGGAACTCAGTCATGCAAAAGAGACTGGAAAATATAATCTGTGTACTCAGGAAGAAGAGAAAACATGTTTGGTGATGACCTAGCACTCTATGCCATAGTCCATCCATTTGGTCATCAAGTATCTATTTTACCTGGGGTGCCTGGCTGACTCAGTCAAAAAGAGCATGAGACCTTTTTTTTTTTTTTTAATTTAAGAGAGAGAGGTGGGAGGAGCAGAGGGTGAAGGACAAGCAGACTCCAAGGTGAGCGTGATGAGGGGTTCAATCCCAGGACCCTGAGATCAGCACCTGAGCTGAAATAAAGAGTTGGACATGTAACTGACTGAGCCACCCAGACACCCCAGAAGTGCATGAGACTCTAGATCTCAGGGTAATGAATTCAAGCCCCACATTGGATGTAGAGATTACCAAAAACAACTAAATAAACTTATATATATATATATATATGTTCACCCTTCTTCTGAAATGGTGTGCTCTCTCCCTCTCCAAGGGAAATAACCTAAGATCTCACTCAGTCACTTCATCAGGTTGAAAATACAGGATCTCCAGTAACTACACAAGCTTCTCCATCAGATCTGGATACAACTCCGTATTATCTTGTGATCTGGTGATTCTCAACCAAGGGTGACTTTGTCCCCTGGGGAATATTAGGCAAGGTCTGGAGGTGTTTTTTTATTGTCACAACTGGGAAGGAGGGGGCACCTAGGAGTTTGAGGCCAGGGATGCTGCCAAACATTGTACAAAGCACAGGACAGCCCCCACAACAAAGAATTGTCTGGTTCAGTGTGTCAGTAGTCCCAAGGGTGAGAAACTCACTGTGACTTATAATCTAATAAGATACCTTCCCCAATCATGCCCAGTAAATAATTATGGAGCAAATGTATTGCAGCAAATACTTGCAGGTGGTAAGGAGGAAAAAGGGAAACACTGGCCCACTGCAAAGATGCCATGCTGCCTGGAGACATCGTGATGCTCCTGAACTGGCAGTGGGGGAGGGTCCCAAGCTAAACCTTGCTTCTACATTATTCAATATTGTTCTCTGTGGTCACCGGCTCTACCCTCTGAAAGCTTTTCCTCTAAGCCCTCATGTGAAGTAGGTGTGGGGAAACATGAATTCCTTGTAAAGAGTACAGCTTTTAATACAGGCAAATGGTTTCTTTAGCCATACAGTCCCTCAAAAACTGAAAGACTTCTGATCTGTTTGCATCCAGTCAGTTCCCTAGGCCAGTAACACTAAAGTTCTTTCCTAGAGATAATTCTCAACCCTAATTTATTTCTTTGCTTTTTCACCCCAACAATTCTCCCCCTCTCAAAGGGCTAGCAGACTTAAACGTGAAGGCCACACCCTAAATCTAATCTTTGTGGCATGGCTGAATTTTAATGGGGACTTGTTGCTCAAAAGCTCTTTCAATCTTATTTCTTATTCTTTGAAGTATAGAGCAGTCAGTTTTTCCAATCCCTTGGGGCTCCACGTTTTTGTACTCTCTCTATTCCTTTTCATTTTTGTTTGCATACCTGCTTATTATTGCATGAGCTCATCTCATCTTTCTAATATCTTGCTAAATGTAGCCAGTAAACTTAACCTACTAACATTTCCTTTTCCAACCCCTTCTAGAGCTATGGGCTTTGTAGTCACCTTATTTGCCTTCTGAAATACTGCACGGAACTTTTTTACCAAATGTCTTGCCATGGGTTTCCATTTTCCAGCTCCTAATAATAGTTTCCTTGTTGTCTACTGCCTGCCTAATTTTAGATTTGCATGATAGCACCCTATTCTGTAACAATTTCTGTATTAAGGTAATGCTAGCTATTGGGGCAAACATACCTCAAAAAGACCCAGTAAAATTTGTTTCTTGCTCACCTAACAGTCCAGTATAAGTGTTCCTGGTCAGGGGTGGAGGAGCGAGGGAATAACCCTTTGCCATACGGTCACCTATGGACCCAGGCTTCTAGGAGGCTCTGTCATCTTCAACAAGTAACTTCAAAAGCTTCCCTTGACACCAAATTCCAACCAGCAGAGACCAGAAGAGAGGGAAGATCATGGGTGGGAAGTTTCTGTGAGCCAGGCCTGGAATTAGTGCCATTATTTCTGTTTACATTCCACTGGCCAATAGATTTTAAGTAAAAGTAGACTTTGCATCTTTCAGGAAGTGTTCTTGAAGGGAGGGAGTATACCTTTCTTCCTTCCAGCTTCTTCCTGGCTGGAAGTGAGAAATGGTGCTGGAGCTTAAGCAGCCATCTTAGACCACAGGGTGAAAGGCACATGTTAAGGATGATGGAAAAACAGAGCTGAGGTCCCCGATAATCATGGAGCTCTCCTACCAGCTTTGCACTGCTTACCTCCTGACTTTAATTAAGAGAGAAATAAGCTTCTGTCATATTTAAGCCACTGTTGTTTGAGTTTTCTTTTATTTGTAGCTTAACCTAACTTTAACTTATATAATTATTCTCTAATTGTTTGGTATGGTTACTTTTTATTTTGCCCACTCCTTTTAGTTGAAGACCTTTAATACTTTCTTCTCGTAGTAGAGGAGACTGTAAGAACTACCAAATCTCTGACACAAGTAGTCTTAGCTCATGTCTAGCACCTTCAGATCATTTCAAGAAACATTTATTGAACACCCACTAATACCAGGTACTGGTTGAGCCCATCTTCTATGAACTGCATCTTCCAGGTTCCTTTGCCATCTGGCTTTGGATCATGGGAGGTACCAGCAGGAGGCAAGAAGTGAGAGAGGTCAGGATACTTATCCTCCCTCCTTTCAGCTCCCCAGCAGACTGTGGGTCCCTTACCCTGCCCTCAGTAGAGTCCTTTCATTGAACTTTCCTCATTTAAACACTTTGAGTTTGATGTCTGTTTCTTGTCTGGGCTTTTAATTCATTCAAACCATGGATCAACAAGAGAGTATTAGACCCCCTTCCTCCAGCTGGAGATCTTAAAAAAAATGCAAATCAGGCCCCTTCACAATTCCTCTGTGTTAAAACGTCAATGGCTGCCTATTGTATCCCTGTCACCACACCCCACTGTAAGTTGCAGCCAGACTGAACAACTTTCAGTTCCTCCTGCAGCATGGTCTCTCTTCCTCTGAGCTTTTGCACATGCAGTACCTTCTTCCTGGAAACTGCTCCCTACCCCCCACTCTCATCATTCAGACATCAGTGCAAATGTCACTTACCCCAGGAACTCTTCCATAAACCTACTTATCCTAGTTAGAGGTTAGTATGTGCTCCCAAGGGAGCCTCTAATCACCATCACATACAGATAGAACTCAATGTTACATTGTACTGCCACTGCCTGAATATTTATTTGTGTCCTCTGGTAGACTGTAAGATATAGAACAGGGACTGCAGCTCAGATCTCTAGGACCTATTAAGGTGCTTGGTACATAATAGGCTCTCACTAAATCTTAGAGAGTACCTGAAAAAGCTTGAGCCCTCCTCCTCTAGCTACTGTCCTCTCTTCTCATTCACTGGCAAAAATCATAAAAAATAGCTTTTAGTCACCCACTCCTCATTACTACCTTCCATTTACTTCCCAGATCTTTTTAATCTTACTTTGCCACCACTTTTTATGGGGACTTCTCTTGCCAATAGTACCAATGACCTCCTAGCTCTTCAATGTAATAGATTCTTTTCAGTCCAAATCCCCTAGAAATGCTCTGCAGCACTTTCTGGAAACTCCCTCTGTTGACTGGGGATCATGGATCTGTCTCTCTCTCTCTCATTGATTTGTTTGCATATCTATGCGATCCTCCATTCATTTATAAGCCCCTGTGTGTCTTGTTCATTTCTATCTCTAGCCCCAAGCATAGTGGCATAGTGCCTGGCACACAGTAGGTCTTAATAACTATGAATGTTAAATGATTAAAACTCTTGGTTTCCAGCTCATCTCCTTTTCTTTTTCTTTCTTTCTTTTCTTTCTTTCTTTCTTTTCTTTTTTTTCCATCTCTCTTTCTTGATCTCTTTCTCTGACTGTTCTCAGGCACCTTCACAAACTCCTCTTCTTCCATCTACCCATTAAATATTCTTCAGAGTAACTCATTTTTCTCCACCTTTGAGGTTTCAGCCATCAGAGAATACCCTAATTCTCTCATGTTTTTAATCTTAACCTTTCACCTGAGCTAAGGCTGCCCACTCTCCTGGGATATCTCACAGGCAGTTCAAATAACTCTTTCATTCCCAACCTGCCCTCCTGCTTGCAAAACTCAGCCAGTAGAATTAACAGGCATCTATATGTCCAAGTTATAAACCCCAAACCCCCCTTAAATCTTCCCACTGCCTTTCCTCTCCTGTCCTGGTGGGCAACCAGCTTTATCCACCACCAAACCCCCAAGCCCAACTCCTAAACTCTGCCTCTGGGTCTTCTATTTCTTCCACCTGGAACACCTCAGGCAAATCCTACACATTCTTTGAAATTCAGAACACAGGTTAACTTCACCTAATTGCTTCCTCTTCTAAATTCTAGACAAATTGCTTCTTTATTCTGAACAAACAACTTGATGCTAGATTTAGTTTTTAATGACTGATTTACATATGTCTCTCACTAGATGGTAAAATTCTTGAGGGCAGGTTTTTGTCTTTGTTTTTTTGATCACTGGGTCTAGCCAGTGCTTGACATTCTAAGGTGATTAAAAACTATTTTATAGGAATGAATGCATGAATAAACGAGTGAACTGGGAATGAGAATCTCTGCAATTACGCTTTTTCAGAAATTAGTGGGAGGGAATCTTGAGTTAAAAGGACAATAACTCAGTTTGAAAAAACTAACTTTATGCAACCAAGTAGGCAACATATATTGTAACAACATATACATGCCTATGGGAGGAAAGTAATTGCTATGCATCTTAGGGAGACTTTATTTTCCGGCTTTTCAGTTCTCCGTTACTGACAGCCGTATTTGAAAAGGGAAGGTATTATTTTAACCCCTCCTGTACTCTTATCCTGGGGGACAGGAATTAAAATATAAATAAGAGAAAACGCCTAGAGCAGTGCAGTGCCTGGGCACCTGGCAGGCCCTCAATACATTTTAATCCCTTTCCTTTTTCCTACCTCGTCCTCATTTTATATTAGAAGCCTTGTGAACTTAAGAGTATCTAAAGGAAATCTTAGTTTTAGGATTTCGATTTGACCAAAATAACGTCGTGGAGATTCCGATTAACCCTATTAACCCATGACTCTCAAACCCAAGAGAAAAAACAAAAATCACTGGAGGGGGAGGGGGAAAAGGAGGCGGGGCAAAAACTGAAACAAGGCTGAGAGGAAGCCATAGAAGGAAGCTCCTTTTTGGTTGGGTTTGTCTTTTTTTAACTCCAGAGAGGCGTGACGCTCTAACTGCCGTCGTGGGTCAGTTCCCGGCGAAGCGCCCGCCCGCCCCGAATTTCCTCGCCCGCCCTCCCGCTTCCGCCCCGCGGTGCGCTGCTAGCCGCCGCCGCTGGGGGCGCCTCGGGCCCCGTGGCGCTGAGGCAGCGGCAGTAGCGGCGGCAGCTGCCGTCCTCCAGGCGTCGCCTCTCGCGGCTCTCAGACGGGCGGCGGCGGCGGCGAACTGCACACCGAAAGGGCGCCCACAGCCCAGGCGAGCTGCAGCACGACCGCTCCTCGCGGGCGGGCGGGGTCCGCGCCGCCGCGCTCCGGCCCGGGCTGCCGCGAGAGGCGGCGGCGGCGGCGGCCCCTGCCCGGGCTCCGGCCGGCCCGCGGCGCCCCCCGGCCGCGCCCCCGCGCGCAGCTCGCGGCCCCGGCCATGGGGCTGCGCGGGCCCGGGGCTCCGGCGAGCTGAGGTGGCGGCGCCGGCCCGCGCGCCCCTTGGGGCCGCCCCCGCATCCCGCTCGCCGGCGTCTGGCTCTCATGATGATGAAGAAGAAGAAGTTTAAGTTTAAGGTGGACTTCGAGCTGGAGGAGCTCTCCTCGGTGCCCTTCGTCAATGGGGTCCTCTTCTGCAAGATGCGACTGCTGGACGGCGGCAGCTTTACCGCAGAGTCCCCCAGGTAACGCGCCCTCCGCGCCCCACGAGCCGCTGCGCCCTCGCCTGCCCCGCAGGGGTTTCTTTGATGGGCAGCTTGTCATTCCTCGGCCCATTTGCTCCAGGGGGAAGGCCAGCCTCGCGAGCTTCTCTTTCTCTAGGGACCAGTCTGAAATCAGTCAGGAGTTTATTGATCTGCACAAAGTGCTTCGCAAATGGGTCCATCTCAGCTGGGCTTGGCTCCTGCTCTCCTGATTCCAGATGGTTCCCGGGATCTGAGCTTCCCTCCTAAATTCTCTAGGAATTCGGAGCAATGGCAGGAAGGGAGAGAATACTTCTGGTTTATCTTAAGACATTTCCATATTTGCGAAATGCAAAGTGGAACTTGAATTGTTGTTAAAACAAAAACAAAAATAACTCAAACTGCTTGCGTTCCAAGAGCCCTGGCTCTGAAGAGAAACCTGTGTTTAGCATAACTCCTTTTCTCTTGTTGCTTACTCGGGGACTCCGAAGCCCAGGATGCGGCCAGGGTAGGCCCGATCAGGCTTGACTTGAGTCCGGTGGTCCCTGGCAGATAGAAAACAGTCTGTGCCTCATCTGAGAGCTGCGTCTGCAGTTACGCGCTAACACTCACTGAATTACCAGTCTTGAGGTGGCCACTAGTGGCTCTCAGTGTGAAGGACTTAGAACCAGGAGAGCCCAGACCCGCCCTCAATTTGAAATGAGCCCCTGGGCACTCTGTCATTGGCAGGTTCCAGAATGAAGCCAAGGGTGATAGTGTTCCTTGAGTCATGTAAGGTCTATTTGGTAGGTTGACAGATTTGCTGTAGGGTAGGTGTTCCTTAAGAAAATAGGAAATTTACCGAAATTTTTAAAATGAATTTTCAAGTTCCTGAAATCAAGGTAAGAGGTTAACAGTTAATACTAATTTTGCCTAAATTTACTGCTCATAGACTTTATTTTTACCCTAAAAATATTCTGCTTTCTTTTTACGTGTCATCCCTATTAGTGTAAAGGAAATAAGGTCAATGGGTTGTGGAATTGGGGTCAGAAAATTGCGGTGGCAACGCTGAAGCCTCTAGAAGCCAGAAAATGTAAATGGCTAGTTGGCCAAAGCAAAGGCTGTATAAAGCATTATCGACTCTCAGAATTAAAGAAGTTAACCAAGGATACTTTTTAAGATTAAACTGTGCTGCCAGATCTTTTATGGCTATTCAGCTAATTAATTGCACTACAATCATTTTTAACACACGGGTGAGAGAACACTATAACTTAAAATGGTGCAGCAAATATTGTACCAGCTCTTCAAGTGTGGAAAAGCCAAAACCAATTCTTGAATGTCCTGTAGTTGCAAATGACTGTCTTAACCGTGTGTCTTACCCTCTTTGCTGCAGGGTTCCACCCCGCCACTTCTGGCAGTTAGACCAGCTCTTCTGGGCCGCTGGTGACACCTGGTGGTCAGGGTACCTCTCTCTTACCTCATTCTCCCTCAGATTATTGATTTGGCTTGCTACTCACAAATCAGTTATGCCAGTATTGCAGGCTGTCATTTATTCAGCAAATACGTGTAGGTTGGGTCCTTTGAGTATATTATCTTATTTCATTCTCACAGCAAACCTGTGAGGTAGGGATTCCCATTTTGTGGATGAATAAACTGAGACTCAGAAAGCTTAACTTTCCCAAGACCTGCAGATCTGGTAAGTAAAACGTCACGATCTTGATACAGGTCTGTCTGATTTCAAACAGACTGATGTCAGATGAAGGAGAAAATTATGTGCTGTGCTGTGCTGAATGGGGAGCTTCCTAATGATTTTAACAAGCAAGGGGTATAATTTGATTTCTAATTTGCAAGAATTGGAAAGGAAAAAGCGGAATATCCTGGGTTCAACTTACCCCTTTCTCTTCCAACAACAAGGTGGCCTTACCCCTACTGTTTGGAGGGAAATGATTTATAATAAGGAGGCTGTGCCTTGTTAGGTAGAGGTAGTTGGTGTAGAGCTAAGAGCAAGGATTTAGAATGAGGCAGATCTGCATCTAAATCCCAACTGCACCATGATAAACCTGGGTGGGTTATTCAGCCTCTCAAAGTTTCCATCTATAAAATAGAAACCATCACTGGCATATAGGGTTGTTATGAGGATTTAGTAAGATGATGTACCAAAAACAGCTATCACAGTGCTCTAGCACCCAATCAACATTTTTTCTTTTAAGATTTCTTTATTTGTCAGAGAGCACGCGCACAAGCAGGGAGAGCAGCAGACTCCTCGGGAGCCTGATGCAGGACTCAATCCCAGAACCCTGGGATCATGACCTGAGCCAAAAGCTTAACCAACTGAGCCAGCCAGGTGCCCACACCCAGCCAACATTTAAAGAGAAGACAAGGAGCTTGTCCAAGAGGGTTTGCTTCCTGTAAGATGTTGATACTTAATTCCTTTATCCTGACAATTACAAAAGTGTTGGTTTGAAAAAAGATACCTCATTTTACAAGAAAAAAAAAAGAAAACTTGAAACACCTAAAGGATATGAATTATTTTTAAATTGCATAACTTTTAATTCTTAGATGACAGTCTAGGCATTGCATCTCTGATTAAATGCTAGATTTTCTGGGTGCCTGGTGGCTTAATCGTTAAGTGTCTGCCTTCGTCTCAGGTCGTGATCCCAGGGTCCTGGGATCGAGCCCCACATTGGGCTCCCTCTCCCACTCCCCCTGCTTGTGTTCCCTCTCTTGCTGTCTCTCTCTGTCAAATAAATAAATAAAATCTTTTAAAAAATAAAAACAAAAATAAATAAATGCTAGATTTTAATTTAAAAAAAAATAAGGGGCACCCAGGTGGCTCAGTCAGTTGTGTCCCACTCTTGATTTCAGCTCATGTCATGATCTTGGTCCTGAGATCAAGCCCCGATCTGGCTCCACGCTCAGTGTGGAGTCTCCTTGTCCGCCCACTCTGCTCCTCCCCCTCTAAAATAAATAAAATTAAATCTTAAATCTTTAAATAAAAAACTGTTGCCAACCAAAAAACAAAACCAAAATGCTTTATATGCCTCTTATAAATCAAATATGGTTAACACTGTAACATTTTCCCCATAAAAATATGAAATTAACTACATAGAAAAGGGTTAACATAGCAGGCTCAAGACTACTTTTCTTAGAAAGGCCTGCTTGCAATGTTTTTGCTGGCATCTGAGAACTTGAATGGTCACCAGTTCCCTACACTGATGTAAAACTTTAGAGTGTCTCACCGTGCCTAGACTACAAACAATGTGATTTATGCTGAATACTTTCTAGGAGTCTGGAATTTTGGTGCCAGGGGGAGAGTGCCTATATGACCAGCCCCCAAATGAGCTTCCTTGGTAGACAACATATGTTGCTGTAATTTGATGCTGGGTGACTCTACTGGGAGAGGACTCAGAAGCTTCCACTTGGTTTCCCATGACTTTGGTCCATGGACCTTTCAGCTTTACTGATTCTGCTTTGTATCCTTTCACTATAATAAATCTTAGGCGTGGGTCTCCTGGCTGGCTCAGTTGGTAGAGCATGCAACTCTTGATCTTGGGGTTGTGAGTTTGAGCCCCATGTTAGGTGTAGAGATTACTCAAAAAAAAAAATCTTAGACATGAATACAACTATATGCTGAGTCTTGTGAGTCTTCCTAATGGATCCCTCAACCTGTGGATGGTCTTGGGGATCCCTGATGCGTGAATGTACGTAAAGTAATAATTCATTTTTTAGAGAAAAGCCTTAGAGGGACATTGCAATTTATAAATATGTTTGGCTTTATACAGAAACTAAAGAGGCAGATCATTCATTGCTCACCAAATATTAACTGAGCATTTACCAGGTTTCAAGCTATGTGGCAGGGGCTCCAAGAAGCACAACAAATATAAAGGCCCATAAGGGAATTGGCTCTACTTAGTGAAATTAGATCATAGAGGTATAATTACTTGACAGTAGGAGACCGTATGATTTAGTGCCTCATCAATGGGTCAGACAATATGTGAGTGTTGTTGAAATTCTGCAGGTAAAGAATTTATTTGCAGCTGTAATGGTTACTGAAAACCACAGTAGCTTTCCAGTGGAGTGTGCTGGGATAATTAATTTGCATTAACAAGGAAGTGAGGATGAGAGGACAGCTTGAACAGTTCACCAGTAGGAGCTGTAGCTCAGCCTGACTGCAGAGAGAGTTCACACTGAACAGAAGCAGAAGATAAAGACTTTGAATACCATTATAGTTTGCTTTCCACTGCTCATAGGATAAAAGTCAATTTGAGATTCTTGCACTAAGTTCTGTTGTGATTAAAGTGGTATTTAAACTGGCTAGCTGGCTGATGTTTGTCATAGATGAGAAATGGGGAGACAAATTAGGAGTCTGTTAAAATAACCCAGGCAGGAGCTAATAAGTACCTGAACTTGGAGGTTTTTCATAGAAGTGGCTGATAAAATGATTATGCTATGACACATGCCTTGATGACATGACAGAGTAAGGAAGTCAAGAAGAATCTTTGTTTTGTTCTGTTTTGTTGAGGTGTATCACGGTATATGTGGGGTGTATTTGTTGATAGTATATTGTGGGGGAGGATATGAGGAGGTAGGTTATATGTTGGATACACTACATTGAGGTGACAGTGAGTCTGATATGCACTTGGAGACATATTTATTGTGGGTTTCTTAGAGTCTGGTCTATTGTAAGTAAGCCTGCTTACTGAACTTCTCATCTAGAATTTCCTTACCCTTTTTGCCCTTTTAAAGATTAGTAGTGAAAATTAATTTTAGAAGGATCCAGTTTCTGCTGGAAAAGTGTGTTTAGTGAAGAGGTTAGAAAAAATATAAAGACTAGAAGGTGTTTATTTGTAATAAATGTTACTAAAATTGTCAGGTTTTACATACCATAGTTAATAAAACATTCAGAAAATACATTGTATGATTATAGTAATCTAATAAACTGAAATCAAATTATTGCCTAATAAAATATTTTTGAACCTTTCAAAAAGACAGAAAATTACACTAAGTCTTTTAAGTGCATGCTTCCTTTGTAAAAGCCATTTAAATCTCTTTTGAGGTTTGTTAAGACTGTCAGAACAGGTTTTATTTCTGGTCTGCTTTAATAAAGGAATAAGAAGAAAAGTTTCCTGTATTTTTAGGATTTCCAAATTTGCCTTATTTTGTTCATGTTTTTTTGTACTCGTAGCTAAATACTTTCCCAAGTTTCACATTAGCTGTGGCAAAAAACCATGTGAATTCAGGGAGTGTCTGGGAAGCTAATGAGCACATCTGTGTATTGGATCTTTTACTTTGTAAACAAGCTGAAAGGATTTCTTTTTGGCCAGAATATGTCTTCATGTTTTCAAGATTTCAGTTCACTGCACATTGTGTTTCATTTTTTTTGCATGTCCAGTTTCTGAACACCATTTGCTGAAGAGTGTCCTTTTCCCATTGTGTATTCTTGCCTACTTTGTCCTAAATTAATTGAACATATGTGCATGGGTTTATTTCTGGGCTCTCTGTTCTGTTTCACTGATCATAGTGTTTTGATTACCACAGCTTTGTAGTATAGTTTGAAATCAGGTAGTGTGATACTTTTCGCTTTGTTCTTCTTTCTCAATGTTATTGTTTTGGCTATTCGGGGTCTTTTGTGGTTCCAAACACATTTTAGAATTATTTGTTTTAGTTCTGTGACAAAGTTCACTGGAATTTTAATAGGAATTGCATTGAATATATAGATTGCTTTGAGTAGTAGAGATACTTAAATAATATTAATTCTTCCAGTCGATGAGTCCAGAATATGTTTCCATTTATTTATGTCATCTTGAGTTTCTTTCATCAGTGTCTTATCCTTTTCAGTGTATACGTCTCTCACTTCCTTGGTTAAATTTATTCCTAGGTATTTTATTTTTCTTTATACAATTATAAATGGGATTATTGTCCTGATTTCTCTTTATGCTACTTAGTTATTGCTGTAGAGAAATACAACAGATTATGGGGTGCCTAGGTGGCTCAGTCAGTTAAGCATCTGCCTCTGGCTCAGGTCATGATCCCAGGGTCCTGGGATTGAGCCCCACATTGGGCTCCCTGCTCAGCGGGGAGGCTGCTTCTCCCTCTGTTCTGCCTCTGCTGCTTCCCCTGCTTGTGCTCTTTCTTTCGCTCACTCTCTCTCTCTCAAATAAATAAATAAAATCTTTTTTTAAAAAATGCAACGGATTTTTATATATTAATTTTGCATCCTGCAGCTTTACTGAATTCATTTACTAGTTCTAACAGTTTTTTAGTAGAGTCTTTAAGGTTTTCTATTTATAGTATCATGTCATCTATAAATAGTGACAGTTTCCCTTCATTTTATTTCTTTTTTCTTGCCTAATTGCTGTGACTAGGCCTTGCAATGCTATGTTGAATAAAAATGAGGATAGTGGGCATCCTTGTCTTGTTCCTGATCTTAGAGGAAAAGCTTTGAGATTTTGACTGTTGATGGGTGCCTGGGCAGCTCGGTAGATTAAGTGTCTGACTCTTGATTTCAGCCCAGGTCATGATCTCAGGGTTGTGAGATTGAGCACCACATCAGGCTCCACATTAGGCATGGAGCCTGCTTGAGATTCTCTCTCTCCCTTTCCCGCTGCCCCTCCTCCCCTAAAAAAATTAGATTTTCACCGTTGAGTATGATATTAGCTGTGGTTTTGTCATTTATGGCCTTTATCATGTTGAGGTACATTTCCTTTGTACCCAATTTGTTGAGAGTTTTTATCTTAAGTGGATGTTGAATTTTGTCAAATGCTTTTTCTGCATCTATTGAGCTGATTATATGCTTTTTATCTTTCATTTTGTTAATGTGGTATATTATGTTGATTGATTTGCAGATGTTGAACCATTCTTGAATCCCTGAAATAAATCCCATATGATTTTAGTATATGATCCTTTTAATATATTGTTGAATTCAGTTTGCTAATATTTTGTGAGCATTTTTGACCTATGTTCACCAGGAATATTGGCCTGTAATTCTCTCTCTCTCTCTCTTTTTTTTTATGGTGTCATTTTCTCATTTTGATATCAGGGTAATGCTGGCCTCATAAAATTAGTTTAGAAGCTTTCCCTCTTCAGTTTTGTTTTGTTTTTGAAGAGTTTGAGAAGGATAGGTATTAATCTTTGAATTTTTGGTGGAATTTACCAGTGAAGCCATCTGGTCCTGGACTCTTGTTTATTGGGAGGTTTTTGATTATTGATTCAATCTCCTTACTAGTAATCAGTCTATTCAGTTTCTATTTCCTCATGATTCAGGCTTGGAAGACTGTAAATTTCTAGGAATTTATCCATTTCTTCTATGTTGTACAATTTGTTGGCATATAATTGTTCATAGTAGCCTATTATGATCCTCTATATTTGTGTGATGTAAGTTGTAACTTCTCCCCTTTAATTTTTTTTTTAGAGGGAGGGAGGGGGAAAGAGAGAATCTTTTTTTATTTTTTTAAACAATTTTTTTAAAGATTTTATTTATTTATTTGGCAGAGAGACACAGAGAGAGAGAGAGAGAGCACAAGCAGGGGGAGTGGGAGAGGGAGAAGCAGGCTTCTCGCTGAGCAGGGAGCCCCATGCGGGGCCCGATCCCAGGACCCTGGGACCATGACCTGAGCCAAAGGCAGACGCTTAATGACTGAGCCACCCAGGCAGCCCGGAAAGAGAGAATCTTAAGCAGATTCCGTGCCCAAGGCAAAGCCCAACATGGGGCTTGATCTCACCACCCTGAGATCATGACCTAAGCCGAAATCGAGAGTTGGATGCTTAGCCAACTGAGCCACCCAAGTGCCCTCCCTTTTAATTTCTGATTTTATTTATTTGAGCCATCTTTCTTTTTCTCTTGGGGAGTCTAGCTAAAGGTTTGTCAATTTTATTTACCTTTTCAAAGAACCAGATTTCAGTTTTATTGACTATTTGTCTTTTTTATCTCTATTTCATTTATTTCCATTCTGATCTTTGTTATTTCCTTCTTTCTACTAACTTTGGGCTTCATTTGTTCTTCTTCTTTCTTTAGGTGTAAAGTTAAATTGCTTATTTGAGATTTCTCTTATTTTTTGAGGTATTGGTATGAACTTTCCCTCTACAACTTTTACTGTATCACATAGATTTTGGTGTGTTGTATTTGTTTTCATTAATCTTTAGGTATTTTCTTATTTCTCCCTTGATTTCTTTAGTGACCTAGTAGTTGTTCAGTAACCTGTGGTTTAATCTCTATGTACTTGTAGTTTTTCCAGTTTTTTTCTTGTAAGTGATTTCTAGTTTCATACCATTGTGGTCAGAAAATATGCATGATATTATTTCAGTCTTGAATTATTGAGACTTGTTTTGTAGCCTAAAATGTGACTGATCCTGGAGAATGTTTCATGCGTACTTGAGAAGACTGTGTATTCAGATGCTTTTGGATGGAATGTTCTGTATGTCTGTTAAGTCCATCTGGTCTAATATGTCATTTAAGGCTAATATTTCCTTAGTGATTTTCTATCTGGGTGATCTATCCATTCATGTAAGTGGGGTGTAAATAAATGTGGTGATGTAAGTAAGTTCCTTACTATTCTTGTATTGCTATCAATTTCTCTCTTCAGGTCTGTTAATATTTGCTTTAGATATTATGGTGCCTCTATGTTGGGTGCATTTATATTTATAAATGTTATATCTTCTTGCTGGGTTGTGCCCTTAATCATTTTTGTTATAAATAGGCTGTTTTAAAGTTCATTTTGCCCAATGTGAATATAGCTACATGAGCTTTCTTTTTGTTTCCATTTTCATGGAACACCTTTTTCCACCCCTTCACTTTCAGTCTCTGTGTGCCCTTCTGAAATGAGTCTCTTGTAGGTAGTATATAGATGTGTCTTATTTCTTAAGCTATTCATCCACTCTATGTCTCTTGATTGGAGAATTTAGTCCATTTACATTTAAAGTAATTATTGATAGGTATGTACTTACTGCCATTTTGTTAACTGTTTTCTGGTGTTTGTAGTTCCTCTCTTTTTTTCTTGTCTCTGTTTTCCCTTGTGATTTGATGACTTTCTTTAGTATTGTCTTTAGATTCCTTTCTAATTTTCTTTTGGTATTTACCATAAGTTTTTGCTTGGTGGATACCATAAGGCTCACATATATCATCCTATGTATATAGCAGTCTATTTTAAATTGAAAGCAACTTAAATTTGAACATGTTCAAAACCCTACACTTTTCTCCCCTGCCACGTTGTGTTTTTGGTGTCATTTTTTACACCATTTAATTTTGTAAATCCCTTAACTAATCCTTGTGGTTTTAGTTAATTTTACTACTTTTGTCTTTTATCCTTTTAATAGCTTTATAAGTTATCAGTCCACTACCTTTACTGTATATTTACCTTTTCCAGTGAGATTTTTACTTTCATATGTTTTCTTATTATTAATTAGTTCTATTTCTTTTCAGCTTAAAGAAGTCTCTTTAATATTTCTGTAAGGCCAGTTTAGTAGTGATGAACTTTCGCTTTTGCTTGTCTGGAAAACTCTTTATCTCTCCTTCAAATCTGAATGATAACCTTGGCAGGTAGAGTATTCTTGGTTGGAATTTTTTTTTTTCCTTTCAGCCCTTTGATATCTCATGCTACTCTCTTCTGCAGAGTTTCTGCTGATAGCCTTATGGGGTTTCCCTTATACATAACAATTTTGTTTTTCTCTTGCAGATTTTAAGATTTTCTCTTTAACTTTTGACATTTTAATCATAATGTGTCTTGGTAGCTCTCTTTGGGTTCATTGTATTTGGAACTCTCTGGACCTCCTGTTTCCTTCTCTAGATTAGGGAAGTTTTCAGCCATAGTTCTTCAAGTAAGTGTTCTGCCACTTACTCTCTTTCTTCCCCTTGTGGGACCCCTAAAACACAAATATTATTTCACTTGATGTTGTCCTAGATGTTCCTTAAATTATCTTCATTTTTTAAATTCTCATTTCTGTTTGCTGCTCTGTTTGGGTGAGTTCCATTTCTTATCTTCCAGTTCACTGATCCATAGTTCTCCTTCATCCAGTATACTGTTGAACCTCTGTGGTATATTTTTCAGTTCGGCTATTGTATTCTTCAGCTCTGTGACTTCTGTTCAGTACTTTTTTTTAACGTTTTCTATGTCTTTGTTGACGTTCTTACTGTGTTCATCCATTCTTCTCCAGAGTTTGGTGAACACTTTTATGACCATTACTTTGATTTTTCTATCAGGTGGATTACTTATCCCTATATCATTAAGGCCTTTTTCTGAGGTTTTTTCTTGTTTTTCTATTTGGAACATGTTTCTTTGTCTCCTTATTTTACTTGACTCTCTGTGTTTTTTCTGTGTATTAGGTGAAACAGCTACCTCTCTATCTTGAAGGAGTGGCCTTGTGTAAGTGATGCTCATTCTCATTTAACATTGCCCTAACTCTTGGCTGTCTCTCAAACCTTTGCAATTATCTAAGCCACCTGATTTATTCTTTTATTTTTTTAAGATTTTATTTATTTATTTGACAGAGACACAGTGAGAGAGAGAACACAAGCAGGGAGAGTGGGAGAGGGAGAAGCAGGCTCCCTGCTGAGCAGGGAGCCTGATGCAGGGCTCGATCCCAGGACCTTGGGATCATGACCTGAGCTGAAGGCAGACGCTTAACTGACTGAGCCACCCAGGCGCCCCAACCTGATTTATTCTTGATATGCCCCTGTTGCTGAGGTTGTGCCAAGACCTATTAGTGATCCGAGGGAAGGAATCTCATTTATCACCTAGTTTGGAAGTCAGACCCTCACTCAGGCAGGAGCTTTTAAAGTTTGCAAATATATAAAAATCCTATGGAGCCACAGTCGTAATCTCTCTTAGCCTCCAGACCAGGAGATCTTGACCCTGGGCAACAGTTGCAAAAATCTGGGAAGGCTCATTGAGCTGTAGCAAGGCTAGTGGGATGCACAAGGATAGTATTTCCCTGCTTACATTCCCTGGATATGCCTCCTTAGCCTCTAGATGTGTGGGAAACCTGAAGCCTATCCCTCAGGCTGAAGCTTCAGGCTAAGTAAATAGGCCTTTTTCACAGGAAGACTAGGGTTGTGTTTCAGTCTGCTGTCTTTGTAGTGCCCAGGGCATAGTGGCCTACCAAGAGCTGTCTTTTGGACTGTTACAGTCCTGTGGAGCTCTAGAATACTGGTCCTCTTGGCCACCAGGGTCAGACCACCAACGGATGTCCCCTATATGGATTGCACATGCCCACTGGCTTTAGTAAAGGAGCTGGAAGTGTAGGGGATTGGACACACTCCCTAGCTTTAGAAAAGCAGTGGGAAAATGTCTTGACTTCTTGCACTGGTAGTATTCAGCAATGTAGCAAGAGAGTGAGTGCCTTGTCTGTGTGCATGCACTGACTTTAGGCTTGGGAGTGGAAGGATGCCCCAACTACTCAGTTGCCAGCCCCAGCCAGGGGAGGGTGGGGATGGGTTGCAACAGCCAGTGCTGGCAGACTTTAGCTAGGGAGCAGGAGAACTTCACAACTGTTTATGCTCTCTGGTTTCAGCATGTGCCATGACTGCTCACCCGACCCATCCCAGCAAGACAGTGAGAGGGTACCACATCCAAGGTCACCCATCTGTGCTAGTAGGCAGTGTGGAGAGTGAAGCGGTGGTGTCTACCAGTGCATCCATATCTGGGAAGCATCTAAACTGTCCCCTACTCCTCCAACCAATGCCCCCAGATCAGCAAATGAATCTCTCCCACACAAAACCTTGCCTCTTTTCAAACTCCTATTTTTTCACTGGGTCTCAGGGTGAGTGAGACTGTACAGGGTGAGTGAGCCCTCCAAGAGTGGAATCTCAGTTTCCTATAGCACTTTGGGACCCCCAGACATCAGACCTATTGGTTTTACAAGCCAGACATTCCGGGGGCTCATCTTCGTGGTTCAGATCCCAGGGACTGGGGGCCCATTGTGGAGCACCAATCCCTGACTCCTCCAAAGAAGTGTCTGTCTGGTGAGATCCCTCCCTATTCTGTGTCACCACACCAGAAGTGGGTTTTGGGGGGTTTTTTTGTAAGGCTGTGTCTCTGCCTCGCCTACCCATCTTGATGTGGTCCTTTTTTCCTTTATTGTGGAGAGTACTTCATCTAGTTTTTAGATCTTTATCAGAGAGAAATGATCCATATGTAGCTATAGATTTGGCATATCTGTGGGAGGAGGTGAGAATTCAGGATCTTCCTAGGCTCCCATCTTGGACTCCCACCCTCCTCCCATCCCAGAATTCTTTTTTTTTAATTATTTATTTTTTAATTCCAGTATAATTAGCATATAGTGTTATATTAGTTCCAGGTATAGAATATAGTGACTCAACAATTCTATACATTACTCAGTGTTCATCATGATAAGTGCACTCTTAATCCCCATCACCTATTTCACCCATTTCCCCAGCCACCTCCCCTCAGTAACCACCAGTTTATTCTCTATATTTAAGACTCTGATTTTTTGTTTCTTTTTTCTTTGTTCATTGTTTCATTTCTTAAATTCCACATATGAGTGAAATCATATAGTATTTGTCTTTTTCTGACTGAGTTATTTCACATCATACTGTCTAGATCTAGCCATGTTGTTGCAAATGGCAAAATTTCATTCTTTTTTATAGCACACACATACACCACATCTTCTTTATCCATTCATCAATTGATGGACACTGGGGCTGCTTCCATAATTTGGCTATTGTAAATAATGCTGCAGCAAACCTAAGGGTACATATTTCCTTTCCAATTAGTGTTCTCATATTCTCTGGGTAAATACCCAGTAGCGTGATAACTGGATCATATGATAGTTCTGTGGTTAATTTTTTGAGGAACCTCTATACTGTCTTCCACAATGGCTGCACCAGTTTGCATTCCTACCAACAGTGCACAAGGGTTCCTTTTTCTCCACATCCTCTCCAATACTTGTTTCTTGTGTTTTTGATGTTAACCATTTTGACAGGTGTGAGGTGATATCTTATTGTGGTTTTGATTTGCATTTCCCTGATGATGAGTGATGTTTAGCATCTTTTCATGTGTCTGTTGGCCATCTGTGTGTTCTTTGGTGAAATGTTCATGTCTTCCACCTCTTTTAATTGGATTATTGGGAGGCAGTAATTGAGTTGTATAAGTTCTTAATATATTTTGGATATTAACCCCTTATCAGATATATTATTTGCAGATATCTTTTTCCACTCAGTACATTGTTTTTTGTTTGGTTGATTGTTTTCTTTGCTGTGCAAAAGCTTTTTATTTTGATGTAATCCCACTAGTTTATTTTTGCTTTTGTTTCCTTGCCTTAGGAGACAGCCTAGAAAAATGTTGCTACAGTTGATGTCAGAGAAATTACTGCCTGTGCTCTCTTCTAGGATTTTTATGGTTTCAGGTCTCACATTTGGGTTTCTAATCCATTTTGAGTTTATTTTTGTGTATAGTGTAAGAAAGTGGTTCAATTTCAGTTTTTTGTATGTAGCTGTCCAGGTTAACCAACACCATTTGTTGAAGAGACTGTCTTTTTCCCATTGCATATTCTTGCCTCCTTTGTTGAAGATTAATTGACCAAATACTCATGGGTTTATTTCTGGACTCTCTATGTTCCATTGATCTATGTGTCTATTTTCTGTGCCAGTATCATACTGTTTTGATTACTACAGCTTTGTAGTATATATTGTTATCTGGGATTGTGTATCTTCAGTTTTGTTCTTTTCAAGATTACTTTGGCTATTTGGGGTCTTTTGTGGTTCCATTCCTGTGAAAAGCTGTTGCTAATTTGATAGGGATTGCATTAAATCTGTCGATTGCTTTGTGTGGATATGGACATTTTAACAATATTTTTTCTCTCAATCCATGAGCATGGAATATCTTTCCAATCATCTTCAATTTCTTTCATCATTGTTTTAGAGTTTTCAGAATACAGGTCTTTCACCTCCTCGGTTAAGTTTATTCCTAGGTATTTTATTTTGTTGGGTGCAATTGTAAATGGGATTTTCTTAATTTCCTTTTTGATTATTAGTGTATTTAAATGCAACAGGTCTCTGTATATTGATTTTTGTATTCTGCAACTTTACTGAATTCATTTATCAGTTCTGGTAGTTTTTTGGTGGAATCTTTTAAGGTTTTCTGTATATAGATAGTATCATGTCATCGGCAAATAGTGACATTTTACTTCTTCCTTACCAACTTGGATGCCTTTTATTTCTTGTCTGATTGCTGTGGCTAGGATTTTCAGTACTATGTTGAATACAAGTGGTGAGAGAGGACATCCTTGTCTTGTTCCTGATCTTAGGGAGAAAGCTTTCAGCTTTTCACCATTGAGTATGTGTCACAGACTTCTTTATAGATCATCTATTCACATAATACAGTATTGTAATAATGGTAGCTTACATTTTTTGTATACTTTTCCCATGTGCCAGAAACTTTTCTAAGCCTTTATATCCTCAAAATACCCCTAGTAGGAAGGTACTATTATTACATTATTGCTGTTATTACTTTCATTTTATACCTGAGGAAACAGAAGTACAAAGAGGCATTGAAAGTTATACAGTTAGTAAACATCAGAGCTAGGAGTTAGGGTACACTCTTGATCACGAAATTCTGCTGCCTTTCAAATTTTATGTTACATGTTTTCTCATTTTTATGTTTTAACGAAATTGTAAGTAAATATATATGGTATGACTTTTTCTGAATGCTAGTCTCAGAAAACTTGTTCCCAAATGTGACACCACTAAAGAGGTCACTAGACCTGGCCCCTCTAGATTTGCCCCCAAATTACTGTATATCAAACATAAGAAACATAGTACTCATGCATATGCTTTTTTCCCCCCAAGGTGTGACATTCCAGTAGGAAGTCCTCAAAATTCAGTCTCATTACTGGATAGTTGTGCCTTGTAAAAATATTATTAATGCCATTTTACACCAGCAAGTTAATATTCACTATTACATCACTAAGTCTTGCACAGTAGGCAGTTTATAAATATTTATTGAAAGTATACAGATATTTAGAGAGAGGATCTGTTGTAGCTTTGCTTAGGATGACAGTAACACAGAGACCCCTAAATTAAATATAGAAGGAAGTCATTTGGGGAAGTATATGCTGTTCTATGTACATGGCTTATAAAGAATTAATGTTCAGTTTGGGATATAAGCCTTTGAGGGATACTAGCAAATAGAGATCCAGAGAAGTATATAAAGATTCTGAGGAATCTGAGGTGCCTGGGTGGCATGATTGGTTAAGCATCTGACTCTTGGTTTCGACTCAGGTCCTGATCTCAGGGTCGTGAAATAGAGCCCTGCATTGGGCTCTGCGCTTGGCACAGAGTCTGCTTATTTCTCTCTCCCTCTCCCTCTCTCAAATAAATAAATAAATCTTAAAAAAAAAAAGATTCTGAAGAATCTTGAATTATGAGGTGAGTCTCAAGAGAGGAGATGATAGTCTTCAAATAATAAAACAAAAAAATTGTGTGTATGTATATTTTACTTTCTTAATTTTATTTAATTCTTATAAAATCCCTTTTATAGAGGTGTTATTTCCTATTGGGTTAGGATATATGTTGGGTGCTGTAACACATACATTAAAAAGTAATAAGTGGCTTAAAAGATATAGAAGTTTATTTCTCTCATATAAATTCCAAGCTGATGTGGTGGCTCTGCTCTGTCAAGTTGTCAGGGGCTCTGGCTTTATCTTGTTGCTCTGTCATGCCCAGGGTATTGTTCTCATCCACAGGGACTAAGTTAGTTTACCCCACATCCGAATTCTAGCCACTAGAAAGGAGGAAAGGGGAAGGGGGGGTCCCTATTGCCCAGAGCCCATTGACCAGAACTTACACAGAAAGCCACATCCAGCCACAAGAAAGGTTGAGAAATGTAGTCTTTGCTGGATGTCCAGTTGCCCAGAAAAAGATTCAGTTAGCCTCTATCACAGTTAGCCTCTGTCACACCACTGTTTTGTTTTGGGTTTTGTTTTGGGTTTTGTTTTAAGTAGGCTCCATGCCCAGCGTGGAGCCTAACACGGGGCCAAACTCACAACCCTGAGACCAAGACCTGAGGTGAGGTCAAGAGTCAGGATGCCTGGGACGCCTGGGTGGCTCAGATGGTTAAGCGTCTGCCTTCGGCTCAGGTCATGATCCCAGGGTCCTAGGATTGAGTCCCACATCAGGCTTCTTGCTCAGTGGGGAGCCTGCTTATGTGTGCTTTCTCTCTCTCTTTCTCTCTTTCTCTGACAAATAAATAAATCTTTAAAAAAGAAAAAAGTCGGATACTTAACTTACTGAGCCACCCTGGCACCCCTATCACACCACTGTTTTAGAAATGAGAAAGTTGATCCTCAGAAAAGCAACATAATTTGTTCCAGGTCACAAATCAATTAAATGAAAGATTTTTGAAAGACTGTCCCATAAAGAAGGAATAGGCTTATGCTGGGTGCATCAGAGGACAGAACCTAGGATCACTGGGGACATGTTAAAGAAGACATGTCTCTATCCAGTATAATATTAGAAAAGTAATCTCTAATATTTAGAAGAGTATAGTAGTGAATAGGCTACCTCGGTACCCTGTCCTTTTGTCAGGGACGCTGTCCTTCGTTAGAAGGATTGGTGACGTAGATGGTGCTCATGGCCCTTTCTGACTCCAGGATTCTATGATTAGGCTTTCAGTTGTATTTCCTAATAATGCTCTTCCTAAATCACCCATTTTAGCCAAGACTGGTCAGCTTATAGCAGCCAAGTGTTTGTGTGTTTCTGTCTCCTTGGTACTCTCTCCTTTTCCACCTCTTCTTCACCATTCTTGTAGTTGATTCAAATTCCAACCATTCTTCAAGAGCTAAATCAAATGTCTCATTGGCTTTATGCCCATACCTGTCCCAACCTATAATCCACCCACTGCTTGCCTGCAATGTTTACTACGCATACTGTGTCCTTAATAAATGTCGGTTGTCTGTTGAATGAATGAAATCTTTCCTCACTGTCCCACTCTGATTTTACCTCTCACTCAATTCTTAAAATTCTTGTTTCTGCCCACCAGTCATTTTACCCAAATCTGTCGTTTTAATTGCCTTTATGAAAAATTTCCATGCAGTGTAAAATTTACGGTAGTAAAAAATACAAGAAAAGGTAGAAAGAAGTGTTTAACTATTTTGGGGGGCGGGGCAGTGGAAGAGAATTCCTTAGCAAGGTTTTGAAAAAAGTCTAGCTGGAGAAGGAAATGAAATGATAGAAGAAATAGTACATATACACAGTGGCAAGGAACAGGGGCATGGTATGTACTGGGAGCACTATGAATACAGGTTTACCCCGCTATCCAATGTCGAACATTCCTATGAAATCTTTCATAAGATAATGGCAAAAGGGAGAGAGTACCACCCCCCCTTTCCAAAAATTCACATTCCAGCACTTCACATTTAGGAAAGATCCACCTTATTCTGGTAATAGCTTTTTTCGTGAAAGCAAAAATCCTCTTCAGATTTCTTTCATTTAGCAGGCACCAGTGTAGGTCTTTTTAAATGTGAAATGGCAAACACAAACTTTCAGAAAGTGAGGGATACCTTTGTGTGGTATTTTCCACCCTTATCGTTCTGCTTTTTGCAGTTTCAGTTACCAGAGGTCAGCCGCAGTAAGGAAGCAGATGATCCTCCCTCTAACATACGGTCAGGGGGTCAGCAGTAGCCTGAGGCTATAACACAATGCCTATGTCATTTGCCTCACTCATCACAGACATTTCATCATCTCACATCACAAAAAGAAGGGTGACTATAGTACAATATTTTAAGAGAGACCACATTCACATAACTTGTTGCTGTATATTGTAATTCTGTTTCATTGTTAGTTATCTTTGCCAATCTCTCACTGTGCCTAATTTATAAATTAAACTTTATCAAAGGTATGTACGCATAGGAAAAAACATAGTACACATAGGATTCCATACTTTCGGATTTCAGGCATCCAGTGGGAGTCTTGGAACATAGCCCCCATGGATAAGGTGGGGGGTGGGGGGACGCTACTATAATTGTGTATTACTGCTGACACATAAAGAGAGGGAGAGAGAATGATCTCTACAAGGAGTCTGGACTTAATGTTGATACTGTAGGATCTACAGAGCCAAAAGCAGAGGAGTGACTTATGCAAAGTTAGTAGATTGGCTTAAGGCAGGAGTTTAAGAGAATTCTCATCTGACGACCTTAGCTTTCTCAGTAGCAACTGAAAAAGGGAGAAAAAGAACATGGGGATAATGATAAAAGATCAGAAAAGCTTCTATAAGTGAGGAGAGAAAGCTGACCAAAGACAAATCCAAAAGGCCCAACTAGAATTTAAAACATAACTTTAGGGGCACCTGGGCAGCTCAGTCAGTTAAGCATCCCAACACTTGATTTTGGCTCAGGTCATGATCTCAGGGTCCAGAGATCAAGCCCCGTGTTGGGCTCCGCACTGATCATGGAGCCTGCTTGGGATTCTCTCTCTCTCCCTCTGCCCCTCCCCCATGATTTCTCTCTCTCTCTCTCTCTCTCTCTCTCTCTCTCTCTCTCTCTCTCTCTCTAAAAAAAACCATGAATTTTAATGATGGCAGTGTGTATGTTCATGCATTTTTCTCCAGCAGTGCTCATAGGTTTGAGATAGGAAAAAATGGATAGAAGGTTTGATCCAGGTTTAGATGCGGTAGGTCTGTGGAAAGGCCAAGGAGGCTAGGGAATTAGAGTGTTGGTGAGAAAGGAATTTTAAGCAGTCATGGGGTCCACACTTCATAAGGAAAGAAACCAGGCCAGGAAGATAAATAGGAAAACAAAATGGTTAGAAGATGCAGGCCTCAGTGATTGTGAAGAAAAGTACATGTGAAAGGAATGAGGTTGTGACAGAGTTGCTGGAGTCAGAGATGTGCTCAGGGAACAGGATCCACATCTCCCACCAGAGGGTACATTTGTTACAATTGATGGACCTACAGTTGACACATCATTATCACTCATGAAGAAGCCCATGGTTTTCATTCAGGTTCACTCTTGGTGTTCTATATCATGTGGGCTTTGACAAATGTGTTCTGACATGTATCCACCCTTACAGTATACGGCATAGTTTCAGTGCCCTAAAAATCTTTGTCATCTGTTCATCCCTCCTTTTCCCTAACCCCAGGCACCTTGGATTTAGCCTTTTCTAGAGTGTCGTATACTTGAAATCATATAGTAGGTAACCTTATTCAGATTGGCTTCTTTCACTCAGTAATATGCTTTTAAGGTTCTTCCATGTCTTCAGAGCTTCATAGCTCATTTCTTTTTATCACCAAATAATAATTCTGTGGTCTGAATGTACGACAAATAATCTGTTCACCTACAATTCACTATATATATGTGTGTGTGTATATACATCATTTATATATATATTGTTTTTATATATTATATATTTTTATATATTGATTTTATATATATAATTTATAAATTTGTGTATATTTATTTATATATTAATTTATATAAAATTCCATTTATATATGTGAGTTATCTAGGGTGGTCATACTCATAGAGACAGAAAGTAGAATGATGGTTGCTAGGACCTGGGGGAGGAAGGAATGGGAAATTGTTTAATGTGTACAGAGTTTCACTTTTACAAGAGGAGAAGAGTTCTTAAGAGATTTGATACAATATGTATTTAAGACTACTGAACTGCACACTTAAAAATGGTTAAGATAGTAAATTTTATGTGTATTTTACCATAGGTTTTGTTTTTGGGTTTTTTGTTTGTTTTTTGAGAGAGAGAGTGAGCAGGGGGGAGGGGCAGAGGGAGAAGGAGAGAGAATCTCAAGCCGACTCCACACCATGTGTGGAGCCTGACACAGGGCTCAATCCCACAACCTTGAGATCATGACCTGAACCAAAACCAAGAGTTGGACACTTAACTGACTGAGCCACCCAGGTGCCCCTTTACCACAATTTTTAAATGAATAAGTATTTCAGCCCCTCCCCCAACCTTTATTAAATCAGGCCAATTATTTACATATTACTATATTTAAGTAAAGTTGATTAGTATTAAGAAGAATGTTTTCTCCTTTTTAAACTTCATAATACAGGAACATTTTGCCATGAATTTTCTGCAATAGCATTGATGAGTCCATTCAATCATTCTGCAAACTAATGTGATTTAATAAAATTAACACATATAGGTTTATGTAGTAATTAATTTTTACTTAACAATTTTAGGCAAGTCCCTCTTTTCCCACTTGTATTTGTGTTTATTTAAGCCATTTTTCCTTGTACTATAAGTCTTGAGATATATTTTGTTCATCAGCAAATAACATTTATTGATAATATTTCAAATTTATCTTTTATTAAATGTATTACCTTAATAAATTTGTTCTTTTTTAAAGATTTTTTAAAATTTATTTGAGAAGAGACACAGACAGCATGAGAGAGAGAGCAAGCAGGAGCAGGGGGAAGAGCAGAGGAGAGGGAGAAGCAGACTCCTCGCTGAGCAGGGAGCCTGATGTGGGGCTCCATCCCAGGACCCTAGGATCATTACCTGAGCCGAAGGCAGATGCTTAATGGACTGAGCCACCCAGGCACCCCAATAAATTTGTTCTATGAAAGTACTGTATAGGACATTTACTTTCATCTTTTGCATGAGCCCTTTTCATCATCTCAAATGATATGTCCATCATAACAATTTATGAATATATTATAATAAAATAATATATATTAATATATGTAATATAATTGTTACTATAAACATAGGTATAAAATATAATTTTATCATCAAAAAGTTTGTAGTTTAGTGAGAGATACTGACGCATATATTGTTAAGTACAATATAGGGCAGAGTGACAAAGTCTACAGTAAATGTACAAATCAAATTGTATGGCAGTTCAAAGAAGAAAGGGAGCTATTAATTCTGACTGAGAAAATAGGAAAGACTCCTTAGAAGAGGTAGCATGTGAACTAAGCTCTGAAAGATTAATAGGACTTATCCAGTAGGGGGGAAATGGGATGTTAGAACGTCCGACATTTTAACTTGAGTAACTTTTTGACTTGCATTTATTATTAAAAACCATCTTAAAGAGCAGTACATTTATACTGAATCTTCATCAGGAAAGCATTTTCTAGTGCAGCCACTTTGTAAAACAGACTGGCAATTCCTCAGATGTTAAACAGAGTTCCATATGATCTGGTGGTTCTTCTAATCTACCCAAGAGAAATGAAAACAAGTCAACACAGTGGTGCCTGGCTGGTTCAGTTGGTGGAACATGGGACTCTTGATCTTGGGGTTGTAAATTCGATCCCCACTTTGGGTGTACAGATTACTTAAAAATAAAATCTTGGGGGCACCTGGGTGGCTCAGATGGTTAAGTGTCTGCCTTCAGCTCAGGTCTGGGATCGAGCCCCACGTTGTGGTCCCTGCTCAGCAGGGAGCCTGCTTCTCCCTCTCCCTCTTCTGTTCCCCCTGCTTGTGCTCTCTCACTCTCTCTCTGTCAAATAAATAAATAAAATCTTTTTTAAAATAAGTACAAATAAAATTTTTTAAAAAAAAAGAAAAAACATGTCAACACAGGGGCGCCTGGGTGGCTCAATCGTCAAGCGTCTGCCTTCAGCTCAGGTCATGATCCCAGGGTCCTGGGATCAAGCCCCACATCAGGTTCCCTGCTCTGCGGGAAGCCTGCTTCTCCCTCTCCCACTCCCTCTGCTTGTGTTCCCTCTCTCGCTGTCTCTCTCTGTCAAATAAATAAATAAATCTTAAAAAAAATAAATAAAATTCTATAAAAAACATGTCAACACACTTATACAAGACTTTTCATAGCAACATTAATCATAATAGTCAAAAGTCAAAACAACCCCAATGTCTGTCAGCTGATCAAATGGATAAATGTGGGATACCGTACAATGGAATATTATTCAGCAATAAAAAAATGAAGTACTGATACATGCTACAACATGGATGGACTTTGAAAACATCATGCTAAGTGAAAGAAACCATCACAAAAGGCTACATATTATATGATTTCCTATTCTGGGCATTTTATATAAATTTAGTCTATTGAGACAGAAAGTAAATTAGTAGTTGCCCAGACCTGGGGGGTTGGAGGGAAAAGGGGAGTGACTGCTGATGAGGTTTCTTTCAGAGGTGATGAAAAGGTTCTAAAACAGATTCTGGTGGTTTCACAATCTGAATACACTAAAAACCATTGAATTGTACATTTTGGATGAATCATATAGTGTGGGAATTATATCACAATAAAGTTGTTTTAAAAAAACATTTTCTGGTGCACCTGGCTGGCTCAGTCCATAGAGAATGCAGCTGTTGGTCTCGGGGTTATGAGTTCAAGTCCATGTTGGGAGTGGAGCCTACTTAAAAATAAAAATTAATAATAATAGGGGCACCTGGGTGGCTCAGTCGGTTAAGCGTCTGACTCTTGATTTCAGCTCAAGTCGTGGTCTCATGGATTGTGAGATTGAGCCCCACGTCAGGCTCTATCCTGGACGTGGAGCCTTCTTTAGAGTCTCTCCCTCTCCCCCACTGCTTATGCTTGTGCTCTTTCTCTCTAAAATAATAATAATAATAATAAAAAAAGCATTTTCTGACAAAACTCTATTAAACCAGTCTAAGTCCTTGGACAGTTTTCTATACAGTTCATTCTTTCATTTAACAAATAATTGTGTGTTTACTATGTGCCAGGCACTATTCCAGGCAGTTGAACTATTTCTATTACTTTTCACTTCAGTTTTTCATAAAATTATTTTTCTTGGTGATTATTCTCTTCTTTATATATTTTGCAATAAACCTGAGTTATAAAACAAATATAAAAATTATAATATCCTAATTTTTATTAATCTGTTAGAATGTGTATAATAGCTATTTTTTTAATAAAGTCCAATTTTTCCGGATCAGATTTTACATGTCTAAACTATGTTAAGAGGGGTGCCTGTGTGGCTCAGTCCTTTAAACGTAGGAATGTTTGTTCCAGCTCAGGTCATGATCTCAGGGTCGTGAGATGGAGCCCTGCGTTGGGCTCTGCGCTCTGTGCAGTCTGCTTGGGATTCTTTCCCTCTTCCTCTCTCTCCCCACCAGCTCATGCGCAAGTGCGTGCTCTCACTCTCTCTCTCTCTCTCTTTCTAAAATAAATAAACTGTGTTAAGAATTAATTTTTGTGGCAGCTCATACAGCCAAAAGCAATTTTAATCATTTTAGCTAGTGAGTTATTTTAGCTACTTTTTTCAAAAAGATTGATTGATTGATGATTGATTGATTTGGAAGAGAGAGCATGAACGCAGGCCCGAGAGTGAGGGGAGGGGCAGAGGGAAAGAATCTTCAAGCAGACTCCACCCTGAGCACAGAGCCCCTCACGGGGCTTGATCTCAAGACCCATGAGACCATGACCTGAGCCAAAACCAAAGGTCAGCACCTAACGGGCTGAGCCACCCAGGGGCCCCTTTAGCCACTTTTATGCTTATTATTGATACCAATAATATTCATTATGGATTGGATAAAAAAAACTTCTAGAATTTTTCTTTCTTAGCTAAACCAAGAGAAAATTTTGAGCGTTGCCCTCCAGCTCTATATTATGGTTTAGGGAGCAAACATCTTCAGGTTCAAAATGTCCTGCTTTGGGGTAGGAGAGAAACAGACTTGATAAGCAGGAACACAGAACCATAAAAGTGGACAGTGTTGAGAACATGTCTAGGTAGTGAAGCCGAACCGAAAATGTTTGGGGGCTGTAGTGAAGGACAAGACAGCATCAGGGGCCAGATTTTGGTAGGCCTTGGATGCCATTCTGTGAAGACAGAATTTTGTTCTGTATGCAATATGACCTTGAACCCACCATACCCTTTTTTTCTGATCCTAAAATTAATTCAAGATCAGTATAGAAAATTTGTAGGAAAATACATAAAATTACAAAGACGAAAATATTACCCATCCAAGATAATTACTGTTAAATTTTTGAAATGTACCTTTCCAGTTTCTTCCAGTTCATTTTTTACACGGTTGAAGCCAAATTACATACACAATTTTTATTCTGCTGTTTTTTTTACTATTATAAGCATTTTCCACATTATTAAACACTTTAGCATGTTATTTTAATAGTGCCATACATAATATTCTTTCATGAATGGACTATAAGTAACAATTCTTCTGGTTTGGATATTCCTGTTGCTTTCAATCTATTCCTCTCTTGCCCATTCTGAGCTCTCTCCCATGAACATTTGAATGTGAGGTAAAGCAAGGTCTGTGATGAGGTATGGTAGGCAGCTGAAAGTTTATGTCTGAAACTGAGCAGGGTAGTCAGGATTGCATAACTAGATTTTTAAATAATCCACATGGACAGGTAATTAAAGCCAGAGATAGCATATAGAACAAAACATAAAGGCCAGAGGATAGAACCTTGGTAGACGAAGATCTAATTAAGGAAAATGAGTCCAAAATTTTCTAGAGGAATGTGGTATCACAGAAGCTGAGGAAAAATCTTGAGAGGGTGTCCAGCTCTGCCATTGTATGAGAGATAGAGTGGTGTAAGAGCTGCTCTCTTTATTTGAAAATCAGCAAGTCTGGTGAACTTTTTTTTTTTTGAGGAATAATTGACATATAACATTATATTAGTTTCAGATGTACAATGTAATGTACTTGTATACGTTACAAAATGACCACTACAATAAGTCATCTGCCACCATACATAGTTAAAAATTGTTTTTGTGATGAAAACTTTTAAAATCTACACTCAGCAATTTTCAGATGTGCAATACAGTTTTATTACTATAGTCACCATGCTGCACATTATATCCTTGTGACTTATTTATTTTATAACTGGAAGTTATCTATTTGATCCACTTATCCATTCATATGTCAGTACACTTAGGCTGTTTCCATATTCTTGGCTATTGTAAATAATGCTTGTTTGTTATTGTAAATAATTTTTGTTTTTGGGTTTTTTTCTATAAATACTCAACAATGGAATGGTTTTATGGCAGTTTTATTTTCAATTTTTTGAGGAACCTCCATACTGTTTTCCATAGTGGCTGTACCAATTTACATTCCTACCAACAGTGTACAAGCATTTCCTTTTTCCACATCCTTACCAGTACTTATTTCTTGTCTTTTTGATTCTACCCTTTCTGACAGGTGTGAAGTGATAGTTTATTGTGGTTTTGATTTGCATTGCCCTGATGATTAGTGATGTTGAGTATCTTTCCCTATACCTGTTGGTCATCTGTATGTCTTCTTTGGAAAAATGTCTACCCATTTCCTCTGCCCATTCTTTAATCAGGTTTGTTGTTGTTGTTGTTGTTATTGAGTTGTAGGAGTGCTAATTTTGGATCTTAACCCCTTATTGGATGTATGATTTGCAAATATTTTCTCCTATTCAGTAGACTGCCTTTTCATTTTGTTGATGGTTTCCTTTGCTGTGCAGAAGCTTCTTAGTTTGCTGTAGTGCTACTTGTTTGTTTTTGTCGCCTTTGCTCTTGGAGTCAAACCTCAAAAATCATAGTCAAGATTATGTCAAGGAGCTTACCCAGCTGTGTCTTCTGGGAGTTTTATGATTCCAGGTCTCATGTTAAAGCCTTGAAGCCAGTTTGAGTTAATTGTTGTGTATTGTGTAAGATAGTGGTCTAATTTCATTCTTTCACATGTGGCTGCCCAGTGGTGAACTTGAGAGAGTAGTCTCATTAGAGTCATAGGGGCAGAATCCAAGTTTCGTGGAGTCAGGGGGTGGGCAGGTGGTGAAGCAGCCCAAGTGTCGAGTGTAATTGTGCTTTTGGGAACTTTGTTAATGAAAAGGAGAAAAGTGAATTAGGTAAAAGGGGGAAAACAGGAAAAAACAATAGTTTTATATATTTATTTTTAGGATGGAGACCCAAACATGATTCTAGGTTGGGGCAAAGAAACAGTGTAAGAGAAAATAGGGGTAGAAATATTTAAAACAAATTCATGATTGAACACCTTTCTGTTATCTCAAAGAAAAAAAGAAGTTTTTTCTGTCCTGAAACCTGTTTACTGGTTTCAGAAGAAATTCTCAGGCTTTTCCTAATCAAATGCTATTTCCATACATTGTGGCTTAGAAATTAGCTTACACCCAAGTCTGATTTTATCTTAATGAAATGAGGAAGTAACCATAGTATTGATTTTGGACCTTACATGTTTGCTTCATTTCATTATAGTGAGTCATCATTAGCATAGCTTTGGAATAAACTTATTTAGTGACATTTTCTTTCTAGTTAAAATTTTATATATTTCCCTGTTCACAGACTGCAACCACATTTGAAAGGCAATTTCTGGGAATTCTCTAGTGCTGGTGTCTAAAAAAAGTTGTTAACATTTTTTTTAGAAAACCTGTTAACATTTTATCTTCTATTGTTATCTTTTGAGGCCAGTTCAGGGTCCCATAAGGTTTTGTTTTTGTTTTGTGGTTTGTTTGTTTGCTTGTTTTAAGTATCACCTCTGTGTACCATCCTGGACACGAAAGTCTCTGCATTTTGGTCATTTCTTATGGGATAGAATGACTTTCAGAAAGCTCAAATGACTGTCTTCCTTGGAGTGTCCTATAGACATCACTATTTTCTCTGCATCCAAGGCAGAGACAGTTTTAGAAATAACAGCCCCAGAAACATAGAAAAGATTGTTCATAGTCCCTGCAAAAGAAAATAATTGGTTCCAAAATTTGCTTATAGGCTAAATTAGTAAAGAACCTTTTATAAGCAACCATAAATTTCCTTTACAATTTCTATTAATGCATTTCTATTCATGGAAAAATTAACTCAGTCATTAAGTTACTAATACAGATGGTAAGCATTTGTAATTATATACGACTGAGCACTATAAGCTCTCTCATTATACTAATATAGTGTAAGCCTTCGTGAAGCCACTAGGAATTCAGTAATACCTGCAATATTAGCTCTTGCCAGTTCCTCATTTGAGAAACTGTATATTAGTGCCAACTGATAGTAAACCAAAATGAATCTGAGAGTAATTTTTATTAAGGTCACCCATATAAAACCAGCATACAAAAAAAAAAAAAGAAGATACTTAAAATACTTACTGCAGTTTTTCTAACTCACCTACTCTGACCCCCCTGGGGTTTCCTTCCACGTGAGGAATGGTATCAGACCTGTCAAGCAATGCAGTGTGATGCATAAATCACGGAGCTTACACTGACTGTGGTCACAGTCAGCAGGAGATACCATGGTGGGTTTCTGCCACTCAAGAAATCTCCCAGCCCACATGCTCAGTATAGTCCTTCTCTGTTCAATCCCTAACCGCATTCTTTCACTGCCACCCAGATCTCTCCCCTCTTCCATCTCGTCCCCAGAACTCCCTTCAAAATAGCACTCACTAGATCGTGTTGCCGTGACTTTTATTTTAATTCACTTCTTTTGCCTGAGGTTTTCCTCATATTTATATCATTATCATTATTTTAAGAATTACCAAAATAGCCAGAATAGAGCCTTCACAGCAGTTTTCCTATTTTGTCACATTTCAACTATGTCACTGGCTCATTTCACTCCCAATCCCAAAAATGTAAGCATTCTACATTCTTCTCCTCCTTATCTGTATCTCCAAATCAGTCCTGATGGCCTGTGCATGTTGTTTTGAATTCACTACGTACTATCACTGTAGCAGATAAACCTCCTCTGATACTGTAGAGTTCCCTTTCAATAATTTATGCTTGTGAAAATACCCAAGGGAGAGTATATTTTTTAATATATTCTGTAACACACAGCAAAAGTTCACTAAAGCCCCATCTTTCTTGCACTCAGTATCGTTTATTTGTAAGGCAGCTCCAGACACTTATAAAATGTCCCAGGAGTTTATCGAAACAAGAGAATCATTTTACCCAGGGACTCAGGAATTGTATCATAGAAAAATCTTCTGAGTGAAGTCTGGATTCATAACATTTTGTTCTTTACACAGTGCTATATATATATAATATATATATAAGTAGTATAATAAATAGTTATATATTATATATGTAATTTATCTATATGACATATAGATAAATTAAATATTTAATTTTGGGGCACCTGGGTGGCTCAGTCAGTTAGGTGTCCAACTCTTGATCTCAGCTTAGGTCTTGATCTCAGGGTTGTGAGTTCAAACCCCACATTGGGCTCCACGCCAGGCATTAAAGCCTACTTAAAAAGAGAGAGAGAAAGAAATTAGACTTGAGCCCAAGCCTTCTGAGCCTAAAGTTTGCTCCCTGTCCAGTAGACTGTGTAGATGAGGTTGAATGGTAGGAAAAGGATAGAGCACATTTGGGAGGCACCTCAAGGGAGAGAGGCTGTTGTTTTTTACACATGTTTTTAGACTGTTCAGAAAGAACAAAAAAAAAGTCATTTTGTTCAAAAATAAAGTATTTTGAAAGAACAGGTAACCTACTGACTTGGTTACTTGCCCCCTTTTTTGATTCTTAAGGTCTAATTTTTAATTCATTTTTTTATTCTTACACAACGCAAGTGTCTTATTCAGAAAGGATACCTGAGTGATAACTTTTTGCTTTGCTTTGCTTTGTTGTTGTTTTGGGTTTTTTTAGTCCTTGCACATCTGACAGAATATCCTTTTTTCCTTCAGACACGATGCGTAGTTTGGGCTAGGTATAGAATCCACAGTTCACATCTGCTTATTAGTTCTGTAAAGTTAACCCCTTTTCCCTTTGTTTTTAAGAGTTGTAGAGAACATATATTCATTCCTACGTACATAACTTGATTTTAAGTACATGCGTTCATGAAGGATTCCACCTTATTGAAATAGGGAAGCTTTTTGTAGTTTTCTTTTTTTTTCCTCAATTAAAGATTTGATTTATTCAAGTACCCGAAAACATTCTACAGTGGAAACTGTTATTAGACTCCATGGCCCACGCACATACTGCCACACTGTTTTCAGAAGACTTGAAATGCCACTGATAGTTTAAAAACTGTACACCTGGTGGAGAAATGAGGAAGACAACTTAATGTTTCATCTGGATCCAGAGGTGCATCAGATTAAATGACCACTCCCATTAGCAAACAGGTGTTTCATGATGATAACCAAGAAGAAATGGTTGGTGATGGACAATTCAGAGATGCTTCCCCAAAAGTCAGATGGTTCTTTAAAAAGTTTCAGATCACAGCCCTTGCAGAAAACACTGATGCCCAACACACTGAATCTCAGTCCAGGAAACCTGGGTCTTTCTTCAGGTTCCACGTGGCTGGGGTGCCCCTACAATCATGTTTCCATGCTGTAACTATGAGGCTCCTTTATACCGGACAGAGAGCGGTGGGGTCTGTACACCATCAGTCATCGCGGATGGCAGCGTAAAAAATGATCCAAATGACCACGAACAAAGCAAAAGATACCATAAACCCTTCTTTTGTGAGCTCCCATGTGCCACCATATTCTTCCTCACCTGTCTGTAGGTAGTTGTTGAAGCAGAAGTACAGGACTCCTGCATTGATCAGGCAGAATTCTGCTATTCCCAGGAAACCCCGCAATGCTCGCACTCCCCAAATGACACCTAGAACCACAGAGATGATCTGTCAGAACCAGTAGATCACATCTAAAAATTCATCCTTGTCCTCCCAGGCCGCATTGCTCCACAGCACCTTGCTCCAGACGGAGACTTTGAGGGCCCCGTTGGCCAGCTGTGGCTGAGGCAGCTCCTTTTTTTTTTTTTAAGTTTTGTGTAGTTTTCATTAAATTTTCCCAAACTATCCTGGGTATTCTTAAATTTGTAGTATAAGGTCTTTCCTTAGATTAGGAATGGGTTTTTTCTGTTACTTCATTTTTTTTTATTGTGCTTTCTTCATCTGTACTGTCCTTTCTAGAAGGTAGGGAACTAATGCTATGTAGAATGTGTATATTTACAGCAAAATAAATTAATTTTCTTGGATGATAAACTATTCTTGTCAAAAATACTTATTTTGATACATGGGAATCATGAAATTTTAGCATCTAGTTTAACACTTATTCCTAAATGAAGAAGTTGAAGCCCCAGTAGTTTAAATGATTAGTCACAACTCACCTAGTTTAATAGAAAACACCTTGGTTCTCTATCCTTTGCTCTTTCCATATATCAAACTGCTTTTCTTTCACTGGCTCTTAAACTGAGAAGTTATAAATAGAAAAACTATATGTTAACTGACAGGTGAACTGGGTGCTAGTCTTCCTTTTTTATATTATTCAAATGGTTTCTATTAAGTGTTTAGAAATGTGATCAAAAAGTATATAGAAAAAATAATCTATGACTATATGGGAACTTAAAAAATACATGTCTCTTTAGGTGAACATAAATTCATATTTTACTCATAAAAACTACTCAGTTATACTATAAAAATTGGCATAATTTTGCATACTTTTTTTTAAAATGACTTTTCTTGTTAGGACATCTGCTAAGTCACTGAATGACAATCTTTCTTTTTCTTTTTTTTTTTTTTAAGATTTTTGTTTATTTGAGAGAGACACAGTGAGAGAGGGAACACAAGCAGGGGGAGTGGGAGAGGAAGAAGCAGGCTTCCCACAGAACAGGGAGCCCGATGCGGGGCTTGATCCCAGGACCCTGGGATCATGACCTGAGCCGAAGGCAGATGCTTAACGACTGAGCCACCCAGGCGCCATGGCAATCTTTCTTGCATGAAGCTACAAAGATTTTTTTTTTAATATATTCAGCAGATTATTAACAAGTATTCATTTATTTGGGGACCTACTGTATGTCAAGTAGCAGTGTGTGTTTCTAAGTGAAATTTCTCATCAGAACAGTTCTGGAGTGGGGAGCCTGGGTGGCTCAGTTGGTTGAGCATCCGGCTCCTGATTTTGGCTCAGGTCATGATCTCAGGGTTGTGGGATTGAGCCCCCACATCAGGCTCTATGCTCAGCAGGGAGTCTGCTTGAGATTCTCTCCCTCTCCGGGGTTCTGGGTGGCTCAGTTGGTTAAGTGACTGCCTTCAGCTCAGATCATAATCCTGAAGTCCCAGGATCGAGTCCCACATCGGGCTCCTTGCTCAACGGGGAGTCTGCTTCTCCCTCTGATCCGCTCCCCTCTCATGCTCTCTCACTCTCAAATAAATAAATAAAATCTTAAAAAAAAAAAAAAGGATTCTCTCCCTCTCCTTCTGCACCTCCCCCACCCACTCCTGCTTGCGCTGTCTCTCTCAAATAAATAAAATCTTGAAAAAAAAAAATTCTGAGCAGTGAACAGTGAGCTGTTGACAAACTTGCCTGCATTAAAGCATGTCCTTTTCTCTTTCCTTTCTCATGATGAAAGAGGAGCCCCTTCTTCTGTCAAGGGCCAGTAACCCCCAACTATTGTCCATTTCATATCCGCTCTGACATTCTGAGAGATGGGTCCTCTCTGGTGCCATTATTCATACCTCCTCAAATCTTTGACTTTTTCTCTTTAGTGGTTCTTTCCTATCAGTGCTAAAACATGCTTAAGTCTCCTGCATGTTAGTTGAAATCTTCTTTCTACCCCATGTCCCCATCCGACTGCCACCTTCGTCTTCTCCACTTTATTACTAGTGTCTCTACCTCCTATAGTAATCTGCCTTCCACTCTCACCTTTGCACTGAAACTATACTTGCCAGTGTTATCAGTGACTTCATTGTTGCTGCTTTTTCATCATTATCTTACCTGCCCACTCTGCCACATTGGATATTCTGGGGCAACGCCTTCTTAAAAATCTTTTCCTTGGTCTCAGTGACAAACAGGATCTCCTTTGCTTCTCCATTTACCCTTTGGTCTCCTTCACCTGCCCCCTTCTCCTCCCATACCTTACATATCAGCGTTCCCTAGAGTTCCAGACTCTACCCTCTTCCCTTCCTACTCTACCCACTCTCCCTAAATGGCCTTAGCCATTCCCATGATCTCAGTGACCATTAACATGCAGAAGACTTAACATTTGTATTTTGAGCCCTGCCCTCTTTCTGAGTTCTAGGTCTCTGTATCCGTCTACCTACTGGACATTTCCAAAGGAGGGACTCTCAGGCTCCTCAACCTCAAAATGTCCAAACTCTGGATCATCGTTTCCTACATTGTCTAACACTACCAGCAGAATGAATGAATGAATGAATGAATGAATGAATGAATGAAAATCTCCTGGGCTCAATTTTTTCCACTGAATGATAGTACTGTCCACCCAGTTACACAAGCCAAAAATGCCTCTAGAATGCGAGAGATTCATGTATGCTTAGTGTTGTAATTAAAAAGTGACAGTTTTTACAGATCTCATTTATCCTTGGAGTTTTAAAATATTTATTTTTGTTTCAGTTCCCAAAGGTTCATTTTCTCACGAATCTTTATCTCTTAGAAAATAGAAACCTCCATTGACTGTTGAAGAAAATTCCCTACTTACAAATTTAATCATTATTTCTCTCTGGGCGGCAAATGTAAGTAGATGTAGAACTACTTACATTCTTAATAATAGCAACTTCTAACATTTACTATTGAGATCCACTATAAGGCACTGTTCCAAACACTGTGTGTAATAATTCACTTAGTTTCCAAAAACTCCCTTGAGGTATAGGTACTGTTACTACCCCTGTTTCGTGGAGGAGGAAACAGAAGTGCAGAGAGGTTAGGAAGTGTGTCCAGTGTGAGAGCCAGCAAGTAGCAGAGGCAGGATTTGAACCCAAGCAGACTGGCTCTGGATACAAGCACTTCACCTCCCTGCAGTAATGTTGTCTGGCAAAACAGCTTGCATTCCTCACAGCAGTTTTTGATCACTGTTTCTGAAAAGTTAAAAATACTTCAAATTACCAAGACATGGCATAATTTTAAATATATGTGTAGAGTATACATATGCAAGTTATTCTTAGAATATTAAATAATGCAGTTTGCTGGTACAGTAAGTTACAAAAAATGGATCCATAATTTTCACTTTATATTAATTTTTTAAAGACTTTTTAGATTTTTCTTTAACTCTTGAAGGATAAACAGTGGCCATAGCAACATTTATCTTCTTTTAAGTCCTTTGCTTATGTATTTCACAATCAGCAACTTTATCATTTATCTTAGAAATACTTGACTTTCCACAGTATCAACGCAAATCCTATTCTCTTGCTTTGTTTCTTGAAAGTGGTTAAGCAACCGTATAAAACTCATAGGAAATTAATGACTCACATAACGGAAAACATTACTAAATGTGACTTTTGTCTCAGCTGCCAAGTAGTCTGAGTTTGTTTCCATGGTAACCCATCCGTATAACACACTGTCACGAACTAGCTTGGCCACTTTGTTTGTGTAGTTTGGACAGCTTTCTGTCAGCTGTGTGTCTATGCATGTATATTTGCGTGCGTGTATACACATTAAAGATTATCACAAAAAAATTCTGAGTAATTGCCTTGGGCATACAAAATTTTTCCTTTATTTAAAGAAATTGTTGACTACTTCAGGGCTATTACTCTGATGATGTAAAATCGAAAAGATTGCCTAAATTATCATATCTTTTTCTACTTGAATTCCTTTTAAGAAAGGACATAGCTATTTTTAAGCTTATAAATTTTTAAAATTTGTTTCAAGTATCAGTTCATTTGAAATATGGGTAATCATAGAAGCATCTGCCAGAGACAAGGCAGAAATAAAAAGGAAAGTAGGACTGTGTCCTGGGAGATGAGGACTGAATGGAATGATGGAGGAAGCCAACTCGGCCGGTTCTTGCCTGCCCCTTTCCTGGGTGGCAGTACTCTAGGATACAGAATGGCAGACACAGAGGCATTCAGGGAACCAAGGTAGACCGCGTCATACGTGACACCAGGCTTTCACCTGGAGGCTGAGTTGGGGAATGATTTCTAGAGGAGGTCATGACTAAACTAAGTGAGTAAGAATTAAATTGGTAAATCTAGGAAGTTGAAAGGGAGAGTAGACAGCATACAGAGGAAAGAAAACCTCATGAACAAGGCATACAAATGAGGTATAGTGTGAAGTAAATTGGGACTGACAAGCAGTATAAGACAGAAAGGGTCAAGAGACTAAAGATAAGCAGGGACCTAATCATGGCCAAGATATGGGGAAGTGGTGAAGGATTTTATTATTTTTTTAAAGATTTACTTATTTATTTTGGCGGGGGGAGAGCCAGAGGGAGAGGGGGAGATACTCTCAAGCAGACTCTGCGCTGAACACAGAGCCAATCTCAGGGCTCAATCGCACAACCCTGAGATCAGGAACTGAACCAAAACCAAGAGTCAGACACTTAACTGAGCCACTCCACCCAGGTGCCCTGTCAGTGGAGGATTTTAAACAGAGGAATGACATTTTTGAAATTTGTATTTTAGAAGGAGCTCTCTGGTAGCAATGAGAAAGGTAGATTTGAGTGAGGACCATTTAGGAGGCTGTTGCCATATTTCAAGGAAGAGCTATTGAGGGACTGAATTAGGGTAGTGGTGCTAGACACAGAAAAGGGGTTGATTTAGGAAAAATTGTGAAGTAGCATAGGCAGGAATCAGTAGCTGGGACTTTTATTTGTGACTAATGCATAACATTTATTCATTCAGTCAACAAATATTTATCTGGTGTTTACTGTGGTTGGCAGTGTATTGTCCAGAGTGTTTTTCTGGGCTCTTATTTTTGCCTTCATCATTTCTGAGTTTCTACTCCAGTAAGGATTCTTTGTTGTGTGACACCATGAGTTAATTAATGATCATATACACTTTTCATAGCCTTAGTTCATCCCAACCTGATCTCTTGGCTCATTAGACTTTCTTACTCTCACATAAGAACCTGTTCCAGAGTCTTAGCTTATATGTCAGTCTGCTACTTGAGAGAAATATTCATGTGTCTGGATAGTGTCTTAATTCCCTGCAAGTGGATCTGAGCTTATTTGTGGCTTCATTGGGTGGGGCTGTACAGGTCATGAAAAATATGTACAATATATACAAAAATATGCACAAAACATTTCATCCATAATATTTGATTTTATCTTTTAGCTTTATTGAAGTATAATTGACAATTTAATTATATATGCTTAAGATGTACAGCTTGATGGGGTGCCTGGGTGGCTCAGTCAGTTGGATGTCCAACTCTTGATTTCAGCTCAGGTCATGATCTTAGGGTCCTGGGATCAAGCCCCACATTGGGCTCCGCACTCAGTGGGGAGGCAGCTTGAGATTTGCCCTCTCCCTCTGCCACTCCCCCCACTTATGCATGCACTCTCACTCTCTTGCACTTTCTCTCACAGAAATAAATAAATCTTAAAAAGAAAATGATGTACAACTTGAGATGTTTAGATTTATGTATGCATTGTAAAAGGATGACCACAATCAAACTAACATATTCATCACCTCACATAATTACCTGTTTTTTTCTGGTGAGAATATTTAAGATCTACTCTTTTAGCAAATTAGAAATACACAATACAGTTGTTAACTACAGTCACCATGCTGTACATTAGATCTCCAGAACTTACTCATCTTGCCTAACTGAATTCGGTACCCTTTGGCCAACATCTTCCCCATTTCCCCACTTTCTAACTCCTGGCTGCCACCCTCCTACTCATTGAGTTCCACTATTTTAGATTCCACATATAAGTGAGGTCATGCAATATTTGTCTTTCTGTGTTTGACTTACTTCACTTCACATAATGTCCTCCACCCTTACCCATATTACCACATTTACTTCTTTTTTGTGGCTGAATAACATTCCTGTGTGTGTGTGTGTGTGTGTGTGTGTGTGTGTGTCAGTCACACATTTCTTCAGTCATCCCTCAATAGACACTTAGGTTGTGTCCATATCTCAGCTATTATGAACAATGCTGCAGTGAACATGGGCGCGGAAATATCTCTTCAAATGTCAATTTCATTTCCTTTGGATATGAACCCAGAAGTGGGATTGCTGGATCATATGGTTAATTCTATTTTTAATTTTTAAGGAAACTCCATACGGTTTTTCATAATGGCTATACCAATTTATATTCCCATCAACCATGTGAGAGAGTTTTTTTCCACATTCTTTTTTTTTATAGATTTTATTTATTTACTTTTGAGAGCAAGAGAGGGGCTGAGAGAGAAGCAGACAACCCACTGAGCAGGGAGCCCAGTAGAGGGCTCCATCACAGGACCCTGAGATGATGACCTGAGCCAAAGGCAGATGCTTAACCAACTAAGCCACCCAGGGACCCTTTTTTCCACATTCTAACCAACACTTGCTTTTTTTTTTTTGTCTTTTTGATAATAGCCACTCTAATAGGTGTGAAGTCATATCTCATTGTGGTTTTGATTTGCATTTCCCTAATGATTAGTGATTACAATCATATATCTGTTGGCCTTATATCTTCACTTGAGAAATGTCTATTCAAATGTTTTTGCTCATTTTTTAATTGTGTTGTATGGAGGTTTTTTTGTTTTTGCCATTGAGCTGTTTGAGTTTCTTATATATTTGAGACATTAACCTCTCATCAGATATATGGTGGGAGAATATTTTCTCCCATTCCATAAGTTGCCTTTTCATTCTGTTGATCATTTCCTTTGCTCTGCAGAAGCTTTTTAGTTTGATGCAGTCACTTACCTATTTTTGCTTTTGTTGCCTGTGCTTTTGGCATTATACCCAAAAAAATCATTCCCCAGAACAATGTCAAGAAGCTTTTTCTCTCTTTTTTCTAGTAGTTTTGCAGTTTTAGGTCTTATGTTTAAGTTTTTAAATCCATTTTGTGTTGATTTCTGTATATAATATGAGTCCAATTTCATTTTTCCATTATGAATAACCAGTTTTCCTAGCACGACTGTCCTTTTTCCATTATGTTTTCTTGACACTTTTATCAAAGATCAGCTGAGTGTAAGTGGGTGGAATTATTCCTGAGCTCTCTGTTCTGTTCCACTGGTCTGTATTTCTGAGGGTTTTTTTTTCCCAATACCATACTGTTTTTATTGCTGTGACTTTGTAATACATTTTGAAATCAGAAAATGTGATACCTCCAGCCTTGTTCTTCTTCCTCAAGATTGCTTTGGGGTCTTTGTGGTTATACAGGAATTTTGGGATTGTTTTTTTCTAGTTCTGTAAAGAATTGCACTGGGATTTTGATAGGGATTGCATTAAATCTGTAGATCACTTTGGGTAGTATGGACCTTTTAACAATATTAATTCCTCCAATCCATAGGATGCCTTCCCATTTATTTGTATCTTCATTACTTTCCTTCATCAATGTTTTATAATTTTCAGTGTACAAGTCTTTCACCTCTTTGATTAAATTTATTTCTAGGTATTTTATTCTTTTTGTTGCTATTGTGAATGGGATTGTTTCCTTAATTTCTTTTTCAGGTAGTTCATTGTTCATGTATAGAAACACCACAGATTTTTTTTTTCTTCTTTAAGTTTTTTTATTGTTAGCTTAATCACCATACATTACATCATTAGTTGTTGATGTAGTGTTCCATGATTCATTGTTTGTGTATAACACCCAGTGCTCCATGCAGAACGTGCCCTCTTTAATACCCGTCACCAGGCTAACCAATCCCCGCCCTCCCCTCTAGAACCCTGTTTGTTTTTCAGAGTCCATCGTCTCTCATGGTTCATCTCCCCCTCCGATTTCCCCCCCTTCATTCTTCCCCTCCTGCTATCTTCTTCCCCTCCTGCTATCTTCTTCTTCTTCTTCTTCTTCCTTCTTCCTTCTTTCTTCTTTCTTCTTTCTTCTTCTTCTTTCTTCTTTCTTCTTCTTTTCTTCTTCCTTCTTCTTCTTCCTTCTTCTTCTTCCTTCTTCTTCTTCCTCTTCTTTTCTTAACATATATTGCATTATTTGTTTCAGAGGTACAGATCTCTGATTCAACAGTTTTGCACAATCCACAGCACTCACCATAGCACATACCCTCCCCAATGTCTATCACCCAGCCACCCCATCCATCCCACCCCACCCCCACTCCAGCAACTCTCAGTTTGTTTCCTGAGATTAAGAATTCCTCATATAAGTGAGGTCATATGATACGTCTTTCTCTGATTGATTTATTTCACTCAGCATAATACCCTCCAGTTCCATCCACGTCGTTGCAAATGGCAAGATCTCATTCCTTTTTTTTTTTTTTAAGATTTTATTTATTTATTTGACAGAGACAGTGAGAGCAGGAACACAAGCAGGGGGAGTGGGAGAGAGAGAAGCAGGCTTCCCGCTGAGCAGGGAGCCCAGTGTGGGACTCGATCCCAGGACCCTGGTATCATGACCTGAGCCGAAGGCAGACGCTTAACGACTGAGCCACCCAGGCGCCCAAGATCTCGTTCCTTTTGATGGCTGCATAATATTCCATTGTGTATATATACCACTTCTTCTTTATCCATTCGTCTGTCGATGGACATCTTGGCTCTTTCCAGAGTTTGGCTATTGTGGACATTGCTGCTATAAACATCGGGGTGCACATACCCCTTCGGATCCCTACATTTGTATCTTTGGGGTAAATACCCAGTAGTGCAATTACTAAATCGTATGGTAGCTCTATTTTCAACTTTTTGAGGAACCTCCATACTGTTTTCCAGAGTGGTTGCACCAGCTTGCATTCCCACCAACAGTGTAGGAGGGTTCCCCTTTCTCTGCATCCCCACCAACATCTGTCGTTTCCTGACTTGTTAATTTTAGCCATTCTGACGGGTGTGAGGTGGTATCTCATTGAGGTTTTGATTTGGATTTCCCTGATGCTGAGCGATGTTGAGCACTTTTTCATGTGTCTGTTGGCCATTTGGATGTCTTCTTTGGAAAAATGTCTGTTCATGTCCTCTGCCCATTTCTTGATTGGATTATTTGTTCTTTGGGTGTTGAGTTTGATAAGTTCTTTATAGATTTTGGATACTAACCCTTTATCTGATATGTCATTTACAAATATCTTCTCCCATTCTGTCAGTTGTCTTTTGGTTTTGTGAACTGTTTCTTTTGCTATGCAAAAACTTTTTATCTTGATGAAATCCCAATAGTTCATTTTTGCCCTTGCTTCCCTTGCCTTTGGCAGTGTTTCTAGGAAGAAGTTGCTGCAGCTGAGGTCGAAGAGGTTGCTGCCTGTGTTCTCCTTTAGGATTTTGATGGACTCCTGTCTCACGTTTAGGTCTTTCAACCATTTGGAGTCTATTTTTGTGTGTGGTGTAAGGAAATGGTCCAGTCTCATTCTTCTGCATGTGGCTGTCCAATTTTCCCAACACCATTTGTTGAAGAGACTTTTTTCCATTGGACATTCTTTCCTGCTTTGTCAAAGATTAGTTGACCATAGAGTTGAGCGTCCATTTCTGGGCTCTCTATTCTGTTCCATTGATCGATGTGTCTGTTTTTGTGCCAGTACCATACTGTCTTGATGATGACAGCTTTGTAATAGAGCTGGAAGTCCGGAATTGTGATGCCGCCAGCTTTGCTTTTCTTTTTCAACATTCCTCTGGCTATTCGGGGTCTCTTCTTCTGGGATCCCAATTATTGTGATGTTGTTTTGTCTTATGGTATTGCTTATCTCTCGAATTCTGCCCTCATGATGCAGTAGTTTATCTCTCTTTTTCTCAGCTTCTTTATTTTCCATCATTTGGTCTTCTATATCGCTGATTCTCTCTTCTGCCTCATTTATCCTAGCAGTCAGTGCCCCCATTTTTTATTGCACTTCATTAATAGCCTTTTGATTTCCACTTGGTTAGATTTTAGTTCTTTTATTTCTCCAGAAAGGGTTTCTCTAATAACTTCCATGCTTTTTTCAAGCCCAGCTAGTATCTTTAAAATGATTCTGAACTCTAGGTCCGACATTGTACTAATGTCCGTATTGAGTAGGTCCCTGGCAGACGGTACTGCCTCTTGTTCTTTTTGTTGAGGTGATTTTTTCCGTCTTGTCATTTTGTCCAGAGGAGACTAGATGAATGAGAGAACAAAATGCTAACATGGTAACAACATCCCCAGAAAATATACGCTAAACAAATCAGAAAAGACCTGAAAACAGGGGAAAAGAAAGGGAAAGAAAGAAAAAAGAGGAAAAAAAAGAAAAAGATAAAAACAAAAACAGAACAAAACAAAACAAAAAAAAAACAGAATATGATCAAATATAATCAGGCTGGTGCATAGATCAGTGCCACACACTAGATTTTGGGTGTATTTTGGTCTGTTAGAAGAAAGTGCCTCCCAAAATTTTAAAGAAAGAAAGACTTATATATGTATAAAATAAGGGTTGATACGATGAAGGAATGGAATATGACTGTAAAGATGAAAATTATAAAAAATTATACAAAAGGAATTGATAAGATAAGTTGTTTGAAAAAAAGAAAGAAGAGGATTTAAAAAAAAAGAAAGAAAAAAAAAGGGGAGAGAATGTGATCAGGCAGGAGACTAGAACAAAGCCATACACTAGAGATTTGGGTATATTTTGATCTGTTAGAAGAAACTGTATCTCAAAATTTTAAAGAGAGAACAACTTATACATATATGCCAAAAATAAGGGTAACTACTATGAAGGGATAGAATATGACTCTAAAAATGAAAAATAAAAATGTTTTTTTAAAAAAGGGATTGATAAGATTTTGGTTGAAAAAGGGAAAAAAATTCAAAAAAAAAGTTAAAAAAAATTAACTTTGAAAGACTAAAGAATCATGGTAAAAAAGCCATGAATTCTATGTGCAGTATTCCCCTAGCGCTGGAGTTCTGCCGTTCTCATTGATCAGTAAACTTGGTCTTGGCTGGCTGTTCCTGCTGATCTTCTGGGTGAGGGGCCTGTTGCCGTGATTCACAAATGTCTTTGCCGGAGGCGGAATTGCCCCGCCCTTGTGGTCAGGGCTAAGTAATCTGCTGGGGTTTGCTCTCGGGAGCTTTTGTTCCCTGCAAGCTTTCTGTACAGCTTTGGAGGATGAGAGTAAAAATGGCGGCCTCCCATTCCCCACTGGGGAGGAGCTGAGAACTCAGGGCCCCTCTCCTCAGTGTGCCCCCAGAGAAAAGCAGTCAATCACTCCTGTCTCCCTGGTCTCTGGCCGCACTCCGTGCACACCCAGCTTGTGACCAAGCGTTTCTATTCTGCCACCCAACTAGATGTGGAGTCTCCAAACCCAGCAGGTCCCTGCGGTGCACTCCTGCGCCACTCCTCCTGGGGGAGGAAGGGGAGTCTCCCCAGATCTGCCACTTGTGGGGTCCCTGCTGGAGGAGAGGTGGCCCAACTGGGCCGCGGATCACGGTTTATGGCAACCCCAAGCTGAGAGCCTGCGCCTCGGCTCCATCTCTGCGGCCGGCTTCCCTGCTCCAATACCTGGGAGCTGTGCCGCACTCAGGCACCCCTGGTCTTTCTGTGACCCCGAGGGTCCTGAGAACACACTGTCCCGCGAGGGTTCCACCCCCCCACTTAGCCGCTGGAGCGACGTCCCTCAGCGGAGCCAACTTCTAAAAGTTCTGATTTTGTGCTCTGCTGTTCTATCACTTGCCAGAAGCAGCCTACGGAGGCCCCCTCCCCCACCATCTATCCTCCCGAATATCGCCTCGGATTCACTTCTCCGCATGTCCTACCTTCCAGAAAGGGGTCGCTTTTCTGTTCAGAGAGTTGTTGCTATTCTTTTCTTCGATCTCCTGTTGAGTTCGTAGGTGTTCAGAATGGTTTGATCCCTATCCAGCTGAATTCCTGAAACCAGACGAAATCTAGGTCTCCTACTCCTCCACCATCTTGCTCCACCCCCCCTTCCAGAAAAAGATTTTTTTTTATTTTGATTTTGTATCCTGTAACTTTACTGAATGTGTTTATTCTGACAGGTTTTTTTTTGGGGGGAGGCATCTTTAGGGCTTTATATATATATATGATCAATTTGTCTGCAAATAGAGCTAATGTTACTTCTTTCTTTCTGATTTGGATGCTTTTATTTCTTTTCTTGACTTATTGCTCTGGCTAGGATTTCCAGTACTATATTGAATAGAAGTGGTTAGAGAGGGCATCCTTGTATTGCACTAGATCTTAGAGGAAGAGCTTTCAGGTTTTCCTCTGGTTCTCTTTGTCCTTGCTAGATGATGCCTTAAATAGATTATGATGTTAGCTGGGGGCTTTTCATATATGGTCTTTACTGTATTGAGGTAAGCTGCTGCTATACCAATTTTGTTGAAAGTCTTTATTATGAGTGGATGCTGCAGAAAAAGCATGCCACATTTCATCTATTCAGATGATCATGTGGTTTTCTTTTTTTTTTAATTTTATTTTTTTATTTGACAGAGAGAATGAGAGTGAGAGAGAGAACAAGCAGGGGGAGTGGCAGACAGAGGGAGAAGCAGACTCCCCTATCTTTTGGAAGAGTTTAAGAAGGATTGGTAAAAATTTTCCTTTGAGTGTTTGATAGAATTCACCCAAGAACAAAAAGGTCCCGGGCTCTTTGTGGGGGTGGTTGTTCAAAAGTTTTTGATTATTGATTCAGTCTCCTTATTTGTTATTGATCTGTTCAAGTTTTCTGTTTCTTTTTGATTCAGTTTTAGCAAATTGTATGTTTCTAGGAATTTAATTGATTTCTTCTAGATTATCTAGTTTGTTAGCATATAACTTAATAATAGTCCCTTATGATTCTTTTTATTTCTGAAGCATCTGTTTTAATGTCCCTTTTTCCTTTTTTTTTTAAAGATTTTATTTATTTATTTATTTGAGAGAGAGAATGAGATAGAGAAAGCGTGAGGCGGGGAGGGTCAAAGGGAGAAGCAGACTCCCTGCTGAGCAGGGAGCCAGATGAGGGACCCAATCCCGGGACTCCAGGATCATGACCTGAGCCAAAGACAGTCACTTAACCAACTGAGCCACCCAGGCACCCGGTGTCTCTTTTTTCATTTCTGATTGTCTTCACTCTTTTTTTCTTAGACTAGCTATGAGTTCCTTGATTTTTGTTGTTGTTGTTGTTGTTGTTGTTTCAAAAAGTCAACTCTTGGGGCACCTGGGTGGCTTCACCTTGGGTCGTGATCCCAGGGTCCTGGGATTGAGCCCCGCATCAGGCTCCCTGCTCAGTGGGGAGCCTCTTTCTCCCTCTCCCTTTGCAGCTCCCCCTGCTTGTGCTCGCTCTTGCTCTCTCTCTCTCTCTCTCTCAAGTAAATGGATAAAATCTTTAAAAAAAAAAAAGAATATCAAGCCCATGTTTTTTATTTCTGTGAGTACTTTTTAGTTCCTTATATGTTCTGTTTTATAGCATCCTATTTCTTTGTGGTAGATGCAATTTCTGTCTCTCTCAGACTCTTTTTTTCTTCTTCCAGCATAGACTCTGTTTTTTTAAATTTGCCTTTTTGCTATTCATTTTGTTCTCAGTTTGTTCATATTAAGAGACCTTCTTCAAGTGTTACTCATATTTAACTGTGAGGCAGTTAAAGTTGCTTAGAGGCTTTGTGCATGTAGAGAGTGTTCATTGATTCAGGGTTTTACTGTAGATTGAGCTGGCAGAGTCATTTTGTAACCCCCAACATTCGTCTCATTAGAGCTTTTTGGGGGGGTCTTGGTTGGATTCCCCAGAGAATGTTCTTCTTACAACTTCTTAAAGAATATATCCCGAGAAGCCAGATGAGGGGAAGAAGGTTGGAAGTCTTAGCATTCAGTAAGTCAATCTTTCATCCAGTGTCCACCCTGCCCCCCCACCCAGTATGGTCATTCCATTTTCAATACCTGCCCTCAGGTCAGGTAATACAGAGATCCCTCTGTTGTACCTCATCAGGAGAATAAATCTTCTGCAGGAGTCAGAAAGATCTGAGGGCCTCCTTCTAAAAGAGTTTTCAATCAGTTCTTCTGCCATTTGTCCCTCCTTCGTTCCACTTAATGCTAATTTAAGATACCTGCTCTTGGCTTTCACCATTACCAGCTTAATGTTCAGCTTTCTTTGATTTGCTAAATCATTATCACTTGTTAATCCCTGGCCATTTATTTTTGTCTCCTCTCTGGTTCTCTTTGTCCTTGCCAGATGATGCCTTAAAAATTAAATAGAATGTTTGGGAGAGCAGAGGTAAGTTAATACACGCTCTCAATCTGCTATCTTTAACTAGAAGTTTTTATGTAATTTTTTTAAGTAAAATATAGGGGGTTTTTTGGTTTTGGATTTTGTTTTAAATATCTGATTCCTGATCATAGGTCAGTGATCTCAGTGACAGAAACAATGAAGTGCTTGGAAGCACAGGATGCTCCTGAAGGGTAGCCCTTCAGTATATTTGCACACCTTTTTTTAGGAGATCCAGAGGCCATGACTGATGCCTCCATCAAGTCTTGAGGCCCCTAGATGTTGAGAGGGAAACAACAATTTAAAAAATTCTAATTTTATTTTTTCCTCTTTGTTATTCTCATTATTATTCACTATTTTTTTCAAAAATTCATTTATTTGTAAGTATGCATGTTAGCTCCTGCCTATCTTGCTGGGGATGCCTCATGTTGCCTAACAAATACCTCCAGATCCATTCTTTGCCAAAGAACTCATTCTGCCTGTGTTGTGACCATACAAATAAATTACACTCCTGCTGGATTTCAAGGAAACTCCTCTAAGAACACATACATTCTAGGGGTGCCTGGGTGGCTCAGTTCATTGAGCTTCCATCTCTTGATTTTGGCTCAGGTCGTGATCTCATGGGTTTTAGCCCAGGAGGGGCTCCAGAACTCAGCTGGGAGTCTGCTTGAGATTTTCTCCCTCTACCCCTCCTCCCCTGCAACATGCTCTCTCTCTGAAATAAATCTTTATTTTTAAGATTTTATATATTTATTTGACAGAGAGAAACACAGCAAGAGAGGGAACACAAGCAGAGGGAGTAGGAGAGGGAGAAGCAGGCTCCCCGCTGAGCAGGAAGCCTGATGCCGGGCTCGATCCCAGGACCCTGGGATCATGACCTGAGCCGAAGGCAGATGCTTAACCGACTGAGCTACCCAGGAGCCCCAATAAATCTTTTTTAAAAATTAAAAAAAGAATACAGGGGTGCCTGGCTGGCTCAGTCGGTTCAGTGTCTGCCTATGGCTTGGGTTGTGATCCCAGGGTCCTGGGATCGAGTCCCGCATCAGGCTCCTTGCTCAGCGGGGAGCCTGCTTCTCCTTCTCCTCCCTGCTTGTACTCTCTCACTGTCTCTCCTCTCTCTCAAATAAATAAATAAAATCTTAAAAAAAAATAAATTAAAAAAGAATACATACATTCTCTTCACATCATAATTCATTAAATCACTAAAGTTTCCTTTTTTTTTTAGATTTTTTTTTATTTGAGAGAAAAAGCATGAGTGGGGGAGGGTCAGAGGGAGAAGCAGACTCCTCGCTCACCAGGGAGCCCCATATGGGACTGGATCCTGGGACTTAGGATCATGAACTGAGCCAAGGGCAGTCGCTTAACCAACTGAGCCACCCAGGTGCCCCAGTCACTAAAGGTTCCTAATGAAAAAAAGAGAATGGCTAAAGTTATCACTTTGAAACCTATGATAAAATACACGCCCTCCACTCCCCTTTGTGTGTCTATTTATATGTGTATAAGTGAGCATACATGTGCATACCACATACAAAGACGTACTTGATTATGGTTTTTAAATGATTTTTGGCTTTGTAATTCCTGTTCTTGGATTTCTGTGTGTTGATAGACAAATCCATAAAACCAAACTGATGGGTCGCAGTACAAATGCACTTTATTCACTGAGGCAGCTACCAGATGCCTATCACATTCACCCCATCAGTTATTCCTAACTGTCCTCAGCCTTCATCTAAATTTTCAACTCATTCATCAGCTCCTGTCATTTGATAGAAATAACCTCACCTTGGGATACCTGGGTGGCTCAGTCAGTTAAGCATCTGCCTTCGGCTCAGGTCATGATCCCAGGGTCCTGGGATCGAGCCCCACATTGGGCTCCCTGCTCGGCAGGAAGCCTGATTCTCCCTCTGCCTGCCGCTCCCCCTGCTTGTACTCTCACAGTCTTTCACTCTCTCTCTCTCTCTCTCTGGCAAATAAATAAAATATTTAAAAAAAAAAAGAAAAAGAAAGAACCTCACCTTTTATTTACCTAAGAAAATCAAAAACTATTCAGCCTGGGCTCTCTTGCCTTTCCCTTTTGGTTTCTCCAGTTTTCTCTTTATTTTCACCCATTGTCTTTCTTTTCTTCCCATGTTAGAGGAATAATTATCCTTCCGTTTTAAGGCCAAGCCCCCTACACTTATACAAAACAGTAGAGGGAACAGCAGGTACAAAGGCCTGGAAACTCGAAAGAGCAGAGGTGGTGGGGAAAATACAGATTTTCCTTTATGGACAAGTAGGCTTTTGAGTTAAACGGGCCTGGTTTGAAAGCTAGTGCTGCAACTTCCTGCCTAAATGACCTTGAGTTAACTTTTCTCCTTGCGCTTCATCTTTCTTATCTATAAACCTCCTGGGGTTGCTGTGAGATTAAATAGCATGTGGTAAGCTGACAGCAAATGGCAGCTGTTGTTGCTGTTATGGCGGGAACAGGAGTAGAGCTATAGCAGTAGTTCATTTCAGAACAAATATTTGTTCCCAGTTCTGTCCCTGGTACTAACTAAACCACAGGCCCTACAAGGTTAGGAACGCGGTCGTCCGTGTCTTCGTATCTCAGACCCTAGCATATAACCCGCACACCAAAAATAAACATGTATCATGTGCTGAATGAATGAGTAGTGAAGCTTCGATTTATATTGATTAAATTGATATGTAATTTCACTTTTTTTTAATTTAAGTTTCTGTGGATAATTAAAAGCTTCTAGAGATTTTCAGATCACATTGTTAGAAGTTTGTTTTCTTCATGTTTCCAAATACTGGCTTTTAATCTATCACTTCTGCATTAGAGACCTGAGTGAAAGAGTGTGTATGCTTTTTTAACCTATCATTAGTAGTAATTCTCTTATTTTTTTTCCCCATTCAGGGAAGTGGTGCAAGCAAACTGTGTTCACTGGAGGAAGAAGTTCTCATTTATGTGCAAAATGAGTGCAAGTGCCGCCACAGGCATCCTGGATCCTTGTATCTACAGAGTATCTGTGAGGAAGGTATAAAAATAGCTGATTACGTCTCCCCTTTCAGAAACCATAATTAGTTCCATAGTCACTGACTCACTTTATTTAGCTCTACTTCATCGTTACATGTAATGCCACTGTTATATGTAATGCCACTTCACACTTGCAGCAATAATTTGAATTACTGTGACAAATAGGACTTAAGAAAATCTGAAGTCTTGGGCACCTGGGTGGCTCAGATGGTTAAGCGTCTGCCTTCGGCTCAGGTCATGATCCCAGGGTCCTGGGATTGCGTCCCGCATCGGGCTCCCTGCTCCTTGGGAGCCTACTTCTCCCTCTGCTTCTCTCTCTTTCTCTCTCATGAATAAATAAATAAAATCTTTAAAAAAAAAAAGATTTATAAAAAAAAGAAAAAGAAAATCTGAAGTCATAAAGTATTATTCAAAAACCTTATCTCACTATCACTACCTTTAAGTATTGACCCTATTTGTATTATTTGGGGGGGCTCTATCTTTATCCTGCCATTCATTAAATTTCTTATTGTTAGGCATTATTTTAGGGACCTTACATATATTATGTCTAACAACAACCATGAAAATGGTGTTATTTTTTACAATTTCAGGAAAACTGAGGTTCAGAGAAGTTATCACTTGCCCAAATTCACATAGCTAGGAAATGGCAAAGTGGGGACTCACACAAATCTTTCTAATTCCAAGGCCCTGTTTTGTTTTTTATATCATTTCCTTTCCACGTTAGGTTGAGGCTTGTTCCCAGTAATCTACAAAGATGGTAATCTCAGGTGATCAACTTAATATATATAGAAATATGTGATCCTACTTTTTTGTGGGTGAAAAAGAAGAAATCCATTTGTCACCACTATAGGTGAATGAAACTATTGGCTTTAAATGTAATCTGTATGTTACATCTTATATACATTTTTTTAAAGATTTTATTTATTTATTTGACAGAGAGAGAGAGCACAAGCAGGGGAAGCGGCAGGCAGAAGGAGAGGGAGAAGCATATTCCCTGCTGAGCAGGGAGCCCGACATGGGGCTCCATCCCAGGACCCTGAGATCATGACCTGAGCCAAAGGCAGACGCTTAACCGACTGAGCCACCCAGGCGCCCCTCTATCTTATATACATTTTTTTAAATTATCAATATAATATGTATACATGTTCAAAAATTAAGGGAAGGACTTAGAAATGAAAAGCAGGAGTCCCTTGCCTTGTTCTTTTCCATTCCAGTCTTATGTCCTTCTTTATCAAATAAGAAGTTGTATTTTTAACTTTCTTTCTCTGCTTTTTGAGTGAATGGATAGCACTGTGTTGTGTGTGGCTATATTTTGTTATATTGATTAATCTACTCAGCTAAGATATAAATACATATATACATTTTATAGGTTTTAAGCCTTTAATGAAAATAGACCTCTAAAACAGTCTAACTTGGAGCAGCAATAATTGCATCAAGGGGACGCCTGGGTGACTCAGTCGGTTAAGTGTCTACCTTCAGCTCAGGTCATGATCCCAGGGTCCTGGGATTGAATCCAGCATCAGGCTCCTTGCTCATTGAGGAGCCTGCTTCTCCCTCTGCCTCTGCCACTCCCCCTGCTTGTGCGTGCTCTCTGTCTCTCTCGCTGTGTCTCTCTCTGACAAATAAATAAATTTTAAAAATCTTTAAAAAAATAATTTCATTAAATCTTCCCTAAAGGAAGGATAGTGCAGTGAATGTATGTATGTCATCATAGTGACCTGTGTTTGAGTTCCAGACATGCTGCTTATTAACTGTAAGACCTTAGGCAGTTCTCCTGACTTTCTAAAACTCAGTTTCTTCATCCAAGCTAAGAGTATAATTGCTTTCTCTAGAAGTTTTGAGGATTAACTGATATAATAAAGCATCCTACCTTCTCTTTCTACTTTAATTGCTGCTGTGGCTTTTATATTGAAACCTTTACTATATGGAGTTCTAGTCATAATTTTCGAAAGATGACCAGTCTTTGAATTATAATAAAAGAAAATTATAATAAAAAGAAAACCAGTTTAGAGTAAAGCATAACTGCTAATTAAATACACTGAGTTGGGGCATCTGGGCGGCTCAGTCGTTAAGCATCTGCCTTCGGCTCAGGTCATGATCCCGGGGTCCTGGGATCAAGCCCCACATCGGACTCCCTGCTCCGCGGGAAGCCTGCTTCCCCCTCTCCCACTCCCCCTGCCTGTGTTCCCTCTCTCTCTGTGTCTCTCTCTGTCAAATAAATAAAATCTTTAAAAAAATAAATACACTGAGTCTCTTACAAAAAAAACTAATTATTTTGTAATTTAAGGTAGGACTTGTTCATGTGAAATAAACCAGTTCCTCAAGTTGTGATGGTTTGGTGTATTAGTTAGAACATATACAATAAGCTGCTGAAGCAGATACCCAAATATACAATGACTTAAACAGGACAGAAGTTTATGTCTCTCGCGGGTAACAGCCAAGGGGTCCAGGCCTGGTAGAGCAGCTCTGCCATCTTCACCATATGATGCCCATCTTTAGATACAAGGGAATTACTCCAGTCTTGTTATCTTTCAGCCATTGAGAAAAGAGAAAAGGCCACATGAGAATAAAAGTAAGAACCCATAAAGAAAAATTAGTAAATTCATCTATACAAACATTTTCTGCATTGCAAAAAAAATACCTCAGGCAAAGCTATAAATTAAAGGGAAACATCTGCAAACCATGTCAGAGGACTAATTTCCTTGGTATGGAAAGAGCTCCTTCAAATACATCAAGAAGAAAAGATCAATAACCCTTTAGAAAAATAGGCAAGCAACAGAATGTTTATTTCACAAAACAGAAAATATAAATAGCTTTCAAACCTATAAAAAATTACTCAGTCTCATGTATGTTAAAACTACAAATAAGGCACCATTTTTTACCTATAAATTTAACAAAGATCAAAAAGTTTGATAATGCACTCTGTTGCCTGGGACACAGGGAAGCAGTCCATCACCTGTCAACAAATATGTGAGTTCCTACAGAGTGCCAGCTACTATTCTAGGCCCTGAAAGGACAGTGGTGAACTGGAATGAGTTCCTGCCCTCAAGGACTCTCTTTTCTGGTTGGAGCTGGGGGGAAGAGTGGTAGAAAAGACAGTAAGTATGTAACCAAAGAGAATTGTTTTAGATGGTAATAAGTGTTGTATATAAAATTCAATGAGATTATAGAGAATAACTCAGGAAGAGGAAATCATTTCAGAAAAGTAGGGGAGACTTCTCTGAAAGGTAACATTTGAATAGGAGGCACCCATGTAAAGATCTAGGGAAAGACCATTCTAAAGCAGTAGGACCTTGTATTAACTAATACAGTCAAAGTTCTCCAGAGAAACAGAATCAATAGAGTGGAGAGGTAGCTATATATAGATACAGATTTATTCTGAGGAATTGGGAGGCCACAATTATGGAGGCCAAGAACTCCCTTGATCTGCCTTCTGCAAGCTGGGGACCCTAGAATGCTGGTGGTGTAATTCCAGTCTTCAGACCAAAGGCCTGAGAACCAGGAAACCAACGGTGTAAGTTCAGGTCAAAGCCGAAGTTAATTAGGAGTGCTGATGGTGTAAGTCCTAGTCTGAAAGCAGGAGAAAACTGATGTCCCAATTCAAACAGTCAGGTAAAGAGAGAATTTAACCTTCCTCAGCCTGTTTCTTCTATTCAAACCCTCAACAGATTGGATGATGCCCACCCACACTGAAGAAAGCAATCTGCTTTCCTCAGTTGACTGATTAAAATGTTAATCTCATCCAGAAACACCTTCACAGACATAGCCAGAAATAGTGTTCAACCATATATCTGGGCACCCCATGACCCAGCAAGTTGGCACATGAAAGTAACCATCCCATACCTGAAAGTAAAAAGGCCCTGTGTTAGTTTCCTAGAGCTGCTATATCGAAGTTCCATAAACTGGGTGGCTTAAAACAACACAAAGGTATTGTCTTATAGTTCTGGAGGTCAGAAGTCAAAATCAAGGTGTCAGCAGGGCCGCGTTCTAAAGGCTCCAGAAACTGTTCCATGCCTTTCTCCTAACTTTTGGTAGCTCCAGGCATTCCTTGGCTTGTAGATGCATCACTCCAGTTACATGGCTGTCTTCTCCCTTTGTGTCTTCACATCATCTTCCCACTGTGTGTGTTTGTGACTATGTTTAAATCTTTCTTTTTTTTTAATGAGGGTTCCAGTCATGTTGGATTAGGACCTCATTCTAACTAGATTACCTCTGTATTTCCAAATAAGATCACATCCCAAGGTACTGGGGGTTAGGACTTCAACATATCTTGGGGGGTGGGAGGAGAAATGCACAATGCAATCCATAACAGTCCCTAAGATTATAATAAACCTGGGGATTTATGCTTTGGAAATTAATGGACCAGCTTATTAAACACCACCTATCCCTCTGAGAACAACCTGAAAAGTTAGACAAATTATAAAAAACAGCTGCTTGAAGGTATCAGAAGCTGCCATGGCAGTAAGGACTTAAGAAGCTTAGAATCATAGACAAGGGAAGCATAAAGAGATGAGCCTGACATTTGGCATTGCTTTTTCCCTCAAAGTATTTGCTAAATTGCAAGCAGTGGTTAAGAAGCTGAGCTGAAAGCAGTGACTGAGAAGAGGCTAGCTGAGATCCCAGCAGTTTTACAAGACAAAAGGGACAAAAGCTGGAGTTCAGGACCCATCAGCATGAAGGGCCTTGGTAAATACCCCAGACTTTTCCTTGGGACTCCCTAAGAGTTTCAATCTAGGAGTATGGTGGATATAGATCAGCCTGTATAAAGATTGAAACTCAGCTTCTAATCCACTTAATCTCTGCTTAGATGAAAGTGATCTGCCCCTGTCAGAATTTGCCAGAAGCAAATGTGTATCTTCTCTGAAGGAAAATAATATTATTCTGAACCTCAAATTAATTCTTCAAGTTATTATGCACAAAAATTACCAAGCATACCAAGAGGTATGACTGCATGACCAAAAATCAAAAGGAAAATAGGTAATGAAAACAAGACTCATGGAAGATACAGGTTTTGGGAAGATCAGAGACAAACATTTACTGTAACTATAATGAGTGAACAATATGGGTGCATTTTATTAGAGAACTAGAAACTATAAAGAAAAAAGCAAATTGAATTCTAGAACTGAGAAATGAAATAACAAATTTAAGGCTAAGTAGACAAGGGGCACCTGACTGACTTTGTAGAGCATGGGACTCTTGATCTTGGGGCTGTGCGTTCAAGCCCTATGTTGCGTGTAGAAATTACTTTAAAAAATAATAACTAAGTAAATAAAGCTAAATAGATAAAAATAAATTTCAACAGACGGATTTAACAGCAGGCTTACCAAAACTGAAGAGAGGTTTGGTAAACTGGAAAATAAGACAAAAGAAAATATCCAGACAAAATCACAGAAAGAGAGTAGAAAATTTTAAAAAGAAGTAAGACATGAGAAACAGTATAAAGTTCTAACATATATGTAAATGGAGCTCTGGAAGGAGAGGAAAGAGATTGTGGCTGAGAATCTTCTAAAACTGATGAAAAACATCAAGCCACAGATTCAAAAGTATTGTAAACCCCATTTAGGTTAAACAACAAATATGTCATGTTTAAATGACAGAAGACCAGCCTGGCTGGAAGGTGGAAAAGAAGGAGAAGGGAAGCTCTTGGTGATGAGGATGGAGGTACTAGGTCAGGTAGGGCCTTATAGGACATGGTAATGAGTTTGGATTTTATTCTGATTACAATTGGAATCCATTTGAGGATTTTAATAAGGAGAGATATGATCTTCTAAGATCAGTTTTGCTGCTATGTAGAGGATGCATTGCAGATAGACCACGTAGGTGGTGGGGATGGTTCAGGTGAGGAATGCTTGTATTGGCATGGAGCTATAACCACAGAGACAGTATGATTTGGGATGTGTATCTGGAGGTAGACTCCCACTAATGGATTGGATGTGGTAAATGAGGGGAAAAGAATTGAGGATAATTCTTAGACCCTTGCCTGAGCATATAGGAAGGTAGTTGTGCCATTTATTGAAATGGGAAAAGCTCAGAGTGAAATAATTTTGGGGACCGATAAGCAGAAATCAGCAGGCCTATTTTGGCCATGTTAAATTGGAGGTGTCTATGAGATACCAAGTAGGAATGTCCAGTAGTCATTCAAAGATACCAGTCTGACCCTCAGGGGAGAAATCAGACTAGAGACGGAGACATGAGAGTTACCAGCATACAGTTTTTATTTAAAGCTACAGACCTGGGACACCTGGTTGGCTTAGTTAAGTGTCCAACTCTTGGTTTCGGCTCAGGTCAGGATCTCAGGGTCGTGAGATGGAGCACCGTGCCGTGCTCCACCCTGAGAGTGGAGGCTGCTTGGGATTCTCTCTCCCCTTCCCCCTGCTCGTTCTATCTCTCTCTCTCTCTCTCAAAAAGATGAAAAACCTACAGACTTGAATGGGGAAAGTGTAGACATAGAAGACAAGAGGCCCTGAATCAAATCCTGGATCACTCTTAACACTCAAGAGTATAAATGACTGTTAGCAGGAGAGGAGCAAGAATTCATATGTATCAGTTCTTCCATCCTTTTGGCCAGATCTTGGTCACAGTGCCATAGCACAATACCATATGATTTCACTCATATGTAGAATTTAAGAAACAAAACAGATGAACATAGGGGAAGGGAAGGAAAAATAAAATAAGATGAAAACAGGGAGGCAAACCATAAGAGACTCTTAACTCTAGGGAACAAACTGAGGGTCGCTGAAGGGGAGGAGGTTGGGGGATGGGGTAACTAGGTGATGGGCATTAAGGAGGGCATTTGAAGTAATGAGCACTGGGTGTTGTATGCAACTGATGAAGCACTGAATTCTACCTCTGAAACTAATGATACACTATATGTTACTTAAATTGAATTTAAAGAAAAAAATTTTTAAAGATTTTATTTATTTATTTGACAGAGAGAGACACAGTAAGAGAGGGAACACAAGCAGGGAGAGTGGGAGAGGGAGAATCAGGCTTCCCGCTGAGCAGGGAGCCTGATGCGGGGCTCGATCCCAGGACCCCGGGATCATGACCTGAGCCAAGGGCAGCCACTTAACCAACTGAGCCACCCAGGCGCCCCTAAAAATACAGTTTTCTATTACTTTGGAGAGCAGGGGAATGGATAGTTGGTGCACAACTAGCAGTCTTTCTACAGAGGTTGAATACAGGAGTAGGTCCAGCAGACGAGAGTGGGAAGGAGCAGCCATTGAGGTAGGAGTAAAACCAGGCAATTGCAGCACCATGGAAGGTTAGAGAGAAAAAAAAAAAAAATGATGTAGGAAAGAGGTGGAGTGCAAGCCTGTCAAATGCTGTTGGGGGGTTAAGTAAGATGGAGACAGAGCCTTTGGGCTTTAACAAAAATGGACATCATTGGTAATCTTAACCATTGCAGAGGGAAAATGAGGACAAAGGCCTATTCGAAGTAGATCGAATAGAGAGTGGGGTATAGCAAATTGAGAAGTCTTTCGAGGAGTTTAGCTGTAGAGGGGAGCAAAGAATTGGCTAGAAGAGACAGTCACCTGGAGAAAGTTTTGTTTGATTTAGTGCAGTGTGCTATTATTAAGGGATATGACAACAATCTAATAAAGAAGAATAATTCAATAATTCATAATAGGGTGGATTTAGTGGTATGGCCACGCCAGACATCAATGGGACAGGAAAGGGGAAGGGCAGCAAATATTCATGAATAATAGAGTTTACCATAGACTGCTGCCCATCTTATTTAAATTCACCACTTTTTTTTTTTTTGGCTGGGTACATGGTACATGTACATTGAGGGTACATGACAAGGTAGAACTTCCCAAGTCCCTCCCCTTCTTCATGGGGTCTGGGATAGAAACTGTGTAGAGGTCAGGAGATTCTCAGTGTATTGGGGGATGAGTTGGGGCAAGGACTCCCTAGCAGCTGAGGGCCTCTCTCTTCCTCTTGCTCTTGCTGGGGCTGATGGTCCAGGAGGCTCTTACTCCTTGGAGGCCGTGTGGACCATAACGTCTACCATCTGGTTGCTGTAGCCAAATTCATTGTCATACCAGGAAATGAACTTGACAAAGTGGTCTTGGAGAGCAATGCCAGCATCAAAGGTGGAAGAGTGGGTGTCACTGTTAAAGTCGCAGGAGACAACCTGGTCCTCAGTGTAGCCCAGGATGCCCTTGAGGGGGCCCTCTGATGCCTGCTTCACCACCTTCTTGATGTCATCGTATTTAGCAGCTTTCTCCAGGCAGCAGGTCAGATCCATGACTGACACGTTGCAGGTGGAGACACGGAAGGCCATACCATTGAGCTTCCCATTCAGCTCAAGGATGACCTTACCTACAGCTTTAGCAGCACCGATAGAAGCAGGGATGATGTTCTGGGCAGCCCCTCAGCCATCGTGCAACAGCTTCCTAGGGAGTCCATCACAGTCTTCTGGGTGGCAGTGATGGCATGGAGTCATGAATCATGAGTCCCTCCATGATGCCAAAGTTGTCAAGAATGGGGCCAAGCAGTTGGTGGTGCAGGAGGCATTGCTGACAATCTTGAGGGAGTTGTCATACTTCTCATGGTTCATGCCCATCACAAACATGGAAGCATCAGCAGCAGGGGCAGAGATGATGACCCTCTTGGCCCCACCCTTCAAGTGAGCCCCAGCCTTCTCCACGGTGGTGAAGACCCTAGGGGACTCCACAGCACACTCAGCACCAGCATCACCCCCTTTGATGTTGGCTGGATATCACTCCTGGAAGATGGAGATGAGTTTTCCATCGATGACGAGTTTCCTGTTCTCAGCCTTGACTGTGCCATTGAATTTGCTGTGGGTGGAATCATCCCGAAACATGTAGACCATGTATTTGAGGTCAATGAAGGGGTCACTGATGGTGACAGTATCTGTTTTGCCAGAGTTAAAAGCAGCCCTAGTGACTAGGCCCCCAATAAAGCCAAATCCGTTTACTCTGACCTTCACCACTGTGTCTCAGGGACACGGCTGGCACTGAACTGTAAGATGTGGCTGCCTGTCAAACAGGGAGGAGCAGAGAGCTTAAATTCACTACTTTAAAGATGGAAATGGTATAAAAAAGAATGAACTCTTACCATTCGTTCGCGACAACATGGATAGACCTAGAGGGTATTGTGCTAAGTGAAATGTCAGAGAAAGACAAATACCATATGATTTCACTTATATGTGGAATCCAAAAAAACAAAATAAACAAAAGCCAGAAACAGAACCATAAGTACAGAGAACAAACTGGGGGTTGCCAGAGGGGAGGGGGATGAGGGAAAGGTCAAAATAGGTGAAGGGGATTAAGAGGTACAAACTTCCAGTTATAAGATAAGTAAGTCACAGAGATGAAAAGTACAGCATAGGGAATATAGTTCCTAATTTTGTAATCATGTTGTATGGTGACAGATGGTGACTACATGTACCATGATGAGCATTGCATAATGTTTAGAATTGTCAAATCACTGTGTTGTACACCTAAAACTAATTTTTTAAAAGTGGGTAGGGAGAAGAGGTTTTGACCCTAATTGTAATGGCAAACACACATACAGAGTATATTGTATGCTGGGCTTTGTTCTGAGTATTTTACACTTAATTCTCACCACTGTGTGGTGTCCTAAATCCAGGGATTTGGCAAATTAGTGTACAGTTATATATTTCAAATAAAATGTTAAGATGCCTGTATATTATTTGTTACTATTTTTCACTTTGCCAGTCTTGTTCACGTTAGTTAAGAGGGATTCTACTATACTAACTGGATTAATATTATATGTGTTTATATATATATTTATATTAATGTGGACAATATCATATATATAGTAGAAAAAAGTAAGATATGGAACAGTGTGTGTAGTATGGTACATTTGAGTAAAAGGCATCTTTTGGACTGTTCCTAAAAATTGGTAACAGTATGGGGCACCTGGGTGGCTCAGTCGTTAAAGCGTCTGCCTTCGGCTCAGGTCATGATCCCAGGGTCCTGGGATCGAGCCCGCATCGGGCTCCCTCCTCAGTGGGAAGCCTGCTTCTCCCTCTCCCACTCCCCCTGCTTGTGTTCCCTCTCTCGCTGTGTCTCTGTCAAATAAATAAATAAAATCTTTAAAAAAAAAATTGGTAACAATAGTTGTCTCTGGGGTGGGGGTTTCAACTCTTCTTAAAATCTTTCCACAATGTCATTCATGTGCTTACTAAGTAAGTAATTTAACATTTCTTTGGTGATTTGGGTTCTTACAGTGTGTCTAGGATACTTTTTGGCAATTTCTTCTTCAGAATAGATTAAAAATTAGCTTGTCTTCTTACCGTTTGCCTTTTTCAGATTTAAGTTAAATTCTTAATTAAAATTCTGATAATTTGGGGGATGGGGGTAGGGTAGCTATCCAAATAGTTGGATTTAAGATCATTAGAAATTTACTATCAAGCCTTTCTGGCGGTGACGACCTCCCCACAAGAACATGCCCCTCGCAAAGGATCTCCTGCACCTGTCCCCGGAAGAGGAGAAGAGGAAGCACAAGAAGAAGCGCCTGGTGCAGAGCCCCAGCTCCTACTTCATGGCATGAAGTGCCCGGGATGCTACAAAATCACCACCGTCTTCAGCCACGCACAAACGGTAGTTCTGTGTGTTGGCTGCTCCACTGTCCTCTGCCAGCCCACAGAAGGAAAAGCCAAGGCTTACAGAAGGAAGTTCCTACCTCAAGTACTCAGGGGCAACCAGAAGAGTGGACTGCTAGAGTCATTTGGGGCAAACATATACAAGAGCAGGGAGAGCAGTATAACAGACTCTCGGTACCGATCACCAGCGTCACCAACTGCCAGCACAGGGCCAGCAACGAGCTTTTAATGACGGATGAAGAAAGCAGCATGATTCATCTATGTTAAAATAAGCTTGGAGAAGAAATGGATTATTAACGAACATTTGGCTCTAACTAGTGGAATTATAGGTGATTTTCATTCTGCATCTTTATTATTTCTTTTGCTTTCCAAATTTTCTACAAGTGTATTACTTTTATACAGAAAAACAAAAACCTAAAACAAATTACGTATTGTTTCAAGAGTTAGACAGCTATCAGTTTACTTAGTCAAATAATTTTTAACTTATGCAAAATAAACAGAAAAAGATGAATAAAGCTAAATAAGATGAGGTATTAATTTTGGATGAGATAATTTCCTTACCTCAATCTGGCGAGGAGCCGATGTGAATTTCCTCCCCATCTTGTCCCTGGCAATAGCCACAAGTGTGGTTTGCCCAATAGAGACAGCTCGAAGGATATAATTTTCAGAGTATTCATCCTGTTCCTCCATTAGCCTGCAAAGACATAGGTGTTTTTAGGTAAGAAAGATTTGATTTTGGGGCGCCTGGGTGGCTCAGTCAGTTGAGCGTCCAGCTCTTGGTTTTGGCTTGGGTCCTGGTCTTGGAGCCATGGGATGGAGCCCCTTGCCAGGCTCTGCACGGAATCTGCAAGTCCCTCTCCCTCCCCCTAAAGTCCCTCCCAAAATAAATACATAAAATCGTTTAAAAAAAGATTTGATTTTAAGAGTAGCCAGTTATGCTTCTTTCTAAGATGCATAACATTTTCTGTTCATTTTAACTCTAGTTAAAGGGAACTGCCAGAAAATAAATTTCCACAGTCAAGACAGAGTTCATGGCAGGGTGCCTGGGTGGCTCAGTCGTTGAGCGTCTGCGTTCGGCTCAGGTCATGATCTCAGGGTCCTGGGATCGAGCCCCGTACCAGGCTCCCTGCTCAGTGGGAAGCCTGCTTCTCCCTCTCCCCCTCCCACTGCTTGTGTTCCCTCTCTTGCTGGGTCTCTCTCTGTCAAATAAATAAATCTTAAAAAAAAAATTTACTATCAATATTTGCAAGCATGTAAAAATGTAAATACTTCAGGATTATTTGATGTATGTTTAATTTTAAATCTTTAATCATATGATATCCTTACAGTGTTTTTTATCTTTGGCAGGAATTGAAAGGTGGAAAAGCTTATGCAAAGGTAAGTAGATGTTCTTTTACTCTTTTGGAACTTTTAATATCACTCACTGCTATTTATAATCTTAAAAATCAAATGGTTTGCTCCTCTAATTGCTATTCAAGTTGACTGTTTTTATTTTTTTAAGATTTTATTTATTTTAAAGAGTGCAAGCGGCAGGGTTGGCGGGGGGAGCAGAGGGAGAGGAACAAGCAGACTTCCTGCTGAGCGCAGAGCTGGAAGCAGTGCTCCATCCTACAACCCAGAGATCATGACCTGAGATGAAATCAAGAGTCAGACGCTTAACCAACTGAGCCACCGAGGCCCGCAAGTTGGCTGTCTTTAAATAAAGCAACTTGGAGATTGAACAGTTGGATCCAGCAATAAATTAAAGGCACTTTCTTTCTAAAAGCTGATTATGGGATGGTATTCTTACATTTCTGCTTCCCTACCAGAAGATGATCTCTGATTCCATTAAGCAATAGCATCCAATTCAGTCTCCCTTGGGAAGTATTACCAATCCCACCTCCCCTCACCCCACCCCCCGCCCCCGCAGTGGAATAGGGCCTCTCCTCTGTGCTCTCTTAGCATTCTGTAGTACATGATTACTACTCTCCTTTATACTTTTACTAGCTATATGGAATTACTAGTAATTAGTGTGCTCACCTTTTTGCTAAATAGAAGGAATTAGTAATACTGCCAGAAATGCACATACTCCTCTTTTATTTTCAGTCTCTAATGGTATCTCTATCAATTCAGTCATCTGAGCCAGGACACCAGCTTAACCATCAAGTCTGCCTAACTCCTTAAAAGTACTTGGTTGCAGTGTCAGTTATGATGCTCTTTGCTACAAGTAACAGAATACCCTCCTCACCTAGAGGTTTGGTTTTTTTTTTTAATTTCACAAAGCAAGTAGATATGAAACAGAGCTGCAGATGCGAGATAGAGCTGCTCCAGGATTAGTTAAGCCACTGGCTGAAGGACATCATCAAGAACTCATGTTACTTTTCTCTTTTCATTCTTCCATTCTCTGTGTGATGATTTTATCCTTGCCTAGCTCTTCTCATGGTCACCAGGTGGATTTTTAGTCCACACATTCACATATGACAAAATCTAGCTGCTTCTCCACAAATGGCTTTCTTTTTTTCTATTTTGAGTGAGAAAACTTTTCCTAGTCAGCCCTCAGAGGATTTCCCCATACCTTTCATTGGCCACAACTGGATCATATGCCCACTCCTATACCAGTCATGGGCAATAGGAATGGATTGCCATGGCTACCTTAGACTAATGACAGTTTAACAATGAGCTAGAGGTTGGGCCACTTTCCTTTTGCACATGGATGAGCTAAGGGTGGACATTTGAATAAAATCAGGGCTCTGCTAACAAGGAATATTATAACATCGGATGATGGTGGGGAGGCAAAAAACAGGGTCTGCTGCAATTGACAAATCTTGATTTCTCCCTTCTCCTTTAAAAACCATCCCTTCTCTCCATTCACAAGGCCAGTGCCATAGGTTATATCTTCATTATTCGCAAGGCCAGTGCCATAGGTTATGCCTTCACTATTCACAAGACCAGTGCCATAGGTTATGCCTTCATTATTTCTTATTTAAAACCTGTACTGGCCTCCTGTCTTTTATTCTCTGCCTCTGATTTCTCCCTCCATCCATCCTCTGTACTATTGCCATATGATCACTCTGAAATTCAAACATGATCATTCCTCCACTTTCAGTCCTTCAGCAGCTATCTATTGCCTGTCAAGGAAAATGAAATGAAAAGTCTTTAACCCAGCATTTAGACCCATCTTGGACGCCATCTGTGAATGCTCACACTCACTTATTCTTATGCTTCAGACTTACTGCCCTCAGAAACTTCCTGGAGTGTACCATGCTATTTTAGCCTCTTTGCCTTATAACTTGATATTTTCCCTGTTATGCATGTGCTTCCGCCTTCCCTTGTCCTGTCAACTCATACAGCATTAGACAATTTAGTCATCCCTTCCCCTGAGAAATTTTCTTTTCTTTTCTGTCTTGTAACTGTGCCTTCTTCTATCCCAGCATTTAAACTTTTTTTATAAGAATGTATTTTCTTTCTATCTTCTCTCATTTAACTATGAGCTCCTTGAGACTAGGAATGATTTACATTCCCAATGCCTAATGTTACTTGAAATGTAGATGCTCAGAATTATTTGCCAAATGAAATAATATCTACCACAGCTATAACTAGTAGCTATGTAGATACACCATTTTAATGAGACTGTTATCTCAGTAAAGCCAAAGAGAAAATCATGAGGAAATATGGACTCTCTGGTGCCTCACCAAGTCCTGATCTGTCCTGTTCATCACTGTTTTGCAGTGTCCAGAACAGAGCCTAGCACATAAAAGGTGCTCAGTAAATGTTGACCTTCAGCCTGAAACATCACAGCCTTCATTGGTAACCTGCAGCCTAAAACATCACATTGACGTACCCCACCTTTTAATATGCTTTCTTAATGGTGACTGATCAGATTGTTTTTTTTTTTTTAATTATGCTTGGTGACACTGTAATACCAGCATACTAATGGTGGATGGTAAGCCAATGGGCCAGTTTTTGCTCAACAAATACGTATTAATTAACTGCCTACCATATGGCAGCATTGTTCTTGGCGCTGTTATATGCTTATGGAAGGTTGGAGGAGACAGTAAACAAAATAAATATGAGATGTGTATGTATGTGATATGATGACAACTACTAAGGAGAGGAACAAGGCAGGCAAGGGGTAAAGGCGGACGGGGTAGGGGAGGAAGGGAGGAGTCAGGGCATTAAGAATGGTCATGGAAGGCCTCTTAGGTGGTATGTGAACATAGACCTGAATGGAGTGAGGAGGAAAGCTACAAGATGATCTAAGAATGGGTCAGGCAAAAGAACAAGAAGTGTTAAAGGCCTTGGGGCGGTCTTGGCATGTTCAAGGAAAAGGACATTGTGGCCAGGAGAGTAAATAAGAGAATGGGGAAGTGAAGTTGACAAGGTGGTGGCCAAGGATGAAGGGACCATAGACAGTCAACGTAGACAACTCTTGCAAGGAGTTTTGCTATAAAAGCAGAAAAGTAGTCCAACAGACTGGGGAGAGATGTGGGATGAGGTTTTCTTTTGTTCATTAAGATGGTAAAAACTGGCATGTTTGTGTGCTAATGGGAATGGTTGGACAGAGAAGGGAAACTTGAGAGTGCAGAAGAGGGGGAGGAATTCCTGAAGCGGTGAACTTGAGCAGGCTGGGGGAGAGTAGTTGGCCTCGGATCAGAGCACAGCCAGTTCACCTACAGCACGCAGGGTATAGCTGCAGGCAGGTGAGTGCGTGTGGCCAGCAGTAAGAGCTTCTGGATGTTAAGTGCTCTTTTGATTGCTTTTAGCTTCTGAGTGAATTAGGAAGCAAGGCATCAGCAGAGAGTTTGGATGGAAAGGAGGTGCTAGAGGTTTAAAGGGAAGGGGTAATGTAGGAAATACAGCCTTCAGATGATGTGTAATCAAATAGCCCCATGAATCTTCACATGCTTATTGGTATGTGGCTTTGCCCTAGATACATCCAGGCTTTTCTGCTGATCTGCTGGACCCCTAAAAGGCAGTAAGGCCAGAGTAACCCTGTGAAAATTAGGTAGATGTCACCTGTGGCTGATGTGTTCTGACTTACTGCATTTAGGAATCATGGCCTTTCACCTGGTCTGTAAGTTCTTATTCTCCATCCTTTTTGTACCAGTTAAAGGCTACTAAAATAATGCTCCAGCCTTTAGTTAAAATCTTCATCTTAAATGCCTTCTTATGTGCCCAGTATGTGTCTTAAAATCTTAAAGCAGGCAGCTTAAAATCATAGCAGTGTTTGAAACTGTTAGTACTTTTTATTAGGCATTCAGGGAGATGTGCTTAATTGCAAAATCAAAAACATTTTTTGTTGTTTTTAATAGAAGACTCCATGTGCATTTAGTCATGTAGAATAGAACAGACTTTGTAAAAAAAAAAAAATAGGGCATATTTCTTGTACCGCTTGGAAACGAGAAATAGGGGTTAAACAACATCAGAGGACAGAGCGCAAGACGATCTTCGGTAGCTGCAGAAAATGGGGACTGAACATGGGTAGTAATGAGAAGGAGGAACAGGTTTGAGCTAAACTTTTGGAGAGCAGCATAGAGGGTTGTTGAGGGGCACAGCTTTGGGGAAGGGGAAAAGGTTTCATAAAAAGGGATTTAGCTTAAGTGTTATCAGCAAGACAAATGTTGTGGAAGGTGGTGAAGGAGAAGGGGCTTATACCAAAGAAAACTTAAATCATTCTATTTCTTGCATGGAAAGTAAGAATTTAATAACCTGCAACTGTCTGCAGTCACCAGTGGTTAACTGGGAATGGAGCCAGAATCAGAATAGGGAGAAGAATGTCTAATCAGTTTTCTTTATGCATATGCAAATGATCATGATTGGTCTGCTGCTATTTCCCACAGTGTGGGGTGAGTACCACTGCTACTTGCAATGATTTTAATTGTTTGATAAACTTATTTTTACTTTAATAGTTATGTATTTCAGTGTGTACAGAAAAAATATATATATTAAGCACATCAAATCTGTGATTTCAGAGATCGCATTGCTTAAGACAAGAATAGAATAGGTAATACATTTTCACAAAAGAAGCAAGCCAATTTAAAGGCACACATTAAGCAAATAATAGAGCAGATATTGTTAAGATGGCCAAAATTGCAAATAACTGAACTTTGAGAAAACTTGTCTAGAACATGGATTGAATATTTATTTTAAGGAGAATATGATAGAAACCTAGTAGATACTCTATTAATATAATTCCCTTTCTTTTCATAGCTGGGCTTTGCAGACCTAAACCTGGCAGAGTTTGCTGGATCAGGAAATACCACTCGTCGCTGTTTACTGGAAGGCTATGATACCAAAAATACAAGACAGGATAATTCCATTCTTAAAGTAAGCACGTTTTGAGATTTGCATGTCAACAAATGAGAATCTCTGCCTTTAAATAAGCATGGGTATATACAGCCAAGGGCAAGATGGGAAACGGTACTGAGATCATAAGCTGACCACACCACTGAAACACTCACTCACCATCAAGGGAGGAAAGCTACCCCAGTCACAGAAGCAGTGAAAATTAACAAATGTTCACCTTCATGATCCTAAGGTGTTTCTGGAGCTGTGAACATTCAGGGAATAGTACATACAACTGCTACAGCATAAGGGCTCATTGAGAGTAAGGAGCATGATGAGTGAATACCTTAAAAATGTTAATCAGTCCCAAAAAGTGACTTCCCAAGCAGCTGTGGTGGGCACAGAGAAGTCACTGGGCTTTCCTGTAACTAGTAAAGTGACAGGTGGAACTCACTTTAGGCATCTGCCCTGTTGTTTCCAAGTACCATCAGCAGCCTCCTATTCTCCTGGCCACACTTCAGAGAGTTGCTGGGGGTATTAAATGAGACCAGTTGAGAAAATGTTTGTAAAGTGCCTTGTACTTGGTAAGACTCACTGGACATACATTCTGCTGTATTTTAGTTAGGTTTCCCCATGATGGTAGCTTATCTAATGATAGGAAAGGAAAATAATTCAGAATAAAAACTGGGTGGTCGGAAGTTAGTGGAGCAAAGAGTTATCCTATACCTACAGTTTTCAAACTTTGTTTTCGGTAAATATAACAAAAAATTTCAGAGCACTTGCATATACCTGTGTGACATAAACAGTGTTGGGTCAATGGGGTAGATTCCAGGTAAAGAAGCCGAGACTCAAGTTAAGTGTCTCACTAAAGTCATTGGGGGCAGAGCAGAGGCCAGAATGCGAATCTTCTGCCATGTGGTCATTGGTCTTTTCATGTTATCATGCTGTCTAAGCACCAGACTCAGAAGGAACAGACTGTGCTGTTCATTCTTAGACTGACCCCAAACAGACCACTAAATTCAGTTTCTTCATATTTGCAGCATAAGAAGAGTGGTAATCCTTCTCTGAATTACAGTGTTTTCATTGGGAATTGAAATAACTTTCTAATTTCAGACTCCCCCATCCTCACCCCATTCCTTAGGCCCAGCTCCTAGAGTAGTTTCCTTCTGGCTCCCCATTGATCCTTTCACACCATCTCTCCCACTTGGTCCTACAAAGAACTTACTCTTTTTTTTTTTTTTTTAACTTTATAGTGCAAGAGCGTACACGCACAAGTAGGGGGAGGGACAGAGAAAGAATCTCAAGCAGACTCCCCACTGAGCACAGAGCCCAATACGGGGCTCGATTTCACAACCCTGAGATCATGACCTGAGCTGAAACCAAGAGTCAGACACTCAACTGACTGAGCCACTCAGACACCCCATAACTTACCATTTTTTAGATCACACCATTCAGCTCTCACACTCTTCCTGCCTGAGCTGTATCATCGCCTGGCCACCTAGTAACCTTCTCTCTCCTGCTCATCAGTGACTTAGCTCCTAGCTCACAGTTTCTCTTTCCATCTCTTCTGTCACCATGTTTTGGTGGCTTCACCATCTGGTGGGTGATCTATCCTTGTGGACTGTCTTCTCTATGCATTCTTTCCCTCTAGCTAATCTTTTATGTGCCTGAGGCCTCTCCGTTCCTTATACTGCCCTTCACCAGCAACCTTTTCTTTTTCTTCATCTCAGTTCTCACCCCCAAACTCTAGACTTTTCTATGTCTAGAAACTTCACCACACTATTCCCCTCTGCTACTACTGTCTCTTATGTTTCCAGTCCTCTTGGTCTCCTCCTCACTTCGCTGTCCTTCACCTTACTGTTCTCTCACTCTCTGCCAGCCTCTACTTGCTTCCACTTCCCTCTTTATCCAGCTTAGATTCCAGAATCCACGATTCTCCTATGCTTAAAAACACTCCTTGCTGCTTTGCCCATCTCCCTCATTGCTGTCCCCTGGTGAGTCCCTGACCCCAGTCAAATTCAGCTGACCTCTCTGGGCCTACACCCTAGTTGCCAAACGTTGCTGGAGAAGATCACACCACCATATAGCTGCCGTTCCTACAGTCTTGCTCACCACCATCAAGCAACTGTACTTCCTTTGTAAGCGTCCTTTCCTGGTTTTTAAATACTCTTTTTTTATACCTTCTTTCTCCTCGTATCTCCACACACCACCTTTGTTCTCAGCTAGTGGTCTTACTTTATCCTTTATGGAGAAAACAGAAGTCATTAAATTCAAATTCCCTCGTCTTCCTGTTGCAGAATTTACAGTTCTTCCTGTCTCTCCAGCCCTGTTACCCCTTTTGCCCCCATTACAATGAAGGAAATGTCCCTCTCCCTGTCAGAAGTCACTCCTTCCTCTTAGGTGCTAGAGTCCAAAGCTTGCCTAATCAAGAGCTCTGCAGCTTGGACTATCCCTTCTCCTAATCATCTCTATCTCCAGTGAATCATCCTCATTAACATATGAAGAAACAGCTCTCATAGCCACTGTATTCAAAACAAACAAAAACCACTTCTCACCTCCTCCAACCACTATCCCACTCTCTCTGTTCTGCTTCCCCACACAATGTCTTAAAAGCTGCATGTGCCATCTCCATCCCTTCTGAGACATTCCGGGTATTCAAGAGTGCTGTTTTGATGTAGTTAGAAACCAGACTGTGGAGTTCTTTGGAAGCCGAAGGGATAAGGATGCCCACACAACTGGCCCAGGTCCCACATTTAATAAGTGTCGCGCTCAGAGAGAAGAGGAACAGTAGTGGAGGCACTCGGGTGAAGAAATAAAAAAGAAATGAGATTCTCTTAGGATACATGTCAGCCACTAGTAGAAAATATGCACGTATATAAATTTTCTCTTCTTCATAAAGACCATGAGTTTCAGTATTATGCAGTCCTAGTTTCAGATCTCAGCTCTACCCTTTATTAGCTACCTGATCTTGAAAATATCACTTCATCTCCTGAGCTTAAAAGGAAAGTATCAGGCTCTCCTAGGAGTTTTGAACACTAAATGAAATCATGCAGTATACAACACTTAGCTTACGCCTGGCACATAAGTCTCAAATCACGATTGCTATTAATGTTGTTGTTATTACTGCTATTACCGTTATTATTCCCGGAAGAACATAACAAGATCCTACGGTTGAGTCTTAAAGAGACCGTCAGCAAGTAGAGAAGAGCAACGTTTCAGAAAGCATTAGCAAAGCTTTAAATTCTGTTCTAAAGTTGGAAAAAGCCCAGAAGCATTCTGCTCTCACAAGCCACTACAGGCCCCACCTTGAAGGTCAACATGGCACGTTGGAGGGAAACATTCCAGACACTTCAGCACCACAGGAATCTGGGAGGAAAGACATACAGGAGACCACACGAGCAGCACACACCCGCGGGGCCGTCACAGCACCGGCTCTCCATTTCCACTTTCCCACGCCGATACTTGCCATTACCAAGTTTTGAATGTTGAAAAATGGTCTGTGTAAAGCAGCAATTTAATACTGGATGTAACCCAATTCAGCAATCGCTTTATTGAATAATCTCTGAATAGGAAATACTGGCCTAGGTTCTGTGGAGGATGCGTGGATTAGCAGAACATGGCTTCTCCTCTCAAGGGAACTTTTATAATCATATTTCTTTTTCTAATACCCAGGTTTTGATCAGTATGCAGCTGATGTCTGGTGACCCGTGTTTTAAAACGTAAGTTGATGCTCAGTAAATGAATTATTTATCCGAAAGTATAATAGTCATTTTTTTTGGTCTAAATGTTTACATTCATAACTTGTAGTGTTTACGAGTGAAGGAACTGTTCTTTTCCTAGGAGACTGACCACATAGAAATTACTATTAACCCTTTGCCAAACGAGCTCCCCGCACTCTAAAATTATTTAAGCTGTAGATCTTTCATCATCTTCAAGTTTTGGGTGAAACTATACAATTAAATTTTTGAATTTGATCTCTGTGGACTTAGTCATTTCTTCAACAAATACCTGTTAAGTGCCTTACCATATGCTAGGCCCTATTCTAGACACTAGAGAAACAGCAGTGAAAAAAAAAATAGACCAAGTCCCTGACCTCTTGGAGCATATATTCTTAAGAGGAAAACAACAAGCTAAGAAATTAATGTATAATATAAAGATGGCGATGAGTGCTTTGGAGAAAAATAATGGAGGGTAGGAGGGCATGGTGGGGAGAAAGTTTGCTGTTCTATAGAGAGTAGTCAAGATGAAAGTCTTCCCTGGCAGATGGTATTTGAGCAGAGACCTGAAGGAAGTGGGGAGCACACCATGCAGATATTTGGAGAAAGAGCATTTGAGGTAGAGGCAACAGGGACAAAGCCCTTCAGGGAGAAGTGTGTTTGGTATGTCCACGGGGCTGCCAGGAGACCGGTATGTCTAGACCAGACAGAATGAGGAGGAGGGGGATAGGAAATGGGATCAGATGGTAAAGAGTCACCTCAGCCACTTATAACCTGAGATAAAAAGCTACTAGAGGGTTTAGAGCAGGGAAATAAAATTATCTGACTTATGGCTGCTAGGTAGAGAATAGACCATTTGTGGGAACAACGATGGGAGCAAGGGCAGAAATAGGTAGATGAATTAGGATGCTATTTCCGTAATCCAAGGTTTAGGGCCTGAGTAACTCATTTATTGAAATGGGAGAGCCTCTAAGAGGAACAGGTTGGGGGTTGGCAGCTTGGGTGTTGGACATGTTACATTGGAGATCCTTATTTAACATCCAGCCAGGCACTTCAAGTAGACAGTTGGATATGACTACAGAGTTCAGTTGGGAGGCCCAGGCTGGAGATACAAATTTGGAAATCATGACATCTTCAGCACATAGAGAGTAGTTAAAGCCGTGACATTTGATTAAATGACCCAGAGGGAGTGAGTATAAAAAGACTGAGGGGTGGGACACTCCAGTGTGTTGGAGACTGGGGAGACAGGGAAGAACCAGCAAAGGAACAACTTTGAGAGAGGAGGAAGGAACCAAAGGAGAGGACCGTCCTGAAAACCAAGTGAAGGACGTGTTTCAAAAAGGAGAGAGTAACCGGCTCTGTCCCACCCCATGGACGTGGATCACCGAAGATGGGGACTGAGACTTGCCCTTTGGCTCTGCAGTACAGAGACCATCGGTACCTTTGTCAAGCACTGTGGTAGAATGCTCTGAGCCTGCAGCCTTACTGGAGTGGGTCAAAGAGGGTTTGGGAGGAGAAAAATTGGAGACAATATAAACAATTCTTATGAGGAATTTTGCTGCAAAAATAGGAACAGAAAATGGAGTTACAAATAAAAAGAGGATACAGGGTCAAGGCAGGTCTTTGGGGTTGTTTTAAGATGGGACACAGTTCAGTATATTTGTGTACTGATATGAATGGTTCAAGAGAGAAGGAGAGAGATGGTACAGAAGAGAAAAACAACAGTTGCTAGACAGTGTCCTTGGATTGTCAAAAGGAATAAAGGCAGAGAATGTAGCTTCAGATTCAGGTACATGAAAAGTGGAAGCAAATAGAAGTTGCTTTCAAATTGTTCCTGATTTCTTAGTGAAATAGGAAACAAGATGATCACAAGAGTGGGGATGGGAAAGATGGAGGTGGGGGTTTGAGGAAAGATGTGTAAAAGTCCTCTCAGAGCGTAGGAGAGTGAATGGAATGGGCAAAGGCAATTCCTGAAGACAATTGAAAAACAAAGTTAATTATATATTATTTAAAGATCTGAGAAAAAAATATATTTAGAAAAGAAAACCTTAATTATTTCCCTGTGCATCAACTTGATGTTTTTAAGAGTACTGTCCAGGGGCGCCTGGGTGGCTCAGTTGGTTGAGTGTCCGACTCTTGATTTTATCTCAGGTCATGATCTCAGAGTTGTGGGATTGAGCCCTGTGTCAGGCTCTGCGCTCAGCGGGGAGTCTCCTTAAGATTATCTCTTTCCCTCTCCCTCTGCCCCTCCCACTGCACTCTCTCTCACTCTAAAATAAATTTTTAAAAAAATTTTTAATAGCAATGTCTATATAGTTCCCTATTTACAGTGTTTTGTAAAGATGAAAATACATATTTTTGTAAAAATCAATTATTGATTAAACTATGCGTTTTACTATAACTTATCCTTCTTGTGTTGTCATCTCTCAAACCATAATTTCCTGGCTTATTTCTTTACATCCTGCTCTCTTAGGACTAAACAATTTTTGCTATACTGTATTTGGCTTCTTAGGCTAACAGTGTTTTTCTAGTGGAATCAGCTTAGGGTGAAATGAGAAAATGAGCAGCAAAACTAAGTAGAAGAAAAGGAATTCATCATTCCTTCTCGTGAACTTATGAATATTCCCTTTCTGGCCCTTTCTGTACCATTTTATCTATTTGTGCAACTCAAATACTAAAGAGCTCAAAAATAGATCATCTTATGTTCTATATTATCTCCAGGAATGTAAATCTGACAGTCTAGAATTTATATTTATAGAGAAAGATGTTTATAACTCATTAGAATAAACAGACCTTACCTAATCCCAAGATACATAAAAGTATTTCTTGGGAAAAACAAACCCCCAATATTTATTTTCTCTTTTCTCTGAATATTTGAAATTGTACACATATCAGTGGAAAAGGGGCAGCTCTGACACATCCATGCACTTGCACATGCTGAATATGGACTGAATAGAAAAGTGTTTAAACGACTGATGGAAAAAGTAAATTATTTTTATTAGGTTGTATTTCAATATATATCAGAAATGTAAAATCACAATGCTTTAGAGCTGAAAAGAATGTTGGAGGTTGTCTAGTCCAGTGATTTTTTTTTTTTCAGAATATTTAGCCACAAAGTCCTTCTGCTCAAATGTATGATGAATCCCAGTATATCACATTCTTCTGTTGAGGGGCAAAAAGGTAGAGTACCTTAGTACCGCTGAAGTCTCTAAGGGAGCTTCACAAAGCCAGTTTTAAAAGTATTATATAGGGCGCCTGGGTGGCTCAGTTGGTTAAGCGACTGCCTTCGGCTCAGGTCATGATCCTGGAGTGCCGGAATCGAGTCCCACATCGGGCTCCCTGCTCGGCGGGGAGTCTGCTTCTCCCTCTGACCCTCTTCCCTCTCGTGCTCTCTATCTCTCATTCTCTCTCTCTCAAATAAATAAATAAAATCTTTAAAAAAAAAAGTATTATATAATCCAAGTTCTCATCTTACAGATGAGGAAACTAAGGCACAAAGCAATTGAGTGATATGACTATTTGTCTGTAAGACCTAGATGTATGTAACTAACTGCTGGGAGGTGCATTCTACTATTCTCTCTGCTTTTATCTGTCTTTGAGTTTTTCATGATATAAAGTTTTTAAAAACCTACTAGAGAAACTAACAAGAATACAGCAGATCTTTGGCATTCTCAGCTTTAAATTCTAGCTTGGTATTTTATGAGCAGAGGATCTGTAACATGGCTTGTATTATTTTTCTGAAAGACAAAATGTCATACCATAAGCCTGTATTTATGCTTAAGACAGCTGGTAAGTCAGGCTCCTAACTACCTGCCCTGAACTCTGTTTTGTAGTTCTCTGCAACTCATCAAATAGCCACCAACTCTTGTAAAAGAATGAAACTGGCTGAAAAGAAAGCGAACCACTAGTACTAATAAAGGAAAAGAATATTTCGAGAGAAAAATTATATGCTACACTGGCACCTGACAATTTGGTGGTAATGCAGATCTAAGGATGATCTAATCCTCTTGAGTAGCTGGGGCTCTGGAGCATTCATATTCTAGAAGGAAATTAAGATTTGTCAGAATGACTTAATGACTATTATTGTCTCCCAGTTTAATTCTTGAAACAACTCTGTGATGCATTATCCATATTTCTTAAGTGAGGACCTTGAGGCTCAGAGGTTAAGGAACTAATTTGTCCAGGGTCCCAAGATTCAAGATTCACTCATTTATTCAGTACATATGCATTGATTGTCTACCATGTGCTAACATTTACCAAACTAAATTAAGACCAGTCCCTGCTCTGAAGGATTCAGTATTTATTTGGGAGATAGACACAGAACATATGATGCTCTCAAGGCATAGAGGAGAGTCCCTAACTACTTTTTCTTAAAAGCCAGGAAAGTCTCCCCTGGGGGGGGTGGGGGGGGAGGAGGTGACACGGAGCTAATTTTTAGAGGATGAATAGGAAATTACGAAGCAGAGGAGGTAGGTGAAGACACTCTAGGAAAAGAAAATGACTTGCTCGAGTTTATGGCATTGTTACAGGGCATGAACACCAAGTAGGTGGTATTGTCATTTTAGGTTATTTTTCACATACTCTAAACATTACTGTGAAATTAAAATTTCATCTCTCTCATTCTGTAATTGAGCTATATTACACAATTTCTGATAAGGTATACAAAAACATTTTCAGAACAAAAAGGGGTAACAGAATAAAAACTGACACTACTAGGCACTCAATGATTATTTATTCAACATGACTGAGTTGTCTAGGGAGACTTAGGAGAGTTGCCAAGGCCCAGCTAAGATTTTAGATTATAAATTTGCCTCAATATCATTCATTCCCCATCGTTAATGAATTTTCTCCATAATGCTTAGTTGCCCCAGTGTTTGAGCAGTTCATGAAGAAGGCTAAAATTATCCAGGGTTGGGGCTCTTCAAGGTTTTGGAGACTACAGAACAAGGGGTGCCAAACTCAAGGTGTTGCTAAAAGGGTTATGGCCCTGAAGTCAGGCCTAGGCAGGAAAGGGTGGACCCCAAGGGAGACTGAGAGAGGGGGAGAAAGAGAAGAGTCCACAGGCCAGGAGCTCTGAAGGCTGGAGAACGGGTCTGAAAGGTGGCGGGATGGAGACACTGTAATCAGGCCACCTGTGAAAGAAGAACAAAGGACCTGGTATAAAAAAAGATAGGACAGGCCAGCATGGGTCACGATCAGTGATTAATGACTGTGACTGTAGGCTCCATTCTTTGTAAGTGTATTTGTTTTGCATATTACTTTTTCTTATGGAATATTGAATGCATGGGGTTTTTTTTTCCCACTATTTTACATTATTTAAAAATCCAACCTTTGGTAATTGAAGAGGTAGGTCTAGGTCAGACTGCAGAAGGCCTTGTATTACCATTCTAAGGAGTTTGAGCTTTATCTGGAAGGAGCTATGGATGTTTTAAATCAAAGAATAACATGTTCACATGCACACTTCAGAAGGACCACAGTGAAAATAGCACAGATAGAGGCCGACTAGCGAGGAGACTTTTGTGGTCATAAGGTACAAAGAAGACCAAACTGAAGTAATTAGTGGAGGCTGAGAAGAGATGATGAATAGGAAAAATATGAGAGAATCTGTGTGATTTGGAAATTGATTGGTTATGGAGAAATGCAAGTAGGGAGGACCCAGAGGCTGCATCTAGGATTCTGGTTTTGGTTACTTTATGGACCATGATGGCATTCAGAGTTGGGGAATACAAGAAGAAAGCAGATTTGGGAAAAAGAAGATGGCTTCAGTTGGGGATATATTGACCTCAGTGTACTTGCAGGACACATACTTGAAAGTATCCCAAGAGGGGGCGCCTGGGTGGCTCAGTAGGTTAAGCATCCAACTCTTGATTTGGGTTCAGGTGATGATCTCGGAATCCTTGATCTCAGATCAAGCCCCATGTTGGGCTTGCGCTGGGTGTGGAGCCTACGTAAGATTCTCTCTCCCTCTGCCCCTCCCCCCACCCCTACCCCTATTCATGTTCTAGATAGATAGATTGACAGAGATGATAGATTTTTTTAAAAAGAAAATGTCCCAACAGGATGTGCAATTTTGGAATTTAGGAGATCATATGATAGAAATAATCTATAAATTAAATAGTTTTAATGGCAATCTTAAATGCCTGTTCAAGGATCTGAATAGCCTGAGAATTCTATTGAGATAATATAAGAATTTAAGAATTACCACATAGCATATGTACACATACAGTATATTCACATTTACACATGTGTACATACATGTATAATTTTATATATACATATATGAACATATGCACACTAATAACCACTACTTTGAAATGTACAATTTGTTTTATATTGCTTTACATTTTTTTGTTACTGTTGCATCTGGCCGGTTTAATGTTTTATATAGATTAAAAAGATAAATTCTGTAGATTAAGGCAGCTGAATGACAATTATTGAACTGTCATGAAAATATTAAACTGTGGTGTATTTAATCTGTGGCATGTGGCATTAGCCCCCCACCCAAGATGTCTATGTCCCAATCCCCAGAACCTGTGAATATGTTGGGTTAAATGGCAAAGGAGAATAAGGTGGCAGGTGGAATTAAGGTACTAATCTGCTGAACTCACGGAGATTATTCTGGGTTCTCCAGATGGACCCAATATAATCCCAAGGGTCCTTAAAGGGAAGAGGTATAATTCAAGGGAAAAGGTAATTGGAAAAGTATCAGGGTCAGAGGGAAATGTGAAATACAGAACAGTTGGAGATGGGACCTTTCTGGCTTTGAAGATGGAGGAAGGAGCCATGAGCTAAGGAATGCAGGTGGTCTCTGGAAGCCGGAAAAGACAAGGGAAGAGATTCTCCCCCAAAGCCTCCAGGGAGGAATGTGGTCCTGCCAACACCTTGATTTTAGTCCAGTGGAACATATGTTAGACCTTTAACCTACAGAAATGTAAGATCATAAATTTGTGTTAAGTCTCTAAGTTTGTGGTAATGTGTTACAGCAACAAGAGGTAACTAATATACTCAGGCTAATTTTTGGTCATCTTTATTTTGGAAATACTTTTCTAGTTTATTTTAGTGATCTTTATTTTGGAGGTACTTTGCTAGTGCGTTTTGAATTTCAATAAATACAAAATAACAAAAAGAGAATTGCCACATAGTGGGTCAGTTTCACTATCCCTTCAGCCACCTTCCTATTTTACCTCAGGTCACCAAGGGATAGTCTCTAGGAGGATGTGATTTTTTTTTCTAGACTATCAACCTTAATAGGTTAGGGATGTTTTATTTAAAAAAAAAATTCTTGTTAGAACTCAAACTGGCCCCTCCCTGCTTCACAGCTTCCACATGGAGATAGGAGCCTTGAATTAGCCAATGAAAATATATCCATCACCTACCCCAGAGAATCCAGCCCAAAAAGCAAATCTGAACAACTGGAGTTCTTTACAGACTCCCCCTGGGGCAGGTGAACTGTTTACAGAGAAGGTAGAAGATAAAACCATGGGGACAATTTATAAGAAGTTAGCAGAGCCAACAAAAGAGCTTAGGCACTGGAGCAGGAAGCATGATGCAACCTCACAACCTCAGGCACAAAGGGGCTTAATGCCCCTCGTCTATCTCCCTGCATTGTCCGAGAGTTGACGGCAGAAGCATCCTCCACTGATGGTGCTGGGGAGGCAAGGACAGAGCCTCTCTCTCTTTCCCACACTCTGTGAAGGCAGTGTCGTTTCTGGTCTCACATTTTCTGTTGAGTAAAAATCCTTTCTCCCCCTCCCCCCCATGAATCTCATTCCAGTTTTGAGGAAGCTCGTACAGTATTTGTTGATTTTTATTACGCTCACCCTCAGAGGAACATTAAGCACGCACCTTACTAAGGCTGTATACTGATTCCACAACCAGTCTTTAACACTATTTCAAGCTTTCAGATTCACCCATCAATCAAGTTCTGATCCTTAGAAGTATTTATTTATAGGCCTCCTTCTACATCGATGTCTATACCCATTGCTGGTGAATCTGAATCTCTGGAAGAAGACAGAAAAGGTGGAGAGACTCTCAAAATCCATCTTGGAATAGCAGGTATGGATGTGTGTGGCATACTGTTTTTTTCGTTTGTACTACTTGACATCCTAAAAGATTCCCAAAGTCCCACCCAGATTTAAAATTCTTTGGGTAGATGGCTTGATGAAATGGGCCAATAATTATCAGCAGAGTTTTAATTATGCAGTTTTTGGTTAAGCCAATGCTTCATTTGTCTGAAACAGATTGCCCTGACAGATTAAGAGCTAAACGTTGCAGTGACACACACCCCCCCATTGTGTACTTCAGCAGGAGTTTGCCTATTCCACATGCCCAGCAACCTGTCAGGTGTTGCTTCTCCTCCCTGGATCACCTTCCTCTGTCAGTGGTTCCCAAACATGAGTGTACATCAGAGTCACCTGGTGGGCTTGTTAAACCTACAGCCGGAGGTTCTGATTCGGTGGATCAGGGTTGGGGCCTAAAAATTGCATTATTGTGTTCCCAAGTGACACGGATGCTGCTTCTCTGGACAGACTCCCAGCCACAGTCACAATCTGCTCCAGGAGTTAAAAGCAGGGTGGGGAAAATGTTAAGCTGGCTGAAGAAAAAAAGACTTAGGAGCTTCCTTTCTTTTCCTTTCTTTCTTGTGGGGAAGGTTATTATTTGAAAGAATGAAAAGAAAGGTGTAGTGATGGGATTAACATTTTCTTTTTTTTTTAAAGATTTTATTTATTTGACACACAGAGCGAGAGCGAGAGCGGGAGAGGGAGGGAGAGAGAGAGCACAAGCAGGGGGAGCGGCAGGCAGAGGGAGAAGCAAGCTTCCTGCGAGCAGGGAGCCCGATGTGGGGCTCGATCCCAGGACCCTGGGATCATGGCCTGAGCTGAAGGCAGTGGTTTAACCAACTGAGCCACCCAGGCGCCCCGGGATTAACATTTTCATCACCTTTCTAGATATGCAAAGATAAGGTTTCTTATTGATAATAAGGACTACAGTTCTCATGATTTAGGATCAATCCTTTGCATACTTTTAAACTTTCCATTAGCTCCTTCTCTTTGGTATTTAAATATTCTGAATTCTTTATTTTAAAAAAAACTCACTGGCCCTACATCCTCTGTCTACTGCTCTTCTGTGTGTTCGTGCTCTTCTTCCTGCAGCCTCCCCTTCCCTGCTTCTCCCCTTTTCCCCTTCCCTCTTTCATACCTTTTAGAGCCAAACTTCTAGGAAGAATACTGTGCATTTATTCCTAAACACATGTGACACCTGGCTTCCGGCTTCTGCGCTGTCTTATGTCTCCAGTAACAGGGCTGTCAAATCCTGTGGGCGTTTTTTCTGCTCTCACCTGACTTGGCCATCTACTCTTTCTTGAAGCCTTCTTTGCCCTTGGCTCCCACCTCTCTGACCTTTCCTTATCTAGCTTCTTGGAGGCTCTTCATCTTCTCCCACCTTCCTCTTAAATGCTGATGTTCCAGAGTTCAGTTCCCTCTACTCACCGTCCCTGGGCAATATCCTCTATTCCCTTGGATTTAACTATCACATTCATGTAAATGTGATCATGTAAATATGAATCGAACACTTTGGTTTACAAATCTGTGTTGCCTCCAGACCTCTCTCCTAAACTCCAGGTGCACATTTCCAAATGCTTTCTGGGAAGGTCCACTTCATGTTCCCTGTTCTACTGAAATGCTTCTGTTTCTCAGCCATACTCCAAGTTCCTCCAGATCAGGTCTTACTTGTCTTTGTACCTCCAGCGTAAGGCCAGGGGCACAGGAGCCATCCACTGCATGGTGACCTGGCATCTTCTCAGGCACTTCAGGGTCCCCACACCTGGCACAAGTTTTCCCAGCCCTTCCTCCTGCATCTTCTGTCTCACTTATCCTTGCACACTCGAGTACTGCCGCTCGTGCCTGCTAACCACCTCTCTCTCAGCTGGGGTCTTGTGAAAACCTTCACTCCTCCACGCCCTGTCCATCCTGTGGCCAAGATGTAGATTAGTCACATCACAGCTTTGCTTAAAGCCAGTGAATTATTTCCTTCTTTAAACCCATAGAAAGTCCCTCACGATCAGGCATCTGTTCATCTCTCTTTTCCCTTCAGTCATATCTGCCCAACTACCCAGTATTCTGACTGTACCAAACTGTCTGCTCTCTGCAAATGAGGCATGCTTTTCCCCACCAAGTCTCGCCGAGGAGTTGCTATACGTGCTTAAAGACCTCGAGGTAGGGGCACCTGGGTGGCTCAGTTGTTAAGCATCTGCCTTCTTCAGCTCAGGTCATGATCCCAGTATCCTGGGATCAGGCTCCCTACTCAGCAGGAAGCCTGCTTCTCTCTCTCCCACTCCCCCTGCTTGTGTTCCCTCTCTGTGTCTCTCTCTGTCAAATAAATAAATAAAATCTTTTTAAGGGGGGGAGGCGCCTGGGTGGCTCAGTTGTTAAGCGTCTGCCTTCGGCTCAGGTCATGATCCCAGGGTCCTGGGATTGAGCCCCGCATCAGGCTTCCTGCTCAGCGGGAAGCCTGCTTCTCCCTCTCCCACTCCCCCTGCTTGTGTTCCCTCTCTTGCTGTGTCTCTCTGTCAAATAAATAAATAAAATATTTAAAACATAAAAATAAATTTAAAAAAAGACCTCGAGGTAGCCTCCTCTATGGGGTCTTGCCCCCACTACCAGGTAGTGTTCAATGTACTTATCCTTCCAAGCTCTCTTAGTAACACTTTCTCAGTGCTTGCCACATTGTATTATAACCACTTCTACCTCTAAACTCTGAGCATTTATTTTGTACTCCCTTTATCTTATATACTACTGGGCACCTGACTTGGTAAGAGCTTAATAATTATTGAATGAATACATTTTGAAAACCAATAGATAAATGAATTAAAATCTGAGCCAACTCTCAGAATAAAAGGTTAGTCCTATATAATTCCTGATATGAACCAGTACTTTGGGTTTCGATCTTGCTGTAGCTCACTTTTGTGTTTAGGACCACTGTAAAGCAGGCCCAGGGATGCTGGTTTGGATTCATATCCTGTGGCCCGACCGGAAGTGAGAAACCTTTGCAGAAGGGCCGGGTCACTCCAGTAGCCTCCTTGTTGGGCAGCATTTCTTGGTCCAGCTGCATCCAATATCATTTATAGAACTGCTGCTTATAATTGCTGTGTTACTCAGTTGGTTTCCTTTTGCCTCTAAGTGAAAAACAGTTCTAATTTCCAAATATTTCACGCTAATGAAAATGGCCACAGTTTTGCATTCTGAGGAACCTCGTTCTGAAAATATATAATTGGCATCTGGAATATGCATATTATCAGGGAACAGCTAGAAATGGCTTTGACCCTGGAGTGGTTTTTTGGTTTGGGGTTTTTTGGGTTTTGGGGGTTTTTTTTGTTGTTGGGGGGGGTTTGTACATTTACTTTGAAACTGAATACTATAATCAATTCCTGCGAACTTTTATTCTCACTGCTACATTTCATGCTGTGATTTAAATCACAGACATTTGCCCAAATTATAGCCTAGCACTAGCAATACTAACATTAAAGTCGTGCTCTTTAGTTTACTGCTGTGATGGATTTTTTGAGAGCAAGATTTCCCCAAAAAGCACACAAAGACCTGGCTATTTTATGAGTATAAGAATACATCCGACTCATTTTTATTAGAGAAATACTGAATGTCAAAGCTGAAATGGTTTTATTCAAGATAGAGTGCTGTTAAATCTTATAAAAAAAAGTATTTCTTCAATAAACTGTTTTTTATATTTCTTGCAGTTGACATTGTACCAATTTAAAAGGGTCTCTTTCACTTTGTAACTAATTTTTCTTGATAATGAACTTGGCAGTTTACAAAATCTGCAGATGAGAATACAAATTGACCATTGACTTGTTGGCAGTCATAGTAACACTGTGTTATGACATATTGCAGATCTTTCAGCAAAGAGTGCCTCTGTTCCAGATGAACTTGGCGCCTGTGGACATTCTAGAACATCAAGCTATGCAAGCCAGCAGTCAAAAGTATCAGGTAGAGACTAACAGGTTGAATTCCTTAGACATTTATTGCTCTAAAGGATTAATTGAAATTGCTGGGGTGTGGAAGAAGAACGCTTGATTGCAGTGTATTTGATGTTAGTGTTTTATCCAAAGCGCTTTTCTCTGACAGGGTATAGCTCGTGCCACTCCCGGTCATCCAGTTTTTCTGAGCTCTGTCACAGGAGAAACACCTCAGTGGGAAGCACATCAACGGGAATTGAAAGCATTCTAGAGCCGTGTGATGAAATTGAGCCAAAAATAGCCGAAACAAACCTTGATCCAGCCGGCAAAGAAGATACCGCTTCGGAAATGCTCACCAGGTATCCTTTCAGTCTGTGCTTAAATGGGGAGAAAAAAATAACGTTGTTCTCATAAGAAAAAGGAGGGGAAAATTTTTTTTTAATTATTTTCCAAGATGCCCAGTGAAGCAAGATTCTGTAGAATCTCAGCTGAAGCGAGTTGATGACACCAGAGTGGATGCAGATGATATTGTGGAGAAAATACTACAGAGTCAAGACTTCAGCCTAGATTCCAGTGCCGAAGGTATATGGGTAATATTAAATGTGCATAGATGTCTGCAACCCAGGTCCGTGTAGTCCATGTGCTCAACCGGAAAGGGTCCTTACATCACCCTGACTGTTGCATGTCGGTAAAATGAATTTCATTGCCCATGAAAATCTGAAGATAACTTTGTAGCTCATTTATTTCCAGGAATGAATATTAAATTGGGAGAAGAATGAACTTGAGTTTAAAAACATCAATTTTGAAGAGAGGTTTTATTGTGTATGCCTCAACGTCCACCGTGTTTATATACCTTATGGCCAATGTCTACATCTGTTTTGACATAACTGGACACTAGTACTTCACATCAGTGTAATTTGGAGGGTTGGGTGGTGATCTTGAGATGATAGCGAATAATAGAATCTTTTATTCCTTCCTCAGCATTTTCACTGAGGCTGGAAATTTACATGCCACCAGTTTGAAAGGTGTAATTATCCATGCTGGTGTGAATAGAGAGCAGTTAACAATGGACTTAGTTTCACTACGTAACTGGTTGTAAAAATTTACTTGTGGAAATTTATAGGAAGAGATGTCTTCTTTACTCAGTTTTAAGGAAAAATAGCTTTAGGGAAGTTGAGAAATAACTATGAGGATATCTTCTAAATTGCCTGTTTGAAAACATGCGTGCAGCTTTTTAAGTTTTTTATTTCTTTAATAAAACTTTCTGAAACATAAAATATGAATTGAGTACAATAGGAATATTATTTGATGACAATCTAGTAAGTGTACCTATAACAAGTATTTTAAATGTGAATTGCAGAAGAAGGCCTGAGGTTATTTGTGGGTCCTGGGGGAAGTACCACCTTCGGCAGCCATCATCTTCCAAATAGGTATGTAGTCCAGACAGTCTCTTATTAAATAAAGAATACACTGCCGTTTTCTTTTAAATGTTCTTGAGTGGAAGATGAAGGGTACAAAGTTTGTATTAAACTGAGGCTAGAAAACACATACAGTGATTCCATGAGAAGAATTACAGCTGAGTTTTCCTTGAGTATGTTTGAAATTATAAGTTTATTTGTTGATTTTCTTCTCTTTTTTTTTAAGATTTATTTATTTATTTGACAGAGAGAGACACAGCGAGAGAGGGAACACAAGCAGGGGGAGTGGGAGAGAGAGAAGCAGGCTTCCTGACCAGCAGGGAGCCCGATGAGGGGCTCAATCCTAGGACCCTGAGATCATGACCTGAGCCGAAGGCAGATGCTTAACGACTGAGCCACCCAGGCGCCCCTATTTGTTGATTTTCTTAAGTGTGTTTTTAGAAGGTATTAGTAGAGGACCAGAGGAGCATTGGGCAAGATGCAATTAAAAAGGGATGTTTAGGAAAGAGTTCTTAGGGGGCACCTGGGTGGCTCAGTTGGTTAAGCATCTGCCTTCGGCTCGGGTCACGATCCCAGGATCCTGGGATCAACTCCCACATCGGGCTCCCTGCTCTTCGGGGAGCCTGCTTCCCCCTCTCCCTCTGCTGCTCCCCCTGCTTTTATACTTGTCCTCTCTTGCTCTCTGACAAGTAAGTAAAATCTTTAAAAAAAAAAAAAAAAGTTCTTAGTCTGATATTTTAGAAAGAGCAAAGCAGAATTACCTTTCAGTCAGTGATCTTGTCTGTTGTGAGCAGTTACACAGCCACTCAGCAGCAAACACTTAGTATTAACCTTTTTTGTACTCCCCTCTTCTCCACCCTACAAGAGTCTAATCTACATACTAAGAACAGCTCAGAAAAAACAAACATGATTTTGGGAGTTACTCAGATTCAGATGAAGAAAAGGTACCTGCCAGACTTACCATTCAGTTTCCCAGCCCTGCAGCAAATAGTCATGAGCCCTGATGCTCAGAACACTTGAGGAATTCTGATCTCTGCCCTGACGTGCACCCCCGATACTCAGTATTTCCACATAATATTTATGTAGAGTTCCAGGATAAGTCAGAGTTGGTTAGGGAGCCCTCCTTGGTCCAAGACAGTTATTTTATTCTCTAATGCTCACAACCTCAAAGAATGTCTCATTCATTTGTTCCACCAGTACTGGTCTTATTGAGTACCTCCTATGTGTCCAGCACATCGCAGGGTCCAAAAGATACGAAGGGTAACAGTAAATACCTACAATCAGATGTGATGGGTAGGTAAGAGAGGGACATACAAAGAGACTATGAGGAGATGGTTCATTTGAACTGGGGATTTTAGAGGATGTAAGCACAATTTATAGTTTTCGTTACCTCTCACTGACTTACCCATTCATTAAATTCAGTAACTATTTATTAGGCCAAGTCATGGGTAAGGATGCAAAGCAGAAAGACCCAGCTCACCCTCAGCTAGCTTATGTTCCTAGCACATGGGTTGGCAAATTACAGCCTGTGAGCCAAGTTGGCTCACTGCCTAGTTTTGTAGAAATAATTTTATTGGAATACAACAACACCTATTTATGTTTTACCGATGGCTGCTTTGATGCTCCCGTAGCAGAGTTGAGTAGTATGTAGAGATCACAATGGCCCACGAAGCCTAAAATATTTATTCTCTGTCTCTTTGTAGCAGGTGAGATAGACAAACTAAAATTTATAGCAGTATAGTAAGTACTATAATATAGAGAAGTAGAGGAAACTGAGAGAACAAGATAGGACCTCACTCAGAGAAAACCTCCTAGAAAGTTGACACCTATAAAGAGTCTTGGAGAGAATTAAGAGGTAAATGAGGTTAACAGGTGGATATGAGGAAGACAAATATTCCTGGTAATCGGTTCAAATAGAATGAGCTTGTAGGTATAACAATTATATCATTATATAACAGTAAATATATAATAATTACAGGTAACACTGAGCACTTATTTATGTACCAGGCACATATATATGTTTCATTCAGTTCTTACATTATCTCTTTCAGTACTCACAAGGTACTGTTATTAGTTTGTAAAAAGAGAAAACGAAGAGGTCAAAGAAATTTGCCCAAAGCCTTAAAACTAGTAAGTGATAAAACCAGGATTCAAACTCCTGTCTCTTTGAGTCTGAACACAAACACATTTGTGGTGGCTAACTATCAGACCTTGCTGGCTTGTGAATAACCTGACCTACTTAGGGAGTTGCCAGTGAACAGGTACTCCTGAAGAGGAGTCATGGGAAGGAGGCTGTGGGACATGAGGTTGGCAACAATCTCAAAGCCAGGTTGTAAATGGCCTCTATCACCATAGCAAAGAGTTTATTATCTTTTTTTATCATGTGTACAGTTTGATCATTCTTTGCAGGAAAGTGATCTATCAGACGGGCATTTTAGAAAACTAGTCATAATTTGAGCGGGTTGGATGGGTGGGCGGGGGAGATTGGAGCAAGGAGAGACTAGGAGAGGCATCTATGAGGACAGTGATAAGTACGGTCAAGAGAACATGTGTTTTTGAGTTAAAGAGTTTGGGTTATATCCTAGCCAGACCACTTTTGGGGCCTCAGTAAATCTTTTAATCTCAATGGAATTTTAGTTACCCCTGTTGAAAAGCGGGGGTAATCATGGGATTGATGTCAAGAGTAAATGACATAATATACTGAGTAAGCTCTAGCAATTATCAATTTAGGTAGAAGAAACACAAACAATACAGTTCCAACCAAAAGGAACCAAAATAGTAAATGCTCAAAGGCACAAGTTATCTCTACTCTCATTTCAGACTGCTCAGGGTCCAAGTCAGACTTCCCACCCCTATCTGCTTTACTGATGTTATTAACCTCTGTAAGGCTTATTTTCCTCACCTGAAAAATGGGAGTGATAAATATTACCTAACTCATAGGATTTTACTGAGGATTAAATTAGATAACTAATGTAAAGTATTTAACACAGTTAACACATGGACAGCTCTCAGTATATGCTGGTTGTATATATTGTTGTTACTCCGAGGAAAGAAAAATAATTTCTATTTGAGAGATAATCTAGAACTTAGGATATAAAAGCATTCATAGTTTTGAGTCCCACCCCCTTTCCAAATGAATGTTAGAAGAATCATCACCCAATGCATGAAAGCCTAACATTATAATTAGGGGTTGAAGTAGATGTCACATGCCACAGAAAGGCTGAGAAATGTTAGAGATAGTGTATTATGGTGAGAAGAGAATGTGCCATGCAGTCAGACATAGATTTCATTCCTGGCTTAGCCATCATAACCCAGCTTGGCTATAATCCTGACAAATTACATCTCTTACTTGCCACCAAAAAGACATATCGCTGGGGTTAACGACACAGGCTCTGGAGTTGGGCTCCCTGGGTTCGGTCCCAAGCTCCACCAAGTATCAGCTGTGTGTCTTCAGTAAGTCACCCCACTTCTCTCTGCCTCAGTCTCCTAAACTACAAAATAGTGATGATAAAGGATCCCACCTCATAAGCATTATAAGGCTTAAATTAAGTGAGGTAAGACATGTAAATGGCTAAAACAAAACCTGGCATGCAGTTAAACACTCAAGTACTTAATATGCACTAATTAAAGGTCTCTCTTGCAGAGTTATTTGAAGTACCCAGCATAATACTTGTATACGTAGGCTCTCCATCACTAGTTGGTGTGATGAGGACACACGAATGTGTTAGCATCAGATCTATTCTGAGAGAGAAACTGGCAGCACAAGATGAAACTAGAATCATTTACTCCGGCACTGAAGAGGCACAAGAACCATACATACCTAGTTAGGAAAGTGAACCCATGAGAATGAAGGAACAGAGCAATAAGCAATCGAGACTTGGGGAGGAATACCCCCAGTAACCCCTCTGAAGCCTAGTGGTACAGCCTGACCAGCTCAGGGATGCCTACAGAGGTTGCAGGGTTGCACCTCCTTGCTTGCCTTTGAGACATTTAGTTTCTGACAGAAAGTGCTTTCATTTGCTTTTGTTCCTCTCTGTGATCTTTCATCTCTGGCCATTTTTAGATTTTATCACTGGTTATTAGCAGTTTGGTTATGATGTGCCTTGGAGTGTTTCTTTTTGTGTTTATTTTGCTTGGGGTCCATGAAGCTTCTTGGATCTGTGGTTTACAGTTTTCCTCAAGTTTGGAAATTCTCCAGCCATTATTTTTACCTGCCCCTCCTTCTGTTTTCCTCACCTACAGATTCTAGCCCCCAGCCTCCCTGAGCTCAGAAAGAGTGACCCCCGCCCCGCACTCAGAAAGACCACCTGGCTGTGTTGGGGTTCTCCCTGCACTGCAGGCTGGAAGGACCCTGAAGGAAACCGCTTTGGGCTTTCTTCATTGATTTCCCTTCTCTCAGAACCAGTCCTGTACTGCCTGTTGTCCAGTGTGTAAAACTGTTGTTTTACATGTGCTGTAAAAATGTTCTAGTTATTTAAAGCAGGAGGGAAAGTCCGGTTCCTGTTACTCCATCATTGCCAGAGTAGAACCATTTTAGGGCCTCTGTGCAGGGGCGGTGCTCAGCAAGGTCCCTTCAAATTCTGATTGTCTGTAGCTGTGCATGAATGTTCACTGGTGTTATGAATGTTCTCGTTTCTTCTGCAGAATGAGTCTGTAAGAACAGGAGCCTCTGAGCAGTCAACTGAAAAGTCCATTTCAGTCCACAGTGGGCTGGTAACCAGTACATTACTCCCATTTTTTAGAATTTCCTCTTAAAATTCCATCTGGGAAGAGACCAGTCATGGTGGTTGCTTCTGGTCTTACTAATCTTGGGCATACTCAAGAGTGTGAAATGGTCAAGTAGTGTAGCCCCTGGCGTCTTGACACAGGAGGAGATGGGTACTGGTGATAACTTCAAGCAATAATACCATCCCCTCCTGCTTACTCAGGAGGGCTCAAGGATCCTCACCTAAAAATAAACCCAGCTGCCATCAAAAAGGCACTGTGCTTTTATAGACATGTAGAAAACCTTTATCCTCCCAGATGAAGAAACGATAGAGGGAACAGGTGTGTTCATTCCATTATAACCTAGGGCCAAGGTACTAGGTGCATCAGCAATAACAGACCTTCTGTTGATGAGGCCATTACTTCATTTAAATATGTTTTAGTCACAAAGCTTGCAAATTTTAAGTTTTTAGTATTCTCCATATTTCATTAATAGAGGTCAGTCAGTGCCTGGAATATCAGGACAAAGGCTAAGCTGCTATAACAAAGAGAACCAGAAATAGGGTGGCCAGGCTGACGAGACAGCTTTGCCTCGGAAGGTGATTCACTGACCCAAGGCGCCTCCATTTTGCCCTTCACCATATTCCCTACCTGTTGTCAAATTTGGATGGCTACCAGTCCAGAGCAAACAATTTCTCTTTAAGCAAGTGAGACAGAGTTGACACATCCCCATTCATGTTCCATGGAGGTGGGGGGGGGGAGGGACTAAGTCACATGCCAACACCTGTCAACAAAGGAGTTTAGGAATTGTGGCCTCTAGCTGAGAAGCCTGTACAGCCTGTAGCCAGAACCATGAAGAAGGAGAGGATAGATTTAGGGGGACAACCAGCAGTATGCCAAACCAAGCTAATGAAGAAATAAACCCCTCTTCAAGATCACTTCACTTTAGGGGCACCTGGGTGGCTCAGTTGGTTAAACGTCCAACTCTTGATTTCGGCTCAGGTCACGATCTCAAGGTTGTGGGATCAAGCCTCCACGCTCAACAGAAGTCTGTTTCTCTCTTTCTTTCTCTCCCCCTGCTTTCATACCATCTCTCTAATAAATAAATCTTTAAAAAAAACCACTTCACTTTAAATCTGTATTACACCGGTATAATTTACATTACTGACTACATATAAAGACAGTGGCATGGGGCACCTGGGTGGCTCAGTCTGTTAAGTGTCCACCTTGGGCTCAGGTCATGATCCCAGGGTCCTGGGATCAAGCCCCGCATCAGGCTCCCTGCTCCGCGGGGAGTCTGCTTCTCCCTCTTCCTCTGCCCCTCCCTCTGCTCATGCGCTCTCTCGCTCGCTCTCTCTCTCAAATACATGAAATCTTTAAAAAAAAAAAAAAATGAAGACATTGGCACGCTGACTAAAAGAATTCTTGTACTTTCTAGAAAGGTACATTAAGACACCACACGCTAAAAACAATCACCCATTAACTGCAAGGCCTGGGTAAATTGCCAGTCAATATATACTCTTGGATGAGATTGATTTTTTAGGATTTACATATAAACAGGTTTCAAGAAAACATTTCTTGCCACACGTTAAAGATTTAGGAACAATACTAGATTATTGTAGGAATAAGTGTGACTCGACTAATCCAACATATTGATGATAAACATTTAATATTTCAAGTATTTTCTATCTGTGATCTCTTTAAACCGTGTGGAAATTAAATCTAGCAGAAAATGCCTAATGCACTATCTCTTTGAGGGCAAGCTTAACCAGAACAGTGTTAAGCATTACAGCTCAAGATCTTGAAGTGTTTTTTTTTTTCCCCCTCCTGTTGTAGGGTGGGGTCCGGAGCTTATGAACAAGTTGTGATCAAACGCTAGAAGTCAAGCTGGTGAACTGAAGCTTCCCCGGGGGTTGAGACGTGGGCAGTCAAGCCGTCGAGGCACTTCGTTCAAGCACTTAGGAGAAAATGAGCGTATTTTACAAATGAAGCACGGTCCTCTATTAAGAGGAAAGCCAACACCGATTTCTTCTCGGAAAGTGCCCACCACTGCCCTGTCCCACCCACGAAAAGGGAACATCAGAACTGTAGCATCCAGGTGCTGGGCCACCTGTCGCTAGCCGCAGACGGCTTCCGCGGTCACTGCATAGGATAATGAAAAGCCTGCTTTTTCTTTCCAAACATCCAGGTGGGGAAAGCAACACTATACATCTGAGTATAGCTCCGTGCTGAAGTATAAAGTCTGTAGTAGAGGCGCTCAGCAGGTTTGGGCTCTAATTATTTCATTTTAATGTTTGGGAGGTAATAAGTGAATCATGTGGACCCTATAAATTCTATCAAGATAGTTATAACCTCTTAAGGAAATCTCCCAGATTCCACCCTACCTATAGTATTGTACTGTTTAGTAACTTTTCTTGATTAAATAATTGATACAAAGTTTGGGTGTTCATGTTTGGGGGAAAATGTTATACTACAATTTAAACGTGTAGAATGCTTAATTCTCACCATATCTGTCACAAATGGAATGTGTTTAAGTCTGAGATAGGTGAATGAGTGTAATGCCTGCCATTATTTTGCAACACGTATTGTTACTAGTTAACGTTAGATGAGCTGCAGAACTCCTACTAGCACTATAGATGAGATTCACGCTAAGTTTAATATTTAATAGGTTAAGCTCCCATAAGGCACCTTAAGAGCTGTTCTAACTGAGTAATATCTGCTGGTTTCAGGAGTCAGAATTCAGAACAGGAGGAAAATTGTAGCATGATCAGAAACAGTGGCCTTTTCTGTGTAAGTTCAGACTTATATCTGAAACTGAAAATTATTCCAAGGAGGTGGCAGATAAGACAGGGGACAGCTGCTTGACATTACTGACATGGACTCGTGGTTTTCTATTTTAAACTCTGCACAATAGGATACTGTGTTTTTTCCTTTACTGTAACAGTAGTTGTTTTGAGACAGTAGACTATAACATAATCCAATATAGCTTTAAAAGTAAGAATATCTGATCTGGATCCAGTTTAACAAGCTCAGCAGATAGACCATCTTTTCATCAGGTGGGAAGTTTTTCTGGTCTTACATGACAAGTTTTAATGTTCTTGGAGTCACTCAGTCACTGAAGAAAAATGCAGATTCTATAGAACCAGTAATTCCCAGTCCTTACATTCAAAACCGTGTGCAGATAAAAACACAATACGTTAGAATAACTTTGGTCTAGGTATTTTTGTGTTGGCAAAGTAAGGGGAAAATACATTAAGAAGATATTTCAATGTCCAAATGTAGAGATTTGGAAAAATTTTGAGTAGTTCGTTAGGGTTTTAGATTTTTTAACATTCCAAAGCTTAGGTATTCTAAATTAATCCAGTTCTACTGCAAATAGATATTTTTAAAAAAGTAAAACCCCATTTTAGAATCTTTTGAATGTTGATAGAGTTTGAGTCAAAGTTTTGACAAAGGAAAAAAATTGACCTGACCATTTTAATCTAACCAAGGAAAAAACCATTAGCTTAAGTGGTAAAGACTTGCTTGCTCTCTGTGATTAACAGTGAGCTGATCCATCCATTATATGTTATTGGGGGGGGGGGGTCAAAGTTTTTAATAGAGATATGAAACTAGTGTTTACAGATATTTATGACATGTTTTAAGAACATATTTTTCTATTTTCAAAATATTTCTAGGCTATATTTTTTATTGGCACTTCTGCAAATGATTTTGCCATTTTGAAAATGATAAAAGCTATCAATTATAAGCAAGGTTCAGTGAGGACATTCTTCAGATATGTGAAAGGTCCTGTAATCCAGGCATTGCCCATCTTATCCCTGCCTGCCCTCGGCCTCCTGGTACCTTTATACAAGACTGGCTGTCAGCATTTAAAAAGATACAGAATTATTTTTTTAAAAATGTGGAGATCTTGAAAAGCATAAAAATCATGCCCTCTATAATTTTAGCAACCACCAGATACATCTTGATTTATGTAGTAGGAAATCATTTTAATAGAAACATTGATGAGGGAAAAGTCAGCACAAGTCTGGATTCCTTTTATTTTGTGTGGCATTGGTGGGCATACTTTGCAATCACATTTATTTACAGTCCCCTGGAAATATTTGTTAAAGTTTGTTTAAATGTCTGCCTGGCTTTTCTGGTTTTTCTTAGAGCATGTACTGTGTAGCCATATCTTAAAGATGTAGCTATTTTTAAAAACTGCTTTTTATTTTTTTTAATTTGAGAATTTTTATTTTTTTTTATTTTTTTAATTATGTTATGTTAGTCACCATACAGTACATCATTAGTTTTTCATGTAGTGTTGCTTTTTAAATACCAAGTGCACTTTTGGTTCCATTTGGAATTGAGAAAATTGGATTTGAAAAATTAGATCTTAATAAATTGGTCTTTAAAGTCAAATTTCAAATCACCCAGTCTTGGAGAATTTGCAAATGTATAACATTGTCTTTGTCTAATCCTATCCTAGAGAAAGATTAATGGTATATTAAAGCTATTTATTTGTGGTCAGAAAAGGAAGTCTTAAATACCCTGTTTGGGGGAAATACAGAGGCCAGTCAGAAGCCCACTTCCTGTGACTCAAGCTGGTAACTGAGACCAGAGAGGATGTCGCGTAGCAGGGGCAGAGCAGCCCTGGGCCATCAGTTTGCATTTTGATGGTTGACTCCCCTTTGAGGTGTGGAAGCCTTCCATACTCAGCAACTGTTGTGGATTAGTACTTTAAAATCTGAGAAAGTCTCGACCAAGAATCCTAAAGCCCACCATCCCATTACAGGAAAATACCATCAGAGCAATGATATCCAAACTAGATTCCTCCGTTTTGTTTTGCTTTTGCAGGAAAACTGTGAGCCATCAAGGTCCACCACTTAGCCTATTTGTTACTAGAAGGAAAACAAATCTTCAGCTAACCTCCAACCAAAACATAAGACATCCAGAAGTAATTTTAGACTGAGACTGCCACGCCAACTAGACCACTTTGCAGACTCAAGCTGACAGTATTAAATATTTAAGTGCTCTGAAGTGTTAGTCTACGTAATACTTACATAATCATATAATAGTGCTTAAAAGAGACTGGGCTTATATGATGGGGTTGCATTTTATTTCAACAGGTCTAACTGGGACAGTTCAGAAATTATACTTGGTCAGTTCTCTTAGATGGTACGTCATGTGAATATATTCAAGTACTGTAACTGAAATTATTAATGCCCCTTTCTGTGTTGGCTTAGGTACTATGCATAATTTTAATAGCTCAGATGTTTAAGAATATAAAGTCTAAAAATATAAAGGATGAAATAAGTTTAAAGACTACTCTGGAAATAAAGGCCTTATTACCTTAGATATATCATTTTTCATAAGAGAATATATACACAGTATATTTTAAATAGTCATGTGGGTGGTCTCTACTCCCTATGACAAAGCTGGCAAAATTTTTTATTTACAACGACAACATAGTCTGCATTTACAAATGTTTATGTTCATCTTATATATATATATAACAAAATTCTCTTGCTGATATTCATTGACCAAATCCCATGCAGAGGAATACTTAGGATATATTGATATTGTTTGTTTTTTGGAAATACATCTTATTCTGGAAGTTGATACAACTTGTGGGTAATCATGTAAATGTTTATGGAGAAAAAATTGTTATGGAAGTGATTCCATTAGTATTGTTCTAATACTTGGAAAATGACCTTCATATTTATATATTTGACTGTACAACTATAAATCCAGGAAATTTTTACCAAAAAAAATTTATTGTATTTCTAATAATGTAAAGGTGAATCTTTTATCTGTTCAATAAAAATCATCTTAAACTTTACAATGTGTATACTTTAAAATGTCAGTTAAGATTCTGTCAGAAATCGGTCAGATTCTTGCCAAGGTAAGAGAACAGAAGTAAAAGGATCAGTATACGTTCTCCCTGATGGTTCCCCTCATTTATTACCAGGTGGTGCACCACAGACTTGAATCCTCCAGGGAAAGACCCTTCTTTTGAACTCTGAGCTTCACCCTGCAGTGGGGGGGGGGGGGGGGGGGGGCGCAGGGGGGGGCATGGGCTCTAGAGTAAGACAGACCTGAGTCCGAATTCAAGCTCCCTTCTGAACCTGTTTCTAATTGAGGGTGGACATAATACTATCACTGACTCTTCTGGGTTAGGAGCAAGAACCCATGAACTATTAGGAATATACCACAGTAAGCACTCCTATTGGGCCAAAATTGGCCTTTGTGCAGCATCTACATACATACCTTCATTCTTAGTGCTAGACACATAGAAGATGGTCAATAAACAGGCCACCATTAGAGGGTAAGATCCTCATGGAAATGATGCTCAGTGCCACCACTGTCCACAGACTATTCCTCCCTTTGACTAAGTCCTCACAGGGGAACAGCGCCAGCACGTTCCCTTTGCTGATACTCAAATGACAATAGCCATGTAAAGAGCAATGGTTCACTATGGGTTTGAACCCACATCTCTCTCTCTGCAGATTGCCATGCAGATGAGGAAAGATTATGTGCGCTAAGCAGCAAGACCCTGTGGGATGGGGATCATGGTGCCAGATCACAGCAGAAGCCGGCAAGGCCCTCTGATCTGCCCTCATACTCCCTTGCCCACATCTCAGGCATGGAGTTCCCAGGCCCAGCCTTTCCCCAACACCCGGTGTTTTTCTCTCCTTCCTCCCTCACCACATTTTAGTCCTTCATTCCTGCACCTACATATCACATACCTGGTATGGACAAATCTTTGTCTGCATGATAGGAAATATTTGGTGGTGTTAATCCATCCCACATCACACAAAATGTAACAAAACTTTAGGAAGCAAACAGAAAAGGCTACCATTTGGACACTCCCTGAGTCCATGACATCTATTCCATTTGGCCCCACATGACAAGGAAACAAAATGTCAGAGACCTTCCTGCCTGAATTACATTAGACCCCGTTCCTATGCACTTGACTTCTAGAGATTTCTCCTTAACCATTTCTCTTAAACTGATCTTTAAACCATTTAGCAGTTATTTCCAAGTATAATTGCAAAAAGCTTCAAGTTATTTTGCCGCTTATTTGTATCAGGGAGTTCTCAAAGCACAGTACAATTACCTTTAAGTGGGAAAAGTGTGCCACCTTGTGGTATTTAACTTCAGTGATTCAGTTCAACTCTCTCCCAAGTGACCCTGTGTCTGCCCCATTCCCAGTAATCTATGGAATTAAGACAAAAGGAAAAATACTTTCAATACTAATTTTTTTTTAAGTAAACTCTCTGCCGAACATGGGGCTTGAACTTACAACCCCCAGATCGAGTCACATGCTCTAATGACTGAGCCTGCCTGGTGCCTCTGTTCAATACTAATTTTACATAATTTGAAATACTCGCAAAAAAAGATTTGGAAGCATCAGAGACTTTTACCCTACTTAAGTAAGTTGTTTTCCTTTAATGTGGAATTAATAAAAGATTGTCAACTCTGTTCTGTGAGGATTCCTACTAGAACGGACGGGGTGGTCAGCATAAATGGCTTCCAGAGGGATGAGGCTAGACAAAGATAGCAGTAGAGTATCAGAGCCTCTTCAACAAATGCAAAGAATCTGACTGGGTCAAGGCTAAGGCTAAGGCACAGGAGTAGAGAGCAATGTGACGTTTCTGGGGAAGACCATAAAATGCCCAGAGCTTAATCTGACTAATTCCAGCCACAGTCCCATGAGGATGAAAAGGAGATGAAGGCAACAGTGCAGGCGAAGAGTCCCCAAAACGTGACCGGCACGCGAAGGGCCGAGCGTTGACGGGTGACTTCCAAACGATTTGTATAAGGAGCCTGGCATGCCGTGGTCTTCAAATACTAGTGGCAAAAGAGGTGAAACATCTCCCATACAAATTTCTGACCTCTGGCTCCCACCAGCTTGTTTTGCAAGACCTCGGGAAAACCCGTGTGTTCCCTGTTGCGGGATACCCCTGGAAGATGGGCATCCTGTACCGAGAGCAAGCCTGTTAGCCGTGGTTAAACCACCTGGCATCCTTGAAGGTAAGGCTCGAGATTCCACCTTGCACACCGCTCCTCCCTGACCTCCTGTCAGCAGCTAAACAAACACAGGACCCTGCGTAACAAGGTGCTTCTGTTGGCATCTAGCTGAGGGAATTTCACTTGGAATTACTCCTTGATACTCAGCGACAGAACTGAGCCCCGGGGTGGAGAGCAGTACCTCTGAGAGCTCAACGGCAGGGTGTGACATGTGTGAGGAGACTAGAGTTGAGCAGAGGAGGAAGGGTTGGGAGGAGCTGTGAAGAGTCACTGCCGTCTCCAGGGCATGGAAACTAAACTTGAAGCCACAGTGCTGTCAGGACTTGAAGCTTCCAGACCATGGAAACAGCTGGAGGCAAACTTTTATTCAGATCAAGGGCCAGGGGTGTTCTAATACCTGGTAACACACATTCCACACCTACTCTTGGAGGTGGGCTATGGCCCTATTTTTCCCTCTTAAGAACTGCCTCTCCTACGCAACCACACTTTTCATTACCATTCAGTGCAGTGAAATTCCTTGGAGCAAAGACATCTTAAAAGTTGAGGCCTTTATTTACAAACCCTGCAGTCCATTCCAAGGGTTTTCCTAGAGGAACAATCCACCCCCTGAAAAAGGCACTGGTTCTTGTAAAACTGGAATCTACTTGTAATTCCAGTTATTGTGAACATAAGAACCTTTGTTGTCTCTAAGGAGTGAGATGGGAGGGGGTACAAACACTGCAGGGACACTTTGTCAGACACCATTTTTTAACATAAACTTAAGAAAAAAGTGATCACTTTTAATTTTTAAAAAAAATTATTTGAGAGTGCACAGGCAAGGGGGAGGGGCAGAAGGAGAGGGAGAAGCAGGCTCCCTGCTGAGTAGGGAGCCTGATATGGCACTTGATCCCAGGACCCTGGGATCATGACCTGAGCCCAAGGCAGACGCTTGACTGACCCACCAAGGTGCCCCAAGAAAAAAGTGATCATTAAAATGAATGCAAACAGATGGAAATGAATTTATAAAATACACTGCTAGTGTTAAGGAAGCTGCATCAAAAAGTCAATACCATTTATATAAAATGGTATCAGAAGATAGACATTTTAATCCCTTGGAATTCTGAGGAATGGTTGGCAGGGCTGCTTTCTTCAAGAAAGCACTGAATGAAGTGCACGGAGTTTCCAAAGATGGTGTCGGGGGCAGGTAGTAAGGAAAAAGCATAAAGATTATAAAGCTTACTTTAGTGTCTACATAGTTCTGAATTGTCTTCATTTTTAAAGTTTACTTTTACAATTTTTTTTAGATTATAGAAAAACGAGTTTAGTTTTTAATTGGCAGGGTTGTTCTTTTGGGTTTTGGAGGGATACTAGAGATAAGATAGAAACCACCATCAAATACCTTAATATCAAGTTTCAGCCAGAGCTGTCAACTTCCTGCTGCTCACCAGTCTCTGCACCCTAAGGCTTCTCAAACCAGGATTTAGCACGGGTTTTATAACAGGAAATTTGTTTTACCTAACATATAAGGGACACATACACAGGCAGGAGTTCCCCTACAGGAAAGCAAAGGGAAGCTTCTTTTAAACATCTCCCCCAGAGAGGGCCTAATATGCAGCCTGCATGGAGGAAAAAGAAACCTACTGATAGCAAAGCATGATTCAAAATTTTAAAAATTTCCTCATGTCCCCTTTTACAGGAAGCTGCTGGAAAATAAAGTAGGGATGAAGGGGCGGTGGCCATCCAACACTGCCCCCGGCGGGGGGGGGGGGCTTTACATGAGCTGGGGAATGCACTGGGAGGTGAAGTAAAGGGAGAGCAGAGAGCAAGTTGAACAGGGACAGTGACTGGGACGCCTGGGTGGCTCAGTCGGTGAAGCATCTGCCTTCGGCTCAGGTCATGATCTCCGCGTCCTGGGATCGAGCCCCATGTCAGGCTCCCTGCTCGGTGAGGGGTCTGCTTCTCCCTCCCCGCTGTTCTTACTCAAAATATTTTAAAATGTGAGAGTGAGAGAGCACAAGCTGGGGGGGTGGGGGAAAAGCCTGATGCAGGACTCCATCCCAGGACCCTGGGATCATGACCGGAGCTGAAGGCAGACACTTACTTAACCCACTGAGCCACCCAGGCGCCCCTCAAGGTGTTTTAAAAAGAGTGGCTGGAGAGGACTCATCTTTATTTCAGTAGGTCCCCACACTTAGACACCTGAAATCTGGCTAGAACTTTACACAACTCATTTTGTATATAAAGCAGAGAAGATACTCTAAAAAGTAGCAACCCTAAAGATTTTGTCAGAGGCAGACTGTCAGAGCACAAGCAGGGGGAGTGGCAGGCAAAGCAAGCTCCCCACTGAGCAAGGAGCCCCATGTGGAGCTCGATCCCAGGACCCTGGGATCATGACCTGAGCTGAAGGCAGACACTTAGCCGACAGCCACCCGGGCGCCCCTAGGGTTGCCACTTTTCTTAATCAGGTATTGGATGGTTCGGTCCCAACCTTAAAGGACTGTTCACTTTCTAGACCTGCAACATGCCTTGCTATGAGAACCAGCTGCCTGGATGAGGGGATGAGCCCTTATCTAACACTGCTGCGATTAACACAGCTACCTTAGAAGGAACATTACTCTGGGCCAGGCAGTCTTCTCAGTGCTTAAACTCCAGGCAGTTATTTCTCCCAGTAGACACAGAAGTGAGCTAAAAATTCCCCTAGCAAACCCAGCTTTGGCTGGGTTTACAACAATAAAGTCTCTAATTGCTTTTGTCCTTTTAGAATGGTCTCCATTTCCATGCTGCTAAAGGGTAAGTGTACATAGCTTTTTTGTTTAGAACAAACTGCCAACTGTGGACAAGAACAGCTGCCTTTAGTCTATATTTTAGTGGAACACACATCCACCTTATCTGTGGCCACTCTTCCACCTCAATTCCCAGAAAGCTCAGTGGTTGGCAAAGCTGCAAAGATTTACTATCTCTACAAGAACATCTGACACCTGGCTTAGACCATTAATGAACCTTTCCATGTACAAAGGTCTGTATCAAAATAGAGGGTGAAGACAAATAAAGGATGTAGATCCTGATGTCGCCAGAGACATGGGAAACACAGTAGCTCCATCACCCAGAGCTATCACATGAAAAGGTTCTCAGGAAGGGATGAAGCTTGAACAAAGTAATCAATTAGCCTGGAGGACAACAGGCCAAGTGGGCTTGGGCTTGGGCTTGAAACCTTGGCTCTAACAGATGAGAAGGAAGCCATATGCAGAAGTCATGCAGAAGCCTAGAAAGACAGGGGCCTTTTGTTGGGGAGATGGGGGCAGTGTAGCAACAGTATGTCTTACAGGTCCTATGCATTCAAGATGGAAAAATCAGTCTAGAAAGGTGGGGGTGGAGGGACTGAAGAGTTGGTTAACAAGAGACTATGTGATCAGATTCTATTCTTGAGTCCCTTCTTTCCCGACCCTCCTCTTCAAATCCACTTTCTACTTATTAACCAACCCTTCAAAAAAAACTTGGGAACTATGACCCCAAGAGGCCTTTCCTAGGCACCAACACCCCACAGCCAGCCTGCCCCTGGTTAGTGAGGCTATGACAGCTGTGGCAGACTGGCAAGTGGCCAACGGTCCTTCGCTCCTTGTTCCTTCCCAGGAGGACATGAACTGGGCACACATCAGCTCAGAAGAAACTACAACTCCCAGCTTTCAAGTGGTAAGGTGATCCTTCCATCTGCTCAATAAGGAGCAGAACAGTGGTGTAGAACCAACCTTACCAGAAAGCTAGCACATGCCCTGTCCCTTTCTTTGCTCTTTCTCCTTGGAATAGGATTTGCAATATTCAAGTGGTAACAAACTCAAAAACAGGGCACCTGGGTGGCTCAGATGGTTAAGTGTCTGCCTTCGGCTCAGGTCATGATCCCAGGGTCCTGGGATCGAGTCCCGCATCGGGCTCCCTGCTCCTTGGGAGCCTGCTTCTCCCTCTGCCTCTCTCTCTCTCTCTCTCTGTCTCTCATGAATAAATAAATAAAATCTTTAAAAAAAAAAACAAACTCAAAAACACCTTCATCCCTGAGGTACATCAGAACAGGAAGGCAGATGAATAGGTCCCTTTAGTGGCAGAGGTCAGCATCTCAGCTAACCTCTATACTCAGGTCTCTCATTTAAACCAGTTTCCACCCCAGGGTGAAGCTGTTCATTCTCAACTGGTACAATAACCCCAATTCCACCCAGTAAGCTGCCAGGGATGAGACTGCTTTTATCTCCAATTATTTCCTGTATGTTTTAGGCAAATATTACAGTACAGGTGAGCATTTAGCCCAAAGGAGGTAGAGAATCCTAGAAACTTTTGAAACTTATTCCCTGGGAAAAGGTTTTATTTTGACAATCCAATTTGCTTTAAGAATGTTTAAAGTCACATCCAACTGGGTCTAACAGAAACATGAACAAACGCATTATGAACCCTCTCCACCACCCTGCAAAAAGCATATGAAAAACAAGGTTAGAGAAATTCAAAACCAAGTTGCCTAAACTTACGACTCCAGCACAGGGCTGATTAAATGCTCATCAAAGAGGCGTTGTGTTTGGTAATCAACCAACTCCACCTGCACCGCACTTTGATCTCCATTCAGTAGAAGTCCCTCAGCAAGTATTGTTCTCAGCTTCTCCATACTACCCGCCACCAAGTGGTTCACCTTCGGATAAATAATGAGTCTTTCCAGGGGTACGTAGAACTTCTCTCCCACACTGTAAGGTTTGGGGGACTGCTCTATTTCGGCCCTTTGAGCTTCTGTTAATCCAAACTGTGGGGTACAACTGCCAAGTGGTACCACTCGATCGCCCTCCCTTTTCCTCAGACCCCGGAGAAACCTGCTTTTCATTAAGCCGATTGCTTTGACCGACTCACTACTCAGAGTAAGCCGGAAGTATTTGCTTTGCTGTAAACTCGGGTATGACGTGGTGTAAACCTGAAGGAAAAATTGGAAGAGGTTTCACTTCATTAGTAACTTCTTACATTATTAACTGTGTATTAACTATACATATCAAATCCTACTACCATGCATGCCACCATATAATGGGAATCAAGCCACAAGCACAGTCATTAACTATCTGATATGCTTTAAAAATTCTAATGATCGGGGCGCCTGGGTGGCTCAGTCGTTAAGCGTCTGCCTTCAGCTCAGGCCATGATCCCAGGGTCCTGGAATCGAGCCCCGCATGGGGCTCCCTCCTCAGCGGGAAGCCTGCTTCTCCCTCTCCAGCTCCCCCTGCTTGTGCTCCCTCTCTGTGTCTCTCTCTGTCAAATAAATAAATAAAATCTTTTAAAATCTTTAAAAAAAAAATTCTAATGATCAAAGCCAGCTTTCCACCAATTCATACCAACTCAATGTTCCTACATGACATTAGAGAAATGCTTAGGAGGGCAACGTGCTTATTCTTCACCATACCTCCTGAAACCCAAAGGGCCTGAGAAGCTTGGAGGTTCAGCTGCAATACTCATTTCCTGAGCCACGCTATGGAGGAAGTGCTGCTGATCCTAACAAATTACAATAGGGGGTCACTGGCACATCAGCTTGGAGGCTTTCCAGGACTTCTGATCTTTCTCTGTAATGTGCTTTGAGACATGACAAAAGGCCAGGTGGTCTCCAGGGCTAAGAAGATAGACCAACCCTGAAGGCAGTTGTGGGCATGAAGGATTCTAAGCTCATTTACATTTATCTCTACAGTGGGGACCCCTACAGAGTTCACCATCCTAACCCACGTGCTTCTTACTTACCCTGGTCACTACCTCAAAGAATACTCACAACTTCATAAATGTGTTCCTCTGGAACGTGTTCCTCTGGCTCTGAAATGCTCGATTCAGTCGCCTTTGCTATGTTTTTCTGGAAGACCCCTATCTGGGTACAGTATCCAACATGCTCAGCTCCTGCTGGTGGATCCCCCACACCAGTGAACTCTACAGAGTAATTGTACAGTTTTGCCACATCCAAAGCCCTAAAATCAAAAGAAATGCATTTTTGAAAGGTTTGGTTAAATTAAAAATCTCCAGTATAATAGAAAATACAATGAGCTAAAATGCTTCCCAACTTGCAAATTCTTACAGCAACACATAATGCCACACAGGGTTTACTTACTTCTGAGGGGCTTTAGGGTCCTGAGTCAAGTTTCCAGGTAATCACAAAAATATGGAGAAAGGGAAAGTTATGGAGCAGAGAGTGTAGGCATGAGAAAGGAGACCACAATGGCTACAAACTCCTATTTGGGTTTGCAATCATGACAGAAACATGACCATCTGTCCATCTGTCAAGGAACACTTGTGTCAGGGCATAAGGCTCACCCTCACTGCCCTATACACACCCCCTTCCTGTTTTGTTTCATCTCCACACCAATACTCCTACTCCTGACATCATATCAGAAGATACCTGGTGCCGGGCGCCTGGGTGGCTCAGTCGTTAAGCGTCTGCCTTCAGCTCAGGTCATGATCCCAGGGTCCTGGGATCGAGTCCCACATCGGGCTCCCTGCTTGGCGGGAAGCCTACTTCTCCCTCTCCCACTCCCCCTGCTTGTGTTCCTGCTCTTGCTCTCTCTCTCTGTCAAATAAATAAATAAAATGTTTAAAAAAAAACAAAAGAAGATACCTGGTGCCCCACTTTGCTTAGCTGCCTGAGACCAAAAACTTCCATTTATTTTGCCCAAATATGGTGATCCCTTTTATTAAATACCAAGCTGAATTTTGGGAAACTTTATTAGGATAAAAAACTTCAGTAATGTACAGGTATCAAGACTGACTTCCTGTGGGGTAATCTCCCCCCACCCCCTCAACCCCACCACAAAATTCACAAAAACATTTATGAACTCACCACGTCTGAAACTGCGTTCTGTTCCACTCAAATCTGTGATCTGGATCTCTAAAGGTTGATGCTGGAAACAGGGGATTGAATTCAGAGTTTGGTGTGCTGATGACAACCATACCCGGAGAAAAGTACCCAAATACGACTTCAGGAAACTTGGCCAGATCTTCAGAATCTAAGTGTTCTATCCTGAAATGGTCAATGGGAAAGACAATGCAATTATTTTCCTAGTTGATTTAGCAAAACAATCTCTACATTTATCCCTTCTGAATCTTTAAAACGGTACTTACATGACCTAAATACTCACCCTGCCCTTGGACCACGTTGCCCCCTCTTTCAGGGCTCTCTGGGCCTCGTTGTTGGTAACTAAAAAGTATGAGCATAAGTATAAGCTCCCCAGGAGGCGTGCAGTGCTATGAGACTAGAACACATGCCTCACAAAAGTTGTGGGTTTCAGCATCAGATCCCAGTAGATTCTCACCCACATCCAAGGACCAGAACAACTGCCCCAGTACAGGCGTCCACTAGACCCAGTGAGCCATTTCTATCCTGATGCTATATGTTAATCTAATCCACTTTTATCTTTGCCTTAAAGAGGAACAGGAGAAGCAATTTGACACAGAGTATATGCCTGAAAAATGTTGTGGGTTTTTTTTTTTTAAGATCTTTATTTATTTGACAGAGAGAGAGCGAGCAAGAGAGGGAACACAAGCAGGGGGAGTGGGAGAGGGAGAAGCAGGCTCCCCGCCGAGCAGGGAGCCCGACATGGGGCTCGCATGACCTGAGCCGAAGGCAGATGCTTAACGACCGAGCCACCCAAGCGCCCCGAAAAAAGTTTCTAAAGACACAACTGACATGATTTTTAGGGCAAATGTGCACATACATCTCCCCATAACCACTACAGCTCAGCAGGATGGTGATGGGAGGGCAACATAACCGTTCAGACCAGTAAGAGGAACACACATAGGTAAATGACTCAGGAGCTTCAATTTGGCTTCTTTGCAGTATCAGTGCAAATACTACACATCAAAACATGTATAGTTAGAGCTATAATGCACTTAGAGTGAAATTTATTGCTTTAAATTCACACATTAGAAGAAAAAAAATCAATGCATAAGCGTTAAGACAATGGAGGAAAAAAGAGCAAAAATCTGAATCAGAAAAATCATATGATCTGTGGGACCAATAATCCCACTCCCAGGGTTAAATGAAACTTGTGTTCATGTAAAACCTGTTCCATGAATGGTATCAGTTCTATTCATAATAACTCCACACTGGAAACCCAAATAGCCTTAAATGCTTGAAAAGGTGGCGTATCATACAAAGGAATACTCAGGAATAAGGAACAAACTGCCAAGAAATTAGATAATTTTATAGTGTTCTCAAAAACAATGCTGCAAAATGGATGATGCTGGCTGGGGGTGAGAGAAAGGTGTGGCCACAAAGGGGTCAGCCCGAGTTTGTTTGGGGGTTAATGGAACGGTTCTGTGCCTTGACTGTAAGTTACATTAAACTACATGTGTTAAATTCCACAGAAATGTACCTGTGCTCAAATATAAAGATTTGTCAGAGAAAGGACGCATGAGCACAAGCAGGGGGAGCGGCAGAGGGAGAAGCAGGCTCCCTGCTGAGCAAGGAGCCCAATATGGGGCTCCATCCCAGGACCCTGGGATCATGACCTGAGTCGAAGGCAGACGCTTAACTGAGCCATCCAGGCGTCCCTGCTCAAAAATACTGTGTTTAAAAAGTAGGGGCGCCTGGGTGGGCTCCATGATTAAGCGTCTACCTTTAGCTCAGGTCCCTGGGATCCAGCCCTGTGTCCTGTCGGGCTCCCTGCTCAGCGGGGAGCCTGCTTCTCCCTCTGCCTCTGCCCCTCCACCCAGCTCATGCTCTTCCTGGTGCTCTAGAGGTCTCTTGCACTCAAAATCCTTAAAAAATAAGGAAAACTTTAAGAGGTGAGTCTGGATACAGGATATTCCTGGTGCTATTTTGCAGCTCCTCCATCTGTAAATCTGAAATTAAAGTCAATCCCGTCAACTTGCTTTACAAATAAATTTGATTACAACTTAAATCTAGTTAGGACACTCATACAACTTAAATCTAGTTAGGACACTCAATTTACTGAGAACAAAATCAGATTTTTCTAATAAATTTATACAGTAAGAATCAGTTTTAATACTTACAATTCAATACATGTTATCAAGTCAAATCCACACAAACGGGAGTCTTTTTGTACAGCAGAACCACGGTACAAGGTTATGGTCAAATCTAGTTCCCGAGGAACGATGTAACCCCCCACTCCTGGAGACAACCTACCCCTGCAAAAACAGAAGGGAAATTAACACTATAATCTATTCAGAATCTCACCAGCTATAGAATTCTGATGATCTGATCCTCTGATCAGTGTCTACCTAAATGAGTTTTCTATGACTTGAGGTAGTAAGCACGAGGTCATAGGGTTAACTTCCTCATAGATTACTGGCCAATGAGAACAAGATTGAATACTGCCGATGCTCTCGCCATTTAATACTTTTGGTCTTCCAGCTCCCTTTGGATCACTGATTAACTTTCTTTAGAAGAAAAACAGTCCTGAAAAAAATCTGCAAGTCAATATATACGAGACTGGAGAGCTGCTCGGGCTTAAATTAAAGAGGTCTGGGGCAATTTCGATCCTCTAATGAGTTCTCCTGGTGTCCAGCGTTTTGCCACTGAAAATTGAATCTGCAATGCTTTGTCTACTATAATTTAACAGGCTATACTTTCTACGTTGGTAGGAAAAACTACTGTATCATTCACAATGTTATGGCACAGTCATTCAGTGAGCTTGATTGAGGCTCTCAGTGCCAATCTTTTAAAATAAGCTGTATAAAACGACACTTCCTCATAGTGCTACTCGTTTTAGATTAATGCACAATACTTTCAGAAACTTGGTCTTACCCTCCCCATTCAAAGGGTCTGGCAGCAATATCTACTCCAACAAGATACTGAACACAGCGGTGATATTTCAGCATCCATAAAAGTGTGGCATCACCGAAGCCCAAGTCTGCAATCTACGGGTGAAACAGAACATTGAAGACATTACTGCCAGAAATCAAATAGGACCAAAAACTTTTAGAGTGTAAGTGGTTATCAGAATTACCATATAATTATGTCAAGATCTTTTTGGTAGAAAAAAAGTACACAAAAAGGAAATTAGTCTGAAACTTAAGGGAGGAGTGGGCAGGAAATAAGCTGTTAGTGTTTGGACTGTAAGAAAGGAATTCAGGTGTGTACCTGGCACCCAGAACACCCTCAGGGTCTGGCACCCAGAAAATCCCACATGGTAGGCAGGTACCCTATAAAACAAAACTTTGAACCTCTGAGCGGCTTCTAACTTAACACAAGGGTGCCTGATCTTGACCAATGTTTTAGGGATTTATATTCAGTGTTGTTAATCTAATCCCCTAATGTACATTTGTATGTATTCTTAAATGGATTTCTTAATTGTGCACTAAAGTCTTCATTAACCGCTATCACCTAAATTTGATTCCCACTTTAGGAGGAAAAGAAAATTAAGATTTAAGTTTAATGGCCCCCAATCCCAAAGATATCCCAAATCAGCTTCCAGGGTAGCTAACTGGCTCTAATCCAGCCTTAATTAAGGGGGTACCTGCAGATTTTAACTATTTTTGGATACTCAAACATGAAAGATACCATATTATCCTAAGATGCACAAAGTGTTAAATCTGAAACAGAGTAAAGTTTACCTCAAAATTCACTCCATCAGAAAACCAATTATAGCATTTACTAAGTTGCTTCCAAAAAAAAATTCCCCTCTGGAAAAAGGGAATATAACTATACCCTAGCAATAGGCACATTCAACCTATATTCAATCCAATTTTTCCTCAGATGTGTTTCATTTTTTTACCTTCAATATTTTAGGTAAACCTTGCAATCTACCACAATATTACACCCTTAGCCACAAGCAGTAATTTTCCTTTCTGAAGCTGGCATATTTATGGGACAGTGGGAGAAGGGTTACACAGCCTCAAAAAAAAACCTAGTCTGGGGCGCCTGGGTGGCTCGGTTGGTTAAGCGTCTGCCTTCAGCTCAGGTCATGATCCCAGGGTCCTGGGATGGAGTCCCGCATCGGGCTCCCGGCTCAGCCAGGAGTCTGCTTCTCCCTTTGCCTCTCCCCTCCGGCTTATGCTCTCACTCTAAAATAAAAACTTTAAAAAACCTAGTCCAAAAGCCAACTACAGCCTTAGGAAGTTTTAAACTGTTTTGTACATAGTATACCCAATTTCTTGTTAACCAAAATTTAGCTCAAGCTTCTCCTTCCGGGCGCCTGGGTGGCTCAGTTGGTTGGGCGACTGCCTTCGGCTCAGGTCATGATCCTGGAGTCCTAGGATCGAGTCCCACATTGGGGTCCCTGCTCAGCAGGGAGTCTGCTTCTCCCTCTGACCCTCCCCCCTCTCATGTGCTCTCTCTCTCTCAAATAAATAAAATCTTTAAAAAAAAAAAAAAAAAACTTCTCCTTCCCACAGACCCCTGAACTTTACCCTGCCCTCAGTCTGAAGACAGAAGCAGCCTGTATTTAAGGCCCCTTCCCGGAAAACAGGATAGCCTTAGATTAACACATTATACTCTCCAATCACACCACTTTCATCCCACTCCCCCACAGATCAGTTGTTTACTCTAGAGAAAAACCTTTTTCCCCTTTTCCCCAACTATTGGTGCATGCAGCTCTTATGGTCAGTGTTCTCCCTATTGCACTAATCCCTTCCCTTCCTTGCAACACATCTTCAAATAGCCTCTGCTCACTTGCCAAATCCTTAAGTTTTTCTTGTATTTTTTGCCTAAACAGTTGATAAGACAGTCTTCAGTGTTTGGAAAGATACTTACCTTCCTGAGTCCATGTCGATTCACTAAGTTTTTAACAAAGCAGTATCTCTGTTCATACACTGGTGGTTTGAACTCAATCACTTTCTTGCTGGGAACTTCACAATTATCCATACTGTTGCACTGAAACAGAAATCATGTGCAACTTCAGGAATTAAGAAAAAACCAGCTTCGTTTCCCAATTACTTGGTAAAATCCATTGGCCTTTCAACCACCTCTGTCCAAAAAAAAAAAAAAAAAAAATCACCCAGTGGTACTGCATTTCCTCCACGGTTCATCCAAGCCTCCACGGTCTTTTATCTTTTATTAAGTGATAATCTGGCTTTATGCTTCTGAGGGCTTAGAGTCAGCTGAAGGGAAAACTACTAATGCATTTAACAAGTCTAAGTCTCCTAGCCACAAGGGACCTTTAATGAACTGCCAAAGAATGGAATACAGGTAGGCAGGAGATTGAGACTCCTTGACGAAACTAAAGTCAGGCTCCTCTAAGCCGTCTTCTGATTAGGCCTTGACCTGGACACGATCCTGTCTTGGGCCTGCTTAGGCCAGTTTAGCAAGAATCCTACTAAGTCAAGTTAGAGAATTCCCCACCCTTAATCTCATAATCTGATCAAATTCCTTGCCACCACCCCTTAATAATCTGATCCCCCTGAGCTGCCTTATCAAGAATCCTATTGGGTGCCTGCGTGGCTCAGTCGTTAAGCGTCTGCCTTCGGCTCAGGTCATGATCTCAGGGTCCTGGGATCGAGCCCCGCATCGGGCTCCCTGCTCAGTGGGGAGCCTGCTTCTGCTTCTCCCTCTCCCTCTCCCACTCCCCCTGCTTGTGTTCCGTCTCTTGCTGTGTCTCTCTCTGTCAAATAAATAAAATCTTTAAAAAAAAAAAAAGAATCCTATTAAATTCTGCTTAAAACCCAAAACTCTTGTGGTCTCTTCCATCCGCTCAGCCCTTCTGCTCATGGCTATAAATCCCCAGCAGTTGAAAATGGGGGTTTTCACCATCTCTCCCCTACTGCAATGCTCTTGTGGTGGTCCTGACTGAAGACTTCCTTTTATTTAAGTCTTAATAAGGCATTTTTAAGTGTTCAGTAACCACGTGTAGCATGTGGCTACCTATTGGACAGCACACACTCCAAATGTGGTTCCCATTGGTCCGCCTTACCTGGACTTCCTTGAAATGCAGAATCTCAGGCCTCACCCCACACCTCCTCAATTCAGCATCTTTAGTGAACAAAATCGTCGCAGATCCAAAAGCACACTAACACTACTAAAATACCACTTGAGTATTTTTAAAGTAGATTTTGCTACTTAAAATAACTGATACTTTTTTCACTTCATATACAAATATGGAATTTTATCTATGTATATCCTTGTTCGATCCCATCCAACACCAAGAAATGCTAGGAGCCAAATTTGATGAAATTTTACTTTTAACTACCTCACAATCCATCTCAGGGATACTTCTTGAGAGTCATACAAGCAGGTTTAAAAGAAAAGCAGCATTACCTGTTTGTTTTCTTCCATTTTGTTTCCAAGTTCAAGTTTTCTTGAAACAAAGAAGCCAATGTATCCCTTCAAGCTCTATGAATCAGCAATGACCCAACTGTAAATATGGTTTTTTATAAAGGAGACTGGATGCAATAGTTGCCTAGATCAACAAGGGACAGATCAAGCTTCCTCCCTTCTCTTTACCTGTTATCATCTAATCAACAGAATTTGCTTAATAAGCATGGATTCAGATAAAACAGGCTCAGAAAGCCCAAGTCACTTTTCACCAGGACAAACCTAGCTAAATGCAGTTAACTCCCCTTCTTCCCTTTTCCTGCTAGGTTTGATACAATCTGAACAATCCTATGAATTACGACTATTTCATCAAAGCCCTCTCTCAAGTTTATTATCTGCTTCATTTTTTAAATCAGGCTCCACCACCAACGTCGGACTTTAATTCATGACCATGAGATCAAGAATCCCATGCTCTACCCCATGAGACAGCAGGCACCCCAAATTGATTTTCAATCACTTCCTCATCCATGATCAAAATGAAATTTCTTTTTTTTTTTTTTTAAAGATTTTATTTATTTATTCATGAGAGACAGAGGGAGAGAGAGGGAGAAGCAGAGGGAGAAGCAGGCTCCCAAGGAGCAGGGAGCCCGATGTGGGACTCGATCCCAGGACCCCGGGATCATGACCTGAGCCGAAGGCAGACGCTTAACCATCTGAGCCACCCAGGCGCCCCAAAATGAAATTTCAAGGAGAAAAAAAAAATGCCCGAAGTAACTGAGAAGCTAAAAACACTTCCGATATCCAGTTCACTGATGGACTTGAATTTAAATTTTGGTTCTCAGCCTAAAATGTACACAACATGTCAATCACCAACTTAGAGGAGTTATTAAATCGTATCTCACCGCCCCCCCCCCCAAAGCGACGTAATGTCAGAGTTCTCATAGCGCATGAGTACCCGGTCCCCGCACGTCTTACCCCCGAAAGAGCACACCAGCGGGGAAGACAAAGCGCAGCGAACACTAGGGTGCTGGCCCGCGGCCACCACTGTATTTGACTTCAGGCCCCGCCCCTGACGCCCCCGCACGCACTACCTCGCTGCGTGACGTTACCCGCCCGCGGCCACACCTGCGGCGCCCACACCTGCGCCGCGGGCGCTCCCGCCGTCCGCCCTAATCTGCAGCCCGACAGCCCTGTGCCTCCAGGCTCCAGGCTGCGAGGCGTCGGTTTTGCGTCTCTTAACGGCCGCTGTGGCGCATGCCCCGAAGCCATTTTGGAGGAGTCCCTCCGAACCTTGGAGGAGACCAGTGTCCCCGCCCCGCCCCCGCTGGCGCGCGGCTGCGACCCGGCCTGGCTCGCCGGGGGCCGAGACTGTTGGACCGAGGCGGCGCCGCGCCAGGTGCATCTGCGGGCCGCGAGCAGGGCGGCCGGCTCCGGCGGCTGTTGCGTTCCTGGCTCTCCGGTTCGCACAAAGAACAGAAAACGGTCCCGGGCAGTGGAAGGCAGCAAGGCCAGCGGCCAGGCTGAGCGCGAGCCGGCTGCCGGCTTGTGACCTAATCCGCCGTCTCTCAGATCCTAGGAACAATCCACAGGGCCCTTGAGGACGCTCTGGGCTGGATAAAGTCGGTCCAGTAACACCTGAGCTCAGAAGAACGTTCTTTCAGCCCCCAGCCCTCCAACTGGTAATTTCTGCATGCTGGGGGTGCAACTGTGTGATCTCTTAGAAAAGTTACTGTATCATGTCCTGCCCCTGCCAGACATCCAACTTGACACTTTATAATCAGTTATTTCTTTATTGTATGTGGTGGAGGAGTTTAAGGAGGGGAAGAGAAGATGCGAAGCTGCTTTCTTTGGGAAAAATATCTTTTTAGTCCATTATAAGAGACTCAAAAGCTGGTGTTTGTTAATGAATTAATAATCCGCTAGTATACCGTACATTATATGTTAGAACTGTACTTTCAAATATTAATACCACAATATGCAAAGGACAGTATTAACAGCTTTGGAATGTCACAAAAATAGATGACACAGTTCTTGTCTTTCGTGTTTTGAGCGGTCTGGTCTCATGGTAAAAAAAAAAAACAGGCAGGGGCGCCTGGGTGGTTCAGATGGTTAAGCGTCTGCCTTCGGCTCAGGTCATGATCCCAGGGTCCTGGGATCGAGTCCCGCATCGGGCTCCCCGCTAGGCGGGGAGCCTGCTTCTCCCTCTGCCTCTGCCTCTCTCTCTCTCTCTCTCATGAATAAATAAACATTAAAAAAAAAAAAATACAACTCAAGCTTCACTGTTTGAGATGTTCCTATTGGCCTGGGGAAACTGCAGTTTTAGTAGATTGTCTTCATTAGAGGAGCATATTCCTTATTACAGGATATATAATTTAAACACAATCTTAAGAGTTGAGTGAATTCCACTTCTGGCTATTTTTAAATTCATTAAACAAAGGAGGCCATTAGACTGAGGTGTCCCTAATGCCTGGGCAGCCTACATAAGCAAACCCAAACCTAAGCCTGTAGATGCCTCACATGGAGACCTAAGAATATACAATGGCAAACAGCCACCTAGGCTTTCCCAAATAAGGTACCTGGTGAAGCAGTAACCAATCAAATAATTTCCTTGCTTTGCTTGGCATCTTCCGTATAGAAGTCTTTCCTCTAGTTCCTGGCAGTGGTTAGGATCTACCAGATCCAAACTGATGGTTGCTCCAATTCTTAAAAATTTCGATTTGCTTCAGTTTATCTATTAACAGTATATATGCAGAAGAATTGAAAGCAGAGACTTGAACAGATATTTGCACACCAGTGTTCACAGCAGTTACACTCAGAACAGCAAAAGGTAGCAACAATCCACATGTCCATCAATAAGTAAAAGTTGTGTATACATACAATGAAATATTGTTCATCCTTTAAAAGGAATGAAATTCTAACATGCTCCAATATGGTTGAAACTTGAAGACATTATGCTAAGTGATAAGCCAGTCACAAAAAGGACAAATACTGTAAGGGGGCAGGGAGAGGAGGAAAAATAATTTTCAGTGGCATACTTTTGGGGATATCAAATGTTAGTACTGTTCATTGTCTGAGGTTTTGTTATCTACCTGCAAACTGGACTGGATCTTCAAATCTTCTAGTTTTCTCCAATAGATATGGAGATTTTCAGTTTTCTCCCACCCTTCTGACTTGGGATCAATAAGAACAAAAACTGTTGTTTTCCCAAAACCCTGAAAGCTGAAGTTGGGTGACTTGATGTAAACTCCACAGAAATCACAACAGCTCATGTATGGACAGCCTTCATGCCTTGTTATGTGGGCCAAACCACAAAGTTCACTGGAACACCAGACACCTGATGACATCACCAGAGACATTCAAACTGCAACCCAGGAGAATCTATGATTACCACTGCCTCTCCTCACTCTGAAGATGCTTCAAGCCCAACATCTAGAAATCTTCTTGACTAACTGCCCTCTGGACCCCAAAACTCAGTTTATACTCTGTTCCATTAACTTTTGTTTTTCCTTTGTTTCCATAGATGTCTCTTAATATTTTTTTTTAGGATTTATTTATTTATTTGAGAGAGAGAGTGCGAGCACAAGCAGAAGGGGCAGAGGGAGAGGGAGAGATGACCTCAAGCAGACTCTGAGTGCAGCCCCTACTCGGGACTCCATCTCAGGACCCTGAGATCACCACCTGAGCCAAAAACCAAGAGTCTTACACTTAACTGATTGAGCCACCCAGGTGCCTCTAGAAATGCCTCTTATTAAATCCCTATTGATTGCACCATTTAGGCCTAACTTTGGAAGCTCACCTGAAACATCACCTTCTGAAATGAGGTACAGCTCTTTAACTTAATTGACCTAGTCTCAGGATTAAGGACTGGGGCGCCTGGGTGGCTCAGTCCTTAAGCATCTGCCTTCGGCTCAGGTCATGATCCCAGGGTCCTGGGATCGAGCCCCACATCGTGCTCCCCGCTCAGCGGGAAGCCTGCTTCGCCCTCTCCCACTCCCACTGCTTGTGTTCCCTCTCTCGCTGTGTCTCTCTCTGTCAAATAAATAAATAAAATCTTAAAAAAAAAAAAAGATTAAGGACTGGTTCAATGAGATATGGAAAAAGCTACCAGCTGAGCTTCAGGATATGAAAATTGAAGACGTTTCAAAGGCAAGAATATGTGTAGTAGAATATGCTCCCGCAAAGTATGCCTCTTGGGCATCAGGGTTGTTTTGAAATGATTATTTCCAGAAACAGAAGACACAGGAGAAGCTCTGAAAACACAATAGAAGTTACCTTTTTGTAAGGGAAATTTACATTTAGAAAAGAAATCTGCATCTGTAATGGTGTCTCCCTCTTTATACCAGCCAAAGAAAGATGACCAAATCACAAGAAATCTTATAAATGGAGAAGACACACTGATTTAAATGTGCAAAACAAACCTTACCCTTGTTTACTGTGCTTTTCCTGGTAACCTCCCATAACTGGCTTCCCCCAACACCCCCACCCCAACATCTTCCTTTGTTTATACTGAAGATGGTATATAAAGTGGTGGCTTGGGCTTCCTCTGGGATTTATTCATTCTTCCCAAGTATCTCCCCTGGTTATATGAGGTATACATGTTAATAAGCTCTGTTTTTCTCTTGTTAATATGTCTTTTAATACAGGGGTCTCAGCCAAAAACTCAGAAGGGTAGAGAGAAAATTATTTTTCCTGCCCTTCAGTATGATTCCATTTATATGAGATACTTAAAGTAGTCAAATTCATGGAGAAAAAGTAGAATGGTGGTTGCCAGGGGCTTGGGGTGGGGGAAGGAATTGGGTGTTAATGGTTAATGAGTACAGGGTTCAGTTTGGGATGATGGAAGAGTTCTATGGATGGATGGTGGTGATGGTTGCACAACAGTGTGAATGTACTTAATGCCACTGAACTATACACCTAAAATGGGAAGTTTTAGCATAACATATAGACTTGTCAAATCAGTATCTTATACACACACCTGGGAAGAAAAATGTAAGTGTTACGTATATTTTACTACAATTTAAAAATATTTAAAGAAATTTTTGAGAAGTTAATAAATGGGGTCGCCTAGGTGGCTCAGTCCATTAAGTGTCTACCTTCGGCTCAGGTCATGATTGAGCCCTGAATCGGGCTCCCTGCTCAGCAAGGAGTCTGCTTCTCCCTCACCCTCTGCCCTTCTCCCGCTCCCCTGCTCATGCTCTCTCTCTCTCCATATCTCTCTATCTAAATAAATAAATAAAATCTTTTTTTAAAAAAAGTTAACAAATCTTCTGTACAGGATTCCTGGACTTAGAGTTTTTGCCTTAAGCTGCTAGCTGCCTCATTTATGAACTTGAATTCTCACGTCCATCTCCCTTTCCAAATGTGCTTATTTCATCATTTTCCTGGTCTCCTACTCTTTTGGTGTGAAAATCATCCTTGGCTCTACCTATTTCCACCCTTCCCGCATTTGGACAATCACCAAATCTTGACCTCTTCAAGCTGTCAGTTGCATCTGTTCCTTCCAGTGGCCAGTACCCTTGCTTACCCTTTGTCATCTTGTTTTCTCATCATGCCTAATCTTACCTTCTACCCCTAGATTCTAAGTCCCACTGACACCATGCTCTACACTTTCCAAATGAGTTTAAGTCAAACAAATAGACCTATCCCCACCCACCATACTTCTCTCTTTACCCTGCATTATTTTTTTAAAGATTTTATTTATTAGTGAGAGAGCGCATGGGGCGGGGGGAGAGAAGCAGACTTCCAGCTGAGCAGGGAGCCCAATGTGGGACTCAATCCCAGGACCCCGGGATCATGACCTGAGCCGAAGGCAGAGCCCCACCCAAACACCCCTACCCTGCATTATTTTTTGCCTTAGCACTTACTGTCATCTGATAACCTACGTATTTGTTCATTTGCTTATTGTCTATTTCCTCCCCCTAAAACATTAGCTACAAGGGACTTGGTTTTATTAGCTGTTGTATTTCCAGTGTCCAGAACACTGGCTGCCTGGTATATTGCAGGCCCTCACTAAACATTTCTTGGACAAGTTTAAGAATTATTATATTTTATGCCCTTTGATGCTTATTATTGTAAAATAAAGTCTTGGACTTTGGCCAACTAAGAGGAGGTCTCTGGGTGGATTCATGCAAATCTATAATAAGGGTTTCCATAATAATTTCTAAACAAGTTTGTGTGTGTGCTTTCATGTATGTGACAGAGAAAAAGATTCACACATAGATTATGTTCTCAACTTTCTACATGATTATACTGATTTTCTTTATAGTAAAAAAAATTAATATTGATTTGTCTCTTACTCTCTAACCTTTGGAAATTTACTTACCCTCTCTGAATGTCAATTTTTTCAGTTGAAAAGTGAAAAATAAGATTACCCATTCAGGGACACCTGGGTGGCTCATTTGGCTAAGCGTCTGCCTTCAGCTCAGGTCATGATCCCAGGATCCTGGGATCAAGTCCAGCATCGGGCTCCTTGCTCAGCGGGGAGCCTTCTTCTCCCTCTGCCTGCTGCTCCCCCTGCTTGTGCTCTCTCTCTCTGACAAATAAATAAATAAAATCTAAAAAAAAATGTGCTGTCCCAAATGGTAGCCAGTACCCACCTGCTGCTATTGAGCATTTGAAATATAGCTGGTGCAACTGAGGAGCTAAATTAAAAAAAAAAAAAAAAAGATTACCCATTCAAAGGATGCCTGGGTGGCTCAGTTGGTGGAACATGGTGTCTGCCTTCGGCTCAGATCATAATCTCAGGATTCTGGGATTGAGCCCGGCATCAGGCTCCCTGCTCAGTGGGGAGTCTGCTTCTCCCTCTCCCTCTGCCCCTACCCCTTTTTTGTGCTCTCTCTCTCTCTCTCAAATAAATAAATAAAATATTAAAAAAAAAGATTACCCATTCAAGGAACCCCTGGTTGGCTCAGTTGGTGGAGCATGTGACTCTTGATCTCGGGGTTATAAGTTCGAGCCCCACACTGGGTATAGAGGTTACTTAAAAATAAAATCTTAAAAAAGAAAAAGGATTACCCATTCAATAACTGTATACGGTGTACCTATTATGGACCAAGTACTGGTTTGAGTGAAAAAGACAGATAAAGGTCTTTCTTGTGGCTCTTCCAGTCCAGGAGTTGTAGGTATGTAACAGGGGCGCAGGGGTTCGAGAGCACCTGGCTCTGAGGGTCCCAAACAGACCAGGTTCAGCCACTGGCCACTGACAAAATCCAAAGGCAGAGAGACAAGCGGTGGTAAAACAAGAAAGGAATTTACTTTAGTGAGGTCAACACTAAGAAGACAGTGGACTAATTTCTTAAAGACTGTCTCCAAAGTGCTGAAAATACGTCTGGGTTTATATAAGGAAAATGCGGAACAAAGGTCAGGCGTACATGTAGGTAGGCAAAAAGGGTCAGGTTGATCCCTGTCTTGGGATCAATCACTCAGGACCTTGCTGATTCAGGGCAGTCCTTCTTACTTGAGGGGTAGTTTCAGTACCCACCAAGGGATGCTTTGCGCACAGGGTCTTTTGACTGAGTTAAGAGGTAAGCTGGAAAGAACTCAATTCTAAAGTACAGACAGGTCAAAATGGAGACAATTGAGGTCCTCTTTCACATGTCTGCCATGCAATAAGTGACCAAATGTTTGTTTGTTTTAAAGATTTTATTTATTTACTTGACAGAGAGTAGCAGAGGGAGAGGGAGCAGCAGACTCCCCACCGAGCAGGGAGCCCAATGTGGGGCTCGATCCCAGGACCCTGAGATCATGACCTGAGCCAAAGGCAGACGCCTAACCGACTGAGCCACCCAGGCGCCCCTATAAGTGACCAAAAGTTACCCTGCATTCTAGGTTGAGCCTGACGCTCAAAATAGGATGAAATATTTCGAGGTCTTGGGAGAAGATTATTGTATTTTACATGTAAAAGGAATGTAGACAGTTTGTGGCCAGAAGGAAGATTATGACAGATTAAGATGCACGAAGATGCACAGGCAGTTCTTTCTGTCCACAGGCCCTGTCCCAGTACTTTAATATAACCACCTTTTTGCACCTGGGGTGGGGGTGGGTGGGTTGGGGGGAGCTTAAGATGCACAAATTCTTTGACACTCCCATCTAGAAGTGGGGTCTATGTCTTCTCCTTTCGAGTCTGAATGAGTTTCATGATTTTTACCAATGAATGTAATACCAAAGTGTCAGTTTTGGGCCCAAGTGTTAAGAAACTAGTAGCTTCAACTTCATATCTCTTGGAACTCCCACTCTTGGAACCAGGCGCCATGCTGTGAAGAGGAAGCAACCCCATGAAGAGGCCCACCGGGAGAGAAACCACAATTTCCCCCGTCCCCACCCACTGGCTAACAGCATCAACCTAGTCTTGCTAGGCTTGCGGGTGAACTGTTTTGAAGGAGAATCCTCCAGACCCAGATAAGCCATTTTAGCTAACTGAGGGCTACTAGAGCAGCTTTGCCCACATGCACAGAGAGCTGGAAGTATCTTAGAGTTTACATTCCCCTAGGTAGCATTTTGTCAATGACTAAACAGTATGGATGTATAAGAGTCAGCTTCCTAGGGGTACCTGGCTAACTCAGTTGAAAGAGCACTCTAGGGGCACCTGGGTGGCTCAGTGGGTTGAACGTCTGCCTTTGGCTCAGGTCATGATCTCAGGGTCCTGGGATCGAGCCCCACGTCGGGCTCCCTGCTCAGCGGGGAGTCTGCTTCTCCTTTGCACTCTCCCTCTGTGCTCTCTCTCTCTCTCAAATAAATAAAATCTTAAAGAAAGAAAGAAAGAAGAAAGAAAGAAAGAAAGAAAGAAAGAAAGAAAGAAAGAAAGAAAGAAAGAGAAAGAAAGAACTCTACTCTTTTTTTTTCAGATGATAACAAATGTTTTATTAACAACAACAAAATAAAATGGCAGAGGAAATGAATAGAGATTGCTGGGGAGATGAATTTAAAATAGGGGATCAGAGAAGGCCTCCTTGAGAAGGTGACATTTTGAGCAAAAACTTGAAGGTAAGAGCATCTTGGAATATTCAAGGAACAGCAAATAGTATAGCTGGAGCAGAGGGAGAGGGAAGGGCAAGGTAGAGCATGCAACTCTTAATCTCGGGGTCATGAGTTTGAGCCCCACTTTGGGTGTAGAGATTACTTAAAACATAATAAACTTTTAAAAAAAGTAAATCTGTAAATAAATAAATGTCAGCTTCCTTGCCTCAAGTTAGAACAAATGGGGTATAATTTATACTCCAGAGTTCCCCTCAGGTATCAGGCTACTGTCCTAGGACTTGAACCGAAATTGCACTACTGCCTGTTTTCCTCCCAGTCCTGCTTCCCCTCTCCCTTACCAGCTTCTCCTAGGAAGATCACTTGTACCTAAATCTTCCTAACGATCTGGCTTAGGGAACCGCACCTGAGACAACCACTCTGGCTGGTTGTTGTTGTTTCTGTTTTGTTTTGTTTTTAAGATTTTATTTATTTGTCAGAGAGAATGAGAGAGAGAGAGAGGCAGGCAGAGAGAGAAGCAGGCTCCCTGTTGAGCAAGGAGCCCAATACGGAACTCGATTTCAGGGTCCTGGGATCATGACCTGAGCTGAAGGCAGACGCTTAACCAACTGAGCCACCCAGGCATCCCACTCTGGCTGTTTTGTGGAGAATGAATTGGAAGCCAGAAGAGTGGAAGCAAACACCATCTAGAAGGCCATTTCAGTAAGTCAGAAGAGGTACAATAGTGGCCTAGATTTTGTGACAGCAGTGGAGGTGCAATGATGCGCACAGAGTCCAGATGAATTTCATAATGATACAGTTGATTGTAAGGGGTGATAAGGAGGATTCAGGACTATTTCCCAGCCTTGCGCACGTGTGCTCATGGTGGTGGCACCAGGTGTGGCCTCAACCTGCAGAATGATACAGGCAAGTTCCTGGGCCTGTACCTGCTGCAAACACTTTGCTGGCAACTGCATCATCGTGTCCAACCAGATAAACATGGCTGAGTTGACAAGATGACAGGCAGGTCAACAGGCAGTTTAAAATCTATGTTATCTGCAGAGCCATTTTCAGAAGAGGCGAGTCGGATGACTTATCTGGCCAAGGCTGACAGCATTATCTCAAAGAACTTCTGAATGGGGAGGGTCACAGATGTGGAATATTTGTCATAAATAAATTGTGGCACTCCCCCACCCCCAAATATTTACCAGGTTCCTGGTATGATCAATTGGAGGATGGAGATACCATTACAGGTGGAAAAGACTATGGAGGAAGAATATTGGAAAGGATTGAAAATTAAGCATTCAATCTGAGATATACCAACTTTGAGATGCCTAAAAGACATCAAGTAGAGATTAGAAAGTTAAATGGGTAGAAGTGCAAGGTTACATCTCAATCACTTTTTAACTAGTTGAAATTAACTTTTTAAAAAGAGTTTTGTTTTTTTGTTTTTAGATTATTTATTTATTTGACAGAGAGAGAGAGATCACAAGTAGCCAGACAGGCAGGCAGAGGGAGAGGGAGAAACAGGCTCCCTGCTGAGCAGGGAGCCCAACATGGAGTTCTGTCCCAGGACCCTGGGATCATGACCTGAGCCGAAGGCAGATGCTTAACAACTGAGCCACTCAGGCGCCCCAAAAAGAGTTTTTATTTTTTAAGTAATCTCTACACCCAACATGGGGCTCAAACTCACAACCCCAAGATCCAAAGCCGTGCTCCACCGACTAAGCCAGCCAGGCACCCCTAAAATTAAAACTTGATGATTTTTCTCCTATGTCTACTCTCTTGGGCTGTTGGAAAAAACAACTGACTCCATTCCTCTTTTCCTATGCCCTTTCATTGACCCCATACATAACTGGATGATAATACCTCTGTATTTGTCAACGGTGTCTGCATAACAAACCACCCCAACCTCTACAATTTTGAACAACTATAGAACAAATGTAGTCATTTATGATTCCTCATGGGTCTGTAGATCAGCAGATCTAGACTGGGATCTCCTGGGCAGCTCTGCTCCTCTCTGTGGCAGCTGAGAAGCATTCAATCTTGAATACATGTGGACCATCACGACCATTTAAAATATAATGTGCCCAAAAGAATAACCAGGAGGAAAGTTGTCTCCCTCCTTATAAAAAGTGTTTTGTATGCTTTTTATTATTTTCTTTTTGGAATACCTATTCTCTCTTCTCTAACTCATTCTTCAAGATCCAGCTCAAATGTCACATGTCCTGAGAAATCTCTTATTCCCTAGGCAGGGGATCCTTCCTCTGGGCTCCTGCAGCACATCATTCATAGTTATATCGCTATTATTTATTACATCCAATGTAATTGATAATTTCATATATATATATATATCATATATACATATGATATATATATATATCCTCTAGGCTGTGAATTCCTTGAGGGTGAGGACCAGAGAATTTTAAAATTATGTCCCAGCTATGGTGCCTGAAAACCAGAAGGTGCCCAATAACCTTATTTGAACAAACAAACCTCTTCTAGCACTCGAATCCTTACTCTAATCTTGCTCTTCCTCAAGTAGCTTTTATACTTGTCAGAGTCACACAGTTCAGTGTGTATTCATTCTGTAATATTTCATAAAGAGACAGAGAAAAACTATGATCAGTAAATGTTTACCCTACTTAACAGAGTTGGGCACATTGTCTGCCTTCAAGAAATGATTGTTGGTTGGATCATTACTGAAAGTCTGGTTTTTTCTCCTGTTCCTATTGAGTACAAAAGCCATTTAAAAGCCACCAAAAAGGAAAATTTGTAGAAAAATAAAACAGAGGAGTTAAATCTGTCTTCATTAGATCTTTAGTTTGTCAGTCCCTCCTAACATCAGACAGTACATGGCTCCTGATTAGATCACACCACTTGTCACACATTTTCTCATGATATTAAAAAAAGTTAATGGATTTAAAAGGAGTATAAAATGCTGCCAAAGCAATACTGTCAGAAACCATTAATCTTTACCTATCTACATACTCCAGAGTAAGGAAAACCCTGGACAGGAAAGAATCGTGCCAGCACAGTCTTCTAAATCTACCTAACCAAGACAAGCTGCAGTATAAGGGCAAGCTAGAATGCCTGGCTCTCTCAGTCTGTAGAGCATGCAGCTCTTGATCTCGGGGTCATTGGGCGTAGAGATTGCTTTAAAAACGGGGGTGGCAAGCTAAAATTATTCAGCAGTCTACTCACCACTCAAGAAAATAAGGTGTGCGGCAGCCTTTCTGCCCACGGGTCCTGGCCCTATGCTTTAATAAAAACCACCTGTTCACACAAGAAAGAAAAGAAAGAAAAAGAAAGAAAGAAAGAAAGAAAGAAAGAAAGAAAGAAAGAAAGAAAGAAAGAAAGAAAGAAAGAAAGAAAGGAAGGAAGGAAGGAAGGAAGGAAGGAAGGAAGGAAGGAAGGAAGGAAGGAAGGAAGGAAGGAAGGAAGGAAGAAAGAGAAAGAAAGAAAGAAAAAGAAAATAAGGTATGCGTTGCCATTCATTTTCTTTCATGTTACTCTTGTGTTGAATATGGCTTTTCAACAAATGTGTGTTGATAACCAGTGTTACATAAAGCACTACCTCGTGACTTAAAAGGGTGGGAATATCTTCCTGCAACTGCGTATTCCTGGAGTACATGGTAAATGCTCAGAAAATGTTTATAGGATGAAAGAATTCAAGGCCTCTGCATTTGCAGGACACGATCTTCTCTGTGAAGCATTCCCTGATATCTCTTGATATTACTGAACAGTTTCTCCCTAGTGTTTCCATTGACCCTGGCTGGAGAAAAAGATATAAATTGCGATGGATGAAATAAGTACTATGAGAGAGGGAGGTAAAAAACCAGTGGGAGCATAAATGAGGGGCTAATTTATTCTGCCTTAGATAGGAGTAGGTCAGAGAGATCTATAGAGAAGAGGTGGCTTCTCAGATGGGCTGTGTACGGTGAAATGGGGAAAAGAGAGTTCCAAGGAAAGGAAATACATTAATTCAAGTCACAAAGAAATGAATAAGAATGCCTTTTAATAAAAGGATTTCCCCAAAGTGCACTGCCCTGAATGTTTGAAGATTACTAATAGTATGAAGACAACTTTTATTTATTTATTTTTAAGATTTTATTTATTTTTTTTTAAGATTTTATTTATTTATTTGACAGAGAGAGAGAGATAGCAAGAGCAGGAACACAAGCAGGGGGAGTGGGAGAGGGAGAAGCAGGCTCCCCGCCGAGCAGGGAGCCTGTCGTGGGACTCGATCCCAGGACCCTGAGATCATGACCCGAGCCGAAGGCCGACGCCTAACGACTGAGCCACCCAGGCGCCCCTAAGATTTTATTTATTTATCAGAGAGCAAGCAAGAGAGAAACAGCGTGAGAGGGGAGAGGGTCAGAGGGAGAAGCAGACTCCCCGCTGAGCGGGGAGCCCGATGCGGGACTCGATCCCGGGACTCCAGGATCATGACCTGAGCCGAAGGCAGTCGCTTAACCAACTGAGCCACCCAGGCGCCCTGAAGACAACTTTTAAAACCACATAATTAATATGGAGCCGTGATGAAGAAAGAGTAATTTAATATGTAATAGCTGAGGTTAGGTAAGTTAGAGGGGGGACATCTCATTCGATTTATCTAGTTCCCCTCACTTCATCAGACCAGCCAAGGTCCTGAGAGGACCCAGCACATGTTACATGGCCATTTTTTTAAATAAATTTTGCATTCAGCTGTACTTGATAAAGACTGCCCTCTTTTCCCCCCTCTAACATCCATTTGTCCTATTTCCACTTGGGTCAGGTGGCACTGGGGGAATCTGTCACTAAGAAGTTGATTTGGGGATACATGTAATGTGTGTGTTCCTCAGGGACTTTAAATTCAATTCTCACATGAGTAAGAACATAATTCCCATACAAGTAGTGAACATGGGACAAAGTTTTGTTTAACTCATCAGTGAAGGCACCAGCGGAATGGTGGAGCTGCTTAAGAAAGGATTTGAGTAAAAAAAGGGGGGGGGCACCTGGGTGGCTCAGTCGTTAGGCGTCTGCCTTCGGCTCAGATGATGATCCCAGGGTCCTGGGATCGAGCCCCGCGTCGGGCTCCCTGCTCAGCAGGAAGCCTGCTTCTCCCTCTCCCACTCCCCCTGCTTGTGCTCCCTCTCTCGCTGTCTGTCTCTCTGTCGGATGAATAAATAAAATCTTTAAAAAAAAAAAAAAAGAAAGGAGTTGAGTAACTGGAGTGTAGAGCGTAAGCAGGGAAAGAGGGAATGAAATAAGATTGCTAAACTATGTCTAAAACTGAGAAATATCCTACCAATTAACAAAAACATAACCTTTGGAGTATCCTTGCTGTCAAGCAGGAAGCAACACCTGATTCTTCCTTAAAGTTAACCTGTAACTTTTCAGGGTTGCAAACTGTTTGGGGCTTCTCACTCATAGATAGTAACTCAGAAAAAGTTACAATACCCAAGAGAGGCAGATGTCTGTGAGCCAGCGTATACTCTGGTATGATACTAAAAATATCACAAAATCATCAATCTCCAAGTGTTGGATTTTTTTTTCTAGTAGTGAGGTTATTGCTGGCTTCATGTGAGAATGGCCACAGAATTGTTTGGCATCCTGACAGGGTGGTGCAGGCCCAGAGGGCAAATCCTAACATGAATGTGTCCATGAATGTGGCCAGCTCTGTAGTTATGTGGGAAGTAAAAAAGAATAAGATTTGAAATGCATGATTCCAAGAGTCTGAAAAATTCTTCCAGTGATCAGATGTGCAAAATTATATAATTTTTTTAAAAAATATTTTTTTCTTAATGAAGGCCCCTATATTGTATAAACCTCATTATGTGAACGTGCAAACCTCGATCTGCTCTGCCAGGATCAGGTCTAGAGGAACTGCTTGCACAATCTCACAATTACTCTGATTCCATTCTCCCAGTATAGCATGGCAGGACCTCAGGCACATGGGGGTCCTCGCACTCAACGGGAGAAGAAATTTGGTCAACTTTGGCCAAATCTCCACTCCTGGTTCAATCACACGTAAGGGCTAGGCAGATGGTCGAGCTCACTGGGGACATAGGACTGCCTCTGTGGGCTTGGGAGATCAGGACTTCTTAGAGAGAAGTATGATTGGAGAGGAAGTAGGACAGATATATTGGAAGCCTTCAGATTTCCTTATCTGTAGAATGAAGATTAAGAAGATCTATCCGACCTACTTGAGAGGGTCATTATGGTGAGAAAAATGAATTAAAGTGTCTAAAGAAGAGTATAAATTAAAGATATTTTCAAAACCAAAATGACTTTTAATACCCAATGGTGCTCTGATAAAAGATGGGGTCAGTGGAATGAAGAGATTTTTTTTTTTTGAGAAATATTTTTTTTAAAGAGAAAGATTCCTGATACTTATTTACTTAGAAATGTCTTTTTTTAAAGAAATGTATTAAATCAGGGCTCTTTTTTTAAAAAAAAGATTTTATTTGTCAGAGAGAGAGAGAGAGCACAAGCAGGGGGAGCAGCTAGCAGAGGGAGAAGCAGGCTCCCCGCTGAGCAGGGAGCCCGACATGGGGCTCGATCCCAGGACCCTGGGCCAACACTCAACTGACTGAGCCACCCAGGCATCCCTAAATCAGGGCTCTTAGTGGCAAAAAATTAATTATAGGATAGTGAAATCTCACCTAAACTCTCAGAAAACTAGAGAACACAATTCTTATACACAGCCTAGAACAAGACCGAACAACCAAGGGGATTCTTCAGCAAAAATACCTCCACCAAAAACTCCACAATTGGCCTATGAGATTCCACATTGTTTGTCAGAACCTCTTCCACCTCTACCGTTCTTTTCGGAAGATTAATGCCTAGACCTGAGACCACCTTCTTCCATTGCTCACTTTTGAATTTAGTACTCCTATGTGTGTACCTGATAAATTGAGTCTAGTTTATATTCAGCTATAAGAGTCTTGGGGTGTAGGTTTTTGGGACCTATGGATGAGGCTTCTATTTTGAAATGAGTATCATGTGGAAAATTACCAAATTTAAGGAGAGTGTTCAAAGCTACAAAGGACAAATTTCTCCCTCAAAAAGGTACACCTTTTTGTCTCAGGCCATAAAAGCCACTCGAAGAATCAATAAGAGCTAGATTACAGTAAATAATTCCATAATAATAAGGCAACAATTAGTACTTTATTTTTTTATGTTACATATTTTATTATGAATGAGAATTACCAATTAGAACTTTATTATAAGTGACTTGTATTAAGCAACTGCTAGGTGTATACTGTTATCCTAAACGTTGCCCATATGGTATCCATCTAATCTCCTTAAGAACCTACAAGCTGAGTACCTGTGATTCCATTTTACAGATTTAAAAAACTGAGATTTAAAGTTACCCGAGATTGGGGCACCTGGCTGGCTCAGTCGATAGAGTATGAGACTTTTTTGATCTTGGGGCCCTGAGTTCAAGCCCCATGTTGGGTGTAGAGTTTACTTAAAAAAAAAATGGTTTTAAATTAAAACAATGAAGTAAACTAAATAAAAAATAAAGTTACCCAAGATTATAACTTCCATAAGCAGCAGAGCTGGACTGAGAGCCCAGGTCAGTTTGGCTCTCACCATGCTCTGGTTGGAGCTGGGGGTGGATATTTTCTCCCTTGGTGAGAAAATGTCCTCCAACTGCTCTATACAAATTAATTAGTTATTTATTTATTTTAAAAGATTTTATTTATTTGTCAGAACGAGAGAGCACAAACAGGGGGAGCGGCATGCAGAGGGAGAAACAGGCTCCCCGCTGAGCAGGGAGCCCAACGCGGGACTTGATTCCCAGAATCTTGGGACCAGGACCTGAGCCAAAGGCAGACATTTAACTGACTGAGCCACCCAGGTGTCCCTATACAGATTATTTAAAGGAATGCAAAAAAGGCTCAGGTCTTCAGGCTACTTTATCTGACCCTCCCTCTCTACACCTCTGCTACTTTCTACTTCTACTCTCTCTTCCTTAAAAACCTCTTTAGAATAAGGACAAGTGAAGAATAAATACTGACAAAAAATGTTTCTGACTTCTCAAAAATCTGCAAAAATAGGTTTTAAGAAGGATGCTCTGGGCCCTGACATCCTGATAGTTCCAGGAGGCTTTAACCATTGTTGCCACCAGTCACAGGCTTTTCTGATCTTGGGGCTGGAAGCCTCCCCACCCCCAAAACAATGGTCCAGAAATGCAGGGCTTTCCCCTGAGGGTAGGGTTGTAAAAAATGCTCTCAACCTCACTGTCTTGTATCAACCTCTATTCTCTCTGTCCTTGAATAGTCTTTTTTTTTTTTTAAGATTTTATTTATTTATTTGGCAGAAAGAGAGAGAGCAAGCTAGAGAGGCAAGTGGGGGAAACAGCAGCAGAGGCAGAGGGAGAAGCAGGCTCCCCACTGAGCAGGGAGACCAATGCAGGGCTCAATCCCAGGACCCTGAGATCATGACCTGAGCCAAAGACAGACACTTAACCGACTGAGCCACCCAGGCACCCCTTGAATATTCTTTTTTTTTTTTTTTTAAAGATTTTGTTTATTTATTTTGACAGAGAGAGACAGGGAGACAGTGAGAGAGGGAACACAAGTAGGGGGAGCGGGAGAAGGAGAAGCAGGCTTCCTGCCGAGCAGGGAGCCCCATGCGGGGCTCGATCCTAGGACCCTGGGATCATGACCTGAGCCGAAGGCAGACGCTTAACAACTGAGCCACCCAGGCGCCCCACCCCTTGAATATTCTTGTTGACTTGGGATGAGCTCTCCACTCTAAGTTACTAGCTCAATCCTGTCACCACTAATCTCATAGACCTGTTAGGATGTGCCAGGTGGGGCTTAGGGACTCCCACACAAACAGAATTCTGATTGAGCGACACCTAGGACAATTCTGAGATTGGTGAGCAGGTAAGTCTTCTCTGCACTCAGGCGCCTGGGTGGCTCAGTTGGTTAAGCGACTGCCTTTGGCTCAGGTCATGATCCTGGAGTCCCGGGATCGAGTCGCACATCGGGCTTCCTGCTCAGCAGGGAGTCTGCTTCTCCCTCTGACCCTCTTCCCTCTTGTGCTTTCTATCTCTCATTCTCTCTCTCTCTCTCTCAAATAAATAAATAAAATCTTAAAAGAAAAACAGGCTTCTCTGCGCTCATGTCCTAGACTTCTTTTTCTTTTATACATTTTTACTTACTTATTTTTTTTATTAAGTAAACTCTATTCCCAACATGGGGCTTGACCTCACCACCCTGGGATTGAGAGTCGCATGTTCTACCAACTCAGCCAGCCAGGGCCCCCTTCTTTTTATAAAGAAACACTGGCATTTTATTCTCTCCCATGCTGAAAACTGTCAACAGATTCCCAGGGCAGGAGAGCATTCCAAAGAGACATGAAGAAAAAGCTGTTTTAGGTAATATGTTGAGGGTTCCCAAGATCACTCTCAAGGTTGGGTAACTCAGTAGGAAGACTCACAGGACCCAGCATATAGTGGTAGTCATGGCTCTGATTTATTACAATGAAAGGAAAGCACAATCAGCAAAGGGAAAAGATACATGGGGTAAAATCTGGGGCAAGCCAGGCACAAAACTTCCAGGGTCCTCTTCCAGCTGAGTCGCAAAGAACGTGCTTAAATTCCTCCAATAACGAGTTGTGATAACTCATAAATGGCACGTGGCCAGGGCCCTTTTTGGCACAACCATTGCTCCTTTTCTTGGTCACCTTGGCATCAGGACCCAAAAACTAAAAAATTATTTTTAAAGAGATTTTATTTTTCAGAGCAGTTTTAGGTTCGCAGCAAAAATGAGCAGAAATTCTGAAACAAATGCAATATATATTAAGAAAAAAAAAAGAAGATAGCAGGAGGGGAAGAATGAAGGGGAGTAAATCGGAGGGGGAGACAAACCATGAGAGACGATGGACTCTGAAAAACAATCTCGGGGTTCTAGAGGGGAGGGGGGTGGGGGGATGGGTTAGCCTGGTGATGGGTATTAAGGAGGGCACGTTCTGCGTGGAGCACTGGGTGTTATGCACAAACAATGAATCATGGAACACTACATCAAAAACTAATGATGTATGGTGATTAACATAACAATAAAAAATTTAAAAAATAAGCAGAAATTATAGTGTTCCCATAAAACCCTTGTCACCATACTCATAGTATTACTTACTAGCAATATTCCACATCACAGCAGAACATTTATTACAATCAATGAATCCACATTAACACATCATTGTCACCCAAAGTTCATAGTTTACATTAAGGTTCACTCTTGTTACTGTATATTCTAAGGGTTTTAACAAATGTTTAAGATGTGTATACACCACTGTAGTATCATACAGAGTATTTTCACTGCTCTAATAATCCTCTGTGCTCCACGTATCTCTTGGAAACTGCTGATCTTTATGCTGCCTTCATAGTTTGACTCTTCCAGATGTCATACATTTGGAATCAGACAGTAGCCTTTAGCTATTGGCTTTTTCTACATAGTAATATGCATTTAAGTTTCTTCCATGTCTTCTCATGGCCGGATAGCTCATTTCTTTTTAGTGCTGAATATTTCATTGTCTGAATGTACCACAGATTGTGATTACCTACCTGGTTGTTTCCAGGCTTTGGCAACTATGAGTTAAAGTTGCAAGAAACAGCTATGAGGGCGCCTGGGTGGCTCAGATGGTTAAGCATCTGCCTTCAGCTCAGGTCATGATCCCAGGGTCCTGGGATCGAGTCCCGCATCGGGCTCCCTGCTCCTTGGGAGCCTGCTTCTCTCTCTCTCTCTCTCCCCTCATCTCTCATGAATAAATAAATAAAATCTTTAAAAAAAAAAAAAAAAGAAAGAAACAGCTATGAGCAGTTTTTAGGTGAATATAGCTTTCAGTTCTTTTGGATATATACCCAGGAGGGCAATTGCTGGATCATAGGGTAAGAGTATGTTTAGTTTTATAAGGAACTGCCACTGTCTTCCAAAGTGGCTATCATCAGCAATGAATGAGACTTCCCGCTGCTCCATAGCCTCCCTAGCATTTGGTGGTGGTGTTAGTGTTCCAGATTTTGGCCATTCTGATAGGTGTGAAAGAGAACTTCAAACTTGCTCCCCTGTGCCCCAGCTACAGACGTGTAGTGGTATCTCATTATTTTAATTTGCATTTCCCTGAAGACATATGGTGTTGAACATCTTTACATATGCTTATTTGCCATCCTATATTTTCTTTGATGAGGTGTCGGTTAATCAGTTTGTTTGTTTTTTTAAATTTTTTTTAAGTTTTATTTAAGTAATCTCTATACCCAACATGGGCCTCGAACTCACAACCCTGAGATCAAGAGTTGGATGCTCTACTGACAGAGCCAGCCAGACGCCCCTTGATTTTTTTTTTTTTTTTTAAGTAAGTCCTACACCCAGCTTGGGGCTTGAGCTCAGGACCCTGAGATTAAGGGTCACATGCTCTACTGACTGAGCCAGTCAGGTGCCCCTTCTTTTTGTTCACTTTTAAAGTCTTTGTATATTTTGGATAATAGTCCTTTATTAGGTGTGTCTTTTACAAATATTTTCTCCCAGCTGTGGCTTGTCTTCTCATTCTCTTGATCTCTCACACCCTTTTTAATTGACATTTCTAAAATTGTTCATCAAAACCTTAAGTGGTTCTAATGGATATAATTTGCTGTGATTTATAAATATTGACTTTTGACAATAATACACTACTTCTGGGCACCTGGGTGGCTCAGTCATTAAGCGTCTGCCTTCAGCTCAGGTCATGATCCCAGGGTCCTGGGACCGAGCCCCACACCGGGCTCCCTGCTCCGCGGGAAGCCTGCTTCTCCCTCTCCCACTCCCTCTGCTTGCGTTCCCTCTCTCGCTGTCTCTCTCTCTCTCAAATAAATAAATAAATAAATAAATAAATAAATAAATAAATAAATAAATAAATAAAATATTTAGAAAAAATAATACTTTATTTTTTTTAATTTTTTTAAGATTTTATTTATTTATTTGAGAGAGAGAGCATGAAAGGGAAGAGGGTCAGAGGGAGAAGCAGAGTCCCCGCTGAGCAGGGAAACCAATGTGGGACTCGGATCCCGGGACTCCAGGATCATGACCTGAGCCAAAGGCAGTGGCTTAACCAACTGAGCCACCCAGGCGCCCCTATACTACTTCTTTAAATAAAGTCAATGAAATTAGGCATTTTAAAAATACATGAAGCCGGTTTGGGAGTGAGAAATTTTATCTCATTATTTTTTCTCCTTGATCTAGTATTTCGTTTCACTTCCCTCATAAAATTTTATCCTAACATTTTTATGTTCACACGTTTATGTTTAAAAAGTGGGAATCTGGAAAGTGAATCCCTTAAAACAATCTGAATGTCCATGCATCCAGGCCGACCTCACAAAACCATATGAATTGTATACTTAAGGAATTTTTAGAGGATAATGTATCAAAATATATCAAAATGTTCCATTTTGGAACATCTTAAGCAGGGTCCACACTCTGCGTGGGGCTCAATCTCACAATTCTGAGATCACAACCTGAGCCAAAACCAAGAGTTGGACACTTAACTGAGTAAGCCACCCAGGGACCCCCAAATGAGTAAATTTAAAGATCTAATTAGCTTTTTTCCAAGGATCCATAAATGGGGCAGTATCCCATCTAGCAAAATGAAAGGAGGTCCTAGGAGTTGTACAAAAAAGAAGGCTTTCATAGGCAGATAGAGCATGGGACAAGAAAGTTAAAAGATTGATTCTTTCGAGCAAGCTTACAGGGCAGGGGTCTTACCAGGCTGATGAGCTCACAAGTGCTGATCAGGAAATTCCAGACTGATTGGTTTAAAATTCCACTCCTAGACAGACTCTATTTTTTTTTTTAAGATTTTATTTTATTTATTTGACACAGAGAGAGCACCAGAGAGCACAAGCAGAGGGACTGGCAGAGGGACTGGCAGAGGGAGAGGGATAAGCAGGCTCTGTACTGAGCAGGGAGTCCAACTCGGGGCTCGATCCCAGATCAGGACCTGAGCCGAAGGCAGACATGCCCAACCATCTGAGCCACCCAGGCACCCCTAGACAGACTCTTAACTATAGAAAGCAACCTGAGGGTGGCTGGAGGGGAGTTGGGTGGACGGATGGGCTAAATGGGTGATGGGGATTAAGGAGGGTGCTTGTGATGAGCGCTGGGTGTTATATAAGTGATGAATCACTAAATTATATTCCTGAAAATAATATTACACTATATGTTAACTAAATTTAAATAAAAATTTGAAACATAATAAATAAATTAATTAATTAATGAATAATAAATAAAATTCTGCTCTTAAAGGTTGAAACTGCATTAGCTATTAAATCTTGGTGAGGCTTAGCACAAGTGACTCCATTTTGAGCGTGTTGTTTCCAACAGGTCCTTGCTCATTTTTTCTCCTTGCTTCCTCAGAATCTGGATATGAACCTGGCTGAATCCACATGACTCCTTCCCTATCTCACTCCATTCTTTAATTGGGGTGCCTGGCTGGCTCAGTTGGTAGAGCCCGGGACTTTTAATCTCAGGGTTGTGAGTTTAAGCCCCATGATGGGCATGGAGCCTACCTAAAAACAAAACAAACAAAACAAAAAACATTCTTTTTGCTTTGGGGCCTACAGGTAACTGCTTGATTCTATGTTCCCCATTCAAATTCCAGCAAGGATCTGGAAGCCCCGGCTCATCTCATTCAGAGGGAGCCAGATCACAGGTCACTGGTTAGCATGTGGATCAGTACTCCCTCTGGCCAGACAGCCAAGGTCACTTGGTATAAATCATGGCCACACAGGGTTGCCCTGTCAACAGCACTAGGAGTAAGACAATTACACTTAGAAGGGGCAATAGGTATGCCAAAGCCATACAGAGAAGGGCTGTTATTCCCAGTTATTCTCTCATGTGATTTTCAAAGTTTTGAGATATAACCTCTGAAATATTCCTTATTTCTTGTTAACAGCTTAAAATAAATCCGGTATCAAGTTTATGACCCATCTGCTGAGGAGATCAATCCCATCTGTAATCCTGGCTGTGCTATACAGTTGGCAGCCACACAGAAATATCTCTGGCAAAACACTGTATCAGAATTTAGATTCCTAATGGGAAGTAAAAAGTTAACAGATTTAGAAAATAAGATTGCAATAACATTTTAAAGGTGAATTTAGAATTTAATAAAAATGTTAAATGCTATTTAGAAAACAGTAATGGAAAACATTTAAGGTCACAGTATGTGCTAAGTCCTGTTCTAAGCATTAACACATATCCTAAATTTGATTCACATAAAATCTGATGAAGTAGGTAATAATAACATCCCCCATTTTAACAGGTGAGATAATGAAAGCAGAGAAAAGTGAAATAACTTGTTTAAATCAAAATAATGGAGACAGAATTTAAACCCAGGGGGCGCCTCGGTGGCTCGGTCATTAACCATCTGCCTTCGGCTCAGGTGATGATCCCAGGGTCCTGGGATCGAGCCCCGCATCAGGCTCCCTGTCCGCGGGAAGCCTGCTTCTCCCTCTCCCACTCCCCCTGCTTGTGTTCCCTCTCTGGCTGTGTCTCTCTGTCAAATAAATAAAATAAAAAAAAAAAAGTTCTGGACGCCTGGGTGGCTCAGTTGGTTAAGCGACTGCCTTCGGCTCAGGTCATGATCCTGGAGTCCCAGGATCGAGTCCCACATTGGGCTCCCTGCTCAGCAGGGAGTCTGCTTCTCCCTCTGACCCTCTTCCCTCTCATGCTCTCTATCTCTCATTCTCTCTCTCTCAAATAAATAAAAACAATACAAATAAAAAAAATTCTCACCTTTAAAAAAATGTATCAAGAGAAGAAAGTTTGCGTTTATATAGAGAACAAGAGAAGAAAAAAACATTCTATAACAACACTCACTGCCCTCACTGTAGAGAACTCTGGAAGATGGTAGGAATAACGGACCCACTCTTTGTAATCGGAGTCTGAAGTTGGGTCAGTCTTGGGCAACTGAGCCCTTAACTATGCAGTCTGTGCTAACTCTTGAGTAGTTACTATCAGAATCAAGTTAAATTATAGAACACACAGCTGGTGTCTAGAGTTTGAAAATTGGTTGGTGTATGTGTTGGGGCAGAAGGGGGGGAACCCACACATGTGTCAAAAGCGAGTAGAAAACAGTTTTCTTTTAACTATTAGTACCTACTATGTGTCCATCCTTATGCCTAGTGCTGGGAATGATTCACTGAAAGGCACAGACCCTCCCTCTGGTGGCTGAAGATGACAAATCAGCAGATAATTACAGTGTATTCAGAATTAATATTCAGCCAGTATACATTTGTATGGCTGTACCAATTTTTCATATCACCCTTGAAAAAAAAATTAAGTAGTGCAATAGTGACAAATAGTTCCCCAAATACATCATTTGTTCTTTCACGCCTCAGAGCCTTTGCACAGGCTAGCCTTAACTAGAATATCCTTTCCCTTATATTTGCCTAATTCACCCCTAATAATTTTTTAGGTAATCTCTATACCCAACAGGGGGCCAAACTCACAACCCAAGTTCAAGAATTATATGCTCTATGGACTGAGCCAGCGAGGCACCCCTAATAATTTTTAAATCTCAACTCATACCTCTTCTGAGTCAGTACTTTGAAATCATAACCAATAAACATCCTTGATTGTTCATATCAACAACACCCCTGAATGTGCATACACTGTATCAGATTTTTAGTTCTTGGGTACTTCAGTTAACGGCTTATGTTACTCTAGATTTGCAGTTGTTCTAAACAGTAAAATGTTTAAAACACCAGAACATTTAGTTTAGATACACATGGCAGTTATTTTAATTCTTTACTCACTTATTCATGAGTGATACATTTTTTTTAAAGGTTTTATTTATTTTAGAGAGAGAAAGAGTAAACGCAGGGGGAGGTGGAGAGGGAGGGACAAGCCGACTCCTCTGAGTGCTGAGTGCAGAGCCTGAGGCAGGGCTCAATCCCACCACCAGAGATCCCTGACCTAAGCCAAAAATCAAGAGTCAGAAGCTTGACTGAGTTGATAGCAGCTATATTTATAATAGCCCAAATTAGATACCCAAATGCCCATCAACAGACAATTGAACAAATTGTGGAAATCCCACAATGGAATACTACTCAGTAATAAAAACAAAACCAAACAAAACCCATAACCTGTTGATAAAAGCAATAAGGATAAATCTCAAGCTGATGCTGAGCTGAAGAAGCCAGGCAAAAAGGGAATTAAGTGTATGATTCCATTTATTTAAAATGCAAGAAAATGAAAACTGACAGAAATTGGCTGCCTGGGTATGGAGTTGGAGGGAGATGCAGATGACAAAAGGCACAGGAGAACTTTTGGAGGTGATGCAAGACTGTTATCTTCATTGTGGTGGTGATGATTTAATGAGTGCTGTGGTCTGACTGTATCCCTGCAAGATTTTTATGTTGAAATTCTAACCTCCAAATTGACCCTATTAGGAGGTGAGGCCTTCAGGAGATGTTTAAATCATGAGGGTGGAGCCCTCTTACATGGGATTAGTGCTCTTATGAACAAGACCCCAGGAAGTTCCCCACCCTTTCAACCATGTAAGTACATCCAGAAAGTGCCAAGAAGAGCATGTCCCTTGATCTTGGACTCTTTAGCATTCAGAACTGTGAGAAATAAATTACTGATATTTTTAAGCTATCCCATTTGTGGTTATTTGTTATAACAGCATGAATGGACTAAGACAATGGGTGTGCATGTGTCAATCAGATCAAACCAAACTTCCCAGCTTTATCTATATACAGTGTAGTGTTCCTAAGTTAAGTATCAATAAAGTTTGGTTTTTTTTTAAGATTTTATTTATTTGGCAGAGACACAGCGAGAGAGGGAACACAAGCAGGGGGAGTGGAAGAGGGAGAAGCAGGCTTTCCGCTGAGCAGGAAGCCCAATGTGGGGCTCGATCCCAGGACCCTGGGATCATGACCTGAGCTGAAGGCAGACACTTAACGACTGAGCCACCCAGGCACCCCAATAAAGTTTATTTTTCATGGGGGATAACAATAATATCTTCAGGCTGTTGTAGGGATTCATTGACTATGCTAAGCACTTTATCATAATAACTGGCTCCCTTAGTTTGGTGCTCTTGAGACTTCGATATTAAACCTCAACCTCTCTACTGAGCACATTTCACTCAGAGTCTAGGGGTAAATGAGTATCTAAGACTACACAGATCACATGTGGTAAGGAATTTTTAAAAGATCATAGAATTTGGCAATTGGAGTGTCACTAGGTAAACTCACTTATGCAGACAGAAAAATACACATAAAATAAAGGAAGAACAGGGTTCAAAATTATTTTTCGTTGTATTTTTAACTTGGTAACTCATTAGAGGTTGGAATCATCAGTTTTCCTTGGGAAGTACATTGGTATAATCTAATGTATAGAAAAACAAGATCTACTAGGAAGTGAAAACCACTTCTCTCTCATTATTTTTAATGTAAAATAAACTAGAAAGGATGATCACTCATGTACTGTCTATCTAACTCTAAATATGTCATTCCAACCATTCATTTACTTATTATTTAAAAAAAGATTTTAACTATTTGAGAGAGAGGGAGAGAGCCTGAGCAGGGGGAGGGGCAGAGGCAGAAGCAGAGGCAGAGGGAGGGAGCAGGGAGCCCTACACTTGGCTCCATCCCAGGACTCTGAGATCATGACCTGAACAGAAGGCAAAGGTGTAACCAACTGAGCAGGGGGAGGGGCAGAGGCAGAGGCAGAGGGAGGGAGCAGGGAGCCCTACACCTGGCTCCATCCCAGGACTCTGAGATCATGACCTGAACAGAAGGCAAAGGTGTAACCAACTGAGCCACCCAGGTACCCCTCCAACCATTCATTTATTTATCATTTATCTTTCCTTGCATTCTGTCTTACCACAGTATCCCAGTTTTACCTCCTACTTGTGTCTTTTCTCTCCTGCTGTTTCAACTTCATCCAGGTGTGGATTTTCCCCTCCTCCTGTGTACAAGCCACTGAAAATTAAGATCTCCACTTTCAAACTTCCAACCCCAATAGTTTCTAGGAACGAGTAAATGATAAAAAGTGCCACAGGGGCACCTGGCTGGCTTAGGCCAAAGAGCATGCAACTCTTGCTCTTCTTGGGTGGTGAGTTTGAGACCCAGGTGTAGAGATTACTTAAATAAAACTTAAAAAAAAAAAAGTGCCACAGAAATCAAATAGGATGAAGAGAGAAAAAGGTCACTGAATTTTGGCAATGGCAATTAGGATGTCACTAAGTGAGCCACCCAAGGTTTTGAGTAGGAGTGTTACACTTTTGGAACGAAGAATCTGGCAGTACTCTAAAGAATGGATTGGAGCCAGAAAATATTAGGAATATTAATATCTGTAAGTAGACTTGGGGGTCATAGATGTAATTATGTCATCCTTAGCTTTAAATGTCATTAAATTCCTATGTTTCATCTTGGCATTCCAGGCACTAAACAGTGGCCCAATTCCACCCCAGCCATTACTCCCCCATCAGCACATTTCCTGGCTCCTGTAATGGACCATTTACCATCTAACAAGCCTGATCTTTCCTGCTTCTACATATCCTCAGGCTGTTCTCTGCTGATAAAACTGCCCAGCCTGACAGTTATCTGTATAAACGTAAGTGCTTCTCGCAGCCTTCTCTTAATTCCCAAATACCACGAATCTCCTCTAGGTTAACAATAGCTTTCGAGTGGCAAGACCGATTCTGACTCATTTTTACACCTCCTCCCGCTTGCCTCCCTCCTCCCCCGTTCAGTGCCTCGCCCAGTGTTTACCACTCAGAATGCATCTGCAGAATGAACTCGAGTAGGAAGGAAAGAAAGGCACCTAACAAACGCTTGTAGAATTCTACTAGGCTCTACAGGTATAGTAGCTCTTTTAATGCTCCGATGTTTTAACAGTCCAGAACGATGTTTTCCAATCTTACAGCTGAATAAATTTGGGTTCAAACAATAAAACTTCCGGCCGTACACTACAGCCGGCGGATAGAAAGATGTAACTATTGCATCGGAATCACATGGAGGAATGAAGTCCTGAACATCATCCCTTCCAGAGATTCTTTAAAATTGTGAACCCAAGAGACTAGGATACTCCGTAGAAGCCAGAGTCACGAATTCGCAAGCATATATCCATGCGAACCCTCTCCTGCCCGGCTTTCAAGAGGAGAAACTAGGCCCCCAACCGAGATTCTAAAACATACGAATTGGGCCTTCAACCCCTTCCGCTGCCCCCAAATTCCCAGGGGAAACCTCCTAAGAGTCGGGCACTGGAAACCACCGCAGCTACCGCAGCGTGCAGAGAACGTGCGGAACTAGGAAGAGGAATTTCCAGCCCAGCTAGGCGTGTCTGATTGGCTGCCGGCTCAGCTTGGAATTCTGGGGCTTCCGACGTCACATCCGCCGGGCCCGCCATCTTGTTCCCAGGGGCAGTTGGCGGAAGAGATCGCGCTCCGTGGCCGCCGGCTCGCCTTCTGCCGGGAGTTCTCGCGGCCCGCGTCTCGGCGTCTGCTTTCGATCCAGGGTCCTTTTGTCGGCGTCCCCGTTGCCCTCCTTCACCCAGCTGGGGGACAGCGAGGTGGCCCCCCTCTCCTGACGGCGTTCCATGGAGTAGGGTCCCGGACCGTTGTCCCGAAGAGCGAGATCGAGCTTGGCCCCCTCCCCCTCCCTTCACCCTCCCTCCTTCCTTCCGCCGCAACATGGCTAACAACAGCCCCGCGCTGACAGGCAACTCGCAGCCGCAGCACCAGGCGGCCGCGGCCGCGGCCCAGCAGCAGCAGCAGTGCGGCGGTGGCGGCGGCGCCACCAAGCCGGCGGTCTCGGGCAAGCAGGGAAATGTGCTGCCGCTGTGGGGCAACGAGAAGACTATGAACCTCAACCCCATGATCTTGACCAATATCCTGTCGTCGCCTTACTTCAAAGTGCAGCTCTACGAGCTCAAGACCTACCACGAGGTGGTGGACGAGATCTACTTTAAGGTACGAAGAGTCTAGGCCTGGGGGGCCAGGGGGCGGGCGGGTTAAGTTCCGAGGAGGGGTTAGAGGAAACGGGCGGAGGCGGCCCTTGAGATCTGAGCATTTGTAGGTGCGGGAAGGTTGGGTGGGGGAGCGGTGGTCAGTAGTCCGCCTGGGAGGGGTCAAACTGGGGCCGCCCTCTCATTTCTTTTTCAGATTTTTAGGGCTGGGAGAGCCCGCCTCTATTGAACTCTCCTCCCCCAACCTCCTGCCCACCCCTGGGGGGAGTTGGACGGGAGGGGTGGGGGAGGGGAGAAAAGAGTAACTGAATCCTCTCCAGTTTACAGCTTTAAAATTATTCCTTTTGACGTGGATCTACTCAGCGCCAACTCGTTGGTGCTTCTCCCGCTCACCCTGGGCCAGGGCGTGCATTGACTTCAATGTTGGCCTCGTGTTGTTGGTATTCTCAATCCGATCCAGACAGGGAAATGGTCAGTGCGTGTGTCGGGTGGGGGTGGGAGGGTTGAGGGTGGAGAGGTGCCAGGGCAAGAGGTGTACAGAAGGCCTGGAAATTTTCCCAGCAGGAAGTCAGGAGTAAGTGGTCTCAGTTACTTGTGCATTGGGCTTGTTCAGGATTATCTGGGCCCTGGGCTTCTGCGGCAGGGTCGGTGCTGGCTTGGCTGTGCTGGGGAGCTCACCTGGCGCCTCCTCACTGCACTCTTGTCTCAGTTCTTGTTTCGTTAGCAGGATTGACTCAGTCTTGCAGCGAGGCTCGGAGCAGCCCAGGGTCGCAGGTAGAGGTATGCACTATTAATCATGCTCAATCGCCATAAATGCATTTCCCTGGTTAAATGAACGGCTAATTAGGTATTTTTTGGCCATTGGTTTTGGGCTTTTCTACACCAACTAGATAGGTTTTCTCCACTTCCCTGCAAATTATGTAGTTTTAAAAGTATCTTCCAGGCCTCTTAAGGTTAATTAATATTTTAAGGAATATTAATAACAGTCTTAATGATCTTTAAATATTTTAGCTAGAGCATCTAACAAAATACCATTTGTCTTGTGTATTTGACTCTTAAAACATTTGACAGAACACATAAAGTACTTTCTGTGATCTGAACATACCTGTAGAGGTGTTAGCAAGAGGAAATTCTTTTTATTTGCTTTTAGGTTCTATTTTGTCCACAGCCCTCCCCCCACCCCACTCCCTTAAGCGATTAGGTTATTGAAGGATTTTGAGATACTAGTTGTTTTTTGATAGAAAATCATATTTTGAGAATACAGTTCAACTTTGGGTATGTAAAGTACACTGAAATTTTGTTATCCTTTTACAAGAAAATTGTAATACTATGAACTAGGTTTTTTAGTTTTTAAAAGGTAAGGCCTTTTTCAGCATGAATACAGTATACGGTGAATATTCTTAGCTTTGTGTAGTAAACTTCAAACAACTGAAAATTGGGTTCCTGCTTTATTTGTAGCAGGTTCTGTTTAATAATACAGGCAGATGTTAATGTGATAGAGGAAAAGCTTGTTTTCAAATACAGATACTGTGTTTTGAAACAATTTGACTGTACTAGAAATTATTTAAATTTAGTTATAAAACTAAAGATCCAGGCTTCGTTATCAAGATGTCCAGATTAAATGATCATTGAAATATGTAGGCTTCTAGTTTTGATTTCGTGTTGCATCCGCCCCTTTGGCTAGCCTTTAAGGAATTGAAACATCTTTCATACAGCAAACTGGGGGAAGGAAATGAAACCGTAAAGCAGTGCTGAGCATAATAGTGTAGTGCTTAAATTTAAATGCATGCTTTTCTGTCTGAAGCCACAGACTAAAAATGCAGCCATGGGTGGGCAAAAATACAGTTTTAGAAATGCATACTGAACAGGATTTTATTTTGATTTTGTTTTAAATTAAGAAATACAGATCTTTCTAAAAGACCTTGAGTTATATGTTATCGAGCTAAAATTCTTTCTTTGCTATTTTTAGGTAAAGTATGTGGTTTTTATAGGGTACTCACTTCAACAAAGATGATACTGTATCAATTGTACATAATATAATGACTAGTCACACTTAGCTTTTAATAGTTTATTTTCTGGGGAAAAATTGAATTGGTTCACATAATTAGGCTGAAAATAAATTACTAACAAGAAGGTTCTGTGTAGGTGTGGCCCTTGTAATTTCATCTCTAATCAGGAATGAACATAATGCCTGTTCATGGTAAAAAAAATATATATATATATACAAATAAAGTTCCATAGTTTTGCATTAGAAGTAACTTGCTACTGTTTTAACATACATACTTCAAGTCATTTTTCTTCATTTTATGATGTAGAATTTTAAATCACCATAAAGTTAAGGGTATTAAATCTTTTTTTGAAATAAATACTAAAACTTCATTGGTACTTTTTGCTTCAAGTTGGAGCCTTAAATACATTTTAAAATGAGAATTTTTTTTAACAACTCATAATAAAATAAAAAATTGATACATTATGAAATATTTTTTTACAAGTATATGAGACTCCTAGAAATCTGTTGGCTCCACAAGTATCAGCTCTCTACAAAGCCTATTTTAATGGGATTTCTGCTCATAAAACTGTTGCGGTTTTGTTAAACTCTGGCAGTTTTATTGGTGCTTTTTAAAAGCTAAGCAGTTTTTCAAAGATGGTTTACATAACGTATGTAAACAAAATATATGCATCATGTCAAAATCAGCTTCCAAACTTTTGGAAGAAGCTCTGTTATGGACTTGGGTTTACTTTAATCATAGTTTTTAAAAAAAATTCGAAGTATGAATGTTTGTTGTGTTCCTCTTTTCTATTTCAGGTCACGCATGTTGAGCCGTGGGAGAAAGGAAGCAGGAAAACAGCAGGCCAAACGGGGATGTGCGGAGGGGTAAGTAGAAGTACGTGCATTTTTCAGTTTTTCTGTGTCTGATAACTAAGTTTAAAATTAGGAAACTAAAAGTGACAGTTACTCAAATGACAGTTGGCAAAGCTTAGAAGTTTGTTTTGTTTTTATCTAAATTCAAGTGTCTGGTGAATGGGGTTAGAAAGTTGCTGTTTTATTAATGCTCCATTCTTAGTTCTGGATTATGTCTTGTTATTAATACCTAATAGGATTAATCAGTTGGTGTTAAATATCTGTCAGTTATTTTACTACTTTTTCTTACCTGTTTCCCCTAAAGGTTCGAGGTGTTGGAACAGGAGGAATTGTTTCTACAGCTTTCTGCTTGTTATACAAATTATTTACTCTGAAGCTAACTCGAAAGCAAGTGATGGGTCTCATAACACACACAGACTCTCCATATATTAGAGCCCTTGGATTTATGTATATAAGGTAAGCATGCATTTATCTACATTTCCATTAAATACATCATTTTAAATCACATAAGGCTAATTGATCTTTTGTAATTCTAGGTACACACAGCCCCCTACAGATCTATGGGACTGGTTTGAATCCTTCCTTGATGATGAAGAGGTATGTCAACAAGGGTAATAATGAGTTTTCTTCTGATTACTCATGTTTTTAGTATCTTTTATTTATTGGAAGTTTAATGTTTTTCAGAATTTTCTGTAGTTAAATTCACTCATACTTTTGGAATTGCTGTCCTTTTACTAAGACTTTAGTGGATTTTATATATCTTAGGTTAACTTTCCTAATTTTCTTATTTCTTAATTGTTTAGATGGTTTTGATAACTATTGAAATTTTTTTCTAATTATGTTTTGTATATTGCATTGATCTTGACTTGTAAAGTTGATAGTGACTTTTTAAGTGGGCCGTGCTCAAGATTGAGGTGTTAACACATGCGCATACAGTACTAATTATAGCGCTTTATTCTTTTGGAACTCTTCAGCTCTCCACGCTCTAACTTCTTCCACATATTAATACTCCCACTTGCCTAGAAGTACAAAATTGAAGAGCTGGGTGGCATTTAAATAGGGTGAGAGTTTAGAGTTTATTCAAAATGATCAAAATTCTAGCTTTCTGATTCCTAATATGTTATTTATAAAGCCAGAAGAAAGCCTTAAAATTAGTACTTTAGGTTCTTGTTTTTTAATTGAAAAAAAAAATTTTTTTTTTTAAGTAAGCTCTACACCCAGTGGGGGGGCTTGAACCCATGACCCCAAGGTCAAGAGTCACATGCTCTAAGACTGAGGCAGCCAGGTGCCCCTTTTTGCTTAATTATAAATCTGGTTTGCCACTCAAGCTTAACAAGTTGAGCTTGTTACATATGTTCAGGAAACAAAAGTTACTTTCAGAAACATTGCTGTGTCAGATTTAAATCATATATGTATTAATATGCTTACGCAATGAAGTCCAAGATCTCAAAAGGTACTTAATACGTACCTGTATTGTCCATACATATGCCCCCACCACTTTGTATTTTAGGGGTCATAAAGTAAACTTTGAGTGCCATGCCTCAGTAGTCCCATTTAAAACATTTATCCCAAAGAATTTGTTGAATTAAAGGGTAGTTCTAATAGAGATCTTTCTAAGTGTGTTATTATGTGCCCATCTAAAAACATCTCACTCTTGTAGAAATGGAAAATTTTTGTCTGCATTTTTTGGCAGGGGCTGTTTACTGAATTATTCATATTTCTGAAGAAGCAAAAAAATGTATCAGGTGATAAAGCACAGTCTTTAAAGTTGTTTTTCTTTTTAGATGAGATTTTTTAGGCCAAAGCACTTCTCCCTTCTATATTTAAAAAGCATGTCCCTCTTCATAATTGGTATTGTATTAGGTTTGTTTCTGAATGCTTCTATTTAATCTGTTTTTTTATTGTATTTACAAACCTGAGGATCTCTATTTAAGCTAACTTATTGTTTTCTTCCTTAGATATCTGCAGCGATTATATTTGGAAATACTGTATATCTGAACACTTAAATGTGTGTGAGTGCAAGCAGTTTTACCTTTAGCTCTTGTTTTCCTGTTTAGATAACAAATCTCACTTTCCTTGTGTGCTTGCACTATAGGTTTGGGACTGACAATAGCTGACTAACATGTCCTGAGCTGTGAGAGGGCATAGCAAGAAGGCCTTCATGCGGTAATGACCCTTTTCAGAGACAATGGTCATCATGGATTATGCGTTTCCAATTATTTGTTCATTTATTTATTTTCTACATAACTCTAAATTAGAAACCTCACTGCTTCATGGCAGTTGGTTTGCTATTGCTTCCAGTTTTATTAGGGCTTCATTATGTATTAGAGCTGTTAAAAGATAATCTTTAGACAGGATTGTCTGAAGTAGTTCATACGTAGTTAGGCTACAGTGCTAGGAATGATGTGTGCAAACATGTCCACAGAAAGAAATACATACTTAGTAGGTATGTGGAATGTTAATTTAAGTTTATTGTTCCACAGAGTTTAGTAATATAAGGGGCTGTTTCATATTCCTGTTAACTGAGTGAGATCAGTGCTCTTTTATGCCCATGAGGCTGCAGGATTTGTTCTCACCTGCATGCACACACTAAGCCCAAATATTTCTCTGTATCATTCATTACCAGATTAGTAGGGTACACAAATTACAATTTTTGTTAGAATTTTTTTGTATTTGAGATTCCAAAGATGGTAATATTTGTATAGTATTCATGTATATGTTGAAATTATTTTTTTTGACGGCTAGGATATCTTTTGTGTGTTTGTAGGACCTAGATGTGAAGGCTGGTGGAGGCTGTGTAATGACCATTGGAGAAATGCTACGGTCTTTTCTCACAAAACTGGAGTGGTTTTCTACCCTGTTTCCGAGAATTCCGGTTCCAGTTCAGAAGAATATTGATCAACAGATTAAAACCCGGCCTAGAAAAATCAAGAAAGATGGGAAGGAAGGTGCTGAGGAAATAGACAGACACATCGAACGCAGGCGTTCAAGGTAACGTACCTCATGGAGTTACTTTAAAAATAGGCTTTTTACCAGGGTCCTTGGAAATCAGTGGCAAATTCTCAGGAAATGCTGTGTATGCTGTTCGTTCCATGAGTTTGTCGCTTTTAACCCCAAAAGATCATTTGGTGCCTTTCAGGGCCTTTAATTGTTCCTAACATGTCTGTGTAAGTGGGGGATCTAGATAAGTAACGTGGAAGTTAAATTTTTAGGATATGTTGACATTTTCGTTGACATTTTTTTCTTCCTTGCTTAAATGTTAGGTCTCCAAGGAGATCACTGAGTCCACGGAGGTCCCCAAGAAGATCAAGGAGTAGAAGCCATCATCGGGAGGGCCACGGGTCTTCTAGTTTCGATCGGGAATTAGAAAGAGAGAAAGAACGCCAGCGGCTAGAGCGTGAAGCCAAAGAAAGGGAGAAGGAAAGGCGGAGATCCCGAAGTGTCGATCGGGGATTGGAACGCAGGCGGAGCAGCAGGAGTAGGGAAAGGCACAGAAGCCGCAGTCGAAGTCGGGACAGGAAAGGGGACCGGAGGGACAGGGACCGGGAGAGAGAGAAGGAGAATGAGCGAGGGAGACGACGGGACCGCGACCACGATAAGGAGAGAGGCGGCGACCGGGAGGGGGAGCGGGAGCGGTCCAGGGAGCGGTCCAAGGAGCGGAGAAGCAGGGGTGAGGTAGAAGAGAAGAAACACAAAGAGGATAAGGACGATAGGCGGCATAGAGATGACAAGAAAGAGTCCAAGAAGGAGAAAAAGCACAGTAGGAGCAGAAGCAGAGACAGGAAACACAGAAGTAGGAGTAGAAGTAGGAATGCAGGGAAGCGGAGCAGGAGCAGGAGCAAAGAGAAGTCAAGTAAACATAAGAATGAAAGCAAAGAAAAGTCAAATAAACGAAGTAGAAGTGGCAGTCAAGGAAGAACTGACAGTGTTGAAAAATCAAGAAAACGGGAACATAGCCCCAGCAAAGAGAAGTCTAGAAAGCGTAGCAGAAGCAAAGAACGTTCCCACAAACGAGACCACAGTGATAGTAAGGACCAGTCTGACAAACACGACCGTCGAAGGAGCCAAAGTATAGAGCCAGAGAGCCAAGAGAAACAACATAAAAACAAAGATGAGACTGTGTGAAGTTTTTTTTTGTAAAAGTGGATCACATTGAATCCTATACATGTTTGATTAAATCTGCTTTCTTTTTCTTCCTCCCAAGTTGAGATTGTGCAGTAGTTCCGCACTCTTCAAGCTCCCCGTAGGCTGCATTTTCATTTCCTCTTTTGTGTAGGGAAGTGCCTTTGTAATCCCATTTATTGCATTGATGTTTTCACCCAATTGTTGAGTTTGATACACGATGCACAGATTGTTCTTGCATTTTTATTGTTCAATTGTTTTTGAGATGTACAGTCTGTACATATGTCCTGAAAATGTTTTAATTCCTTTGGCATGGTTGCCAAGTTGGTTAAATTTGTATAAGGCAATAAACTGCCACTAATTCTATTTTTGTTTCGTAGGTGTGGGATTATGGTTTGTGTACTGAAGCTAGCATGGATGTGCTTTTCATAATAGAATGCTAAAGACTTTGAGAATGGGTCTTGGATGTCTTTTGTAGGAGAATTTTGTGCTTTCAGTGTCCATGAAGGCAGCAGTTGTAGGATTAACATTCTTGTCCACTGTATATTATCTTGGAAGGCTCTTGTGAAAATGCGTTACACTTAATATTCTCCACAGTTAACTTTAGAGAGATTCGTGACAAGTTAGTTTCTGACGCAGAGGTTTCAATTAGGCTGTGATTTGATCAAAAGTCCTTTTAGCATTCTACCTCAAAGGGACACTGTTAGTATGCCTAAAATGTATTCACTTAGTTTTCCTTTTTTATTTGAAAAAATACATGACCTGTAATCTTTTTTTCTTGAATTTCTCAGATTTTAAAGTACCATATTACAGGAAAAAATTAATGTCTAAAGCCTAGCATTCTTGCAGCAACCCTATACTAACGTGAAATTGGGAGAGGGTGGGGCAGATGAGTAGAGAAATAGATTCAAGCCTCAAGCTTCCAAAGCATTTTTATAAAGGGGAAAAACTTAAATTATGAGACAGCTTGATATAGTGTCCTTTTTTTAAAATTCAAAACTTTTTTTATTGATAATGAAGATTGCTGTTTGAGTTTTTAAACTTAATCTAGAACAGAAGTATTAAAAGTAATGCTGTGCTGCATTATTTAAGATTATCAGCAAATCATTTGATAGATTGTTCTTATGACTTGTATTCTGATTACAGAGAACGATCATGAGTGTGGAATAAATACTGGATAAAATCCTTTATTCTGGGTGTTGGCTTTTCCCCCATTTGTCAACATTTTTTTAAAGTATTTTTATTGTGGAAATTGATACAGTGTTAGAGTCACACTTTGTGTAGAGGGATGGATATCTCAATGCCCAGATGACAAGTGAATTTTAAACGTGTAGACTAGAATTGGACATAGGTGATAGTAATCCTTACTAGAGTTCTTAATATCGGCAGTTCCCTTTGTCAGTGGGTGTTCTGTGTGTCATTAGGTGGTTCTTTCGATTGGGTGATTACTTAGTTTTCACATCAAAGGTGCTTATTGAGATACTTTGCACTTGGATTACATATTAGAATCATTTAAAATTTGGACTTGAAGTTTTATAAGATACCCAATTTTTTTTAGAACAAGAAATTGAGGTGCAAGGTGATGTGTTCAGTCAGTGCCAAGACTAAAAGTGAGTGTTCCAGTGTATACCGTATTAACATGTTTTATCTCACTGTTTATATTGGCCAACTAGATGGGCACTCGGAAGCCACCTTGCAAAAGTGTTAAATGGGGCAAACAAGCATATTTGGAAAAGTCCTTCATATGTGGGCTTAACATTTGTACCTACCTAACTCCAGAAAAATCTCATTAAATGAAGGAATTCCTGTCTGAAAAAATGCTATGCTTTTTTTTTTAAAAAGTAGATCAGTCATCTTGCCTTTTATTTGAGCATCAAGTGAATTGACACTAGACATAGAAAAGTATTTTCAAGTAATGAAAGATTAATCTTATATCGAAAATATTTTTAGTATACCTAAATTAATGGTGCTACTCAATATAGTTCCACCTGAAATGTTAATTGAACTGTATTTTAGGTAAAGTGGAAAGAATTTATTTCAAATAGAGATGAAAGTACTATCATAGGCTGTATTTATGATTTTTAATGTTTGCTCTTGAACATTTTCATAAGCAGTAGAACGTGTTAATAGTACTAATTGTTGCCAAATATCTGCATAGTTAATTTGGAGAGTGGCTTCCTGAAAGACTGGGAAAACAAGTGGCTGCAAAAGACTTCTCAATTATTTCTTACAATGTGAGCAAACGAAAAGCTTTTGATAGAATGTTATAAATAGCAGCCTCCATCCAGCTTACTGAAATGACCATCTTTTCGTGTATTAATATCTTTCATCTGTTTTCTAATGTTCCATTTGCAGTTAAATACTATACATGGGCTAGTATATTATCAATCTTGAAATTTTAATATAAAATCTTCATTTTAATGCCCAATTTATAATCTGTTTGTTGGGTTTAGTGCCTTAGTTCCTCTGAGGCAGTGGTTTTTTAACCTTTGAGTTATGGGCTTCTTTTCAGGAATCTAATGAAAGCTACAAATCATGTCTGGAAAAATAAACACTCTAAAACTTGCATGCAATTTCAAGAGCTAAACTGCCATAGGGCTTTGGTGCTGTTTACTTTTTTTTTTTAAAGCTCTGATTAGGTAAAGAGGAGTAGTTGGGAATGAACTCCTGAGAGTACCAAAGGCAATAGCTTTTGGGTGGTTCTTGGTTATTGGTTTTTTTGCTTAAAAGGTGAAATGGGGATAAAAGCTTAATGGTACTCAATTATCTTCCCCAAAAGAGTTGTCCTTGATGAACACAGGTTTTAGTTTGAGCAAAGATGAGGCCCAGACAGGCAGTTGACACATTTTTCAACTGATTCCAGGGTGCAACCTGGATTACACAACTGATTAGTTGGCCGGTTCTCACTGGTTATAGTGGCCATCTAATGGATTTTATTTAATTTTCGAGAGAGTGCATGAGCAGGGAGGAGGGGAAGAGGGAGAAGCAGGCTCCCCCCTGAGCAGGAACCCCATGCAGGACTTGATCCCAGGACCCTGGGATCATGACCTGAGCCAAAGGCAGACACAACCAACTGAGCCACCCAGGTATCCCTGGCCAATGAATGGACTTAGAATTTAGTTATGGTCCTAATCTGATTCTATCGTGGAAATGCCGTAGTCAGCCTTGAGCAACTAATCTAATTATGGGAAGAGCTTGTTTTTATGGAAAAGGAAACATTTCTTCCTGAAATTTCTTTTGAAATTCCATCCTGTGGGATCTCACAGCACTTCACAGATACTACTGAAGTGGCATTTTTCATTTTAGGATCACTGGCTATCACCATGTGTTACTGCAGGAAGCATGACAGTGAATAAAAACTGAAAAATGTTACATAGCCGACTTAAAATCCATTCTGCTTATCAGAGCATTAATAGTCAAATTCCTTTTACATAGTCTTGATCCATAATGTATTGCACAGGTAGAATGTATTCAGGGTAGGGAAGGTTGTCTTCAGCATGTTGCAAAAATTGAGTTCTATTTGCTCAAATAGAGCAGTTGACCTTAAAGCATTTTATAATACACAAACCATGAGGGTTTTTTTTTTTAATCACAAGGATTAGGAAAAGAAAAGCCATCATAAGGAAATCTTCACTTAAGCTTCCCTGATGCGCAAATGCCTAAAATCCACTAGTCTCAAGCTAATTTTCCTTGCTCTGTGCTTGTTCTGGCCATTCTGAAGCTGAATTTTTTTCTTCATTGGGTCCTTGGATTTAGTCACTCCCTGCCAATTCCACCAGCCCTGGCCTCCTAACAACCTCAGTAAATATACAAGTGAGAGAAAAAGTGCTAGCTGAGCAAATGCAAGAGAAGTCCTCTTGCCTGCTCTACTCCACTCCTATTTAGAAATTCTGAAGTCACCAGTGTCCTTAATAATAGCACCCAAAGGTGAAATTTCTCAAGTGCTGGGCTCATTCAGCCAGTCCAGGTATTGGTTCAGTGAACATTCCTTCTAGAATGATGCTCTTATCTCTGATCCCTGTTTTGGGAAGTTGAGTTATGCTGAGCCTTGGGCAGGGACTACCACTGATAGTGGACATGCCATTTATCAGTTTATCCTCAGTTCCCAAATCCCTCTTTGTTCTATTTTGTGTTGCTGGGGCTGTGCCCTCCAAACATTCTTTTTGCCTGCTAGCACAATATTCAACTTCTCAGGAGAGGATACTGGAGGGGTGTTGCAGAAGAAAGGAGCTTCTCATCCTGGTTCTGGTGTGTTTTCTTTTTTCTTATTTCTGTAGTTGGGGGTGGGGGGGCGGCAGGGGCACCTCCTGGGAGAATGCTTCCCAGCAAGTGCACCGGTCATCCTGCCAGCTTCCCAGCAAGTCTTCAGGCAACTTTCCAGCAAGGCTCTTTGGCAGCCCAGTGGGTTGCTTCCAAACTAGTTTTGTTGACACCCTCTCCTCTCCAGCCCTGGGCTTCAGTAGCAAACAGTGGGTCACATCCACACCCTCTCCAACAGTCTGACTCTCAGTCTTTTTTTTTTTTTTTTTAAGATTTTATTTATTTGACAGAGACAGAGACAGCGAGAGCAGGAACACAAGCAGGGGGAGGGGCAGAGGGAGAAGCAGGCTTCCTGCCAAGCAGGGAGCCCAATGTGGGCCTGGATCCCAGGACCCTGGGATCATGACCTGAGCCGAAGGCAGACGCTTAACAACTGAGCCACCCAGGCGCCCTGACTCTCAGTCTTGCCAAGGAACCTGTCCCAGATGTGTTCCTTACTTGGGGCACTTGCTTCAGCCGTAGACACAATGACTGCTCCTACAGCCACTATTGCTGTATTGAGTTCTCTTTACCCTTAGTAATTAGTCCCCTGTGATACCAATCATAAGGGTACCCACCTCATTAGGCTGGTTGATAACCCCTAATGTAGTGTAGTATAAAGCGCTCAGCCCATTAAGTTTGCTGAAAACTATGTAGTGAATCGGAGTGGCTTTTTTTTTTTTTTTATTATGTCAGTCACCATACAATACATCATTAGTTTTTGATGTGGTGATCCACGATTCATTGTTTTCGTATAACACCCAGTGCTCCATGCAGAACGTGCCCTCCTTAATACCCATCACCGGGCTAACCCATCCCCCCACCCCCTCCCCTCTAGAACCCTCAGTTTGTTTTTCAGAGTCCATAGTCCCTCATGGATCATCTCTCCCTCCGATTCCCCCCCCTTCATTTTTCCCTTCCTTCCCCTAATGTCCTCCATGCTGTTCCTTATGTTCCACAAATAAGTGAAACCGTATGATAATTGACTTTTTCTGCTTGACTTATTTCACTTAGCATAATCTCCAGTCCCATCCATGTTGATGTAAAAGTTGGGTATTCATCCTTTCTGATGGCTGAGTAATATTCCATTGTATATATGGACCACATCTTTTTTAGCCACTCATCTGTTGAAGGGCATCTCGGCTCTTTCCACAGTTTGGCTATTGCGGACATTGCTGCTATGAACATTGGGGTACATATGGCCCTTCTTTTCACTACATCTGTGTGTTTGGGGTAAATGCCCAGGAGTGCAATTGCTGGGTCATAGGGTAGCTCTGTATTTAATTTTTTGAGGCACCTCCCCACTGTTTTCCAAAGTGGCTGTACCAACTTGCATTCCCACCAACAGTGTAAGAGGGTTCCCCTTTCTCCACAACCTCTCCAACATTTGTTGTTTCTTCCCTGTCCATTTTTGCCATTCTAACTGGTGTAAGGTGGTATCTCAATGTGGTTTTGATGTGAATTTCCCTGACGGCTAATGATGATGAACATTTTTCCATGTGTCTGTTAGCCATTTGTATGTCTTCTTCAGAGAAGTGTCTGTTCATGTCTTCTGCCCATTTTTTGACTTGATTATTTGTTTTTTGGGTGTTGAGTTTGAGAAGTTCTTTATAGATCTTGGATACCAGCCCTTTATCTGTAGTGTCATTTGCAAATATCTTCTCCCGTTCCATGGGTTGCCTCTTTGTTTTGTTGACTGTTTCCTTTGCTGTGCAGAAGTTTTTATCTTGATGAAGTCCCAAAAGTTCATTTTTGCTTTCGTTTCACTAGCTTTTGGAGATGGATCTTGAAAGAAGTTGCAGTGGCTAATGTCAGAGAGGTCATTGCCTATGTTCTTCTCTAGGATTTTGATGGATTCCTGTCTCACATTGAGGTCTTTCATCCATTTTGAGTATGGTGTCAGACTGGCTTCTTCTTCTTTTTTTTTTAAGATTTTATTTATTTCAGAGAGAGAATGAGAGAGAGAGAGAGAGAGAGAGAGCACAAGAGGGGGGAGGGTCAGAGGGAGAAGCAGATTCCCTGCTGAGCAGGCAGCCTGATGCAGGACTCCATCCTGGGACTCCAGGATCATGACCTGAGCAGAAGGCAGTCGGTTAACCAACTGAGCCACCCAGGCGCCCCAGACTGGCTTCTTAACAGAATTTTGACTGAGAACTAGGCATAGTCCATTCCTTAGAAGTATGGATAAGACTTGTGTAGTTGTCACAGAAAGATGGCCATGTGAAAGAGATGGCACAACGAATACCCTCTGGCTGCCTTCCTTCCTGCTGACTTTTTCATTGTTTTTTGTTTTTTTGTTTTTTGTCTGGTCACTGGATATGCTTGTGATTTCTGCTTTCCTTAAGATGGCCTGAGTTTCTCTTCCTTGGGACCCACAAGCCTCACTGGTTTCTTTAATCGTAACCATCAGAGATCCCTGATCAGTGAAGGTCTGTCTTCCTGGCATTTCCTTGACATTTAATTCTTACCTGTGCTCAGCACCAGTAAGAAAATGTCATCTACTTGATTGGACCTGGCAAAGAAGTCAACAAAGAAGTTCTAGGTGCAATTGCTTTTCCTTGGCAGAAGTGGTCTGCCCAAGGGCAGAAGGGGGTATAGGTAGGAAGCAAAATGGAGTATGAATTAGGGCCACTGTAAATCTCACAGTGTCCAATTTTTTTTCCAGGACGATCAGTCTTATTCCATGTTCCTTCTATGTCACTAAACAACTTTTTTATTTCCCCTATAATGGCTATTTCAAATCCTCACTAGATTCTAAAGTCCCTTACTCCACGTCCATACTCATTCTCCCTTCAAATACAGAGACTATCAGGTAAAAAAATCCCTCAACTCACTGTCATCTCTCCCCCAAACTACGTTAGCTGCGGTCACGTCTATCCTGTTTTCCTCCTCACCTCTCTTACTTTTTATCCTTCTTTAAGTGTTGTAAGTTCTGCCCTACACTTTTACTTCTACATTCGTGTGGCCAAGACTGCCAACTGTCCAATATCCATTCTTCCCTTCTTCCATAGCAACAGAATGTTTTGGCTGTGTATGCCTTTTTTTCTCTTTCAGTTTGACAGCCATGAGACCAACTTCTGCCTAATGGGATATCACTGGCAGCAGGAACCTTCCTTAAGAGCTTGCTGGCATAAAGTTCATCTCCCCCTCCCCAAACCCCCACCCCCACCTAACTGAATTCTGCTGCTTAGAACTTTGATATGATAACTGGAGTTTTGTTTTGGACCTAGAAAAAGAGAGCTTCATCCTCACAATGGCAGACTACAAAATTGCAAGAAGCCTGCATCTCTGCAGACTCCCATGAAATAGAATTGTCCTACCAGCCCTGGATGCTCTGCCTCCACATATCAGAAAGAAACTTCTGTTTAAGCCACTTTTTTTTGTATTTTTTTTGTCACTCTCAGAAAAGCATAATCCTAACATTAGTTTTGATATCTATAATTATACACCAAGGAACAAAGCCTAAAATGTTTCACATTCGCTTAGTAAAGGAGGTTGGATGTCAGGAAGCATAGACAGAGGTACTGTGAGCTAGAAAGCTTATGCCCCTTGATATGCAGCAGCCTAACATTTTTCTATCTCTCATTACAGACATTTGTCTCTACCTTTTCTTTTCAGCTCCTCTCCAGGCCTTCCGATTCTTGACTAATGTAATTTTCCTGGCATTACCCTATTAGCACACTAAGAGTGTTTAAACAGACTCGCTCTTGTAGCCGCTTCCCCTCTAGTTGCCTTAGCTCCATACTCCTCAGGACCTAAACTCCAACATTTACTGCTTTGCAGAACTCCGGTCCTGAAAGAATTACAGACAGCTGGCAAATTTAGAAATGCGAAGTTTTAAAGTAAATTTATGTTACAAAATAACTGTTTTATTTGCACTGTGTACCAGTGGAACTGCTCATCAGTAACACTCATAACCTATATTGTCAACAACCAAGAAGTTGACGTTAGCCAGAACCCAGTTGGTAGCATAAAATCATTGTACCTCCAGACACTGCTTCTGTGTCTTCTCTGAATCTCCTAGCTCCTCTAAATTCTGTCATCCACTCTTCCACAGCTCATGTCATCCACAGACCTTGAGAGATACTCGCCTAGAATTTTAACACTTAGTCTAACACGTGTCTCGGTACCTCTTTCCTCACTCCTCCTGCCATGATTCTTAGTGATTCCAATACCCACTGAATAATCTTTCCAATACTCAGAACTCTCAACTTTCTGAGCTCCTGACCTCCAGGGATTTTTCTTCCTCCACCCGACCTCAGCCACCAATTTGGATGGTTACATCCAAGAACTGGCCATTGTCAATAACTGAAACTTGACAACAGATCCCATTCCCTCATCGCCAACGCCCACATTTTCTGTTTGCTTTCCTCTAATACCCTTTCCACCACTTCTCTAACTCTGTTGGGCCCTCCAATGTGTTATCCCTGCCAGCCCGCCACCCTCCATTGCAGTCCCTTCAGCCTCACTTCCTTGTCCACCAGCCTAGTTCCCCAGTCCGATATTACCCATCACTTCCTTGTAAGCACCTCATTTCCCTTGCTGCAGTCTCTCTCCATTGTACTTGTCTAGCAATTCCCTAGTCCTACTTGAAGCCAACCTGCACCCTTCTCTGTGCCTGAGCACAAGTGGCTGAACATGACTGGAGAACACTTACAATCACGCTGACTGGCCTCTCTTAAACTCATGACAATAAGCCTCTGGGGCTCTGGGCGCCTGTGAACCTGAGCGTGAGTGCCTCTCTAACCTCACCCTCACCCAGCCCTGGTGGATGCCGAAGTGCGCCATTCCCCTCTCCCACTACATTCAGGCCACAGGCACTTTTCTTCCTTCGCCTCCCAGTTCACTGGATGTGGAAGAGGGTGCGACTTTGAGCCAGGCAGCTTTTAGCCAGGGGCAAGCCTGAGTGACTCAGCTGGAGCTGTCCACAACCAACACTCCCCACAGCTTAGGGGATGAGTGCTGGCTTTGCTCTAGCCAAGCCCCCCTGCTCCTCGAGGCCTTTGCCCTTCCTCTTCCCTCTGCCTGGCAAACTCTTCCCCAGGTTTCCAAAGGCTCTTCCTCACTTCCCTGAGGCCTCTGCTCAAGCACCTCATTGCTAGAAAAATCTTCCCTGATTGTCCCTCAATATTTTTTCCTGTTGCTCTGTTTTTTCTTCATAACATTTAGCAACACCTGAAATAGTAAATATTTATTACTTTAGCTGCTTATTTTGGCCTTTTTCTACTAGAGTGTATGCTCCATGAGTGCAGGGCTTTGGTTCGCTTCTGTTTATGTACCCCGTGTCCAGAATAGATCTTGCTATACAGTAAGTACTCAATATATACTTGTTGAATGCACAAACAAAAATGCCTTGAATTCATAGTACTTCACTCATAGAAAGCAGAGTGGTTTTTTTTATTTGTTATTTTTTTAATATTTTTTTCATTTGCAAGAATATGAGTTGGCGGGCAGGGGAAAAAGGAGAGGGAGACGCAGATTCCCCACCGAGCAGGGATCCCAACAACGACACGGGGCTCAATCCCAGACCCCTGAGATCATGACCTGAGCCAAAAGCAGACACTTAACTGACTGAGCCACCAGGCGCCCCTAGAGTGGTTTAGGGGAAGGATCTCAGAGTGTTGGAGTTAGACTGGTTTTTAAAAAAAACTTTATTGAGATGTAATTGACATACATATGTATTTGTGGTCTTATAAATATGTGTATGGACTTCTATATAAAAAAGCAGCACTTCGATCGCACCTACACATACACACTTTTCTACATGTGTTTCTTAGGAGTAAAACATGTAAAAGATCTTATATTTAGGTGCTTAGTTTTCACTCTTCCTAGTCAGAGAAGTTTCTGCTTGTCTAACCCACTTCTTATAAATGATGTAAGGCAAAGTCCTCCCCTCGCCCACATTATTGAACTTGACCCTATTTTCTTACACAAATGGGGAAATGGACTTTGTCTCTACATAGCTCAGTTCAGAATTCTGTTAGAAATATGCTAAATACCTCCATCCCTTGTTACAACCAAGAACTCATATTATAGCTTACTTTAAAAAAAAATGTTAATTGGTGGGGGGCACCTGGGTGGCTCAGTCGGTTAAGCTCCGACTCTTGATTTTGACTCAAGTCATGATCTCAGAGTCATGGAATTGAGCCCCATGTTGGGCTCTGTGCTGGGCGTGGAGCCTGCTTAAGACTCTCTCTCTCTCTCCCTCTCCCTCTGCAGCAACCCCCCCCCCTCCCCGCCATCCTCTCTCCCTCTCCAAAAAAAAAAAAAAAAAAAAATGTTAATAGGAATTGCCATCTAGTTAGAGAAACACTTGGCTTCTAATTCTAATGGTACCTTTCTTTCAGAGGCTCCTGATAACTATTCTTTTCTTTTTTCTTAACTTGCTTCTTAGGAGTATTGAGCCCGCCTAGATCAGGAGTGCAGTCAAGAAATTTTCTTTCTGAAAAGCTCTCCCTCCACTGTGTAGTCTCTCTTCTTAGTCCTTCTTAGTCCTTTTGGGAAAGATTTGTTTTTCTTTTTCAAACAATTCATTCTGAAGTAATTATAAATTTACAGGAGGTTGCAAAGAAATGCACAGAGAAATCCCATACACTTCCTCCAGTTTCTGTCAATAGTAGTAACATCTTACACACGGATGGTGCAGTAGCAAAGCCAAGCAACTGGCGCTGCTACAATCCATAGCTCTTATCCAGATGTCACCAGCTATGCAGGCACAGGAACTCCCATGTGCTTGTGAGTGGATCTAGGCAATTTTATCACATTCATAGCCTTGCATAACCATCACCACAATCAATGTGCTCAATTGGGGGCGCCTAGGTGGCTTGGTTGGTTGAGTGCCCACTCTTGATTTTGGCTCAGGTCGTGGTCACATGGTCCTGCGATTAAGCCCCACGTCAGGCTTCCTGCTCAGTGGGGAGTCTGCTTATTTCCCTCTCCCTCTGCCCCCCCCACTCTCTGTCTCTCTCAAATAAATAAATAAATCTTAAAAAACAATGATGCTCAACTGTATAATCACAAGGCTCCCTTTATATCCAGACCCACCTCCTCCCCCTCTCCCTAACTCCTGACAACTGCTAATCTGTTCCCTACCTCTATAATTATGTTATTTCACAAATGTTACATCAGTGGAATCATGAGGTATGTATCTTCTTGAGACTGGCTCCTCATTCAGCATAATTTTGTTGAGGTTCATCCAAGTTGCTGTGTGTATCAATAGTTTATTTGTTATTCCTTCTTATTGATGGGTAGTATTCCATGTTTAACCATTCATGGGAAAAGGCTTTTTGTGTTTCAATATGAAGCAATGCTCATGGTCTTAGTCATATTCAGAGAATACCTGTATCTTGGTAGCTACTTATGGTATGCATCAAATAAATACTACGGGACATATTTTTCCTAACTTATCCCTGAACATTGGAAACTTTTTCAACTATTAAGTTTTCACAGTGGCAAAAACATGGGTTCAATTATGCCACAGCCAGATTCATTTAAGAAAAAAAACACGACAACTGAAAACTTTCAAAATTAAGATTCCCATTAACCTTAAACAGTTCACTGGCCTCTTTAAGAAAGAAAAAGTTGATATCTGTGAAATTAAGTTTATAAAAAGAGAAACAAAATTTCTGGTAACTCCAGGAGTACTTATACCTTCTGGAAAATTATGAGCTATCTTGTAATAAAAGCTTTCTGCCTGATATATAAGCTCATTTAAATAGGAATTGGAACAATCGCACGTTTCTGGTAAGATGGGCCACATATAAAAAGATCCACTCCCAGATTAATAGAACTGGATGGTAGTTTTCACAAAAACAAAAACAAAACACACAAAAAAGTTTGCATGGTCATGCATCATTGTTAGAAGAGCTATCGTTTCATAAATAAAAAGGAATCATGCTGTATCCCCCTCATGAAATGCTCTTCCTTTACTTTCAACAAAACAAACCCCAACTATCTCCTAGGCTCAGCTCCAGACCCTTCTCTACAATTCTTCCAAACACACAGCCCTCTGTTCTTTCTCCACCTCATGACCCCTGTGAGATGGCACTTCTCATGTACTGCTATGTAAATATTCTATTTGAGATTCTTATAATTGAGCATCCCACTGGGTTCCAAGTTTCTATCTGTTGTTTATTGCCCTCTTGTTTTTAAGAGCAAAATAAACCTGGAAACCTCCTAAAGTCCTGGTTACATAAGTTATAATTAGCACTAAAGAATGATAAATATAGGCATGTATTTAATGTTGTGGAAAGATGATCACAGAACATACTAATGTCTATTATTTTACTGTCATTGTCAAACACAGAAAACTAGCATTTTCTGTATATGTAACTATGACAGTAACAACAAAGTATACATAAAGAAGGAGAGAGATTAAAAAATTAATAATCCAGGGTTATGTATTTTTCCCTTTCATTTTCTGTTTGTTTTTTTCAAAATTTTAATGATAAACATGAGCAATAAAAACAGTAAAAAATTAATGCTACTATGAATACCTGTATATAAGTTTTGGGTTTTTTTAAATTTATTTTTTATTTAAATTCAATTAATTAACATTTAGTGTATTATTAGTTTCAGAGGTAGAGTTCAGTGATTCATCAGTCTTATATAACACCCAATGCTCATCACATCATATGCCCTCCTTAATGCCCATCACCCCCCATGACCCCATCCCCCGACCCCCTTCCCCTCCAGCAGCCCTCAGTTTGTTTCCTATGATTAAGAGTCTCTTAATGGTTTGTCTCCCTCTCTGATTTCATCTTGTTTTATTTTTCCCTCCCTTCCCCTATGATCCTCTGTTTTGTTTCTTATATTCCACATATGGGTGAGATTGTATGGTAATTGTCTTTCTCTGTGTATATACATTTTTGTACGCACATATGCTTTCACTTTTCTTGGGTACATACTGAGGGGTGAAATGAGTGGGTCATATACTAGGTGTATGTTGTACACACAAGTATGTCCAGGTATATATCTTATGTGAAGTGTTTGTTCAAATCTTTTGCTCGTTTTTTATTGAGTTGTTTGTTTTCTTATTAGGGTCTGAGAGTATATACATATATATACATAGATATTTTTAAAAAATTAAATATGTGATTTGCAAATATTTCCCCCCATCTGTGATTTGTCTTTCCATTCGCTTAATAGTACAGAACTTCTTGATTTTGATGAAGTCCAATTTATCAAATTTTTAAATGGATCATGCTTTTGGTGTGGTATCTAACACATCTTTGCCTAATCTAAAGTCACAGAGATTTTTTTTCTATTTTTTTCTGGAAGTTTTATAGTTTTAGGTCATATTTAGGTCTATAATCCATTCTGAGTTAATTTTTATATAGTGTAAGATATGGATCAAAGGTCATGTTCGTTGCACGTGGTTATTTAATCATTTCAGTAAAATTAGTTGAAAAGACTATCCTTTCTTGATTAGATTACCTTTGTACCTTTGTTGAAAATCAATTGTCTATACATGTATGGGTCTATTTCTGGACTCTATGCTGTTCCGTTCATCTCTTTTGTCCCATTGATTTATCCATCTTGATGCCAATCCTTAAAATTAATTAATCCTGTCCTAATTACTGTAGCTTTATAATAAGTTGAAGTCATGGGTGGTAAATCCACTCCCTTTTACCCTATTTTGGTTGGAAACAGAGGTCAGACTGATGAATTTTCATCCCAGCTCCACCACGTAATACTTGTGTGATTCCATACAAGCCAGTTAATAATGTTTATTACTCATTTACATACTTGTTTATTACTAGAATTAAATATTATAGTGTTTGGGTTAAATGCTTATAAAGAGCTTGAACTAGGATGATGGCTCTGGAAATAAAAAGTACTGGAACTACAGGGTGGCACGGGGGACGGGCTCTGCTCTCTTTCTCTGCACAGGGACATCCTCTTGCCCCCTTTTTTTTTTTTTTTTTTTTAGATATAATTGACATATAACATTGTGTAAGTCTGGGGTGTGCTCTGTGTTGGTTTGGTACATGTATTGCAATATGATTACTCCAACAGCATTAGTTACCACCTCTATCACATCATATACTCATCATTTTTGTGTGTGTTAGGAATGGTTACGATTTAGTCACTTAGCAACTTTGAAGTTTCTAATATAATATCGTTGACTGTAATCACTATGCCGTCCATTAGATCCCCAGGACTTATTTCTCTGCTCGTTGTAAGTTTATGACCTTAAACAGCGTCTCCCCAATTCCCGCGCTTCTCAGGCCCCTGACCTTTCATCTTAGATAGTGAAGCTTTGCGGGGCGCCTGGGTGGCTCAGTCGTTAAGCGTCTGCCTTCGGCTCAGGTCATGATCCCGAGGTCCTGGGATTGAGCCCCACATCGGGCTCCTGCTCAGCGGGGAGCCTGCTTCTCCCTCTCCCCCTCCCCCTGCTTGTGTTCCCTCTCTCGCTGTGTCTCTCTCTGTCAAATAAATAAATAAAAACCTTAAAAAAAAAAAAAGATATTGAAGCTTTGCAGCAAATTGCTCCAACAGCAGGACTGATCACTTTGTACTGCAACAACAATGAGAATGACAAAATAAAGGTGAACAAGAACCTTAAAAACTGGTCAGGACCAGGCGCCTGGGTGGCTCAGTTGGTTGGGCGACTGCCTTCGGCTCGGGTCGTGGTCCCGGAGTCCTGGGATCGAGTCCCGCATCGGGCTCCCGGCTCGGCGGGGAGCCTGCCTCTCCCTCTGACCATCTCCCCTCTCATGCTGTTTCTCTCTCTCTCTCTCTCAAATAAATAAATAAAATCTTAAAAAAAAAAACTGGTCAGGACCTCCCAGTTTAGGGCGATCATTCCATTCTATCAACAGTTTTCTATGCAGTTTTATAAAATTTTATTTCGAAACAAATTCTTTAAAGAAGAGAGCGGGATGCCTGGGTAGCTAAGTTTGTTAAGCGTCTGCCTTGGGTTTAGGTCATGATCCCAGAGTCCTGGGATCGAGCCTCTTGTCAAACCCCTCAGGCTCAGCAGGGAGTCTGCTCTTCTCCCTCTGCCCTTCCCCCTGCTAGTGCTCTCTCTCTCTCTCTCTCTCAAATAAATAAATAAATAAAATCTTTTAAATAAAAAACTTTAAAAAAATAAAGAAGAGAGCATCCTACATATTACCTTGAAACCCAGGTTACAGTAGCCTTTTGGCCAGTTTGGTGTGGTTTTCTTCTTTTTTTTTTTTCCAGTCTTTGCAATACCCGTCCCTGCCAGTCTCCAAGGGCCCCCCAGTAACGGGTCAGCTCCACTCTAAAGGGGAGGAGCTACTTCCCAGGATCGCTGCCCAGCAACCCAGCGACCAACAGTGTTGTCCTCCTGGGGACCAAAGAGGACCCTGATCACTCTGTTGTGTGCCATGTGAGGGCTATGTCCAACAGGATGGCTGGTGGACCCAAGAAATGTTGGCCTTTGATTGGATTCAGTCTTATCTGTCTTAAAATGGTGAGTTCAACATTCCAACCTACCTGCAACTATTTAGAAAAAAAAAAAGGCATTTATTACCTCTTTCTTTCTTTCTTATTTTTTTGAGAGACTAGGGGGTGGGAGATCAAAAACAAAATAACCGTACAAAGATTGTATATGTTTGCATGTTTGAAATTTAATGCAGTTTACTAGAGAAAGAAAACAAGATTATCATTATATTTTAAGAACAAAGATTTTTGAAAAATCTGTCAGCAGCCACTGACTTAGTTCAATAGGCAGATTCAGGGAGAAAAATGAAATAGTAACGTGATCTGCCTCCAGCCTCTAAATTCTATTTAGGATTCCTTTGTGGTGGATTTGAGTTTGGGAAATGATTTGTGCAAATAAATACTCTGTATGGATTCAAATATTGCTCACATTATGCATTAAAATGTGATAAATTTATTACTGCTCTGATTTATGTTTTCTGTTTCCCTAAGTGGTTTTTTTCTTCATGGTTCTAATTTTTGTAAACTTTCCTTTTCAGGTTGCTTCAGCAAAAACAGGTAAAATTTTTTGAAACACAAGCTTTCCCTCCCCATATTTGATGTTAATTTCCATTGTTAATTCTTGGGCTACCCTGAAATAGAAAAGCTATACCAGGAAAAATATTTAACATCTTCTGAGCACTCACACTGTGAATCTAACTGGTAAGACAATAAATACATGGATCAAACTTAGAAATTCTCATAATATATTCCTATTGAGTACTGAGATGGATAGAAAGTCATGTAGTCATGGATTTTCTCAAATACATTTAGCCATCAATAGAATATTATGATGATTATCATTCTAGTCAAAGAAATAAAGTTTTAAGCATAAATAGTGAAGAGTCTAATTTATATAATTTTTCCTATTTGTCTTCTGAAGAATTAGAGGAGAAAACAGAAATGTTTTTGAGTAGAGGTTCAAGATTCTCTACTTTAATAAGAAAGGATTTTACACTTCTAATAGTGCATCCTTAAAACACAGAAAAAGAGAACTCAGAGCTAGAAAAAGGCTTTCTTTTGAAAAGATTTTATCATTTTTCCTAAATAAATGACTAAAGGCAAAGATAATATCTCTAGAGACCTTGCCCAGCTCCTCCATTCTAGAAATCTAAGTCCCCTGAAAGGAAATGTATATTCAATGAGATTTTGATTATCTGGAGGACCCATATAATATTGATTATATCAACAATAAAGTCTCATGGCATTCAACTAAAATGAGAACAATTTTTATTTATTATTTTGTCTATACCACAGGAAAGGAAGTGCAAATAAGGCAATTTAAAAATTGGGTGGTTTTTTTTAAGAATTTTTTTTTAATTTTAAAGTAATCTCTACACCTAACATGGACCTTGAACCCACAAGCCCAAGATCTGGTGCCCCCCCAAATTGGGCATATTTAAAAAAATAAAATAAAATATTAAAATTTGTCATAGTTATGTATGACTGACCCATAAAATCGATGCGTGTGCAATAAGTTTTCAAAAATCATCTCATGCTTTATTTTTATTTACTTACCTTATTCTTGAGAAACCTTCAGGAGTGACCACGAAGCAATGAAAAGGAGTGGTTGGCCTGATACAAAGTAACTTTTTTTAGAAGTGGCCTTTAGGGGGACAAAATCTAGTTCTGCGTCTCTTAGAAGGTTCCAGGACACACGGGACACACTGAGCCCTCAGAGCAGGTCCTTTTTTAGTCCCACACTCTCCACACCATTGGAGAGAAAGAACGGGGCAGGCTGAGGTGGTGCTGTTTATTGATTCAACCTGGCTTTCCAATAAATGGGATGTGTTTTATTGACATTGTAAAGGAGGTTTCCTTCTGGGTGTGTGTATTATGGTTCTCTTCCAGCTCTGAAATAGGCTCTGTATCTGTATCTGGCCACTGGGGCTACGTGAGCTAATTTAGATCTCCGTGAGTTGGGAGAATGCACAGATGCTGAGAAGCAAAGGGTTTTACTTTTCACTGATCAGAGGGGTTGCTTGCAAATCTAGAGAATAAAGTTATCTCTTTCATCAAAGCAGTAAGTGGGCCAGACACGGGACTCAGAAAGAGGGAAGACTTGCTGCTAATTTCCTGAGCCTTACCCATCCCACTCGGGCTTCTCATCTCTTTAAGGGAAGCATAGTACAGAGGTGTTGATCTCTCACTGCTGTTGCTGCTCATATCCTGCCCTAGGATCACAGACAATCTGTTTCTCCTGTGCTTACCCCAGACTCCCCCAGAATTTCACCTTCCCTGGTACTTGTCCATGGCTGTGCCATGTGGTCAGCTCTTTCAAACCCAAAACTTGCTCTTCCTGGTCCACACACACACACACACACACACACACGCACACACACACACATACACACACACGTACATACCAGCCCTTCCCACCTTTCAAAGTGCCCTTGCACACACTATCTTACTTAATCATTACAACAATCCTAAGATGTAGATATTTCACATTTTTTTTGATATTTTACATTTTAAAGTAAATCCTAAGGTGTAGATATTATTAATATTCTGCATGCTCAAGGGAGAAAACGGAGGCCAGAAGAGGTTAAATGACTTGTACACGTTCCCATGCAAAAGTAAATGGCAGAGCCGGGGCTCCGACCCAGAGCTCCTGGATCCAAATCCTGTGCTGTTTCCACCTGTGTTTCATCCTGCTGACACTGGCTTCATGCATTACCCCTTCTGAGCAAAGGTGCCTCTCCCAGCTCACTTCAAGGGACCAAGTTTTGTGGCGCCCTCAGGCCCCTTGGCAGGCCTGTGAGGAGATAGCCTATGTCATGCTGGCCTTTCAGATGCCTCTCAAACCACTCTGTGAATGCAGCCAGGCCTAACAGGAGAGAAGATAAACTGCAGAGACAAAGGAAAAAGGAGTCGCAAGACATCACAAAGTTAGGGCGCCTGGGTGGCTCAGATGGTTAAGCGTCTGCCTTTGGCTCAGGTCATGATCCCAGGGTCCTGGCATCGAGTCCCGCATCGGGCTCCCTGCTCCTTGGGAGCCTGCTTCTCCTTCTGCCTCTCTCTCTCTCTCTCTCTCTCTCTCTCTGTCTCTCATGAATAAATAAATAAAATCTTAAAAAAAAAGACATCACAAAGTTAGATAGAGGAAAGAAGGCAAATAACACAGGACAAGTGACTGGTAGCTGAAAAGGGATGAATGTGTGGGAGGGATGAAAGTGGGGGCCCTTGCTGGGGCTTTCTTTTTTTAAATATATTTTTTAAAATATTTATTTATTTACTTCAGAGAAAGAGAGAGAGTGCGGCCGGGAGGGGGAAAGGGAGAGGTCATTTTAAGCAGACTCTGCACAGAGGAAGGAGCTGGATGCGGGGTTCGATCCCACAACCCTGAGATCATGACGACCCGAGCTGAAACCAAGAGTGAGATGCTTAACTGACTGCGCCACCCACGCGCCCCTTGCTGGGGCTTTCTATCCTGCAGTGGGGTGAGAGGACGTGGATGCTTCCTGCAGAGTCACCTTCTGCTTTTCCCTAGCATATATAACTTTCATAGTTTTCTTTTGATGGCAAAGGAGACAGTCCTGGGTGATGTTCAAGGAATGTCTGGCCAGTGCACAGTGGAGACTCTGTTCAATCTTGCAGCATGGTTATTTCTGAGTCGCTGCCAAAGCCAACTCTCTGGGCTATTGGTGCAGAAAGAGAAGGTTGTCTGTGTCATGCACACTGGGATTTGGCCGGTGGGGGTCTGCTGGGGGGAGGGAGTTGATACTGGTAAATCATAAATGTGGTCTGTATTTACTTTTTCTCCTCTTTGCCCTAGAGTTTAGTTTGGAATTTGGTATATAGGGGTTTTCCCCAACAAATGCAGTATCATTGAACAGAAAAGGCTGAGTTCCAAACTTAAAACCAGCTATTTTTATGTGACCTTTCTTTCCTTCCACTTGGACCTCTTATACCCAGGGCATTCTCTGTGTCTGTGGATTTTTACAATGTAGTAAATCTTGTCACCATGCTGTATCTCCTACCCCTGCCCCAAAGTGTAGGAATGTATATACTCTTGACATAAGCATTCGTATCCCTCAGACAGACTGTGGCCTGGCCCAAATGAGGGGCCACAGCGTCTCATTCTTATGCTGGGGCAGATGTTTTGATGAAGAAGGGGAGAATAAAGTTTGTTTTTATTTTATGTGGAAGAATCTAAAAATGGTTCTACTCTGATAATACGGAAGTACAATGGAGCAATCCTAAAACAACTCAATTCTCCCTCTTCTTCCATTTAGTCTTTTTTTTAAGATTTTATTTATTTATTTGACAGAGAGAGAGAGAGAGAGAGAGCACAAGCAGGGGGAGCAGGAGAAGGAGAGGGAGAAGCAGGCTCCCTGCCAAGCAGGGAGCCCGATGCTGCACTCAATCCCAGGACCCCGGGACCGCGACCCAAGCCGAAGGCAGATGCTTAACCATCTGAGCCACCCAGGTGCCCCCTTCTTCCATTTAGCTTTAAAGCCCTGTGGGAAATGTGCAGGTGTGTGGGGTGGAGACATAGCCGCAGCAGGGGTGGGACCCTGGCCATCAGGAGGAGGCAGTGCAGCATGGGTGAGGGACAGGGAGGGGACAGTAGCAGTGGCAGAACAGGCCTGGGAATTCAGGAGTGCCAAGCCAGAGAAGCCTCTAGAATAAAGCCCCTCAGTGACTCTCTCCTTTCTCTGAGTTCTTTCCCGCAATCACGTCCCACTCTTTTTTTTTTTTTAATAAGCTCCGCAGCCAATGTAGGGCTCAAACTCACAACCCTGAGATCAAGGGTTGTGTGCTCCGCCAGCTGAGCCAGGCAGGGGCCCCACCCTTTTAGCCCCACTCCGATTTAACTCTTTGAGAAGTATACAAAGTGCAAAATATCCTAGAGGCAACTGGGAAAAATCTCTTTTTGAAATCCTGTTCCTGAATGAGAGGTTTGAGCTTTCTGGCTCTCTTCTGGAGAATAGCTCTGCCTTTCTTTTTCTCTGTTTTGTCTTGATCCTGAAGGGCAGGGGTGCCTGGCTGACCCAGTCAGTAGAGCATGGGACTCCTGATCTCAGCGTTGTGAGTTCGAGCCCCACGTTGGGTGTAGAGATTATTTAAAAATACAATCTTTTTTTTAATTATCATTATTTTTTATTTATTTGACAGAGAGCGAGACAGCGAGAGAGGGAACACAAACAGGAGGAGTGGGAGAGGGAGAAGCAGGCTTCCCGCGGAGCAGGGAGCCCAACGCAGGGCTCGATCCCAGGACTCCGGGATCATGACCTGAGCTGAAGGCAGATGCTTAACAACTGAGCCACCCAGGCGCCCCAGAAATAAAATCTTTTTCTTAAAAGATTTATTTATTTACTTACTTATTTAGAGGGAGAGCTAGAGATAGTGCAAGCAGGGGGAGGGGCAGGGGAAAAGAGAGAGAGAATCTCAAGCCGACTCCCGGCTGAGCATGGAGCCTGATGTGCGGCTTAATCCCAGGACCCTGAGATCATGACCTGAGCTGAAACCAAGAGTTGGACACTTAACCGACTGCACCACCCAGGTGCCTCTAAAAATGAAATCTTTTTAAAAAAAGAAAATGAGGGCAAAGTTTATGTCTAAAGGATGACATGAAAATGATTTAGTCTGAGAAGTAAAATGATGAAGAAATAATCTTCATAGGTATCCTAGTTAATGTACAACTTCAAAATCTCTTCCAACGGGCACCTGGGTGGCTCAGTTGGTTAGGCGTCTGGCTCTTGATTTCCATCAGGTCACGATATAAGGGTTGTGAGATGGAACCCTGTGCAGGGCTCTTGCTCAGCGTGGAGTCCACTTGGGATTCTCTCCCTCCCTCTGCCCCAACCCCCACTCATGCACGAGCTCTCTCTCCCCTCCAAAATAAATAAATACATAAATACATAAAATCTTCAAAATCTCTTTCAGCTCCCGAAATACCCACTATTGATCAGGCCTATTCAAAAATCAGCAACAGTATCACTGTGGAATGGGCCACAGTGCCGGGGGCCACCGGTTACCTCCTCACAGCTGAAGATGGAGACACTGTCATTGAAACCATGGTGGCCAATTCCCCAGGCACTGTGACAGGCCTGAAGGCTGCGACCTTGTACCAAATCACTGTCAGATCCATCAGTGCCACTGGGAGAAGCCAAGCATCACCTCCGAAGCAGGCAAAGACAGGTAGCAGGATGCTTATCCTCTGTTGAGCTATTGTTTGTGACCTGGATCACTTATAGGGAGGCTTCAAGTACATGATATAATTTTGTGTCATGTGAGTGCCTGTGATTCAGGGCCCAGAGACGAAAGCCACCAAATGATGTTTTTGGCAATTCAGATATCTGTGGAGGAGGTGGTATTTAAGTTCCAGATGCTTTGGAAAATAAAACCCATTTCTGGGTATCTTTAAGAACACCCCTGCTTTTAAAGCTCTGAAAAAGGGATTTCTGTTTTTAACCTCAGTTATCCATAAAGATCATGCTAAATAAAGAACACATAGAAGGGATTTTACTACATTTTGACTTACTTAAAATGAAAACATTTAGAGTTTGTCATCAGCATTACTTAAATGGAGTTGATAAAGTTGTACCTAGGCATATTTCCAAAAGGTTGTATGCACATTAAAATATTATAAACCATCACTTCCCCCATTGAGTTATACTATAAATACAGGGATGTTTTATATAATTTCTTACCAACCTCCAGTTGAAAGTAATGCCTAATAGTAGAGTTTTTCTGTTCCCCATTCCTCTGCCGAGTTATTTATGATTAATTTACATTTAGATAACCATTATTTAATGGGACTCTGCTGTAAATCCTTCAAAGCAAATGATTATTTCATAATATGGATGATCAACTTCAAATTACTCGTTCCTAAATTTGAATTATCCTCCATTGCAAACACATGTGTTTTTGTCCTCATAGTGTTGGCTGCACCAATTCTAGAAGTAAGCTCTCCAAGTCCAGACTCTATCCTTGTGCAGTGGGAAGCTGTATATATGGCAATTGGATTCTCTGTGTCCATCATGCGAGCGAATGGTTTGGGTAGAATATGGAAAGAGAATACCACAAACACCTCCTTGACGTTCACCAGTTTAGAAGCTGGGACTCTCTATACCATAAAGGCCTATGCATGGAATGCCAATGGAACACCTGGGGATGACTCTACCTGCAATCAGAGAACAAGTAAGGACTTCCCAGCGCAGCCCCCAGCAATCTCCCTTTTGATGAATGAGAGGGGCTCTGCATTGTAGCCATCAGGAGTGGTGTTAAGTGATAAGTACACTTAACAGATATTTAAATTTATTATGAGTTTATGTATAGTGCCTTGCCTGTTCCTCTTTGGTGGTTTAAATGCTGACTACATGTATAAAGACATGCTGCTCAGCATACACAGAGCGTGACTTCTCCCTCCCTGATAGCCAGCTTACTTTCAAGCATAGACATTCAGTATCACACAGCGGGAGATGATTTGTGGTAGGTTTACCGGTTTCCCATACCCTTTCTAGGTTCAGACCAATAGCATAAACAAAAAGAATTGGGACAAACAGGAATTCATTTATTCAGTAGACGTTTAGTGAGTGTGTGCCAACTTTGAGTGGGCATTGTTCTAGAGATCCAGCAGCAAACAAAACAAAGTTCCTGTTGTTACGGCACTAAATGCTGTGGTGGGAATCAGAGGTTCAGATATATTTCCCAAAACCTCAAACTTAGACCTGAGGTCAGCACGGGGTTTCCTATCACCTCCCCTCCAGTTGAAGGTTGAGAAGCTAGAGCATGGTGTGTGTTCTCTCCCCATCCCCATGGCAGGGGTACCCCGACCAAGGGATCCCACTTCCTAAGTGGAAGCCCACACTGCGTTGCTGCAACAAGCTAAAAGAATGAGAAGGAGAGAGAGGGGGAAGGAGGGAGATTTTTTTTCCGTCTCTCAAGGCAGAGTAAGCCATCCACTGACAATGTGGTCTAATAGATGCTAGACTCTCACCAACCAGATAAACTATTTCATCCCTTGGAGAGGACCAAGGAAAGGGTGGAAAGAAACCAGAAATGTTGTCTCCAACATTTCCCAAGTTTGGAGGGGAGAGGAAGCCCCATGGTCTATGGGTCAAGACAGAAATTCAGGGAGAAAAGGGTTTGCCTTTTATAATACTTCTCTCCAGTGAAATCCTAGCAAGGTGGCTCGAAGGTGATTCAGGATGGGCCCGGTAAGTCAGGATGTCTGTGATAAACCAGGGTCCCTGGGCCTTTTCCTAGACATTCATTCATTCTTTCTTCCCGGAAACAATGATCAAGGGCCCACTATGTGCTGGACGTAGTTTAGCTGATGGGGACACAAAATTAATTAAAGCATAATCCCTACACTCAGAGAACTGAGTGTGTCTTGGGAGAGACCAATGTATAAAACAGTGGTGACAGTTCCGTGTAATAGAGAGAAGGATTTGCAGGCACAGAGCGGCTCGGGAGGAAGCCTCTCCCCCTGGCTGGGGACAGGGACAGCCTTCTCCGACAAGTGACTATTTTCTTTAAGTCTTCCTCTTCATTTGTTTCCCATGTTTTAAAATTGTGTAAAGTTTATTTATTTATTTGTTTATTTATTTAGATTTTATTCATTTATTTGTCAGAGAGAGAGAGAGAGCACAAGCAGGGGGGTGCCAGGCAGAGGCAGAGGGAGAAGCGGGCTTCCCGCGGAGCAGGGAGCCTGATGCGGGGCTTGATCCCAGGGCCCTGGGATCATGACCTGAGCCGAAGGCAGATGCTTAACCGACTGAGCCACCCAGCATCCCCAAATTGTGTAAAGTTTAGATTTAGCCTTCCTATTAGTTTGCGAGGGCTGTCGAAACAAAGTACCTCAAACCGACTTAAACAACAAAAATGTATTGTCTCCCAGTTTTGGAAGCCAGAAATCCGAAATCAAAGTGTCAGCATAGGTGGCTCCTTCAGGGCTGTGAGGGAAAGATCTGTTCCAGGCCTTTCTCCTTGACTTGTAGAGGGCACCCTTCACAGTCACATGGCATTCATCCTGGAAGTGTATGCCTGGGTCCAGACTTCCTCTTTTTGTTATTTTATTTTTATTTATTTATTTTTATGAAGTGCTTCATGATTTTGCATGTCATCCTTGTGCAGGGGCCATGCTAATCCATATCATTCCAATTTTAGTGTATTTGCTGCTGCGGTGAGCACAAAATTAACCGTCTCTATAAGGACACCAGTCATATTGGACAGGACCCACCCTAATGATCTCATCTTACTTTAATAGCATCTACTATGACCTGTTTTCAAATAAGATGATAGTTGGAGGCACTAGGGGTTAGGACTTCAACATGTGAGTTTTGAGAGGACTCAGTTCAGCCCCTAACAGCCCCCAACTACTCTACTCATTTTTCCTGGTTCTCTCATGCCCCATGAGGGAAGGGGCAGGTTGTCCTAAAATGCTGCAGGTGACCCTTACTAGCCTTGGGCCCAGAATTACCCGCAGAGCAGATCTGCGTCTGCAGCTAAGCTCACCATGAAACAGGGGAAGGGTCCTGTGAAGATGGCCTATTGGGGGAACATGACAGAGCATGAGTTGTTGAGTCTGTTTCCTCGAATGGGGCCTTCCCTGGGTCCAGAAGGTCCTGCTTTCTGCTCATATGCTATGCAAGGAGATCGCGAATGCCGGCCAGGTGGGCCTCATTACAGCACAGATTCTGAGAACTGAGGCCTGTTTCTCTCCTTCCAGCCCAAGAGAACACTCCTCAAGCTTTTTCAAGAGGATAACCCTGAAAAAAAGGAAGGCGTATTTCTGAGGATATAGAGGGAAGTGTTTTTGGAGATACTAAAATGACTGCCTCAATGTGTGACCATCACACTTGATACGTTCCTTCCTGCCCTTTGATTTAGAATGGAATGAAAGTCTGCTCTTCTAGAAATAGTTATAACCTAAAAGCTCTTACAGAAAAAGTCTTAGCAGGTGTCAAAAGTAAGGAAGGGAGGGGTCTGCCTGGCTCAGTTGGTAGAGCCTATGACTCTTGATCTCGGGGTTGTAAGTTCGAGCCCCAAGTTGGGTGTAGAGAGTAATCTATAGTTAGTTAAGTGGCGACTCTTGATTTCGGCTCAGGTCATGATCTCAGGGTCAGGGGATGGAGCCCCACATCAGGCTCCACTCTCAGCGGGGAGTCTGCTTGAGATTCTCTCCCTCTGCCCCTCCCCCCCCACTTGCACTCTTTCTCTGTCTCTCTAAAAGAAATAAATAAATCTTTAAAAAATAAATAAAAAATAAAAAGTAAAGAAGGGATGTTGTTGAAGCCCAATCCGTTCAGCTTCAGCAATCAATAATAGAATATTTGACCTACCATTTAATAATAACATACCCACATGGCCCTTTTGGCCCTTCACATTTATAATTTCATTTAATTATTCAATCACTTGTTGTGCTGTGCATTCACTGATTCATTCATTCAAAATATGTTTATTTACCATCTATATGTGCTAGGGACTGATCTTATTAGATCCATTTTACAGATGATAAAAAAATTAAATAACAGAGTAAATACCATGGCCAAGGTCACATAGCTAGTCATGAGTTTGCACAGTCAACGGCAGATGTGTTACCCTAAATCCCAATGTTATGCTCTAAACACTAGCAATTCTCCTTCTGTCATGGTGCCTCATCCTCCAAGCTCTGCAATATTGGTTGTTAGGCCAGATCTTACTTGGGTTCTTGAGGCTACTGCAAAATCGTAATTGTTTCTCAAAAATCTAGGTCCTCCAGCTCCTGCCAACATTCGAGTCTCTTTTGACAGTGGTGCTCTGAAGGCCTCTGTTTCATGGGCCCCCAGGGAAGGAGCTTTCAACTATACTGTGATGGCTTTGAGCGACTCTTCAGAGCTGAGCTGCCGTACAACTCTCAGCGCCTGTACCATCTCCTCGCTCCAGTGTGGGACTGAGTACCTCATTTCAGTTTTAGCAAGTAATGATGCTGGTTCTAGCAAATCAACTTCCGCGGAGGCCCTGAAAACTGGTACGTAAACAAGTGTGAGATCACCGTGGGGCTGGCGACCCAGGGCGACTGCCAGAAGGGAAACAAAAAATCACCTGATAATGTTCCAGAACACTCTGGAAGCAGTGAACATGAAAGCCTGGTCCGAATGAAAGCATTGAGTTGGACATTCTCATGAGTTTTAATAATGTGATCGTGATACCAGGTATCAGGCATTGGAAATAGCACTTCTTTGAAAATTGGTAGGAGTCCAGGCTCCTATCTATCATTAGTTAATTTCCTGTATCCTTTGTGAAGTTGTACAAATTCTAAGATCCAGTTGGAGTGATACACAGCTCTAACTATGCAGTACTCTTCCTTACCTCATGCTTCACAGACCTAGGCCTGGTGGGAGGTATTTTTTAAGATAAAGATGGGTGGTCTATAATTCTTCGTATGTGTTTAAATATCTTCCCATTTTCATCTTATCGGAGAAATAAAGACTTACATATGTGGAGGTTTACTCGTCTAGTTAAAAACATCTGTATGTTTTGGTGATGGGAACTAGCATTTAGTGATGACCTTCTATGTACCAGGCACTATAAGTACATTATTTTACTTAATTTTCATGACATCTCAATGAGGTAGGCTCTATTGTCTCCTTTTTCAGATAGAACAACTTTAGGTCTTGGGCGCCTGGGTGGCTCAGTTGGTTAGGCGACTGCCTTCAGCTCAGGTCATGATCCTGGAGTCCTAGGATCGAGTCCTGCATCGGGCTCCCTGCTCAGCGGGGAGTCTGCTTCTCCCTCTGACCCTCCCCTCTCTCCTGCTCTCTCTCTCTCTCATTGTCTCTCACAAATAAATAAATAAAATCTTTAAAAAAGAAACAACTTTAGGTCTGAGAAGTGAAGTAATTTTTTCAAAGGCATACCAATAGTAAGTGCTAGAGCTAGGATTCAAGCCCAGGATTGCCTGATTTTCATCCTCTAAGCCAAGGAAGATGTAGATAATCACAGTAATGTTCATTTTACCCAACAGTCAGAACTATATCACTCTAAGCATAAAAGGCTTCTGAACAGAGAGGAAAAGAGCCATCCCCAAGCTGATGCACTGTGTTTCTCAGGGAAAAAGTAATAGCCAAGCTCTCAGATCCACGGTTTCTTATGGTTCTTAAATTAAGGTCACTGATAGCACACCTGGTGATTTGGCTTCTCTTTTGACAGCTATGGATGGCACATTAGAAATGGTTATGAGGTCGGGATAGCTGAGCGTGAAGGAAGAGATAAGAATACACTTTCAAAAGCACAGCAGATCCAAGTCAGTCATTTCATGCAGGAGAGAACCATGCAGTGTTTCCCAATCTTGGATGCACATTAAGAGAATCTGGGGAGTTTTTTAAAGATCCACCCAAGACCAATGAAATCGGAGCTTCTGGGAATGGAGTCTGGGTCTGACTAGTTTGTAAAAGTGCCTCAGTTAATTCTAATGTGCAGCTGGGGTAAAGCGCCACAGAAGGAATCCTGCACATTTACGGTCGGGAGACACCACTGCACTTCGTGTAGAACAATCAGTCAGGATCATGGGCATGGCCCACACTGATCAATAAAAGAAATATGTTTAGAAAGTGCTATGTGTTTCCTGGGTTCCAGAATTGTGAAATTTATTTTAGGAGGAGTGCCACTAGAGATGGCTAAAATCTTAAAAGCGTAGAGATCGAAAGAACAAGCTTCCTTTGAGTTCCTTCCTTCACGCTGTGCTGATCCTGGCATTGCCTTCACACGGAAACGCAGCGGTATTAACCAAGGGGATCCATGCCTGCTTCTGTACCGTGTGAGATAAGTTTTACAACACGTGAGAACGTCTCGTTGCTGTGCACATGCTATTTGATTTATTCCTTGTCCGGCGCCTGCAGTATCCTGGACAATCGCAAAGATGCAAAGGAAATCTCCTGCAGGACTCTGATAGCTGTTCATTATGTACCATTTCCTAGTTGCTTGTGCCCCTGGAAGAGTGACCATCCAAGAAGATCCTCCAGGCCACCTGTCTGTGGCTTGGTCCGATGTAGATCTGGGCGATTACTACGTGGCCTTTGTGAAGAGTGATGATGGCTTGGAAGTCCACTGCAACACATCCCTCACCCAGTGCAATTTCTTATCTGAATGTGGCTTCACTTACTTTATCAGTGTTTTTGCCTATAACAAGGCAGGGCAGAGTCCTCTGGGCGATGTGTTCAATTACACCACAGGTAAGTTGCACTTCATGCTTATAAAGGGAGTGCTGAGGTCACTAAACTCTACAGCAGCATAGATCACCTATTGCACTAATTGACTTACATAGACTGCCTTGGCTCTCACATTCCTTCCAGATCAGGAAATTTTGGCTTCCTGGCCTCAAGCTTGACAAGAATGCAAGGCTTAGGAGTGAAAAGAGAGCAAAGAATATAGTCGTTCACACCTGCTCTGAGAAATTAAAACCTCCACCAAGATCTATTCAGTGTTCAGCCCCCTGTGCAGGGTGCCGAAGGGGATGCAGTCATCCCATCTCAGGAGTTCACTCTTTCCCCAAGACCCAAAACCAGAGATGAAATTGCAAAGGCATGGTGAGGAAGGTTCTGCAGCAGGACACCTGTGTTTAAGGCCTAACTCAACCACTAACTCATTTGTAAAATGAAGATAATGACATTTACCTTGTTAGTTTCTTAGTATACTCCACTGCAAAATGGGACAAACAATGAGAGCATGAATATGAAAAGGTCTTTGTATGTGGCAAAGCACAGTGCAAAGTATTTTTATTAGCATCCTTATTACTGTTATTCTCCTCCATTAGACTTGGATCTTCTCTAGAGCAGGGACTGTTTTATTTACCTCTTCATCCTCAATGCTTATCATAGTGCGATCAGCCTATAGGAGAGTCCTGATTTTTGAAGAATGAATGGAGCGAGTGACTTGAAATTAATTAACCATGCTGACAAATAAGAACACTGTATCATTATGTACATAACGCTACTAGCTGGATTACAATAAATTTTACCAAGATGAAGGAATCAAATAATTGGTGCTTTTGGAATATGGGTTAGGGGGCTACCAATCAAGTCTCAAGAGCCTGGAGGGCCTTCCAGAAGGAGTGGCCTCGACCTGAATATTGAAGTGTGGATGGAATGTAGGTGGGGCAAGGGCATCCTAGAGAAAGTCCAAGCTGAGTTAGACATTTGTCAGAATTCATCCATGACATAATATAGGGTCTCTTCTAAGATCTACTAATACAATCATGCTTCCCCCTCCTCCAGCCCTCAGTTTTATCTGGTTAGTGTCAGGAAAGATTGATAGGATCCAGAAGCTAGACCAGGTATGAGTTTTCTCATGCAGAAGAGGGGAACAACATTCCAGTGTAGGGTTAGCGGTCTTTGAGGCATAGGTAAATGAGAGCATATGCGGGGTGGGGAATTGAGAAGACTGGTGTGAGGGCGCCTGGGTGATTCAGATGGCTAAGTGTCTGCCTTCAGCTCAGGTCATGATCCCAAGGTCCTGGGATCAAGTCCCGCATTAGGCTCCCTGCTCAGTGGGGAGTCTGCTTCTCTCTCTCCCACTACCCCTCCTTCCTGCTTGTGATCTCTCATTCTCTCTCTTGCTCTCTCTCTCTCAAATAAATAAAATCTTTAAAAAAGAGAGAGAGAGAAGAGAGAAAATTGGTGTGGCAGGCGATGGGGAGGCACAGCTCAACATGTAGACTGGATGCAGCTTGTAATGACCTTGGACATCACATGCATAGGGGAATTATCCTCTATTTAGTGGGTGTTAGGTCAAGATCGGAACTGGACAGATCTGTAGGAGATTCTCTCTCTCTCTCTCTCTCTCTCTCTCTCTTTTTGAGAGGGAGAGGGAGGGGAGGGACAGAGGGAGAGGGAGAGAGAGACTCTTCCCTACCCCTTTGGATTTTATTTGATTTTATTTTAACATATAATGTATTATTTGCTTCAGAGGTACAGATCTGTGATTCAACAGTCTTGCACAATTCACAGCACCCACCATAGCACATACCCTCCCCAGTGTCTATCACCCAGCCACCCCATCCCTCCCACCCCCCTCAGTTTGCTTCCTGAGATTAAGAGTCTCTTACGGTTTGTCTCCCGGAGAGAGAATCTTTAGCAGGCTCCACGCCCAGGCCGGAGCCCAATGCCAGGCTTGATCTCATGACGCTGAGATCATGACCTGAGCCAAAATCAAGAGTCTGATGCCTAACTGACTGAGCCACCCAGTCGTCCCATGGAGATTCCTGCAGCAATTTAGGAGAGTGGTGGCAGAGGCTCTGGGCACCAGGAGGTCGGGCCCTCTGACATCATTGCTCCTTTACTGACCTCCATTCTCTCTCTGCTCCTGCTTCCAGCTCCCTGTTGTCCTACCGACATCAACCCTGTGTTGGTGTCCAGTGACAGAGTAGAGATCGTCTGGTCTCCTGTCCGCGGTGCCGAACTTTATGAAACCAAGGCTGTAGATGGGTTCACCGTGGTTGAGTGCAATGACACTGCTCCTGCTTGCACCCTCTCAGCTCTAGAGTGCGACACCAAGTACAACATCACCGTGTACTCCTTCAGCGAAGTCCGGGGCAGCAATATGTCCTGTACTTCCCAATTTATAACCACAGGTATGATGCAGCTATGACTTCCTTCACTGACCTTTGAACAATTCACCCCAGCTACGCCCCCCGGGATGGGCATTCAGTAAGAACTGTAAGGCCACTCTGTGGGGACCATTAGAGCCCCTGTCTTACTACAGAGAGGCCGAAGAGAAGGTAGAAGAGGGGAAGTGGGAAGAAAAGAAAACCAAAAAGGAGGTCATGGGAAGAATGGAAGATTTCCCCAGTGATGACTTCAGCCATTCAGTTCCTCTGACTTTTGGGGGGCTTATCCGTATTCACACTATGAAGGTTAAGCCCACAAATATTTGTCTTTCTTTCTTTTTTTAGAGAGGGAGAGAGAAAGAGAGAGAGTGAGCTACTGGGGGGAGGGGCAGAGGGAGAGAGAGAGTCTTAAGGAGGCTCCACACCTAGCTCAGAGCCCCACACGGGGCTTGATCTCACAGCCCTGAGATCATGACCTGAGCCTAAATCAAGAGTTGGACGCATCTGAATCCAATAAAAAAAGTTCAGATTGCCCATAAACTTCCCAAATTGAAGGATATAAAAATAAATTTTCACTCTTTAATTAAGAAAAAAAAAAGAGTTGGATGCCGGGTGCCTGGGTGGCTCAGTCGGTTAAGTGTCTGCCTTCAACTCAGGTTGTGATCTCAGGATCCTGAGATCAAGCCCCATGTCATGCTCCCCGCTCAGCGGGGGGGGTCTGCTTCACCCTCTCCCTCTGCCCCTACCCCCTGCTTGTGCTCTCTCTCTCTGTCTCTCAAATAAATGAATAAAATCTTAAAAAAAAAAAGAAAGAGTTGGACACTTAACCAACTGAGCCACCCAGGAGCCTCAAGACCCCAAATGTTTGTCTTAATTGCTTTTGCTTTTGGAGCTCAAAATGCCTCTTAACCTTTTCCAGTGAGTCCGACGCTATAGGAAGATAATACCATGTTTCCCTACAAAGGCTCTATGACTCTGTCCTCCGTGCTTGGTCTGGTTGAAAGTAGTGATGATCTCATTTGGGGGGAAAGATCAGTTTTAGATCAAATGGCACACCTGATATTTCTGACTCACACTGTTTCAATGAATAAACTCTCTTAGCTCCTTGCAGTCCTGAGATAAAAAGCGTTTCGAAGGATGCATACTCCACAATTAACGTGCACTGGCGACCCACCAATGATGATGCCACTTACACGGTGACAGCCCAGGGGGAGACAGGGCTGTTTCGGTGCAGCAGCAGGGGAGAGTCCTGCGCCATGGCGGGCTTGCCCTGTGGCTCGGTGTTCTCCATCACCGTGGTGGCCGAGACACAGGCCGGCCGGAGCCTGCCCAGCTACAGCGTGCCCCTAGAAACAGGTCGGTAGCAGCCACCAGCCTGAATGTTGACTTCAGTGTGGTCCTTAGATACTGTTCTAAGACATGAACTTTCTCATTTGATCTGCCCGGAGTGTGACAGAAATATGTTAAACTCATAAACAGCCCCAGTCTCAGAAAATAGGACTTGCAACCCTGGGACACGGTTTCTGTAAAAATGTCATCAGAAGACTCTAATATAGTCATATGCTGACCTCAAAGGAGGGGTACATGGAGTCTACAAAACATGTGTTTGAATTCATACTCCTCCGTGACATAACCTCCCAAAACAGCTAGCAAGTGGCCAAATGAGCTGGCTTATTTTTTTATTTCTTTGGCTCAGCCCTTTCAAATCTTTCTGTAGAAAATGCTTTCTGAGGTTCAGTTTGCTAATTGGTAAAAGGGGCATCATGGGTTCCTGGGAGAGGGCACGGCGTGGGGCAGGGTGTGAAAGTTAATGCTGCAAGCAATCCGCAAGGTGCCTGATACATAGTAAGAGCTTGGTAAGAGCATGCTGTTCCTGCTTCATACTGCTGGGTGTAAGGCAAATTTAGCAAATTACGTAAAGCCTTTGGACATTATTTTCTCTTATGTACAAAGGATGGCACTTTGGACTATAAAAGTTGGAACATAAAAAGCAGCAGAACAGAGACAATGCCCAATACTCAGGAAGATTCTAGATAACCTATATCCTGAATCATGGGCCCCTGAAAAATTGAGAATTGGCCGTGATATTCTTAGGTGGCTAAAAATACTACAAGCTTTTATATCAATAATGCACTATGAAATGCATGAAAAAGGCAAAATACATTTAATTGTAAAGGCTATAAAATGTTACATTGAGAGAAGAGGTGAATACAGCCATTGCTTTGAAATTTGCAACTGAGATTGCTAAGGTTGGGGAACAACAAAGGATTTCTTCCTTATTCTGAAAAAAATTGGAGCTCACATTACCCACAGCTAGTTAGTGCTCCACGTTCTTGAGCAAAGCACCCCCTATGTACACTTGATGTTAAATAACGTATCCGAGGGAATGAGATTTTGCTTAACAAAATGAGATTTTGCTTAACAATGGAAGGTTTGAGAAATTTAGGATATTGAATGAAATACAGACAAAATACCATTCTTGGTTGTTTTCCGCAGTAAATCCCCAATTCTTTCTCTTTTTCCCCACCTAAGTGCCGTGCTGTCCAGCTGGTCTGACAGTAACTCAGGTCACCCAGTCGTTAATCAATGTGAGCTGGACTGTTGGGACCGGGGCCCAAACCTATGTGACAGTTCTGGAGTCGCACACCGGACAGTCGAAGTGTCTCACCCATCAAAACCAGTGCCTCCTGGGATGCATCTCTTGTGGCGTCAATTACACGGTGGTATTAAAAGCGATTAGTGCCACTGGGTTGACTGCAGACTGCACCTACCAAAGTTACTCCTCCAGTAAGTGACTTCTTTTAAACCCCAGCTCTGGAATACCAGTAAGGATTTTGACTATTATAAATCCAGACACACGCCCCTCCTTCTCATCTAAAAAGATGCTACCTCTCCAGCTAGCTAGCTTTATCAATTCAGGTTACTTTCTAAAATGTTTACAGTTTTCCTCTTGACTTAGAACCTCAAAGCTTCAGAGGCTTCTGTTGTTGGTTGGTGAATTGATTCCCTTGGTAACACAGTTCAGGTATACTTTTCCTGAAGGGAGGACCTATTTTTGTATGGCACGGCTCCTCGCAGCACAGAGTAACTCAGTCTGGCAGAGTTCTCAGAAAGCATCGAGGTCACACATTCTGTTTGGCTTGAATTCTTTTGTTTTCTTTTTTTTTTTTAAGATTTTTATTTTTATTTATTTGACAGAGAGAGACACAGCGAGAGAGGGAACACAAGCAGGGGGAGTGGGAGAGGGAGAAGCAGGCTTCCTGCTGAGCAGGGAGCTTGATGCAGGGCTCGAACCCAGGATCCTGGGATCACGACCTGAGCCGAAGGCAGATGCTTAACGACTGAGCCACCCAGGCGCCCCTTGAATTCTTTTCTTCTCATTATATTATGCTACTACCTCTCTCTTCTAAACCATGCCAGTCCCTTCTCTGGTTTCTTACTTCAACAGGCTGAAAGAGCACTGTCTACTGGCGGTTTTGGATCTTGTTCTTCACAAAGACCAAACCATCAGGGAGTAGCAGGGGAAGGTAGAAGTGGTACAGGGTTAGCAAATAAGATTCTCTTGTATGATTCTGGCCCACTGAAGTGGCTGCTTGGAGCACTGTTTTGGAAAAGAAAAAAGAAAAGAAGAGAAAAGAAAACTCCTAAAAATGCCTTTTTAATGAGAAAGAGCACAATGATCAGTTAGTTGTATCTGCCCCGGGAGCATGGAACGGGAGAGCTGAAATATAATTTTGCCACCTCAGGGGCAGTAGAAAGAGTCTTCAACCAGAGCCTAAAGACATGGCTTCTTATAAGCTGCATTGCCTTGTCTTCCCTGACCCAGTTTCCTCAGTGGTAAGAGAAATGGTAATAACTATAATGTGAAAGCATTTATAACATGCTATACACAAGTAAGCCGTTTCATACTTTCTTTGGATCCCTTTTTTTCCATTAGATTTGCTACCTAAATTCTAACCCTGATGCCCAGTTCTGGGAATATGGCCCACTGCTTATCTTCACATGTAAAAAACTTTTTGTTTTGTTTTGTTTTTTTAAAAAAAGGAAAGACTAAATCCAATGAACCTGATTATCTATAACTGAATTTTTTAATCATTATACAACAACATTTTTATCTTAGTTACTGAGTAACCCACCATTTGGTGCCGTGCCTGACACAGAATGTGTGACCTGCTCAAGGCATTTAGAAAAGAGAAAAAGAAGGACCTAGGGAGCTCGCATGGACAAAGTGTGGATGAGCAAAGCCTGGTCACTGGACCGCCGTGTAAGTGACTACTTCCCAGGTGTCATGCTACTCAGCCAGCAAAATAGGTCTTTCCAATTAAAGCTGAACGCAGCCAATTTAAATTCAATCCCGCTAAAGTCATATGGAACTAGGGCACCGTGAAAGCTCTAGACAAGGATCCTGTGCATTTGACTCACATAGTTTGAGATGCAATATGGATCTGCCACGTGGGGACTTTTGGACTCACCACTCTTCTCTATTAAAAATGCATGGCCCACCTCGCCAGCACACATGGATTTCTACTCATGGAAAGAACCTGAGTACCCCTTCAAAGAATGCTCTAATCCTGTATTATTTAGGTTACTTATATTCTTTCCCCATAGTAATAAGGGCCATGTTTATCCGATGGTGGAGTAAGTGATTTGTGTCTGTTTGTTTTTATCCTTCAGGTGCCTGCTGCCCTTTGGGAGTGAAATTATACAGGCTGGGCCCTAATGGCATTCGCATCTACTGGCAAGCCTCCAGGGGCTCTGCCAATTACAGCACTGACCTCTATGGTTCCAAAGGCATTTTCACGTGCGCCCCAAGCGCTGGCCTCAGTTTTTGTGATGTCACCGAGATACCCTGTGGGGATGTATATACCGTGATGGTCTCACCAGTTGCTGAGACAGGACTGAAGCTTACTTTCTGCCCCAAAAAAATATATTCAGGTAGATTAAGTTACAACCCTTTATTTAAAACTAACTCTGAACTCAATCTGTGAATTTAGACTCAGAGCAATCACACTTATTTGCTATGTAGGAAGGTCAACAAGGTGGGAACTTTTTACATCCTGCGGGTGGATTCTGGCTATGGGGACCTCAAGCTTCTTTGGAATTGTGACGCTTTCTTATCATGTGATTTGGCGACACTCCTCTCTCCGTTGTCCCTTTCTTTTTCAGAAAACGGACCAGATGCTTGCTGTTTAAATAGTAAGGCAGATTTAAAATGATCTTCTGCTTTGAGATTTGGGAATAGATTTTAACATAGTCTCAGAGATAATGAAAGACACCCTGAAACGTTGGAAATTAAGAGACTTGAATCTTTCTTTGCACAAGTTCAGACTTATAACTGAGGAGAAGTCGGAGGATCAGGAAAAAATGAACTTATAAATCATAAACTAGGTTTGGAAATATGAGTGGGCAGGCAGACTGTGATCACAAAACAAGACTGTCAGCAACTGCCATCTCACCAGAGCTGGTGGAGAAACATTAGCAGTTCTCCTGCTCTGCGTACCAGCACCTTCTGCTACCTTGCCCAGGGCATAGTCATATATTTTTTCATACATTTCTAAAAAAAATTTTTAAAAGAAAAGAGATGATAAGGCCCTAGAATTTTATAGGTGATCACAGGAAGAGGAATCAGTATGGGCTTGGAAATCTTTACTGATGGGGCGCCTAGGTGGCTCAGTAGGTTGGGCGTCTACCTTGAGCTCAGGTCATGATCCTGGGGTCCTGGGATCAAGTCCCACATGGGGCTCCCTGCTCAGCGGGGAGCCTGCTTCTCCCCCTGCCCCTCCCCCTACTTGTGTTTTCTCTCTCTCTCTTAAATAAATAAATAAAATCTTTAAAAAAAAAATCTTTACTGATAACCAGAATCTAAAATTCCCAATTATGTGTAGGTGACGAGAAGACGCAAATGGCCCCTGGACAGAACCAGGCCAGCTTCTCTTGCTGGTGTTCTTGCCGCCCTTGGCTGCCATGCTCTGATTCCTTGTTTTTTCATTATCTTGTCCACAGGACAAGCTGGCCCAGAGTACTGCCCTATGGGAAGGGACAGGAATAGCTTCTTAGGGTGAGGATCAGCTCTTCAGGAAAAAGAGACTTTCGCTCAATAACAGCACTTCATCATATCTGCATTATGTTTTATAGTTTATCAAGTGTTTTCACATTCAGTATCTCATTGAATGTTCAAAATAACTCTATGGTTAGGTTCAACAAAGTTTATTATCTCCGATTTATAAATGAAAAAAACGAAGTTTCCAGGCTCCCATATCTCTATCTATAACTCTTCATTTATTTATTTGTCAGAGAGAGGGAGAGCACGAGTGGAGGAGGGGCAGAGGGAGAAGCAGGCTCTCCACTGAGCCGGGAGCCCGATGCAGGGCTCCATCCCAGGACCCTGGGATCATGACCCAAGCCGAAGGCAGATGCTTAACCGACTAAGCCACCCAGGCATCCCAACACTTCTCTTCTTCTAACCCCTAAATTCATATTCCTATACCTCTACCTGGAGGTGCCCCAGGCACTTCAACTCCTCAGGGCCAAACGGAAGTCCTGATCTTCTGCAATTTCTAATCTTCCTCCTGGCACCCTTGTTTCGGGTATGAGAGCTGGAAACCAGCTTCCCTCTCCCTCACCCTCCATATCTCAGGGGTCTCCAAGTCCTGTCCTGTTCACTTCATGATGGTTTTTTTTTTAACTTTTTAAGTAATCTCTGCACCCAACATGGGGCTCAAACTCACAACCCCAAATTCAAGAGTCACATGCTCTTCCAACTGAGCCAGCCAAGCACCCCTCATGATGGTTTTTATTTATTTTTTCAAAGATTTTTTTTACTTATTTGAGAGAGAGAGAGAGAGAGCACAGACGAAGAGGGGGAGGAGCAGAGAGAAGTAGACTCCCCGCTGAGCAGGGAGCCCGATGGGGGGCTCAGTCCCAGGACCCTAAGGTCATGACCTGAGCCAAAGGCAGCCGCTAGACCAACTGAGCCACCCAGTCACCCCTCATGATGGCTTTTAAATCCAAATTCTCTTCTCTCTCCTACACCTACAGTTATACGATAGGTCCTCACCACTTCTACCCTAGAATACTGCACCAGTCTTGTCTTCCTGAGTTCATGCCAGCCTCCATACTATTACCAGAGTTGTCATTCCAGGACACTGATCTGATTGTGTTTCTTCTATGCTTCCAAGTCCTCAAAGTGTTCCAATTCCCAATAGGATAAAAGTCAGTAGTTTGAGCGTGGCATTCAAGTCTCCTCCTAGTTTGTCTGTAGTTGGTCTTCCTACACCTGCATTGTGCAATAGATATTTAATGCAAGCCATGTATGAAAAGATTTAAATTTTCTAGTAGCCACATTAAAAAAATTAAAAATAGGGGTGCCTGGGTGGCTCAATCGGTTAAGTGTCTGCCTTTGGCTCAGGTCATGATCGTTCACACACATCTGCCCTCAGCACACACATATTCCATGCCATATCGTGCTTCTGAGCTGATGCAGTACTCTCCTCTTTGCCTGGAATTTCACCTCCACCAAGAGAACTCCACCAGCACAAATCTCCTCTCCTCTGTGAAGTCTTCTCCAATTCCTAGAGGCTGATTTTATCTTCTTGCTCCCTCCTTTATGACACCATATGACCCACGTCTTTACCACACCATATGACTGTGAGTTGAAAATGTGTTATTTTCCCTAATAAATGGTCATCTCTGGACTCTCAACATATAGCACATAACTATCACCCAATATATTTTAAATTAAAAAATTAATGAATTAATGAGTTTCTGTGTTTCCCAAGATACTACAGCCAGTATGTTAGCCACCAGAAGTCCCTGTTAGCTAGAGCTCTAATACCCTCTGGTGGGATGCCATCTCAAGGCTGCTGTCATTCCACTTTAGTAAGGATTGGGTGTCTAGACTCAAGTTAGGGAATCCATCTCTCTGGTAAAAACCAGGTGTCTGGGGGAAATTTTTTGGTTTTGTTTTTTGCGTTTCCTTTTTTTCAATATCAGTGATACCTTCCTTTGATAATTAGGACAACACTATAAATGATACTAATGACTATTGTTTATTGAGGGTATGTGCCTGGCACTATCCTAAGGGCTTTACATACACTAACTCAGTTGATCCCTGTAACGACCTTATGAGGTTGGCGTTCTAATTCTTACCACTTTACAGATAAACTAAAACACAGAAAAGTGAAGTGACCTCCCCAAGTCATACTGCGAGTAGCTATCTCCTCTTATCACTCAAGCTGGTTCTTATTCATTCTTTGCTTGACTATCCCCTTATTCTTTAAGTTATATCTTCACCATTTTTTTAAAAATATCTTCACCATCTTACATATGTCAGTTAATATGTTGTAAATGCTTTTGTTGTTATTCATTACAGTAACCTGCTCTGGAAGTACACTTGGAATGGGTAAGTCATTTTTCTCATAGATAAAATAGAAGAGAATTTTTGTTGTTGCTCTTTCGGGTGATGTAATGAAGTAGGAATCAAAGCTGACTTGGTGATGTGAGAGGCTCTTGGCCTCCCCTCCCACAACTTTTCTCCCCTACTGGAATGCCTCCCCTCAGATTCCACCAGTTGAGACAGATTCCTTTCCAGTCGGAAGTCTTTTCAGTCTCCTAGGGTCCCACAGGAGAATGTAAATACAGTTCAGTAGAGGCAGCTGCTTCATCCTTCACTTCAGAGACTGGTTCCCAGCCCTGCTGGACAGTGAGTCACCTTGAGAGCTTAAAAGTAATTGATGTCTGGTCTTTATCCCCATGAAATCTGATTTAATTGGTCTGGGATAAGTCTGGGCATCGGGATTTTTCAAAGCTCCTTAGGTGATTCTAAAGGAGAGCTAAGCCGGAGAACTGCAGCTTTCAAGCAGACCTTCTCAAACTTTATTGTCCATACAAGTCACCTGGGACCTTGTTAAAACTAGATTCTGATTTGGTAGGTGTGGGAGGATCTGAGACTTTGCACTTTTAACAAGGTCCAGGTGATGCCGGTGACATCGAGGCTGCGTGTCTGACCACACTTGCAGTAGCCAGGTGTTAGAGGGAATCTGTTAACAGCTTGCAAAGAGCCAACGCGTCTGCTTCCAGTTTGCAAGGGTGGATATGTCCCGTGGGGGAAATGGGGGTACTAAAGGGGAGTTGGTGTAAGGATCAGTCCTATGCTCAGGACTGATCTCAGCTAGGAGGCTCCTAGCCGCACGTGGAGGCTACTCCTGGGAAGGGCTGCAGGGATGACCACAGAGCTGTGAGTGCTGATCCAGTGAGTAGCATGGGCTGCTTCACGAGGAATCCTTGCCATGTCTTCTAGGGACCCCCTTGGTTTGGGGCTTTGGGAAAACCCCCAGGGAATATTATCAACCCCAAACTACAGACAGGATGGACACACACACACACAGAACCACCTTCCCAGTCAGACATGGCTGACCTCAGAGGCTAGGAGTGGAAATGAAGTCTTCTTATCAGTAAACCCCACAGGAGAGCCTCCCAGTTTGGGCCAGCTCTCCATCCAACACTTCCACTGGCAGGAATTGGGTCTGGAGTCTCCCTCCACTGCCTATTCTTTCTTTCTTCTCCTGGTCCGTTGCTTCTCTGAGGACAGCAGGACACATGCTTTCCAATTCTTGTCCACCAGCAGGTCTGAAATAAGCAGGGAGCCTGATGTGGGGATCATGACCTGAGCCGAAGGCAGACACTTAACCGACTGAGCCACCCAGATGTCCCAAGCCCCATTCATTTTTAAAAGGTTTTTGTTTCCAGCGACTATCAGGAAACCAGCCTAGCTTATTAAAAACAAACTGAGGAAACTTCTAAATTATAAAAAAATTGCTTTAAAAAACTCCCAGAGGACTCATGACCACAAGCCCTGGTCTTCAGTGAAACGTACAAAGGCCTGGGTCTGCGTTTTTGGAAACCGTCCAGTATTGGGACAGTATTTAACCAGTGTTCCCCTGAACCGCAGAGGGTAATAGACGTGACTCGGGGGCCCCTGGCTGGAGACAAGTATTGTGTTATAGAGGCCTTCCCTAAAATTTTGTTAAAGACAGAGTTGCAATGCTTTAAAAAAAAAATGCTTGAAAACCATCACTCACAGACTTTGCTTCTCATCAGCATCACCAGAAAGCTTGTTCAAAATGTATAGTCTCAGGGGGCACCTGGCTGGCTGAGTCGGTAGAGCATGTGACTCTTGACCTCAGGGGTTGTGAGTTCAAGCCCCATCTTGGGTGTAGAGATGACTTTAAAAAAATCTTCAGAAAAATGTTTTGTAAATGTGCAATCTTAGGCCCCACTCTGATTTATTAAATCCTCAGGTGATTCATATGCATATTCAAATTTGAGAAACACTGCTTAGGTATTAATTCTCAAACTTTGATGTATATCAGAATCTCTTGGAGAGCTAATAAGGAATGTAGAGGGATGCCTGGCTGGCTCAGTTGGTAGAACATGCGGCTCTTGATCTTGGGGTCCTGAGTTTGAGCCCCATGTTGGGTGTAGAGATTACTTTTAAAAAATGTAGATGCCCAGGCCCGTTGAGGTGGGATTAAGGCAGACGCTCAACGACTGAGCCACCCAGGCGTTCCTAGAGAGCACTTAATAAATGGTAGTTATTATTAATTCAGGATCCATTTAAGCTTAGCTCATGTTCTATTATGTGCCAGTTATTAACATTTTAAGTTGCTACTTCTAAAAGATATTTGCTTTGTAACCTCAATTCTCATAATACCCTAATTCATTGGTTCTCAAAGCATGATCCCAGGGCCAACAGCATGAGCAACATCTGGGAACCTCTTAGAAATATAATTTGTGGGGCTCCACCATAGACTTAATGAGTGATGAGTCAGAAATTCCAGGCTTGGGGCCCAGCAATCTTTGTTTTAACAAGCCCTCTGAGTGATTCTGATGCATGCCAGCGTTTGAGAACCACAGCCCTAATTCAAAGAAGCTACTGTGATGCTGGAAGTTTGATTCAGGTTGGAAAAGAAAGGGAAAACAATCTCCCTGAGGCAAGGGGGCTCTAACAGGAGGTAGCCTGACATCACTCCGTGAAGGCATTCTTTGTCCTCAGCATCCAGCCTCACCTGCACTTGCAGGGGAATTTTCCTCCCTAAAACTCCCTCAGCAGTTAAATGGAGTTATTATGTTGTCCCTACACAGCCCCTTGAATCAGTAAAACGTGGGAGCTGTCTGAGAACACAACAAATTGGCCTGGGGGTAGAGAGGAAATTCTTTGTCCTGAGTCGGCAGACTGAGCTCTGAGAGCCTGTGGGTGGGGTCATTTCCTAAAGCACCCTGGTTAGTTGGAACCTACTGGTCAGTTTCTTCTTGCCCTTTGAACAGTTCAGATTGTCTTAATTTCCTGTTTACTTGCCATGAAGTGCTACAAAAACAGCAATTCAAATCAAAACACCAAGCTAACTCTCAGAGACATTTGAGGACTTTTTAATTTAAGAAAATGTCTGTGTATTTAATGTATTTTGTGGCTTCCTCCCCTTCCTTGCCCTTTCAGTGATTTACAGAGGGAAAAGAAATGCAGAATGACACAGTGAGGCACGGATAAAAACAGAGGCTTAACCCAGTGAGTAACTTAAATTGAAAGGGTATGAGTCAAAGGCAAAGTTTTTTGGCTTTGTTTTTAAAAAATTCTTCCCATATCTTTTGCAGGGTTGATTCACTTGTTAGTGTGATTAGAGGGGGAAAAGCTCTATTAGGATACAACAATGTCTCTAGGGTAGAATAAGCTCTCTTGGCCTCTGGATGGACAACTCTGACTCCACTTCCTGAAAGCAGGCAAGGTCAGGTGTGTCCTCACCTGCACAGGAGTTCAAGATCTGCTATGGAGATGACTCAGTAGAGCAATTAATCCAGAAAGTGCTCTGGAAGACTGCCACGGTGAGCTCGCACACTGGGAAAGTTCTGGAAACGTAAAAGGTTTGCTTTGCAGAAACTGTCTCTGAGATTTCATATCCAAACACCACACAGACTTCCACACATGCACTTCATAGCTATTTCATGGACACCGGCACTTGCCACGCAGGCTTCTTGCCATTCAAGGGCTGCAAATGTTCACTCCCGGAGAGCTTGAAATCAAGCCACCACGAAGAGACCCTGCTCATCTCAAGACAGACCTCCAGCAGGACCTCGGCATAGGTTGGAGAAAGCAGCTTCCAGGACAGCCTTTGTAGTGTCCGCCAAGCCAGAGCATCATGTGATGTTTTCTCTGCGTGAGCATCTGGGCAAGCAGAGCTGCTGGCCTGTTGCTGGAAGGATTGCAGTCAAGGTTGTGAGTGAGCAAAGGTCAATGGAGGGACAGCCAAGGCAAAGCCTTCCTCAGTGGCAGACTGACATGCACACGTCTTTTGTGGGGAGGACCATCAATCTTGTTGGTCACATCCCCCACTCACACTGGACTATTTTCATCTTTGGAGAGGAAAGACAATGATATATAAATCTGTTGTACCTAGGAAAATGTTTGTCCTTTGAAGGCTTATTAAAAAATAGTGTGGGGGCGCCTGAGTGGCTTAGTTGTTAAGCGTCTGCCTTTGGCTCAGGTCATGATTCCGGGGTCCTGGGATCGAGCCCCATATCGGGCTCCCTGCTCCGCGGGAAGCCTGCTTCTCCCTGTTCCACTCCCCCTGCTTGTGTTCCCTCTCTGTGTCTCTGTCAAATAAATAAAATCTTAAAAAGAAAAAATAGTGTGAGTAGGGGCACCTGGGTGGCTCAGCCGGTTAAGCGTCTGCCTTCAGCTCACATCATGATCCTGGGGTCCTGGGATGGAGTCCCTGCATCATGCCCCCTGCTCAGTACAGGAGCCTGCTTCTTCCTTTCCTTCTGCTGCTCCCCCTGCTTATGCTCTCTGTCTCTCTTTCTCTGTCCAATAAATAATTAAATCTTTTAAAAAAATAGTGTGAGTAGGAAAAACAGCGTTTGTTGCATCAGAGAGCACCACAGAGTAGGGCTGAGTTTAATTCACTCTTGTTCTTAAGCACCGGTATATGAACAGGAGCTGAACTAGGTGCCTCTACATCACTTGGAGAACTCATTGCTTAATAGGGATTTCCAGCCATCACCTCTGGAGATTCTAATTCAGTACATCTGGGACCAGGCTTGGGACTCTAGTTTTAACAAACTCGCCAAGTGACACGTGGCCAGGTTTAGAGAAACTTAAAAGGTTTGCATTGGTGACTTCTTTCCTGAAGCAAAATTTTAGGCTAAGGAGTGTTAAAAGATAAACTGGGGCATATTAAACATTTTAAGAGTTTGAACAGAACCTGATTCTAATTTGGTAGCATCAAACCAGAAGTGGTTAGGAGCACTCTACTGTCAGGATCTCAAGGAAAGACCTTCATAAAGAAGAGATAGAAGGAAAGCAATATTATTTGATTGGCTATAGCTTAAGGGGTTTCCATATTTGAGAAAGCCTATTTGGCTGTTTGGTTGGCCTTAGATTATGATTTTTTTTCTTAAGATTTCATTTATTTATTCGAGAGAGAGAGCAAGCGTGAGCACAAGTAGGGGGAGGGAAGCAAGAAGCAGAATCCCCTGTTAAGCAGGGAGCCTGACGCGGGGCTCGATCCCAGCACCCTGGGAATCATAACATAAGCTGAAGGCAGATGCTTAACCAAGCCACCCAGGAGCCCCAGATTCTGATTTCTTAACCTTGAGACACTATAGGCTTAGGTTTTGGTTTGCTTACACAGGCTGCCAAGACATTAGAACCACCTCAGTTTAATGGCCTCTTTGTTTAACAGAAGATAGAGGGCTGTGACATGTGAGGAAAGATTGGTGAGAAGATCTGGAGGGGTCTATGAGGTTCAGAGTGGGTCCGTGCCATGTGAGGGCAACCATGAACTGGAGCAGTGTTCTGGGCTGTGGTGCAGGGCCCATGTGAGACTGTGGTGAACCCACTTGCCAGCAGGTGTTCTCTCCAAATAGAGCTGTGTCCATGGCTGACTGGAATGGCCAAAGAGCCAAGGGCTAAGGCCAAATGAAGGTCAGAATCCTTGGTTCTAGGACACTAGGGGGCTGGGACCAGTACATCTATACCTTATGAACACAGAAAATGAAATGACCATTTACTTTACCTAGGCAACTGACGCTGGGCTGTTTTGGTCAGAATTCCACAGAAGACAAGATGGTCCACACTGGGTGAACATAAAACCAAAACGTGGATGTAGCACATGTCCTTCTAGGTGCTTTCCACATACTCAGTTCATTCTCAGAACAACTTTATGAGCTATATATTATTCTTTTATACAGGTAAGAAATATGAGACTCAGAAAGGTCAAGTAACTCACTCATGTTTACACAGCTAACCAGTTGAAACAAAATTCTCAAGGGGCCAAGTAAATATGTAGCATTGATGAGACCTACTAATCCATGATATTTTTATGGAGACTATTTCTCTGGATTATCATGATTAAGTCATCAGTTATTAATGAAGAAGAACTGGGAATAAGATGGTGAGTGAGTGATCTGCCCTAACTTAAGAGCTTTTGGTTATTTTGATTAGTTTTCTTTTTTCAAATTCTTTCAAAACATCATAGGCAGATGTTTTGCCTCTGATCAGTGTTGTTGGATTTTACCTTACATTCTGCCATGTCATGTTCAGGAGACTCAAATTCCTTGTTCAATTTGCTTAGGCAAACAAACTAGAAGAGACAGCTCAGGGAGGTTATACAAAATTAGTCGAGCAAGGGAGGGTATGCAATATGGTACAACGGAAAAGGCAATGGTCTTGGAGCCATTCCAACGTCTTATATGATTTATTTAACTTCTGAATCTCAGTTTTCACATCTGTAAAATGGCAATAAGTGTTTTCATCTTGTTGGGCGGTATGAGGTTTTATCACAGTTAACACATAAATGCAATGAAACTGAAGTGTTTGAAGTCACACTGCTACTAAGAGGCAGAGCCAGGATTTTAGGTTGTGGACCTGTATCTTTGTGAAGCTAAGGCACACATTTGTTCCACTATAACACACTGCCACCTTGGAATCTAGCCTTCAGGGGCATGAGCCACAGCTGTATCCCATGTGATCCAAGTCAAACTTCCAAGCCCAGAGGGCCTTTCTGTGTCATTCCCTGGCACCTGGAGGCACTTCACCCACCTCATTCCTCTGTCTTGGTTTGACTCTTTAGGGCAAGGAGCTCCATTTCAGAGGGTGAGTCTGCACTGTCATGTCTTCTTCTTATGGGTTGGGGCCCCACCTCCTATACTAAGCAGAATCTGATTTTCAATTGCAGAGGGAGAAGGAAATAATGTGTTCATTTGTTTAAGACTCGAGCAGCTGAGCCGATTTAACGTAGGTTTAAGAGGCCGGGGTTCCAGGTTCCATTCCCATATAAGCCATGAATGGAAAAACCATTAATGCCACAGGTTGCGCTTGAACCCATTTTATGGCTGCTTTTATTCTTCATTCTCCTTTTCTCTCCTACAGAGATATATTGCAAATTATCCCATAGACTACTCTATTGCTTTCTGTGTAGCTTATGCCTTATCCTAGTCCTCACTCCACCACAAGGTATCAGTTTCCTTGTCTTTAACGGTTGCTTTGAGGATCAGCGAGATAATCCACTTACCATGATACCTTGCATATAATAGCACTCAGTAAATACTAGCCATTCTTTTTTTTAAGTTTTTTTAAAGATTTTTTATTTTTATTTATTCATGAGAGACAGAGAGAGAGACAGAGAGAGAGACAGAGGGAGAAGCAGGCTCCCAAGGAGCAGGGAGCCCGATGCGGGACCCGATCCCAGGGCTCCGGGATCATGACCTGAGCCGAAGGCAGACGCCCAACCATCTGAGCCACCCAGGCGCCCAATATTAGCCATTATTATTACGAGTATAGTAACTAACCATTTTCACTTTGCTATTAAGACTATTGGTTCTTTGCAAATCTGCAGGAAAGTCTACTTTCTGACTGTATATGATGGCTATGTCACAGATGGGGCTCTCAGCAACTAAATTGATTTATTTTGTGACTGATTACTTTGATTTCACCTCAAAAGAACCCTCTCGGGAAATACCTCGGTGCCAAAAATTAAAAAAAAATTTTTTTTCTCCTTACTTGTTAGTGAGAGAGCACGAACGCGCACACACGCAGGGGAAGCGAGACTCGATCCCAGGACCCTAAGATCATGACCTGAGCCCAAGACAGAGGCTTAACCTACTAAACCACCCAGGCATCCCAAGGCATTTTCATTTTCAATCAACTTTTGACTACCTTCATCATGCCAGGAATGAAGATCTCAAAGGAGACTTAAAATTCTTCAGAAGTGGGTCTTTCATTTATTTGAGTGCCCTGAAAGTCTTGCATAGTTCCGGGCACACAGAAGGGGACCTCAGAGTTCTATACAATTATTATGTCCTCGAAAAATGAATAAAAAAACCTTTAAGGGATAAATTTTCTATTCGATAGTTGAGCTGGCCACTGAGTGTATTATGAATGGCTTCGCAAAGTGAAGACTTCTTTTGCAAAGAGAAGGAAGTACTTCTTCAAGTACTGTATGCTTGAATTCGGAATTTCTTAACATCGCGTTATCGCTCAACCCACAGGCACCGTTTCGCTTTTCACAGGTCGACGAATTTCTGCTTGACGGAGCCTTCCGTTACGGAGCGCGCGCCGGCCCAGGCAGATTCCGCCCTCACTGCGCAGCCTCCGTCCAGGGGTGGGCGGGAATCCCCTCGCAGTCGCGCGTGTCGTCACCGGAGGGCGCGGCCTGTGAGTGGGGGCGGAGCCACTAGAGCTTCTTTCTCCCTGCTAAAGTAGGTTGCGGGCGGGAGGCGGCCGCTGCTCTTCTGCAGTGTTGGGAAGATGGCGCCGCCGGTGACGGAACGGGGGCTGAAGAGCGTCGTGTGGCAGAGTGAGTGCGGTGGGGCAGGGGCTGAGAGAGGGAAGGCCAGGAGGCCGCCGCACCGTGCCTTGCTTTCCTGCCCCGGACCCGCAGTCTCTTGGGGAGCCGCCGCGGGCACTTGTTGCTTTGGGACCTGCGTCCCTGTTAGGACTTTTTCCTGCTTTCCTTCCCACCCCTCTTTCTTGCCAGCACCAGGGCATAGGCAGGGTGCGGGAGCAAGTGGCCTTCCTCCTCTCCTGGGGCACCCCCTCGCCTCGGCCTGGCTTTGGCCCCGAGGCCCCGCCCGGGTGAGCGGCCCCCAGCCTGGCTTTTTCTCCCGCGGCCCTTGTGCCTGTCTTCCGCGGTGCTCCCTACGCTCCTCGGCTCCGCCCGGAGCCCCACCAGTCGGTGATGTCTCTCCACCCCGGACAATCTGTGCACTGTTTCTGTAACCCGCCCCTCCCCTTCTCCCCACACTTGTTTCCAAAGACTGCTTATTCTGCATCTTCGTTTTAGTGCCAAGCAGGGTTTTATAACACTTTTCAGTGTCCTCTAAAAGAAAAACAAAATCTTTCTGTTAAATAGATCGTTATTCCTGTATTCCTAGAGGAGCCCACTTTCTAAAGAGTTCTTGAAAAAGAATCATTTGAATGATTAAATCTCGGGACAAAAACTGCACCTTCACTTCTCTCTCTACACTCTCTGGGCCACTCCCTGCTGTTAGGACTGTACTACTTACTGCTTGTTAGTTACAGATGTTCCGCTCTTCTGCCTTATCATCTACGATTTCATAAAAATCGCTCCAAACCGAGGCCTGCCAGGTTAGAGAAGGAATGAAACCACCAAACAGGAGGAACCATCGTTGTAGGACTTGCTGAGTTCAAATTAATTATGGCCTAGTAGTGGAAAAGGGAGTAACATCTAATTAGTATTTCTGACTCGGGCTTGTTAAGCAAAGGGTAGAAGTGACTTAACAAAATTCTGCGAGTTACAGAGTTCCTTGTGTAAAATTAAAACTCCAAATCAGTAACTGGCATATTGCTGAACATACTAGATACTAAAAAACGACTGTATAATAGAAGGGGGAAAATAAGTTATGAGAACATGTTTTTTAAAATTTGATAATTATAAATTCGGCATTCTGTTTTTTAAGATTTGCATGGGTGACTTAAGATTTGGTAATATTTTTCAGTCACAATGGTATTTAAGTGCATTTATAAGAAAATGGGTAGTGAATTGCATTGTATAAATAATTTCCAAGATATATATGCTCCTTAACATCAGCATTTATCAGAAAAAAACAGTTAATGATAGTAACATCAGTTTTGATAGTGTGGAAACTGGGCAAGAGGGAAAGTTTAGTGATAACAAAGTTTCCGTCTAGTGCTGTTAACTTGAGATTGCACCAGGATGTCAGATGAAGTGTAAGATAAGACGGGAGACTGAAAGGAAGGAAAGTGATATCAGGGTTAAAAAATAGTTCTTTGAATCTTTGTATAAATAGAAACATAACTAAAAAACAAGATAACATTCATTCAGTATATAGGTAGTAAAGTAGAGAGAGAGACAGAAGAGGGACTCTTGAGTTCTGTTAGCAAAAGATGCTAGAGTCTGTAAGAAATGATGAAGGAATCTCCTAAGAGGTAGGGGAATCCTACATTTGACTAGGGAAGGGTTTTGTTAGATTGAAGATAATACAGTTAGGTCATGGTAGAAAGCTAAATAACTTAACCTTCAATTTACCCAAAATGTAGGGAGAAGGAAACTAATATTTCTTAAACATTTATTCTGTGCCAGGCATTATTCTTTACATCTATTAAAATTTGGTAAGAATTATTATCTTTATTTCATATATGTTAAAACTGATACAGCTATTATCATAGCTGTGTTATTTATAATAGCCAAAAAAAATCAACCCAAATACCCATGGATTGAAGAATAGGTAAATAACAAGCGGTATGTCCCTACAATGGACTATTAGGCAATAAAAAGAAATGAAGTACTGATAGATGTGACAATATTGAGGAATCTTGAAAAAGCTGTGCCAGATGAAAGAAGCCATGCACAAATAACCACCTATTGTATAACTCCATTTACATTAAATGTCCACAATTGAGAAATATATAGAGACAGTAGATTAGCAGTTGTGTATGTCTGCGGGGAGGAGAAGATGGGGAGACTCAGGGATAATGGCTAAGGGGATGGTTTCCTTTTGGAGTAATGAAAAGGTTCTAAAATTGATTATGGTGGTGGATGCACAACTCTGAATATACTAAAAGCTAATTGTACACTTTGGGTGAATTATATGGTATACAAATTATATCTCAATAAAGCTATTTTTTAGAAACCCGATAGAGCTATTAAATTTAGACTTAGTATTCACACCCAGATCTTTCTGGCTGCAGAGTTAACATGTTACGTGTCTGTGATTTTCTATAATGTTTAATTTAAACCTAGTTCAGAGGCTTATCTTATGCCCAGTCTTTTACAATAGCCTCTGCCTCCTAATTAACCCTCCAAACCCTTGTTCTCAGTCTATCTGGCCAATAGCTGCCAGAATAACTTTCTTGTAACAGTGCAGTGCTGTGATCATGCTGATCTCCTGCTTGAAGACCAGTGGAGAGAGACCCCTCCTGTTGTCTAGAGATGATTTCAAATACTTAGTCTGCTTTTGAAGACTTATAACCTGACCTTAACCTACCTTATTATCTACTTTTCCCTTGTATGATCTTGATGTTCAACTAGTCTATACTGTTGACTCTTCTTGAAATCTTCTCCATCTTTATGCCAATTTCGGTCTAGAATGCTCCCCTTATGCCTGTTCTTCACCTATCCAAATTTTAGCTAGCCTTCAAGTGTTGGCTCAGATGGGGCTACTATCTCCATAATGGTTTCTTATTTTAACCCAGCCTCTTATATTTCTGTAGCATTTGGTTTATCCTTCTCAAATGGCACTTTTCATTACTGCCTAATGTCTCTTGATAAGCTTTTTAAAGTTGGGTCCACTGTTGTGTCTTTTAGAGCTTTAAATTCCAAATAGGCTCTAGCAAAATGCAAATGCTTGTTAACAGTGAACAGTAGATTAGTTTTATAATTTTCTCCATTTTTTGCTACCCAAAGTTCCCCATTTAGTCAATAAATATTACTGAATTCCTGTGGGAATACAGCAATAGAAGGCAGACAAGTTCCCAGCCTTCTCGAAGCTTGCATTCAAGTAGGGAATACTAAAAAATAAAAATAATAAATATAATTTCAGTTTGTGTTCTATATATGGGGGGGCTATTTTAACTAGATGGATCAGGAAAGGTTTCTCTAAGTAGGTGACATTTGAGCTGAGACCGAAACTGTGAGAAGGGAGCAGCCTTTAGGGACTGTCTTAAAACCACTTTTTTTTTTAAAAAAAGCTTTACTATTTTGAGTGCAAAGGCTATATTTATTTACAAAACTAATATCCGTACTTAAAATCAGTTAAAGTTTCTGGTGCTTGGTATTGCTCATTTGAAACTTTTTGCTACAGGAAAGCAGTAGCAAAAATATCACTGATAAAAGGGTTTTATTTATTTATTTATTTTTAACCTTTTATTTATTCATTTGACAGAGATAGATACAGCAAGACAGGGAACACAAGCAGGGGGAGTGGGAGAGGGGGAGAAGCTGGCCTTCCACGGAGCGGGGAGCCCGATGTGGGGCTCCATCCCAGGACCCTGGGACCATGACCTGAGCCGAAGGCAGACGCTTAACGACTGAGCCACCCGGGCGCCCCCTGATATAAGGTTTTAAATAAAAATTTGATGAAGTTTATTTAAAAAATAAAGCCGCAAAAAAAAAAAAAAAACCCAGCAAAACAAGAGTAATTAAATCAACCTCCAAGCAAGCTCAAGCCACCTGTGGCATTTTTTTTTCCTTAATGCAGTCTTTTTTTCTTGTCTGTAAACAGTAGTCTGATGTCTGTGATTCATAGCACTTATTTTACAGGAAATGTTAAGAGAAAGTTGATCGAGAAAAATTACGAATAAAAGTAATCAGAATGTATTTAAGCCAGTCCTTTACACGTTTAATCAGAAGCTTTTCCCCTTTTTCACATTATCCTTTTAGTCCTTATATAGCTAGATATATTTTTTATTATTTGTCATTCTGTGACTTCCTTTTTTTAAATACCTAACACTGGCATAGCATTGTCCATGCTATTGCTTAATCTTTGCTATTAACATTTTTAAATGTCTAAATACCTTGATGTGGCAAAAAAATTTTGATAGCAGAAGATTGTCCCAGCCTCTTTCCAGATACAGCCACTCTTAGGTTTCTTACAAATTCTTCTACAAGTTTTCCGTGCAAATAGAAGCATGTATGAAATATATTTCTGTTTTAATCAATTGTTTTTGTTTTATGTATTTTTTCATTCTGGTCATTTTAAGTTTATTTTATCAAGCAAAATTTTATTTTAATTTTTGGATATCTGCAAGTCATATATTAATCAGTATTAATTGAGTATCTACTCTATGCTGCACACTATTTTAGGTGCATATATCTTGACTTCCTGGAATTCACAGTTCAGTGGGAGGTGATGGTACACAAGTAGCACGTGCTGTATTAGTGCAAAAAGGTTTCGTGGGAGAAGAGAAAAAAAAAAAAGGAATCATTTCCTCTCTGGGAGTCGATCAAGGAAGACTCCACAAAGAGGAAGTGCAATTGAAATGTGGTAGGATTTTGCCAGAGGGAAATCTGAACCATGGCCCAACATGAAAAAGTACAGTATATTTTTTGTAAAGATTTTATTTATTTATTTGACAGAGAGAGACACAGCGAGAGAGGGAACACAAGTAGGAGGAGTGGGAGAGGGAGAAGCAGGCTTCCCACGGAGCAGGGAACCCGATGCGGGGCTCGATCCCAGGACCAGACCATGACCTGAGCTGAAGGCAGACGTTTAATGACTGAACCACCCAGGTGCCCTGAAAAAGTACAATTTTTATGGGAGAGGCAATAATTCCTTTTGCAAGGAATGGGGTGATGAAGACTAAAACGTAGGTTGGAGCTAAATAGTTTAGACATAGTGAGGAACCATTAAAAAGGAAAGTTTTTTTTCTCTCAAATATCAGTCATTAGCAAAAAAAAAATCACTAACATTTTTGAGATTCTGTTGAAACAATGCTGAAAGGAAGTTGTTTTCTTATTTCTGTTGAAGGGAAATGACTCTTAAGATTTCATTAAGCATATGGTAAAGTGTGCTAATGCTAAGTGTACAGCTGGATGAATTTTCATCCATGTAACTACCACCTAGATCAAGATACAGAATGTTTCCAAGTACCCCATAACCCTTCCCAGTCCAAATCCTACCTTCTTCCCCAGAATAACTACTATTCTGACTTATATTGCCATTAAATAATTTTGTTAACGGTAGCTTTTTATTTTTACACCTTTATATTTAAGAGAGAAACCCTCCAGACCTTACACTGTTAAGTATTTTCTTTACAGAAATAAATGCAGAAATTACTAAGTCGCTACCTAGAAATATTAGCATTTTAATATTTGCCTTTGTATACATTTAGTTGGTCTTAAAGTAGTCCTCAGTTTTCATATGTTCTACTTTCATACAGTTTTTAAACAGTGTGCCTTGAAAGCCCTAAATGGTTTTTCCCATGTGCATTTCAGTCTGTTTTATTCAGCTGACTAATAATGAGTATTGCATTTGTTCCTGCCCCAGGCCCCTGGATTTACCTTTATAAAGATTCTTACCTGGGATGCCTGGGTGGCTCATTCAGTTAAGCATCTGACTCTTGATCTCAGCTCAGGTCTTCATCTCAGGGTCATGAGATCAAGCCCTGCATTGGGTTCCATGCTGGGCCTGGAGCCTACTTTAAAAAAAAAAAAAGATTCTTACCTGTTCACTAAATAACTTGGGCCACAGGTCAGCAGAATCTGCTGGAATCCTAATTAGGAATTTAGTAACACGTATAAGTTTTCTGAGAATGTACATTTCTTTATGGCCTACAAGTCTGCTTTTGACTCTTGGCTTTTTGATTTTTCAAACATTGTCGTTATGCATTACTTACAAAAGACTAGTTTATTATTTCTCCTCATTGGACTAAGAGTTAGAAGACTTGGTTTCCACTCCAGATTATACTTAACTTTCTCAGCCTAAAGAATGAGGAGTTTGGATTACATGTTCTTTAAGATTTTTCAGCTTGAATTCTTTATGATTCCATTTATAGATCTTCATTTTGTTTGATTTTCTTTATTTCCACTTGGATTCCTTTTTTTTTTTTTAAAGATTTATTTATTTGTCAGAGAGAGAGAGAGCATGGGCACAAGCAGGGGTAGTGGCAGGCAGAGGGAGAAACAGGCTCCCCACTGAGCAGGGAGCCCCATGTGGGGCTCAATCCCAGGACCCCAGGATCATGTCCTGAGCCGAAGGCAGTCAGACGTTTAACCAACTGAGCCACCCAGGCATCTTGACCACTTGCATTCCTCATAGTTTTCTCTTATGCCGTAGTTTTTCTTTTATGTTTTGTTTAGGTCATAAATATTTAATATTAGGTTTTCATTGTCTAATGACATTTTACAAATCATTTGTGTCTTAAGGCATTTTGCTCTGACATCTGCTTAGCATGATTCTTTGCTCCTTGTTTATTTGCTTAGGCATGATTTTAGTCCAGCTTTAGCAAGTTAAAATGAATTCCATATGTATTAAAGATCTAAAGTGTAAAAAGTGAAACAACAAAATGTGGAGAAAATATAGGCTAGCAGGAGTCAGACTTTTGAAAAAACTAACTGGTAACCCAAATCCCATTTTTTAAAAAAAAAGACTTGGGCGCCTGGGTGGCTCAGTTGGTTAGGCAACTGCCTTCGGCTCAGGTCGTGATCCTGGAGTCCCGCGATTGAGTCCCGCATCGGGCTCCCTGCTCAGCGGGGAGTCTGCTTCTCCCTCTGATCCTCCCCCCTCTCATGTGCTCTCTCTCTCTCATTCTCTCTCTCAAATAAATAAATAAAATATTTAAAAAAAGACTTGATTAAATAAAAATTGTAAATTCCTATATGGTTGAAGACACCAGCTAAACCTATAGATTCAAAGAAAATATTGACCACACATAGGAAGAAAGGGTTAATATACAGAGTTTCTGCAAATTGATAAATAGAAGATAATGACTCAATAGAGCAATAAAGGATGGAAACAGGTGATTTGCAGATTAGGACATTGAATTTATTGTTTTTTAGTGGAAATGCAAATCAAGACTAGTTCCTTTTTTTTGACCCATCAGATTGATACGCTGTAATTGGGAAGCTTCCTGGTGGGAATGTGAATGGTTAAAAACTTTTGAGAAAGCATTTGGCAACGTACAGTAAAATAAGAGACACGTATCTTGGGCACCTGGGTGGCTCAGTTGGTTAAGCAACTGCCTTCGGCTCAGGTCATGATCCTGGAGTCCTGGGATCGAGTCCCACATCTGGCTCCCTGCTCAGCGGGGAGTCTTCTTCTCCCTCTGACCCTCTTCCCTCTCATGCTCTGTGGCTCTCATTCTCTTTCTCAAATAAATAAATAAAATCTTTAAAAAAAATACTCTTAATAAAAAAAAGAGAGAGACGTATCTTTTGATGCCAGCAATCTCATCTATGGGAACTTCATATTCAGAAATAAAAGTAATGTCAAATAAAGATATATGTATGGGGTGCCTGGGTGGCTCAGTTGGTTAAGCATCTGACTTCGGCTTGGGTCATGATCTCAGGGTTGTGGGATGGAGCCCCGAGACGGGCTCCGTGCTCAGCAGAGAGTCTGCTTGTCCCTCTGCTCTTTCCCCTTCTAGTACATGTACTCTCTCTCTCAAAGTCTTTTTTTTTTTTAAAGATTATTAGAGCATGCACAGCAGAGGGAGGGGTAGAGGGAGAAGCAGACTCCTCGGCGAGGAGGGAGCCCACTGTGGGACTCAATCCCAGGACCCTGGAATCATGACCTGAGCTGAAGGCGTATGCTTAACTGACTCAGGCGTCCTCAAATAAAGTGTTAAAAAAAAAGATATATGTATAAAGATCTTAATTGCAACATTATATAATGTGGCAAAAATGGAAACAGGATGACTACTTGTCATATAGGAGAATAGTTGAATAAATTATGGTGTACCTGTACTAAGGAATGTAATATAGCTATCAAAAAGAAGATTTGTATCTGTGTGCTTATATTCTGTATAAAGTGTGTCTATAATGTATATTTAGTGAAAATAAGCAAGTGACAGAGTAATATATATGTGTTGAGTCCATTTTTGTAATAATTTGATTATTAGAAAAAAACCTCATAGACATTAGAAGAGGATGTGCACTTGGGTGATAAATTGGAGAGGGAGGCAAAGAGACTGGTACTGTTATGGTGTTGGTCCGAGAAAGAAGGCCAAAATGTGGAAAGGAGATAGAAGATGGATGGAGAGTATGAGAAAGATTCTGGAGATAGAATAAATAGGATTTAAGCTGGGGGAGAATCATCCTAGAGTAGGATTCAGGTCTAGGAGACTAGGTAGCGGATGATGCTGTTTATTGGTAAAGGGAAAGAGAAGGAACAGTTTTGGAGGGAAAAAAAGTTTAGATTTAGAACATAGTGTTAAGTGAAAGCTGTGGTACCTAGTGAGCAGGTGGAGATACATACGTATAAATCACAGAAAAGGGAGCTGAATTTGAGACCTGGATCTAGATAAAGAGCAGAGAAAGAGAGAAGGGTACCTTTTCCAGATCCATGTTGAGATTGTCTTTAGTACTGGTATTTTTCCCCTCTTACTTCTTTATGATTTACACATTGCTAGGCTTTTTGGTTTCCATAAAAACTTATTTAGGGGCGGCTGGGTGGCTCAGTCGTTAAGCGTCTGCCTTTGGCTCAGGTCATGATCCCAGGGTCCTCTGATGGAGCCCTGCTCAGCGGGAAGCCTGCTTCTCCCTCTCCCACTCCCCCTGCTTGTGTTCCCTCTTGCTGGGTCTCTGTCAAATAAATAAATAAAATCTTAAAAAAAAACCTGTTATTCATAGATGATTTCCTATTTTTCAGACAAACCAGTTTCTCTTGTATTGTCACCAGGTTTATTAATAGTTTCTCTGTGATTTAAGATAGTTGTGCAAGTATACCTTCCACATTGCTGATGCTGTACGCTAAGTTAGCCCTACTCTCATTTTTCCCTTCCCTGTTTTCATTTCCTCTTTGGTATTAGTTTTAAATACATTTCCTTTTGCATTTAGGAGAAAGAATGAGCAAAGCAGAGTGGTTGGTATTAGTCGTTATTTGGCTAGTATTTGGACTGGTGGAAGATCAACTTAGAGAGTAGTCAGAGGCTAGCGGTAGAGGATGTTGAATAGTAAAATCTAGATTTTTTTTTAAAGATTTTATTTATTTGACAGAGAGAGACACAGCGAGAGAGGGAACACAAGCAGGGGGAGTGGGAGAGGGAGAGGCAGGCTTCCCGCTGAGCAGGGAGCCCGATGCAGGGCTCGATCCCAGGACCCTGAGATCATGACCTGAGCCGAAGGCAGACGCTTAATGACTGAGCCACCCAGGCGCCCCTAAAATCTAGATTTTATTCTGTAGGCAGGAGTGAGCACTTGAGGGAATTTCGAGGTGGGCTTTGATATAAACAGATTGTGCTTCAGGAAGATAACTGACAGCAGTGTGAAAAAATGGATTGAAATGGCAAAGGGGTTGGAGGTAGAAAGCAGGAAATCCAGGTAGGTGACTATTGCAGTAGTTCAGTGAGAGATGATGAGAATCAAGGCAATGTTGGGGATAGTAGCAGTCACCAGAAAGAACAATCAACACTGTCTGATTATTGGATCTGGGGGATGGAGGAAATATCCAAAGACTTATCCAAAGACTATGACTAAGAAAATGCCAATAAAACTCTTAGAGAAGTCTAGAGCAGTTTTTAGGAAACTATAATCTCAATTTGAGGCATGTAAGTGCTTAAACCTGTACTGTATAATTGAATGAAGGAGAGATAAGCTATAAAATTTGTAGAAAATTGAAGGACTGCTGGGGGTTCGGGGATATGGGGAGAAGTTGGTCAAAGAGTACAAACTTACCGTTAGATGAGTAAGTTCTGGGGCTCTAATGCACAGTATTAGATTATAGATAACAACACTGTACTATATACTTAAAAGTTGCTAAAGTAGGGGCGCCTAGGTGGCTCAGTCGTTACTAAGTGTCTGCCTTCAGCTCAGGTTGTGATCCCAGGGTCCTGGGATCGAGCCTCATATCAGGCTCTCTGCTCAGCGGAGAGCCGGCTTCTCCCTCTCCCACTCCCCCTGCTTGTGTTCCCTCTCTCGCTGTGTCTCTCTCTGTCAAATAAATAAAATCTTTAAAAAAAAAAAGTTGCTTAGGTAAATAGATCTTAAATGTTCTTATGTCCCAAAATTACTAAAAGAATGGTAATTATGTGAGGTATTGGAGATGTTAACTAACGTTACAGTGGTAATTATATTGCAGTATATGTATATCAAATCAACACATTGTATATCTTAAAGTTGTGTTTTGTGTCAGTTATATCTCAATAATGGTGGCAAAAGTGAAGGATGGATCTGATAGATGCAACTTTCATGGATGAATATGGTTTCTGAGGGAGAGAGTAGAGCAAGCTGACTAAGGGAATTGAGTCTTTGAGATATATCCATATTTGGGGTGCTAGAGAAACATATGTAAGGTCAAATAATTTTCATTAGTATTTGGAGGAAATACCTTTTTAGTTCTTTAATATTAGTTGATGTGCTTTCCTTTGATTCCCTTCCAAACATACTTTACCTGTGACCATATCACTTTTCATGGATTCCCCTAATTTCTAGTCCACAAAGCTAGTTAATTCTTTATTGTTTATTTTTAAGATGCTAACACTGTCTAGGTATTTGGGTATTTGCCTTTGGATTCCAAGGCAGCACTATCCAGTAGAAATAGAACACAAGGCACATATATAATTTAAAATTTTCTAATAGCCACACTAAAAAAAGGTAAAGAGAAATGGATGAGGATCATTTTAATCTAAAATGTTACCATTTAAACATGTAAATATATAAATTAATATTTTACATTCCTTTTTTTGTACTAAGTCTTTGAAATCTCCTGGAATCACGACCTGAGCCGACGGCAGACACTTAACGACTGAGCCACCCAGGCACCCCTACTTTAGCAACTTTTATACTTTTAGGATATCCCAGTTCAGGGGCTAGCCACATTTTAAGTGCTCAGTAGTGACATGCGACTGGTTTCTACCATATAGGTCAGTGTAGTTTCTAAGGTTTTAAAGACTAAGATGAGTTCTTCCTAGGAAACTCTTCAAGCTGCTCAGTCATAAATTCATGAGCATTTATTTCTTTGATTTGCAGCCTGCTTGAGGTATATAGAAATAACGCAAGCTTAGAAAGGGAAGTAGCATAGTGTTTTAGTGTCTGAACTCTGCCTGAGAAAATCCTTCATCTCTGCCTATAGAGTAGAAGAAACCAGTGCGTTAGGCTTAAACTAGCATTCAACACTCTAGGCTTTTGCCATAATTCTCATTTAACATTATAATCTTCCTAGCAAACATATATAAGCACCTTTACTAGTATTTCTTAACACTTTCAAGCCTTCCCAGTTACAATAAAACCTTCCAAATCATACTTCTTATGATGATTATTAGTAATCCTTATTAAAATATGCCCTTTGGGCACCTGGGTGGCTCAGTTGGTTAAGCCACTGCCTTCGGCTCAGGTCATGATCCTGGAGTCCCGGGATCGAGTCCCTCATCGGGCTCCCTGCTCGGCAGGGAGTCTGCTTCTCCCTCTGACCCTCTCCCCTCTCATGTGCTCTCTCTCTCTCTCATTCTCTCTCTCAAATAAATAAATAAAATCTTTAAAAAAAATAAAATAAAATATACCCTTTGCTTGAACATGTCATTTTTTAATGTGATGCCAAAAATTGGTGGTATATTTCTACAAGTATTAACTTAAAACAAATATAAATTAGAAAAGTTTAAATGAATTATGTAAACATCTCATTACCAGGAATTAGTGAAATTAGAAGTTACTATAATTTATATTTTAATTATATTTTATTTACTACATGCTACATATTTTCAAAATTGAAAATTAATGAAACATTAAATGTGGGGAATTATGAAGTAGAACAACAGGTATTTGTATGAATTGCTTTATGTATTATTTAATATATAAGAAAAAAGTTTTTGTAAATCAGTGAACTAATTTAAAAAATATATTTAGATTAATTTTGAAAATCATTGCAAGGAAAATGTTAATATTTATTGATTATAAATCAAGACTGAATAATTGTATCTAGTGCTAGAATATAAATTGTTGAAAATTGTAATGCAGTAAACCAGGAAGAAAAGTACCTAGTTTCGATTATCAGATATAATTTAGCAGTGGGGTAGTTAGGGATTTTCCTATGGGTTTTTTTTTTTTTTTTTTAATTTTTATTGTTATTTTAATCACCATATATTACATCATTAGTTTTTGGTGCAGTGTTCCATGATTCATTGTTTGTTCATAACACCCAGTGCTCCATGCAGAACGTGCCCTCCTCAATACCCATCACCAGGCTAACCCATCCCCCTACCCCCCTCCCCTCTAGAACCCTCAGTTTGTTTTTCAGAGTCCATCATCTCTCATGGTTCGTCTCCCCCTCTGACATACTCCCCTTTTCTTCCTCTCCTGTTATCTTCTTCTTTTTCTTTTTTCTTAAAATATGTTGCATTATTTGTTTCAGAAGTACAGATCTGTGATTCAACAGTCTTGCACAATTCACAGCGCTCACCGTAGCACATACCCTCCCCAATATCTATCATCCAGCCACCCCATCCCTCCCACCCCCAACCACTCCAGTAACACTCAGTTTCTTTCCTGAGATTAAGAATTCCTCATATCAGTGAGGTCATGTGATACATGTCTTTCTCTGATTGACTTATTTCACTCAGCATAACACCCTCCAGTTCCATCCACGTCGTTGCAAATGGCAAGATCTCATTCCTTTTGATGGCTGCATAATATTCCATTGTGTATATATACCACATCTTCTTTATCCATTCATCTGTCGATGGGCATCTTGGCTCTTTCCACAGTTTGGCTATGGTGGACATTGCTGCTATAAACATTGGGGTACATGTACCCCTTCGGGTCCCTACATTTGTATCTTTGTGGTAAATACCCAGTAGTGCAATTGCTGGATCGAACGGTAGCTCTAATTTCAACTGTTTGAGGAACCTCCATACTGTTTTCCAGAGGGGTTGCACCAGCTTGCATTCCCACCAACAGTGTAGGAGGGTTCCCCTTTCTCCACATCCCCGCCAACATCTGTCGTTCCCTGACTTGTTAATTTTAGCCATTCTGACGGGTGTGAGGTGGTATCTCATTGAGGTTTTGATTTGGATTTCCCTGATGCCAAGCGATGTTGAGCACTTTTTCATGTGCCTGTTGGCCATTTGGATGTCTTCTTTGGAGAAATGTCTGTTCATGTCTTCTGCCCATTTCTTGATTGGATTATTTGTTCTTTGAGTGTTGAGTTTGATAAGTTCTTTATAGATTTTGGATACTAGCCCTTTATCTGATACGTCATTTGCAAATATTTTCTCCCATTCTGTCGGTTGTCTTTTGGTTTTGTGGACTGTTTCTTTTGCTGTGCAGAAGCTTTTTATCTTGATGAAATCCCAATAGTTCATTTTTGCCCTGGCTTCCCGTGCCTTTGGCGATGTTTCTAGGAAGAAGTTGCTGCGGCTATCCTATGGGTTTTGTTTTCATCTTGTTTACTTGGGATTTAAGTAGAACAGGAAAAAGCAAATCAGTTAATAGTTTCAGAAATATTTTCCAGATATAGTTATATACTTAAATATATTCTTAAGTATATTAGTCTTTGATAATACTTTTATTCTCAAAAGTTTAAAAACATATTACAGTTTAAATATAGGTAGGGGGTGCCTGGGTGGCTCAGTCAATTGAGCATCCCACTCTTTATATTGGCTCAGGTCATGATCTGAAGGTCATGGGATGGAGGCCCAGCCAAGCTCCTGGCCCAGGGGTGAGGGGAGTGGGGAGGGAGTCTGCTTGAGATTCTCTTTCCCTCTGCCCTTCCCCCCGATTTGGTATGAGTGTGTGAGTGTGTGCTCTCTCGCTCTAAAAATAAATAAATAAATGTTAGGTATTAAAGATAACTGGATTTTCACTTAGAGTTTAACAAGTATATATACTTTTTTTTTTTAAAGATTTTATTTATTTTTTGACAGAGAGAAATACAGCTAGAGAGGGAACACAAGCAGGGGTAGTGGGAGAGGGTGAAGCAGGCTTCCCACCGAGCAGGGAGCCCGATGTGGGGCTCGATGCAGGGCTCGATCCCAGGACCCTGGGAACATGACCTGAGCCGAAGGCAGATGCTTAACGACTGAGCCACCCAGGCGCCCCCAAGTATATATACTTTTTATATAGGTTAACAGATTTTCAAGTTGGATACTTCCCCAATGTTTTTGAGCTTTTGAGTAGTTATTCTATTATTATATTTCTAACTGTTGATTAAGATTCATAAATCTTTTTTTTTTTGGCAGAGATAAAAGCTACAGTGTTTGATGACTGCAAGAAAGAAGGCGAATGGAAGGTAGAATTTGCATATTTTGCCCTTTAATTGAGGACATCAATATATTGTCCTTTTTATACTTCTGTAACAGTATAGAGTCTGGAACCGTACTGATTGCATTCAAATCCCAGCTTCACCACTTGATAGCTGTGGCTTCTTGGATAAATTCCTTGATCTCTCTGTTCCTTGTTTATAAAATAGGGATAGTATTACCTCATAGTTTGGTTATAAAGATTAAATGAACTAATCCATGGCAAATGATTAGAACAGCACCTGGAACATTTATTATTCCAGAAGTGGAATTTTATAATTTTAAGAAAATTTGATGTTAAACACAAGATACATTTAAAATGAACAAGTTCTCAAATAAATAAATAAATAAATAAAATGAACAAGTTCTCTGCTTCAAAATGAAAATGTTTCTTTTTGCTTACTTATGTATGATATTATATGTATGTATATTGAGAAAATAAATCTCCAGGTCATACAAGTTAAAAGGTGAGTTGAGATAATTTTGCCTGCTGTCCTAATATTTTCATTTTATGTCATAAAAGGTCTATGTTTGAGGAGGTTTAATGTATTAAATTCTGTCTTTTGTGAATTCTTGGCAGTCAAGTACTTATACTATTTCTTAATTGATATTCATTTTAAGATAATGCTTTTAGATGAATTTACCACTAAGCTTTTGGCATCATGTTGCAAAATGACAGATCTTCTAGCCGAGGGTATAACTGGTAAGTGTTACTAATACTCATCATGAAAACTTTTTTTATTGTGATTGGGAAAGTTTGAGGTATTAATAAATTTTAGTCATTGTGTTTCTGAAGAGGTTATGTTTTACTATTTTTATAATGCTAGCCATAATAATTACACTGGACATTCTTTTCTCTGTGAGTCTTCAGAATAAGCCCTGGAAGTTTTTTCTTCAGCTGAGATAATTCATTGCTCCTGACCAAAACTAAGTTAGTTGCCTTGTTGAGTTTGTTATTGAAATTTTTAACTCTTATATATTTGATAATGGTTTTGAATGTTGACACACTGGGTTTACCTCAGTGTTTTTATAAATATTGCTGGTTTTCACGTATTGCTTTAAGTGGATAGTAAGATTGTGTTATAAAATCAAGGTGCCCCCTGACAACCGTTTAAAGAGATCTTAAATACCCTCACTGATAATGAGAAAACTGAGACTCAGAGTTAAATATAGAGGTGTCTGGGTGGCTCAGTCGGTTAAGTGTATGCCTTCAGCTCAGGTCATGATACCAGGGTCCTGGGATCAAGCCCTGCATCAGGCTCCATGTCCAGTGGGGAGTCTGCTTCTCCTACTTCTGTGTGTGCTCACTCTCTCTCTAGCTTACACTGTCTCTCAAAGAAATAATTTTTTAACAAGTCAAATATAATTCTTTTATGTTTCAGAACTTAATGTAGGATGTGTACCCTCTGTCACTGCTACTTGTTAGGTTCAAATGTACACCAGTATTTTCAAGAAAACCTGAGCATTGTGTACAAGGAGAGGATTATCTAAAAGCTTTTATAATGTTTATTTTGATATTTATATCAATATATATATAAAATATATATATTGATATATATATAAAATCTTTTTTTTTTAAGAGTTTATTTATTTGGCAGAGACACAGTGAGAGAAGGAACACAAGCAGGGCATGTGGGGAGAGGGAGAAGCGGATATGTGGATCCCCTGGGTTCAGGTGTAGTACTCAGTTTTCTAAATTTATTTGACCACAGAAAGACTTTTTTTTTTTGAGAAGCATTTCATAAGGACTGTTTATCATGGAGCACATTGCTTCCTTATATGTGCTCAGCTTGGTTTGCTCTGGTTTAATCATCATCATATCTACCAACTTGAACTTGTCCCAGTCCATTTGAGTCCTACATGGGCTCTCAAATTGAGATTCCCTCGATTAGACTTGGCATTGCAGGTTCGGTGATCATACCTTCTGTCATCATTCAGGTCATTTGTGAAAATATTCAGTACTGTCTTAGAAGTTTTAAAAAAATGATGAGAAAAAAATGCATGTATGATGCCAGTTCAGTGAAGAATAAAGTAGAATCCTTTTAAAAAATAGACTGGGAGTTAGATTATTCCTTTGTCACCATTATAGGAATAATCATAAAAATCTTTTTTAAAAATCTCTTATTAGATATCCATTTTCCAGGGAATTGAAGAAGTGGCACTTTGTGCTATTAATAACCAGACATTTTCAAAGTCTGTATTCTAAATCATATCATAGTATTTTCACACATTAACATGTACATTACCCACCAAACATAAGAGTATATATAGCATAAGATGACTGTAAGACCCTTGATTTTGAGTATTAAGCAATAAAAGTAAGTTTATACAGATTTAACCTTAATCTTTTTTTTAAGATTTATTTATTTATTTGAGAGAGAGAAAGAGCACAAGCAGGAGGGGCAGAGGGAAAGGGAGAGAGAATCTGGAGCAGACTCAGCATGAAGCCGGTCTCGGGGCCTGATCTCAGAACGCCAAGTTCACTACCTGAACTGAAACCAAGAGTCAGTTGCTTAACTGACTGTGCCACCCAGGCACCCCTAACCCTTAATCTTTTAAAGGTGAATTTACAATTGTTGGGAATGGAGATAAAAATAAAATTAAATATTTCCTTGGAAACCTTATTTGATACCCTAATAGAAGCTATGATAAACCTATACTTTACTAGTATAAATATAGGAGTAAAAAGGTGAATCGCCGTATTTACCAGAGAAGTCCAACAGTAGCCTCCCTTGCCTGTCAGATTAATCTTTTTTTTTTTTTAAGATATTTATTTATTAGCAAGAGTGTGCCTGCACACAAGCATGGGGCAGGGCAGAGGGGGAGGGAGAGAGAGAATCTCAAGCAGACCCCCCGCTGAGGACGGAGTCCCACACGGGGCTTGATCCCATAACCCTGAGATCATGACCCGAGCTGAAATTAAGAGTTGGATGCTCAACTGACTGAACCACCCAGGCACCCCAAGTTTAATCGTTTTAATTCTTTCCAGGATCTTTGCCAACTTTAGTCTTAAAAGATGGTTCTCTTGATTTGTAGAATGATACTGTAGTTTTTTTTTTAATACAGCTTTAACAGTTAATTTGACAATTTAGAGTTTACTAGTTTTAAATTCACTTTACATAAGTTAATCTTATGAACTTCTTAATTTCAATAATAAAACTATAATTGAGTAAATTGTGATATTTCATTGTTAAAAATAAAAATATTGCATAGTTTTAAAAGAATAAGAGTTAATTAGCAGTTTATTTAAAGAATATTATAGTAGTTAAGGGGCGCCTGGATGGCTCAGTCGCTGGGCGTCTGCCTTCATCTCAGGTCATGGTCCCAGGGTCCTGGGATCGAGCCCCGCATTGGGCTCCCTGCTCGGCGGGAAGCCTGCTCTCCCTCTCCCACTCCCCCTGCTTGTGTTCCCTCCCTGTCAAAAAAAAAAGAATATTATAGTAGTTAAAAACTTGGATTCTGGAGTCAAACAGATCTGGGTTGGAGTCTTACCTGTCCTACTCTCTACCTGTGTAACTTGGACCAGTTACCTAACAACTTCAAGCCTCAATTTCCTTATTTGTAAAATACTTACTTTATACTGTTGTTATATAATACTTACTGTAAGGTTTAATAGATAATTCATGTTAAGTGCTTAGCCTGATATCTGGTATCATATTTGCTATTATAGTAGAATATTTTTAAGAAGAAATACATATTTTAATTTTTAATGCATTTTTTTGCTTTCTTCATGGCATGTTGCTTGCTTATGCTGGTAGACCTAACTAGGAAATAGCTGCTTTATCTTTTTTTTCCTCATGATGAGCACTTAGCCCAGAGTTTAGTTTTAGGGAAGATACAGTTTGGGGATTTTTTTTTTTTTAAGATTTTATTTATTTGAGAGAGAGAGTACAAGTGGCAGAGGGGGAGGGAAAGGGACAAGCAGTCTCTGTGCTGAGCATGGAGCCTGATGTGGGACTCAATCCCAGGACCCTGAGATCATGACCTGAGCCAAAATCAAGAGTTGGACACTTAACTGAGTCACTCAGGCATCCCTACAGTTTTGGGATTTTTAAAGATTTTCTTTTTCTTTTCTTTTCTTTTCTTTTTTTTTCTTTTCTTTGACAGAGATAACGAGAGCAGGAACACAAGCAGGGGGAGTAGGAGAGGGAGAAGCAGGCTTCCCTCCAAGCAGGGAGCCCAATGCAGGGCTCGATCCCAGTACCCTGGGATCATGACCTGAGCCAAAGGCAGATGCTTAACAACTGAGCCGCCCAGGCGCCCCCATTTTTGGGATTTTTAAATTTATCAAATGGAGACAAAGAAAATGTTAAACCCAGTATATGTAAATATGTTTGTTTCCCTATTATAAATAAGAAGTAAAGCTTATTTTAAAATTGTTTCAAATGTAAAAATACTTGGTTATATAAAATTACTTTTTTTTATTAGTTGTGGAGAATATTTATAAGAATCGAGAACCTGTCAGACAAATGAAAGCTCTTTATTTTATCTCTCCAACATCAAAGGTGAGTATTTTTAATCTTTAAAAGGCATGTTCATCATTCACCATTGACATCATTTTCTCATAGAAAATTCAAATAAAACATTCTTTATTAGAAAAATAGTGCCATAAACTAGTTTGCTTAGGAAAGTTTTTCAGTGTTAGAAAATCATTTCATTTGCAATCTTCTCAATGAGAATATATAAGTGAAAAATCCCCCCTCCCCCATATATGAAAGCGGAATTTAATTGTATAAAACGGTAGTTTCTTTGAATAATTTGTTACTGAGTGCTGTTCCTGTGCAACCATATTTTTTGGGATGACAGAAATGTACATAAAAGAAATAGTCTTGGTTTAATCCTTTATCTTAGTGACCTCTCTATAGCGTACATTTATGTATACATATACACACATGTATGTATGCATATACGCGTGTGTGTAAATATGTTTTATATGTCAAAGGAATATCTTAGTCTGTGATCTGTAATTGAGCTCATATTTAAAGCCAAACTTTTAGAGCCAAGTAAATACCATATTCCTTTATTCTGTACAGTATCTGAGAATTTTCCAATACATCCTTTGGCATGTTCCCACTCAGAATGTTGGCAATTCCAGTTTCATTTCTTCTGATTCTATTAGACAGTAGGAAAAAAAATGAGACATTCACTGTTTAGTCTCTGCATATTGGCTGCTGGTGTTTTTTTCTTTTTTTAAAGATTTATTTATTTATTTTAGAGAGAAAGAGAGTGGGAAGGAGGGGGAGAGGGCGAGAGAAACCCAAGCAGACTCCGCACTGAGAAGGGAGCCTGATGTGGGTCTTGATCTCAGGACCCCTGGGTTCATGACCTGAGCCAAAACCAAGAGTCACACTTAACTCACTGAGGCACCCAGGCGCTCCTGGCTGCTAGTGGGTTTTAATGACATTTTATATGCTAACGCTAATTCTTAGCACTAACAGATAATGGTACAAAAGACTATGTGGCCATTGAAAATGAGATTTCTAGGAAATTTTAGTGATTTAAGTAATTGCTCATTTTTAATGTTAAGTGACAGAAGCAGGATACAGAATTGTGTATTTAGTAAAGGAGCAAAGGACTCAGAGAAAATGGTACCTGAATGTGGCTCCTACTATAACCAACTCTAGTTTCTCTTTCAGTCCTGAGTCGATTACCTGTGACCTACAGCCCTGTGGGTACCAGTAAGGGCTTGGGCTCATTGGACACTAGTGGAGAAACCTAGTGAGAGACTTCTTTCCTCAGTGGCTTGGTGAGCCCCTGGAGACCAGTGTCAGAGTGTTCCCAACCAGGGGTCATAAAATGACAGATTTCAGGAAGAGTTTGGCTATAAGAGATTTTCTGAACCCCAGGGGAAAGGTCGGTTGGTGAAAAAGAGAAGCCCTGGTGGTTTGTTCGCTTATATACATACCTACAGCCCTCAGGAAGGGAAATCTTTTTGCCTTCCTCCTTTTGTGGAACTGCCTGTATTTAGGATTCTTCAACAACAAACCTAAGCCTCCAGTGAGTTGACAAAGGAAAGTATTGACACATCTAAGTGGGTCAGCTGCCAGAGAGAGGACGTTCAGTAAGAATGAAGAAAATACATATCTTATAAAATATAGCTGCTTGGAGAGAAGGACGATGACCTGAACAGAAAAATAATACACATAAGGGGAGTCTAGTATAGCACATAAAAAACTTCCTGAAGCTCAGAGGAAGAATGAAGGGGAGTAAGTCAGAGGGGGAGACGAACCATGAGAGATGATGGACTCTGAAAAACAAACTGAGGGTTCTAGAGGGGAGGAGCGTAGGGGGATGGGTTAGCCTAGTGATGGGTATTAAAGAGGGCACATTCTGCATGGAGCACTGGGTGTTATGAACAAACAATGAATCATGGAACACTACATCAAAAACAAATGATGTAATGTATGGTGATTAACATAACAATAAAAAATTAAAAAAAAAACTTCCTGAAGCTCAATGTGATTTCTCAATTAAACAGTTAATTGCAGAAAAGGATAATCATCATTGAAATTTGAATTAATAGCCTAGAAGGTCAAAATGGAATATCTCAAAGCAAAAAAACAAAGTCATGGAAATTATGGGGGAAAGATAGGAGACTTGCTGGATAGAGCCATGAGATCTAACAGAAGTAGTTCTAGGACTTCCAGAAGAAGATAAAGAAACAGATGGAGGAGAGATCATTAAATTCTGTGTTCTTCATTTTTGCTTCCACATCATTGTATCTTTAAAACTACCAGCACTAAAAATAAATAAACAAACGAACTACCAGCACTCCGGCATGTAAGAACTACCAGACTGTATTACCTGCCGTTCCTCCTTGCAGTCATTTTCCAGCCTCTGGGTCTTCATTATCCCTTGCCAGTTTTTCTCCTAGCTCACTGTTACTCTCTTCAGCACCTCTTCAATCATAGTCTCAGTGGTTTCATTATCCAGATAGGTAACATTTCCAGTATGTTCATTGGCTTCTCAACTCCTTGATTTGTTACCTTCTAATGGTCTTATGTGTGGCTTCCAGCTTCTCTGTCACTGAATTGTTCCTGGATCTTCTCATTGCTGAAACTGCACTCTGTTCATACGTATTACCTTACTACTTAGGTTTTTAGCTATTACTGTCTAGACAACATAGCATTTAAAAAGAAATCCGTTTATAAAGTAAACTTTTAGAAAGTTAAAAGTTTTGTTTTATTATCAAAAAGAATAATCTTAGTTATTTCAAAAGCTAGCATATTTAAATTAGTATTTGGTTAAATGTATATTAACATCTAACCTTTTTTAAGTCTGTAGACTGTTTTTTACGTGATTTTGCAAGTAAATCCGAGAACAAATACAAAGCAGCGTATATATACTTCACTGACTGTAAGTAGCTTTGTAGAAGTATTATTTTGTTGTGAATCGTGTAAGACTGTTGAATCACAGACCTGTACCTCTGAAACAAATAATACATTATATGTTAAAAAAAGAAGAAGATAGTAGGAAGGGAAAAATGAAGGGGGGAAAATCGGAGGGGGAGACAAACCATGAGAGACTATGGACTCTGAGAAACAAACTGAGGGTTCTAGAGGGGAGGGGGGGTGGGAGAATGGGTTAGCCTGGTGATGGGTATTAAAGAGGGCACGTACTGCATGGAGCACTGGGTGTTATATGCAAACAATGAATCATGGAACACTACATCAAAAACTAATGATGTAATGTATGGTGATTAACATAACATAATAAGATAAAATAAAATAATCCTATTATAAAGTCTTTCTTAAAATACTATGATTTTCTATTTATTGCTTATTCTAATTAGGTTAGAAAGATTCTAAGATTTTATTTTTTTGAGAGAGAGAGAATGAGAGATAGCGCGAGAGGGAAGAGGGTCAGAGGGTCAGAGGGAGAAGCAGACTCCCTGCTGAGCAGGGAGCCCGATGCGGGACTCGATCCCGGGATTCCAGGATCATGACCTGAACCGAAGGCAGTCGCTTAACCAACTGAGCCACCCAGGCGCCCTAGGTTAGAAAGATTCTAAAGATATAAGATCATATCTATCCTAATTCGTATTAAGGTGATGGAAAATTAAATTCCGAACTAGTCATTTTTGCTGGTATACAGTGGTGGGGGGTTGGTGGTGAGAGCTGTCCCTCAAATTTTATGCTGATGACAGGAGGAATTTTTTTTAAATCAGAGTTTTAATTGGGGATTTGATTATATAATCAAAAATAAGACCCTTTGGGAGAGTACTGAAGAAATTGCCATCTGTTTGGCAAATATTAATGGAGAGAATCTGTCACATTTCTCTTACCATGCCATATGTTCAAATAGAAAGCAGCTAAACTAAAGAATCACAAAGTCTAGAAACACATAAATTTTGCTTTATGTTATACCTTACATAATTATACTGCAAAATGAAAATGCCATTCATCTAAGTGCAGTGTTGGTCTGTGCTATTAGAAATTCATCATTTTAAGTAGTATATTGTTTTTCCTGTAAATTATTATTTATCTCATACCTGTAGTTGCATTTTAAAAATATCATGCCATAACTATTTATCTTTTAAATAACTATTATACAGAAATTCATGTTTATGGAATTGATAAAATTTAATGAATATGAAGCCTCTTAAGGAATCTTGAGGCCAAAGAACATCATGTTAAAGGACACTAGGACCCAATGGTTGATGTTCTAACCTAGATTAAAGGTGGGGTTGGGGGAATAGGCTCTAAGGTCCAGAATTCATTAGTCTCAGGATTTCCTGATATTACAGAAGTTCTTGTAATACATACAAGGAAATTTGTGTGGTATGGTTGAACTTAGTGCCAGATTTAGAAAAGTAGTATAAATTCCTAAGAAGTTCTCAAAGTCCTATAAAAGTTTATTAAGTCATGGGTTTGGACCTGATTTTCCTTCCTGGTAATTTTAGTTTGCTGTGTAAGCCGCTCTCTAAGGAAATAATCTTAGCTTATGGTGCCTATGAATTTGAAAAATGGAATTTCTATTATAGCCCTCTTGGCTAGAATACATCTGCTCTGTAAAGTGAAGAAGAATATTTATATATTATCTCATCCTCATAGTAAATTATTTTGTGAAAGTCACTAATTATATGTAAAAAATAAGTATTCTTGGATGTTGAAATGATTTATTCAAAAGAATAAAAACTTAGATGGAGTTATATGCTTTGATTTCTTTTCTCTCTCTCAGTTTGCCCTGATAGTCTCTTTAACAAAATTAAAGCTTCTTGCTCCAAGTCAATAAGAAGATGTAAAGAAATAAATATTTCCTTCATTCCACTTGAATCTCAGGTACTTTCTTTTTTTATTTTTAATTTTAGTTCATAATGGATTTTATATACTGTGTATTTGGTGATTTTGAACAATCCACAAACATTTCTCATGATGAAGGAAAGAAGAGCATAAATTGGAATAGAATATTATGAAAGTGAAGCTTAAATTTCATGGCCACCACTAAATCCTGTGTAGGTCAAGTTTTACAGCACCATGAGATTATGAAATCAAAAGATTTTGAGCAATCTTTGTTAGATGACTCAAAAGAAATTGTTTTAGCTTCTATGGTATTGTGATACTAAAACAAATGTTCTTCGATAAATGTTTTATATAACATTACAGAGATTATCTTAATTTATAAAATTTTTAATTTTTAAAATTCATTTTGACTTTGGAATAGTTATAAACCTTCAATTAATAATAATCATGGTGATAGGAAACACCTACATAGTATTCTCCATGTGCCAGACACTTTCCTCAATGTTTTCCATAAATATATTCATATTAATCCTCATAATAGTTCTTTGAATAGATAGTAATCCTATTTTCATTTTAAAGATGGGGAAATCAAAAAAGTTAAGTAACTTGCCCCAAATCACACAGCTAGTGCATTGTTCAGCTTTGATGTGTTCTGTTCTCTGTGTTTGGATTCTAGCATTTCATAGAATGGTAATAGCTCACTGTTGTTTGGAACTATAAGGTCAATATTTTAAGAGACAGGAAGGTCCTAGAAAAGGGATTTTTCTTTTAAGCTGTTGCTGTTTTGGGCAAAGGAAAATTATAATCCAAATTGTAAAATTTTAAGATATCTGTTTAACATTAGACTGTTTCCAAAGGTTACCTTTAGACCTGTTCATTTTAATGTGATATATAAGGTTAATGTAAGGTAATATGGGTTTCCTAAGTGATGTGGGATATAAACAGTAGTGTGAGAAATATTACAAGCATATCCAGAGCATCTGCTGTACAGATGGTAAATATAATTTTAGTTTCAGAATTCATTAAAATTCTGCAGTTGCTGTATTTGAAGGAGAGATTTGTGTAGCTCTCTGACCAATTTGATTGTTGATGGAAATAACTTGTCTTTGTATAGAGAAATCTCATGAGAATCTTCTTACTGGTCTTTGCAAAATGTTGTGATTATTTAAAGTCCTGTATGCTTTGTCTTTCTCCTATAAAGTTTTTGCCTTTATTTCCTTGATAAATATCTTAAGAGGGTTTACTCAGTAAATTTAACTGTTATGGAGAAATTATAGTGAAAATATTTTGAACTCTTTTCCATTTGCGAGTGAAAATATAAATGAAATACTACTAAGTGGTTTGAGCTATGAGCAGAGGCCTCTATGAGCATTTATCAAGATCACGTGCAGTGGACATTGCTAGATGCAAAGTGGCTTGCTGTGCTGGGCATGATATATGCCCCACACTCACGTGAATGCTGTAAAAGGAATCCAAAGAATTATACATCTTCAAAATGATACCAACTAAAATTAGGTTTAAAGCTGCATGTAATAGAAAATTTGCTTTCAGTAGCTTAGACAAGATGGAGGGGCACCTGGGTGGCTGGGTCGGCTAAGCATGTGCCTTTGGTTCAGGTCATGATCCCAGGGTCCTGGATTGAGCCCCGCATCGGGCTCCCTGCTCGGCAGGAAGCCTGCTTCTTCCTCTCCCACTCCCCCTGCTTGTGTTCCCTCTCTGACTGTGTCTGTCTCTGTCAAATAAATAAAATCTTAAAAAAAAAAAGATGGAAATTTATTTCTTACTAATATAAAAGAAGTCAGGAAATGGGTTATGTATGGCTGGGATGCTGGCTCTACAAAATTGTTAAGGGCCTACTCTAGGCATGACCCTCATGATCCAAGGTAACTGTAGAATCATTTCGTCCTCATTTGAGGGAGCAGGATGAAAGAAAGAAGGAAGTATATAGATTTCATTTATATCTTGTTGGCTAAAATTAAGTCACATGGGTACACTTAAGTGTATAAATGTAGTCTTTTATGTAGACTTATGTGACTGCTGCCCCCAAAGAATTGGTATGGTTACTGAAAAGTAAGGGAAGAATGGTTTTGGGGGAGGCAGCTCACAGTCTACCACAAGAGAAGAGAGATTAATTCATACTAGGAGAATGAGAAAATATTTGATGAATGGATAGAATTTCATAAGGTAATAATGACAAAAAGTACAGGAGAACAGCAGAAGTGTGGATTATAAGGGGTGAAGGTCTGATAGGTAAGTCTCTCTAGGTGGGTTGGGACTGTGTTGTAGGAGGCTCCAGGTTCCACCAGGAATAATGGCAGAAAATGCACTGATGCAGAAGACCATGGAACCAGTCCTAATGTCCTTAAGGAAAGGTAGAAGTCAGGAGGTCATTGGGGAGAGATTGTCAAAATCAGATACACTAGTGCTCCAAAGAAAAGTTGGACATTCAACACCTTTAGAGGTTGCATGGAGAGGAAGGAGGTTCATTCACTCTTGAATTTGAGACAAAGAAACCTCTCTCTTTCCCTCTCAGAGAGTTTAAGATAGTGCTATCATATATACATTAAGGCAATTAGCTGGAAAGCATTCAAGAATATAGGGGAGTTTGATTACAGTGGACCTTAGGGAGTACAAAGAGTCTGGTGTAGTTAGCGGAGAGGGTACTAGATGGTGTCTGGGTAGAAATAGAGCTAAACCAGCTATAGATTAGCAAGAAAAGTAGATGGAAGTGGTGGGGGTCGAGAGTATTTAAGGAGCTGATTATGGGTCATAAAGTTGAAGAAAGTATTGGGTAATAGTCTAAAGGAACATGTGATGGTGGTGATGAAAAGTGGAAAAGAGGAGGAGGAGGGAAAGAAATGTGAGTGTAGAATAAAAACCAGCTCCAAAATTCTCTTTGGTTCATTGGAGTATTAGATAGCTTAGATTAATTTAAACTGTGGTAACAACTCCCTAAATCTCAGTACATTACAACAGCCAAGTTTATTTCTCATTCATGTTATTCATTGTGATTTGCCTGGGGCTTTGCTCTATATTCTCTTCATTCCAGAACTGAAGCTGAAGGAACAGCCCTTGTCTGGGACATAGCAGAGGGAAAAGAGAAATGGTGGAGCCACACAATGGCTCCCCCCACCCACATACACACAATGGCTTTTAAAGCTTTTGTGGAGAGTCACGTCTACTCATATTCCAATGACCATAGCCAAGGCTGACTTCAGTGAGTGGGAAGCCCTTCAGGGAAGGGCAGTATTTTTTGTTGGTTGAGAGAGAGAGCTAGAGAGTGGGGGTGTTGGAGTGGCAGAGGGAGAGAGACAGAATCTGAAGGAGGCTCCATACTCAGTGCAGAGCCCAACTCAGGGCTTGATCTCACAACCCGGAGATCATGACCTGAGCCAAATCGAGTTGGAGTCCTAACCGACTGAGCTACCCAGGTACCCCAGGGCAATGTTTTTGAACAGATAATATTATCTATCGTGGCATGATGGTGTAGTGTACTATGAGAAGTGCTTTTTCGGAAGTTAATACAACAGCCAAGACTCTGAGCAACACAGACATAAGTGGATTAGCTATGGCTAAATTTCAGTCCACGTTCAGCCTGCTGCTGTTGGTTATGTGTTATGTTCAGAAAAATGAATGTACGGTGAAAGGAAACTTTCACAAGGAAGCTTATTCATAATTCAGTAGTTAACCTATAATATTACATACCTCCTTTTACACTCAATACGTTATCCTAGGCTAAGCGGGATTGCTATCATTGTTTTAAAAAAAACAAGAAAAACAATAAAAATTAGTTTAATGGAGAATTCCCAACCCCAGTTAGAGAGCTGCTTCCTTTGTACTCTTCAAATAACACAATAATAGTAAGTCTCTAATCCAGTTCTTTGTACATAAGTAAATGATTTCGTTAGTTGAATAAATGTATGATTAGACCAATTACTATGTCTGGCACAATACTGTGTTTTTGGAAAATACGTTTCTATTTTAAGGACATGAAGAATATAAGCTAAAGAATTGAAGAAACATCTCAACTATGGAAAATTTCTAGGTTATTTGACAATCTCTCCCAATTTTGGCTTTGTTGTATTTGTGCTAGGTATTAGATTTTTATTTTAGTTTGACTACCTCAGATTCCTTCATCCATTGCACAGAGAGTGAAAAACAAACAGTACAACCTGTATATGAAACAAGAATTGAAGGAGAGAGGTAGACTAAGCAGGAAGGGAGAGTGAGAAAAGAAGTAAGGATGAAATCAAGAGGACAGAGAGAAAATGAGAGTTGATTAAGGTAAAGACAGTGGTCTCAGGAAACAGCCTGGTTAGTGCAAGTAATTTCTTTTGATGTCCAAATAATAGCTGCAGTTTTCTTGACTGATTTTTTTTTCGTTGTCACCAAATTGACAGTCCTGACCTTTTTTTTTCGGCCTAACTTAGGTTTATACTCTTGATGTACCAGATGCATTCTATTACTGTTACAGTCCAGACCCTAGTAATGCGAACGGAAAAGATGCCATTATGGAAGAAATGGCTGAGCAGATAGTTACAGTGTGCGCTACCCTGGATGAAAATCCTGGAGTAAGATACAAAAGGTAAGACCCTCCATAGTGTCTGTACATGTTATGCTTTCTATGTGATCTCCAGTGTACAGGTAAATAATGTCTCTGTGCTTGTGTTTATTGGTTTGCTGTTTATTTTCCATGTAAAATTATGCTGTATGTATAGGAGATTTAAAGTTTAAGGTTGAAATTTCAGAGCAACTAATAGCCTCTTACTAAATTTCAGTGCTTAAATTTGGTATGATTTGCAAACACTTTCATGAGTTTAAGGAATGCTTAGAGGAAATATCTTTATTGTCATATAGAGAATACAGTCTTACAATTAATGTTTTGTTAAATTTTCACCAAATTTGAACGGCCATATTATCTGAATAGTGGTTTTAGTGTCAAAGTATGTATGTATGTATTTATTTAAGATTTTATTTATTTATTTGTCGGAGAGGGAGAGCACAAGCAGGGGGAGCGGCAGGCAGAGGGAGAAGCAGGCTCCCCACTGAGCAGGGAGCCTGATGCAGGGCTGTATCCCAGGACCCTGGGATCATGACCTGAGCTGAAGGCAGACACCAGACCCGACTGAGCCACCCAGGTCTCCCTCTAATTCCAGTGGCTATTTTAAATAGATTATTGGGTTTTGTTTTGTTTTTAAGAGATCAAGTTTGACTTTAATTCTATGTACCTTTATTTGCTTTTTAAAAATAAAATTTACTGTAAAGTGCATAAATGATATGTGTATGGCTTGATAAATTATTCCAAAGTGAACATATCCTGCTAATCCCACCAAGGTCAAGAAATAGAACATAGACGGCATCTCAGAGGTTCTGCTCATGACCCCCCTTGATCACCAGCCCCCTCTCCTCCCCAGAGGTCACTGCTGACTTCTAATATATTTTAGTTTTGCTTGATGTTGAACTTGGTAAAAGTGGAATCGTGATATTTTTTGTTTCTGACTTCTTTGTTCAACATTATGTTCTGAGAGTCATCTGGGTTGTGTGTAACCAGGCAGCTTGGATTTTAATCTCTGCTAATTGCTAGCTGTGTGACCCTTCTGCCCTCAGTTTCCTTATCTATGAAATGGGAATGATAATAATACCCATCTTATAAAGTTGTTGTTAGAACTCTGTAAAGCATTCAGAATGGTGCATAGCACCAGTAAAATGATAGTAGTAAATATACTGTGGTACAACTAATAAGTATTTTTATTTTTTATTCTGTTAGTCACTATGCAGTAAATCATTAGTTTTTGATGTAGTGTACAAATAATAAGTATTATCACTCATTTCTCTTTTAAAAGTTTCTTTAATTTGAACTTTGGCATTGGTCAGGTTATTTGGCTGAACTGTTTAATTTCAAATTCATGTGATACTTTAAGTTGCATTACCCTTAACCACTTAAAAAATCTATTACTTAGAAAAATATAGCAATTCTCCTTAATTCAGATGCTACCTAATAAGCTCTACTCATACATACATCAGGTATTGAAAACTTTGTTTTTCTTATAGGTGATGTACTAATTACATTCTGAACTCAGGGGAACAGAGCTAAGTCGTTTATCTTCTGCTAGAGTTCAGTTGCTGTTCAAGTTTCTGTTCTTGGTGTTAACTCTGTTCAGGATGAGTAAATAATTTAAAAGCTCACCAATGGACCTGTTTTGAGTTACTGCAATAGTTAATGAATAATCCAGGCTTTTAAAATCCTACTTGTAGGGGCGCCTGGGTGGCTCAGTCGTTAAGCGTCTGCCTTCGGCTCAGGTCATGATCCCGGGGTCCTGGGATTGAGCCCCGCGTCGGGCTCCCTGCCTGGTGGGAAGTCTGCTTCTCCCTCTCCCACTCCCCTTGCTTGTGTTGCCTCTCTCGCTGTGTCACTCTGTCAAGTAAATAAATAAAATCTTTAAAAAAATAAAAGTAAAATAAAATCCTACTTGTACTTTCTCAAAGTATTCCTTTATATCTCATGGACTGTTAAATTGTAATTCAAACATAAAATTACTTCCTTTTGAAAATATTTTAAAGCAAAATGTGTAATAAATTATTCTTTATAGTTGCTGCTTTATTTATTTTTAAGGTATTAAACCTAAAGAGTCTTTAACTCTTTGAAGCCCTCACAATGAGACCCTCCATTTTTGAGGTTGGTGGGCTAATTGAGGAGCGTTTTCCAGCATTTTTCTTTCTTTTTTTTTTTTAAGTTTTATTTATTTATTTGAGAGAGAGAATGAGAGAGAGAGAGCACATGAGGGGGGGAGGGTCAGAGGGAGAAGCAGACTCCCTGCTGAGCAGGGAGCCCGATGCAGGCCTCAATCCTGGGACTCCAGGATCATGACCTGAGCCGAAGGCAGTCGCTTAACCAACTGAGCCACCCAGGCGCCCTCCAGCATTTTTCTTGTAGACTCAAAAGTTATACTAATGCCAGTGGTCATGAAGATGTAATTTAGACTATGATTTTATTATTTTAGTAGAGAGGAATATACAAGATTTTATGCAAAAGATTATATTGGAAAGCTGATTAGATATTAGAGAACACGGGAAATCTCACACTGCTAATGGGAGGGATAATTGGTCAACTAATTTGGAGAGTAATATGCTAATATCTAAAAAAGTAAAAAATGTACTTTATGACTCAGCATTTATACTTTGAGTAGAGAAACGTACATGGAGATTTATTTACAAAGATACTTGTTTCAGTGTTGTTTGAAATAGTATAAAATTGAGAATGACTTAAATGTCTATCCTTAAGGGAATGAATACATAGAATCCAGTATAATTATATGATGGAATACTATATAGAAATAAAATGAATACATTTGATATATATGTGTTAACGTAGGTAGGTCTCAAGCATATATATAACATATACTACTACTAAACATATATAAAGTAGTAAATACATATAACAGCATTGGTAGGAAGAATACACACCAAATTCATGATAGTGGTTGCAACTGGGGGTTGGATAGAGGTAGAAGAGAAGCCTAGGAATTGGGAAGGAAATAAAGGGAACTGCAATTTTATTTATTTTTATTTTTATTTTTTTTAAAGATTTTATTTATTTGACAGAGAGAGACACAGCGAGAGAGGGAACACAAGCAGGGGGAGTGGGAGAGGGAGAAGCAGGCTTCCCTGCAGAGCAGGGAGGCCGATGGCAGGGCTCGATTCCAGGACCCTGGGATCATGACCTGAGCTGAAGGCAGACGCTTAACGACTGAGCCACCCAGGCGCCCCATGCAATTTTATTTATATTATTTTATTTGCATTAAGAAAATCTGAAGCACATATGATAAGATTTACATTGGTAAAATCCAGACAAATTGGTATAACATTATATTTGATATATTATTATCTGAACTTCTCTGTGTTTATAAACTCTTTTAAATTAATAAATTGTTGCAGGATTTAATTTTAGAATTCAGCTTTATGATATTGTAACATGTTTTGAAAGATAATTGTTTGAACATTTTTTCCACTTTCAGTAAACCTCTAGATAATGCCAGTAAGCTTGCCCAGCTTGTTGAAAAAAAACTCGAAAACTACTACAAGATTGATGAAAAGAGCCTAATAAAGGTAATGTATAAAAGGCAAATAGTGATTATGCACAAAGTCTGTCTTATCTCTTTACAAACCAAAAAAACTATTGTTCATTGTCCAGTACTGATTTGGGAATCATTAACGTAGATGGTAGCTGAAAGCTTAATAGTGTCGTTTTGTGGGGAAGATATGGGTTTTGAAGTAAGCACTGTGTCCAAATCCTGGCTCTGCCATTTAATTCATAGATATGTCAGTTTGGGCAAATTATGTAGCTTCTCTGGGGCGCCTGGGTGGCTCAGTCATTAAGTGGCTGCCTTCAACTCAGGTCATGATCCCAGGGTCCTGGGATCGAGCCCTGCATCGGGCTCCCTGCTCCGGGAAGCCTGCTTCTCCCTCTCCCACTCTGCCTGCTTGTGTCCCTCTCTCGCTGTGTCTATGTCAAATAAATAAATAAATAAAATCTTTAAAAAAAAAATTATGTAGCTTCTCTGTGCCTAAATTTTTTTATCTGTAAAATGATAATTAGAATACCTATTTTATAGAGAGAGGGTTAAAGGAGTTATTACTTTTAAAGTTCTTATAATGATGCTTACTACTGAGTAAACAATAAATATAGTTATTCTTGTTATTACTAGCTCTGACTTTGCACAAATTATCTACTTTGAGTTGTATTTTCATCTATAAAATGGATGAGATAAACATATAGCTTGCTTGGTTGGTATGAAGATTAGGTGAATTAACATGTCTGGCACATACAGGAGTTTAATAAACGGCAGCTGTTATTTATCTTACGGAGGTAGTATAAAGTAATCAGAGACTAAGGTTGGGACCTGGAGAATACCAGCATTTAGGCTTGGGTTGGAGAATGAAGAGTCTGAGGAGACTGAAGGAGGTGGGGCCAGGGATCTAGAGAGCCCTGTGAAATGAATGGAAGAAATTGTTGCTAATTTAGAACTAAGAGGAGAAGGCAAGGAAATGACTGATACAGTGTTATTTAGTAAGTGGAATGAAAAGAATAATACATAGAATGTAATGGGAGTATAGGCAGGGGCTTAATCTTTTTCTAACTGGAATCTTGGAAGAGGAAGAAGCTCTTTAGCTTAAAGAATAAGTACAACATTATTAAAAGAGGGACTTCATTGCTTAGATAACCAGATTCTTTGGCAGAGGCATAATGAAAAAGGGAAATTCACAAAAAACTTCACTGGAGTGGGAGGGTGTAAGCTTAGATGTAATGTTAGTTTAGAACTCTAAAAGTTACTAGTGGTCTGGTGAAAGCTGTTCTGGTTGTAGTTAGGAAAACAGTGGCTCAGTGTGTAGCATAGTCAATAATGTATGTCGAATGAGGGAAGAGATATATGATCAGTATGTTAGTAAATATCCTTTTGTCCTTCATAATTTCAGTGGAGGAAAAAAGGGCAAAATCCACAAAAATCAAACTTGTCCTTTCCATTTTTCTGCCTGGGAAATTATACAGCCTTCAAATACTTGATACTTTTCTTTCATTTAAGGACATGATGAAGTGTCACCTCCTTTCCGAAGCATTTCCTGACTCTTCAGGTCACATGACTTCCTTCCACATATTGTCATAACCCCAACCCTTGATATAACACTTACATTGTACTATCTTTTTCCTATTTGTATTTTTGAGGACTTATAACTTAGATGTATTGAAAGCTAAGTGCTAGGTACTAAATGTATTATGGTGTTATTACATTACATCTTTACAATAATCTTCTACAGCAGAGGTTGTGGTTATATTTTGTTTTACAAATGAGAATACTGAGATACTAACAAGTTAAAACAGTTTGTCCAAAGTCTTAACAGCAAGATAATGGTCAAGACTGGACTCATACCTGGATCTATGTGATTCCAGAGGCTGTGCTTTTAACCACTGTACCACACTGGCTCAAATGAGTTTAAATGAGTAAATGGTTAATTAAACATTTTTTTAAAGGTCTATCTTAATTTACCTATGTCTCATATATGTAAATAAATAGGAAATGTTTGTTTAATGAGTTGTAGTTACTTATTTTTCTTGCAAGATTTTATTTAAATTCAAGTTAACATATAGTGTAGTATTAGTTTCAGGGGCAGAATTTAGTGATTCATTACTTGCATGGAGTTGTGGTTATTTCTTACTGCTTTAAATAATAATCCAAAGAATTTATTACTTTCTAAAATGAAGTATGAAAGATACTGATAGTAACAATACTTTTCCCAGCACTGTTATTCACTGTTAAATGATTAGTGCTGTTTGTGAATTAATAACAAGGCTTTCATTTTGATTTGCCATCTTAGTTGGCATCAATATAATCTTTTTAAATAGCATAACAGTTAAGAAGAGCACAGGTATGGAGTGAAACTGACCTGGGTTGGAATCTCCATCCTGCCACTTACTAGCTATGTGATTTGGGCAAGTTACTGAATTTTCAGCTTTAATGCCCTCATCAAATGGAAATAATAATACCTGCCTCACAGGGTTGCTATAAGAATTAAATTATTTTTTGCTTAGCACATGTGCTTAGAGCCTTAGTAGTAACTACTGTTCATAATTTATATTAGCTTTAGGGTTTATGGAGCTGAATTCCTAAGAAAATGAATTTTAGCGCAAGGCAAATGTTACTTTTTTTAAAATGAATTTTCACAATGTTGTTTTATTGAATATAGCCCCTTAATCTAATTATGAAAGCTTTCATTTTTGTAGTCTTGTTTTTTTTCCCCTTACTGTGCTACTCTGATTTTTCTATTTTAATAGAACTTCACGTTCTTAAGAATGAGACAGAACTTAGGAAAAGTCTGCTTTTGTTTTCTGAGATATTAACAAGGTGTTCACACAAAGAAATTGAAGTTTCTGAAGATAATTTTATCTTGTTATTCCAGGGTAAAACTCATTCCCAGCTCATAATAATTGATCGTGGCTTTGATCCTGTGTCCACTGTCCTGCATGAACTGACCTTTCAGGCAATGGCATATGATCTACTGCCAATTGAGAATGATACATACAAGCAAGTATAACTTGAAGGGCATATAAGGGGCATATACAAACAGGATATATAGGATATGAGCATTTAATGATTCGTGTAGACACCAGAAATCTAAAGCCCCTGTAACTTTGATATTCAGAAACTTGATCATCCTCTTACCCTATAATCAGAACGTATTAAAAATATCTTGACCTTGTAAGTTAATGGGTAATTTGACTGCTTTGAAGCTGCTTTTGGTATGGTTGCTTCCTTAACTATGTCTGTAACAAAGCTACATTTAAACAGGTGGAATTTGGACTTTTTGCTTATGTTAAGAGTAAATACCAGGCCCACGATTATATTTATTGAAATGGAAACCATATTCAAACTTGTTAGGCTATTAGGCTATAATTATTCTGAATCACACACACAAAAGTATCTGTGTGTATGTCTTGTCAATATAATGTATTTAAGAAGATTAGAAGACTAGAAAACTGAATAGGATAACTATTGAGAATAGGCATAATGTTCTAATTTGGTACCTCTTGACTTAACTCTGATATAAGCATATTTACTTTAAAAGTAATGCCAAATAGAGAGCTAAATGAAAAGTGAAATAACTTTTCTATCAAGGAACCATTTTACTGTATTATTGTGAATCATTATGAGTGTATATAGGTGTACATACATGTATATATTTACATGTGATATCATAATCTCTAAGTCCAAATTGGCATTTTTCATCTATGATTTACTGTTTAAGCATAGTGGTAAAAAGGAAAATTAGTCAGTTTTCTGAAATTTTATGTTTAAATTAATTTAGTAATTTTAATAGATTAAAAGTTCTTTTTTCTACTGTATGTATTGTATTTATGTATTTTCTCTTGTATGTTTATTTGCATTCTGGTCAAATCCTGGCTTCTGAATTTTTCTCTGTGTAGTTTATATTAATGTCTGGTGACATAGAGAAATCAGTATTGCTATTTTTTCTAATACAAAAGTAGTTTCAAGCAGTTTATTCAGAATTTTCAGAAGAGATACTGTTTATCTCTCTTGTCCTTTAGGTTTCTAAACCTGTATTGCTCAAGAGATTTAGAAAAGAATTAAACAAAAAAAAAAAGAAAAAGAAAAAAAGAATTAAACTGATGGACACTAAAGGATTTGGTTCCAGACTGTAGACATACATGTCAGACATTTCTAACCTACTATTTAAAGTATTTATCTCTCGGGGCGCCTGGTTGCCTCAGTCGATTAAAACATCCCAACTCTCGATTTCAGCTCAGGTCAGATCAAGCCCCATGTCAGGGTCCGCGCTGGGTGTGGAGCCTGCTTTAAGATTCTCTCCCTCTTTTTGCCCCTCCCTCTCCAAAAATAAATAAATAAATAAAATATTAATCTCCCTTCAAGCCCCTTATTGCAATGGCGCTGTGCTGGGCATGGAGCCTACTTAAAAAAAAAAAAAAAATCATCTCCCTAGGTTTGCTGGCAAGGAAAGTAAGGTTTAATTTTTTTAAGAGTAAGGGAGAGACTTCTTAAAAAAAAAAAAAGCCAGCAATATTCCCTATTATGAATCAGCAAAGTCCAGAGATAAGACTTAAGGTGGAAGCTTGAACTCCCTGTGGTTTGTGCTGCATTACAATTGTTAATGGAAACACTCCAAAGCAGGAAATTCTGAGTATCCATATTCTGTTTTATATCTTGGTGATCTCTTTAAATGTACTCTTAAAATGGAGTTGTCATCATTTTTTAGTATTGTTAGGCTTGCTGCCTTAATCTTTGTGCATAAATCAAAGGTTAAAGATGTTATGTAAGTACAAAGTGGCATTTTAAATGGCAAATGGGCTGCTCTGTCCTTAGTGTGTTCTGGTTAAGCACAGTCATTCTACCTTTGGCTACCTGCACTTAGACTGCATAGGTAAATGGTTTTATAGGTGGGGCCTGTAATTTTGGGAGTTAGGAAAGTGATTGTACTCATACAGTACAAATCTACATTTATTGTCTGTAGTCTAGAGCTGGGAAAGTTCAAAGCTGTCCTTCCTAATCTTGGCTCAGGAAATTGAGAGTTCCAGGGGTGATTGAATCTCCCTAGCTCCACAGGTGGAAGGAGGCTATCTGCATAAAAAGAGAAGGGAGAAATTACATTTGGGGAGGCAGTCAGGAAGCCCATTTTGAGTAATTTCATGAACCCCTTGAATTGCTTCTTACGTCAGTAGTACTCATGAAAGCAATCACAATTTTTTATGACTACATTAGTTTTCTCATTTCCTTTCCCATTCTTCAAAGGACGTGTGGTTATAGGATTAGGGAAGAATATAGAAACGTGATACATGTTTATGAATTTATTTACTTGGATACATGTTTATGAAAATGTTAACTCTGAAACACCTTCAGTATTTAATAGGTTACGTTGGAGGTGACATTTCTGTTCTTCACTTAATGGGTGTTTGATAGTTGTGCTGATGGTTATGAACACATCAAAATAGTATTTTAAGCAATTAGAAGACGTTGTTAGTATAAATTTAATCTTGTTCTTAGAGTTGATTGTAGAATGTTGAATTTTTGTTCCATAAAATAACATTTTGCTGAGCTAAACCCTAACATTTGAAAGCAAAAATGTCTTGGTAGACATAGCACTCTGATTTTTAATGTAAGGATAGCAAGCAATATGCCTTAGTTTTGAGTAGGTATTCATTATCATCCTAAAATACTGGGTTGAATGTGTGTATTGTTTACTTTCTTGAGTTGTGTCTTAAAATTATTGATTGTAAAAATGTTTCTTCTACTTTTGGTGGGGGATAATCCAAAAGATTTATATTTCTGTCTACTTGTAGATACAAAACAGATGGGAAAGAAAAGGAGGCAATCCTTGAAGAAGATGATGACCTCTGGGTCAGAATTCGACATCGGCATATTGCAGTTGTGTTAGAGTATGTGAACCCATTTTAATTTTTATTCCATATTTTTTAGGCACTAAGTACATGAAAGTAAATTTTATAATCTTAGAATATTTCTGTAAAGAGTAACACCTTAGAAACCTAAAGAATTTTCTTAAATTTGACAGGGAAATTCCCAAACTAATGAAGGAAATTTCATCAACGAAGAAAGCAACAGAAGGAAAGGTAAGACTTTTATTTAACACTCAAAATAATGATGGTGGACTTTAAAATGTGTTAAAATTTTTATTTTATCTTTTTAATTTTCCATTTTGGGAAATCTCTAACATACACAAAATTAGAGGAAACGAACTCCCATGTACCCATTATCTAGTCCCAACAATTTTGTCTCTCTTGCTTCATTGAGTTTATTTTTAAAAAGCCATTTAGCCAATTTCATCAGTGCATTTTTGCTAGATTTTTTTTATTTCGAGGTGTAATTTACCTAAGTGCACAAATCTTTTTTTTAATAATTTTTATTTTTATGTTAATCACCATACATCATTAGTTTTTGATGTAGTGTTCCATGATTCATTGTTTGTGCATAACACCCAGTGCTCCACGCAGAATGTGCCCTCTTTAATACCCATCACCAGGCTAACCCATCCCCCCACCCCCCTCCCCTTTAGAACCCTCAGCTTGTTTTTCAGAGTCCATCGTCTCTAATGGTTCATCTCCCCCTCCGACTTACTCCCCTTCATTCTTCCCCTCCTGCTATCTTCTTCTTTTTTTTTTTCTTAACATATATTGCATTATTTGTTTCAAAAGTACAGATCCGTGGTTCATCGGTCTTGTACAATTCACAGTGCTCACCATAGCACATACCCTCCCCAATGTCTATCACCCAGCCACCCAATCCCTCCCACCCCCCACCACTCCAGCCACCCTCAGTTTGTTTTCTGAGATTAAGAATTCCTCATATCAGTGAGGTCATATGATACATGTCTTTCTCTGATTGACTTATTTCCTAAGTGCACAAATCTTAAGTGAGTACTGAGTAACTTTTATATATATATTTGGAAGCACCACCTAAATCAAGATAGAAAACATTTCTATCATTCCAGAAGATTACACAATAATATCAACTGTGAATAAAGAAAATTTAGCCTGATCTTTCCAATCTTTCTCCTTTTTAAAATAGTCTTCTTAGTAGTTAATATTTCCTAGCTCTATAATGTAGAATAGAATTGATGATAGAGGATAACCTTGTCTCATTTCCCCAGGACAAACATGTTTGATATTACACCATTGAGTGTTGTGTTAGACTTAGGTTATTTTAGATACATCCTTTTTTTTCTTTCTCTTTTTTTTTTGAGAGAGAGAGAGCACAAGGGTGGGCGGGCCAGGCAGAGGGCGAGGGAGAGAGAGAATCCCAAGTAGGCTCCACACCCAGAGTGGAGCCCAGTGCAGGGCTCCATCACATGACCCTGAGATCGTGATGTGAACCGAAATCAAGAGTTGGGTGCTCAACTGACTGAGCCACCAGGTGCCCCTTGATACATCCTTTATCCGGATTACCCCTTCTATTCTTAATTTGCAAAACAGGCTGTGGTTTTGGTTTTTGTAAACAGAATGGGTGTTCGATTTCATCAAATGCATCTATTGAAATTATTTTTTTCTCCTTTTTTCTGTTAATATAATAAACCAACTATACATTCCTGGAATAAGTTGCACTGGTCTTGATGCATTATCCTTTTCCTATATCACTGAATCTCTTTGCTAATATTTTGCTTAGGATATTTGATTCCAGATTTATGAGAAATAATTCCCTGTAATACTCCTTTTTTTTTTAAGATTTTATTTATTTATTTAGAGAGAGGCATGTGCAAGCAGGGGAAGGGCAGAGGGAGAGGAAGAATCTCAAGCAGACTCTGCACTGAGCTCAAGGAGCCCACCTCGGGGCTTGATCTCACAACCTTGAGATCATGACCTGAGCCAAAATAAAGAGTTGGGTGCTCAACCAACTGAGCCACCCAGGCACCCCAAAATGTATCATTATTATAGTCTACCTTAAAGTAGACTATAATTTTCCATGTCCTGAATAATTCAACCTTATAACAGTTTAGCTGTATTTACCCCCTTCATCTTTTGTGCTATCGTTTTTATATATTTTACTCAACATGTGTTTATAAACTTAAGATGTTATTTTTGGGGGCGCCTGGGTGGCTCAGTTGCTGAATACTTTTTTTTCAAATTGTTGGCAATTATGAATAAAGCCACTATAAAACATTCAGGTTTTGTGTAAACAGGTGTTTTCATTCACTTGGGTAAATAATTTAAGAGTGGGATGCTGGGGGGCACTTGGGTGGCTCAGTCTGTTAAGCGTCTGCCTCCAGCTCGGGTCATAATCACGGGACCCTGGGATCAAGCCCCTTGGTGGGCTCCCTGCTCGGCAAGGAGCCTGCTTCTCTGTCTGCCTCTTCCCTTAGCGTGTGCGCTCTCTCTCTGTCTCTCAAATAAATTGATAAAATCTTTGAAAAAAAAAAATGGGATTGCTGGGTTATATAGTAAAATGTATGTTTAACTTTATAAGAAAATTGCATACTGTTGTGGCTGTACCATTTTACAGTCCTGCCAGCAATGTAGAAAAATCACTGTATTTTTAACTTCTTTCTCTTTTTTTGTATTTTTAATTTCTAATATTGCATTTAGTTCTAAGACATTCATTGAATTTTTAAAATAAATTCTAATTTTCTGTTGAAATACTGTATCTTTTCATCCATTTATTCCATCTTTTCCTGTTTTCTTCAACATAAATATGTTATTTTTTAATTTCTTGTCTGTTAACTTCCAACATCTAGATCGATTGTCTTGGGTCAACCTCTTTTTTTTTTTTTTAATGCCAGTGTAGTTAACATACAGTGTTGTATTAGTTTCAGGTATAAAATATAGTGACTCGACAGTTCCATACATTACTCAGTGTTCGTCATGATAAGTACATTCTTAATCCCCATCACCTATTTCACCCATCCCCCCCCCCCACCTACCCTTTGTAACCATCAGTTTGTTCTCTATAGTTAAGAGTCTGCTTTTTGGTTCATATCTTTTATTCTTTGTTCATTTGTTTTGTTTCTTAGATTCCACGTGAGTGAAATCCATATGGTATTTGTCTTTTTCTGACTGACTTATTTTACCAGCATTAGACTCTCTAGATCCATCCATGTTGTTGCAAATGGCAAGATGTCATTCTTTTTTATGTCTGAATAATATTCCATTGTGTATATATACCACATCTTCTTTGTCTTGGGTCTGCGTTTATTGACTATTTTGTAACTTTGGTATTGACCACTTTTTTCTGTCTTACATGACCGGTAATATTTTAGTGTATGTTAGACATCACAGATAACATATTGCAGAGGCACTAGATGATGTTCTCTCTGCAAAGAGTATTGATTTCTGTTCTGGCAGGCATTTAATTTGCTGATAAATAACCTTAATTCTGTTGAGACTTCATGCCAGGTGCTGTTATGGTGAGTGTATTTCCTTTTGCACTAGTTCAAAGACAGTCCTAGTACTGAATGTCCAGGATGTTCACTTGGCACTCTCTTCTTTGGATCAAAGAATACCAGTATTTTCTTAGCATTAAGACCCCTCTGAAATCTCTGTCTAGCATTTAGCCACCCAGCAGTTGTTCCGTGCTAGTCCTTTAAGAGTTTTGCCCTTTACACACGCAGCCAGGGATCCAAAGGCAATACCTCTTTGAGTTATATCTTTGAATTATGTTGCGACTGACTGGCTCTTTCTCTCTAGCACCTTGCCCCCTAGACCCGGGACCTCACCAGCCCCAAACTCTGATCTCTTTTCCCTCTGCCCGGAGAGACTAGTGCTTTTTATTTGAATTTTATTTCCTTTCACTGTGTTTTGGAAAGTGTCCCAGGGAAAAGCCAGGGTGAGTGCCAGGATCACCTGTGCTTTCTTTTGCTCAAGTATCTTAGCTGTGAGCTCTTTTTCTTATCCATTGCCTGAGAACTGTTGTCTTATTTATTTTGTCCAATTCTATTTTTGTTTATGGGGGGAGAATAATTTTGATATCAGCTACTTTATTGTGACTGAAACTGAAAGTCTCTTGAATTTATTTTTTTTTAATTTGCCAAATATTTAGAAAATTAGCAGTAAAACTACAGGATTTAAAAAATTGTTATATAGAGGCGTGCCTGGGTGACACAGTCAGTTAAGCGTCTGATTCTTGGTTTTAGCTCAGGTCGTGATCTCAGGGTCGTGAGATTGAGCCCTACTTTGGGCTCCACACTCAGCATGGAATCTGCTTAAGACTCTCCCTCTGCCCCCCACTCTGGGCATGCACTCGCATGTGCTCTCTCTCTCAAATAAATAAAATAAATCTTTAAAAAAATAAGAAACTACAGAAATTGTTATATAGAATACCTGAATTAGAAGTTTGCTTTAAAAATGTTTGACTTTTTTTTCTAGACATCGCTTAGTGCTCTCGCCCAGTTAATGAAAAAGATGCCTCATTTCCGTAAACAAATTACTAAGGTAAGCAGTATTGTATATGAGATACTTTATCATTTTTAGTTTATTAGTCCTTCCAGTTCTATAGTCAGGTTTAGTAGTGGGTGTCTTGGAGTACTTGGTGTTAGTTATCCTCTAAAATTTTACTCTAGGTCTGAGAAATATTCCAAATATCTAAGCTTCTCAATAGTGTTCTCTGTATGTAATCTAGATTCATTCAAATCCAGCGTCAGCTTTTTATATCTTTGTCTTCAATAGCCAGAGAATTTTGTATTTATCAACTTAATAAGAAAATTCAACACTGTATTAATAGCAGTTGTTATTCTACTTCGTTCTTTAATAGTTACATATTAGTAGTTAAGAGCAGTTAAGCCGTGTTGGCAGGTAAACTGTTCTTTTTGCTGTATCAATCTTTCCTGTGAGTCATTATCTAAATAATCTTAACTCATTTTTTATCCTACGGCACCCTAATCAAGAACTAATAATAGGGGCGCCTGGGTGGCTCAATCGTTAAGTCTCTGCCTTCAGCTCAGGTCATGATCCCAGGGTCCTGGGATCAAGCCCCACATCAGGCTCCCTGCTCCACAGGAAGCCTGCTTCTACCTCCCCCATTCCCCTTGCTTGTGTTCCCTCCCTCGCTGTGTCTTTCTCTGTCAAATATAAATAAAACCTTAAAAAAAAAAAACCAATAATATAAATCCAAAAACTTTTTTCTGCTGGACTTTCAGGCCTTGGCTTTTTATTTTTCTAACCTTCTTTTTCAGTATTCTTAAACATATATTCAGCCCTTCTGTTTTTTGCTGTCTGTTGATTATTCCCTATGGACCATGTTAATTCTCACTTTTTCCTTTTTCTTGAGCTATTTTCCTTGCTTTACATGGTACCTCCTTTCCGCCTCAGCTCATAATTTCCTTCAGGCCTATCTCACAAGTTTAATACTATCAGTTGCGCAAAAAGAAATTAAAATGATTTAAGCGATTGATTTCTTTTGTTTTTCAGCAAGTTGTTCATCTTAACTTAGCAGAAGATTGCATGAATAAATTCAAGCCTAATATAGAAAAGCTCTGCAAAAGTGAACAGGTATGTGCAGAGTAAGAAGTACTATGTCATCATAAATTTTCGGATTGAACTTTGTAAGGTGCACTAAATCGCGGAATCTCTCTTAGAAGGGGGCCTAACTGGCAGTATTTAAATATATAACTCCCAGAGCACCTGGGTGGCTCAGTCAGTTAAGCATCCGACTTTTGATCTTAGCTCAGGTCTTGATCTCTGCAGGGTCGAGTTCAAGCCCCATGTTGGGCTCCACACTGAGCATGGAGCTTACCTAAGAAATAAAAAATAAATACATCACTTCCCACCAACATTATCAGATAGCTATAAGTATCATAGTAAGCAGTCCCTCCTAATATGTGATTGTACATATTTGGTTAAATGTGATAATTTTAGTGTTTGGAACATTATTTCAGAGTAGCTCTATTGTCAGGCCTTTCTGAGTAGGTGCAACATTTAATGCAGCATCCTGCAGCATACTGCACTGGCACATTTAACTTGTTTTAGAGCCTCCCCCGCATAATGTCATAAATGTTTAGACCCGTGTTAAGAGAAATAGAATGCAAGCCCTATGTAGTTTTATTTATTTATTTATTTGAGACAGAGAGCAAGAGAGTTTGAGCAGGGGAAGGGCAGAGGGAGAGGGAGAGAGAATCTTAAGCTATAGAGTCTCAATCCCATGACTTTGAGCCCATGACCTGAGCCAAAATCAAGAGTCTAAAGCTTAACCATCTGAGCCACCTAGGCACCCCAAGCCATATGTAATTTTAAATATTACAGTAGAGCTGACTCTTGAACAAGGATTGGGGTGCTGACCCCCCCACAGTAAAAGATCCATGTATAACTTTTGACTCCCCCAAAATTTGACTCCCCCACACTAATAACCTTCTGTTGACCAGAAGCCTTACTGATAACATAAACAGTTGATTAACAGATTTTGTATGTTATATGTATTATACTATATTCTTACAGTAATGTAAGCTAGAGGAAATGTTTCTAAAAAAAATCATAAGAGAAAATACATTTAAAGTACTGTGCTGTATTTGTAGAAAAAAAATCATGTATAAGTGGATCCACAAACCTGTGCTACTCAAGGGTCAATTATAGTCATATAAAAAGGTAAAAAGAAACAAAGGTAGTTAATTTTAATAATATACCTGACTTAACCTAATGCTTTCGAAATCTTAGCATTTCAACATGTAATTAATATAAAAATTATTGGTGAAATAATTTACATTCCTTTTTACACACCAAGTCTTCAAGAAATCTGGTGTTTTCACTTATAAGCACATCTTAATTCAGGCTAGCGACATTTCAAGTGCTCATTAGCCACATGTAGCTCAAGGCTACCATATTAGCATAGGTTTAGATTAATGATTTTCTCTCTGAATTATTTTTTGACTTTATATTTGTACAATCAGTAGTTTACAAGTGATGCCTACATTTGAAGTATCATCAGTGTTACATTAAAATTTGGCAAGATTTAAGGTATTTTTTTAAAGATTTTATTTTTAAGTAATCTCTACACCCAATGTGGGGCTTGAACTTACGACCCTGAGATCAAGAGTCACATGCTTTACTGACTGAGCCAGCCAGACGCCCCTGGATTTAAGATACCTTTAACTGAAAAGTGAATTTGGATTATAGGCCACTGACTCTATTTAATTGTCATTAAGGACCTGGCACTTGGAACTGATGCAGAAGGACAGAAAGTGAAAGATTCTATGCGAGTACTTCTTCCAGTTCTACTCAACAAAAATCATGATAATTATGATAAAATAAGAGCGATTCTACTTTACATCTTCAGTATTAATGGTAATAGAGACTTTATTTTCATCAATATATTAAAATAGCTCTAAAATCACTGTACAATAAGTAATTTACTATTGATCATAAGAGAGTCTTAGAAAATTCAAAGGTAGTAGCTGACGTTGGGTAAGAATGTAAGGAATGTGAGGAAAAACAGGACATTGGGAGAAGACCCGAAGGGTATATAATTAAACGTTTGCTTTTTCTTTAATAAGCTTCATTCATGGGTACAACCTGAAACCTAGACATGATTGTGGTAGCAATTGTGTGACTGTGCGCTCGTATTTTTATCTAAGGAACTACAGAAGAAAATTTGGACAGGTTGATCCAGAATGTAAAGATAGAAAATGAGAGCGACATGATCCGTAACTGGAGTTACCTTGGTGTTCCCATTGTGCCCCCAGTAAGAAATCTTACATTCAGTATATATTTGTATCTGTACATATGTGGTTGTTTGCATTAAATATGTTTTCTTATATGGGAATCCACATAGTCTTAATTTCACTGTATAGCTTTGGTAAGTAAAAAATTTTTAATTTTGTTTTCTTTTCCATATATGAGTAATTTGGACAAATACATTTTTCTAGTGAATTTATATCTTATGTCTTCTGTTGTAATTTGCTCTTTATGCTTTTCTCTATGATTCCCTTTATAGCAAATTTTGAAAGAACTCTGTTTAGAATCTCTCTCTTTCCCTTCAAGTTTTATAGCACTTTTGAGTAAATATATTTTCTAATACTGTTACACATTTTATCATTTGCACACAAAATATAGTGAATTTATGTGACCCCCATCTAGTCAGATTTTTTGAGTAAGCATTTCCACTCTTAGTTTTTTGTTTTTTGGGGTTTTTTTAAGATTTTATTTATTTATTTGAGATAGAGAGGAAGCATGAGCGAGGGGACAGGGGAAGAGGGAGAAGCAGACTCCCCACTGAGCAGGGAGCCCAACATGGGGCTTGATCCTAGGACCCTGAGATCATGACCTGAGCCGAAGGTAGATGCTTAACTGACTGAGCCACCCAGGTGCCCCCTCCACTCTTAGTTTTAAGTCAAATACAACATAGTATTTGCTGTAATTTAAATATCTTTTAAAGAAAACGTAATAAGAGAATATTACTAAATAAAATTACAGGTTTTACATTTTTTCCCTCTATTTGTATTAGTCTCAACAAAGCAAACCATTAAGAAAGGATAGGTCTACAGAAGAAACTTTTCAACTCTCTCGATGGACACCTTTTATCAAAGATATTTTGGAGGTAAAGTTCATTAAATTTTACTTATACCCTGAGTGCCTTTCTGTAGAGTATTCTTTACTTTCTCTATGTTTATCTGTCAGTCTGAGCATATCTATTGGTCAGGAATGTATGCAGTACTGGGAGGGTTCACAAAAGAAGGCTGTATCTGGGGTCAAGGGCAGAAAGGAAATTTGAAGATTCTTTCCGTGAAGATCTCAAATAAACTTACACACTGACTGCCTCAAAATAAATAAAAGTAAGCATACATAACTGCCTTATGGGGAAAAAAAACTTGTTTTAAGTAACTATATGTAGCAGAAGTATAATTTATTTGAATGAAAGTTCAACAAAATAACATTTGCATATGACCACTGTTAGAAAGTGTTGGACTCCAGTATTCTTGGAAAAGTATTTGTGTTATTAAATTGTAAATTGTAAACTATAGTTTGCTATTCTGTCCAACAGATGGTTTATGCCTTTAGTACTGTTTGCTTTTAGAAATTAATATTCAATTATGGGAAATTAGAAAATGAACTAGTAAAAATTGTATTATGAGCAATAAAATCATGACATTGGTTCTTCAATTATAATAATATAGTTTCATTTATTCCAGTTTTCCTTTGACTTAAACTCATTTCTGCTTTGCTTTGGGAACTAAATGTGTGCAATTTATGACTATGATTTTCCTGTTTTGCTTGGCTAATTTTATGTCATTCATACATTCTTAATCATAGATGAAAAGTTTAGAGAGTCTAGACTTTGTTTTCAACAACATAAGATTTTTTTCCCTACCCATAACAAGGATGTAGCTAAGTAGTCTTTCTTGGATAGTACTTTTAAAATAAGAATTGACTTCCTGAACCCTGTAACAAGGATTTGCATATTAATTTTAAAAAAAGAAAATCCAGTTTTGGCCCAATGGCATTCCACAGCCTTCAGGATTTCTCCTGAAACTTGATTTCTTTGCTTCTTACAGTTTTAATGAAATATTCTTGGACTACTACTACTAAGTACCTTGTGCTCATTCCTTATGCCCACTTACTAATAATACCTTTTATACTACTGTGCTGTAAAGCAGTTGTCTCCAAACTGTTTTAATCATGCATATGTAACCATAAAAATTGTGAACATGAGCTTGTAGTATATGATTATTTACAAACTATGTATTACTATACTGGTGAAGCATAATCTTTATATATAGCACATCCTATACACATAAGTATATCATAAAATGTAACCCTAAAATAGAAAATTTTTTTAAACAAAAAGGAAAATTTCTCTCATCCCATTGGATTGTTTTGATTACCCTTAGGTCAGGGATGCACATCCTATTTTAGAGCCACTGCAATGAAGGGCAAGGCCTGAACTCTCCAGTAGCCTAAGAGCTATGTCAGGACTAGGATGGGTATTTAGAAACCCCGAGCACTCTAGAGATTAAGGTCTCTGCAGTCCTCACACCAGTATGGAGACCCTCCAAATGAAGAAATGTAGACATTCAGTAAATATTGGTTTCATAAGAAAGTAAAGGATTGCATTAATTTTTGAAGGAAGTGAAGTTTTATAAGTTAGAGAGGGCTAACCTTATTTTATTAAATATTTACATATCTTAGGCTCCTTAATTGTAAACACAGGTCATATACAAATTTTAAAAATCCTAGAATGAACATTTTTTTAATGGTGTGAATTCTTTTCTTCCCTAGGATGCCATTGATAATAGATTAGATTCAAAAGAATGGCCATATTGTTCCCAGTGTCCAGCAGTATGGAATGGCTCAGGAGCTGTAAGGTAAAACCTATCAGTGAAAGCCAGTGAAATTGTCAGTATGATACTGCAGACTAATAATTGAAATGGTACAGAAGGAACTCTTATATTGGCAACTCTCCTGGAGGCATAGTCACTTAAAAGGCAGTGTTCTTTAGCTGCAACCTATTTTAAATGAGTCCAAGTAAGCAGTATGAAAATGTACTTTATTATAAAAAAATGAGTGCCCTACCTTATGCAGGGGTGTCAACTCCCAGTCCCTCCCTACTTTGCACAATACCAAGGCTTCATTAAACGGGTAAACACCCAAGTCTCTCTTTTTTTTTTTTTAAAGATTTTATTTATTTATTTGAGAGAGAGAGAAACAGCATGAGAGGGGAGAGGGTCAGAGGGAGAAGCAGGCTCCCCACTGAGCAGGGAGCCCGATGTGGGACTCGATCCCAGGACCCTGGGATCATGACCTGAGCCGAAGGCAGTCGCTTAACCAACTGAGCCACCCAGGCGCCCAACACCCAAGTCTCTTGTTCGCTAAGATTAGACTAACACTCCACAAGGCAGACCAAGCCTCAACTCAGTTTACCACTCTAGTTTTTAGCTTCCTCTTTATTGCTAGCCTTTGGAGATTTCTCTTATTTGTTTACTTTCAGCTGTGCTTTTAAAAAGAAGTTCACTCTTAAAAATAAAACAAGATGAAACCAGAGAGGGAGACAAACCGTAAGAGACTCTTAAGCATAGGAAACAAACGGAGGGTTGCTGGAGGGGAAGGGGGTGGACGGATGGGGTAATTGGATGATGGACGTTGGGGAGGGTATGTGTTGTAATGAGCACTGGGTATTATGTAAGGCTGATGAATCACAAACAAATAATACATTGTATGTTAATTGAATTTAAAAAATTTTTTTAAATAAAGAGTGAAAAAAAGTTCACTCTTATTTTAACCAAAGCTTCTAGATGCTTTCTAGAGTGAGATTTTCAGAATCTAGGGCTTTAATTATTATTTTTATATCTATCAGAATGTAAAAAACACTAGCATAACGTCTTATACATGTATGTGAAACAAATTAAATATAATCCCATTTTCCTAAAATTGCTATTCAGAAATTTAAAAATCGTTAAAGTCACATAATTGTTTGAGCAGTATTATCTCCTTTTTTTTGTTGTTCTCTATTTCTCTTTCTTTTGAAAAAAATTTTTTTAAGATTTATTTGTTTTAGAGAAAGAGTGTGTGTGTGCAAGAGTGGGGGTAGGGGCCGAGGGAAAGAATCTCAAGCAGACTCCCCACTGAGCACAGAGCTGACACAGGGCTTGATCTCATAACCCTGAGATCATGACCTGAGCCGAAATCGAGTTGGATACTCAACCAGCTGAGCCACCTAGGTGCCCCCTTGAAATAGTTTTTAAACCAAAATTGCACGTTTAGTATCTCCTTGATTTGTTTTATATGGGAATCATGAGTATATCTTATTCCTGTTTCATCTTTCAAAACCAGTTACTGATTCTCTTTACTTTCTTCCTGTTGTTTACTCCCTCATCTTTCCTTAAGATGGCAGATGGAAATTACCTAGACAAGAACATTATTAAAAGTTTACCATGGGATCCTACATTTCAGGGTCTTAGAGGTCCTCTAGAAAGAAGATGGTGTCCAAAATGGGTAACAAGATGATATGGGGGGGGATATTTATTTTTACCTAAAAAAGGGAGAAATTAAACTTTATTAATAGACACCAGTATACATATCTAATTTATAAACTAATATATATTTTAATAGAAGTACATAAATTTTTATTTTGAAATATTTACTTTTCACATAAAAGCTCAAAATTTTTTACCAGTGGAGTGTGAGATGAAAAAAGTGATTCCTATGATCTCGAGCAGTGCTACCCCATAGAACTTTCTTTCAGTAATGGAAATGTCATATATCTGCCCTCTCCAATATGAGTCAGTAGCCACGTGGAGCTGTTGAGCACTTGATATGTGGCTAGTGTGACTGCGTTTTTAATTTTAATTTTAATTAATTTAAATTTAAATGGCCTCATGTAGCTGGTGCCTGCTGTATTGGACAGTGCTGATCTAGAGCATCTGGGGGAGGAAATGATAGAAACATTAGCTATTATTTATTGAGTGCTTCCTTGGTACCAGATTCCATGCTTCGTGTATCCTCTGCATTATTTCATTTAGTCCTGAAAACAACCCTTGACTATTAGAGAGAGGTTCAGTAACTTGCCAAAAGTCTTACCGAATTAGAAAGAAGCAGAATCAGAGTTGTAACCAGGTCTTTTTTTTAACAGCTTTATTGAGGTGTAATTGACTTAATAGCACTGTATATGTTTAAGATCTACAACTTGGTGTTTTGATACGTGTACATTGTAAAATGGTCACCACAAGCTAATTAATATATCCATCACCTCCACAAACTTACCATTTTCTTTCTTGTGTGTGTGTGTGTGTGTGTGTGTGTGTGTGTGTGTGTGTGTGGTGAGAAGGCTTAATTTAATAATTTAAGATCTACTCTTTTAGCAGATTTCAAGCATACAATATAATTTTTGTTAACTATAGTTACCACGCAGTACAATAGAGCTCCAGAATTAATTCATCTTGTATAACTGAAACTTCGTGTCCTTTGACCAACACGACCTCATTTCCCCTCCCCCGCCCCAGCTCCTGGCAACCAACATTGTATTCTCTGCCTTATGAATTTGACTGTTTCAGATTCCACATAGTAGTAAGATCATGCAATGTTTGTCTTTGAGTCCAATGTCATTTCACTTAGCATAATGTCCTTCAGGTTCGTCCATGTTGTTGCAGTTAGCAGGATTTCCTTCTTTTTTAAATTTTTATTTTTTTTTAAATTTTATTTGAGAGAGCGTGCAAGCACAGGTGAGGGGTGGAGGGAGAGGGGGAAGCAGACTCCCCACTGAGCAGGGAGCCCACCTCGGGGCTCAATCCCAGGGCCCTGAGGTCATGACCTGAGCCGGAAGCAGACACTAAACTGACTAAGCCACCCAGGCACCCCTTTCCTTCTTTTTTTTTAAAGGCTGCATAATATTCCACTGCATATATACACTACATTTTCTTTATCCATCTCTCCACCAACGGATGTTTAAGTGTTGTCCGTGTTTCGGCTATTGTGAATAATGCTACAGTGAACACAGGAATGCAGATATGTCTTCAGTACCTCCCACCGTCCTACCTCAGTGAGTTTCAGCATGGGATGTCCTGGTACCACATTGGCTCCAAATCCGGTGCTTCCCTCCCTGTACCTCTAAAATAGAGCTGACACTCTTTTACTTCATATGAAGAAATAACATACTTGAGAAGTCTGTGACTTTCTGAAGTTAAAAAAACGGGAGTGACACTGAAACAAGAGGATTTTAAAGACTTCAGAAAGTCAGACTTTTGGGGCACCTGGGTGCCTCTCTTAAGCGTCTGACTCTTGGTTTTGGCTCAGGTCATGATCTCAGGGTTCTGGGATCAAGCCCCATGTCGGGCTCTGTGCTCAGCATGGAGTCTGCTTGAGTTTCTTTCTCCCCCTCCCTCTACTCCTCCCCCTTACACACTCTCTCTCTCTCTAAAATAAATAAATCCTTAAAAAAATGGTAAGTCATAGACTTTTCAGGTGTATAGAGTAAAAATGCTGAACTAGGTTATGAGTGATTTGTCCACACTCTCTATCAGATCAAAATTAAACTTGAAGTGGGGCTGGCCTACCTAACCTGTCTTGGTTCTCCAGTCATACCATAGTTAAGTCATTTCCATAAAATCAGGGTAATTGGTGCCAGATTTGAGTTTGCTTGAGTTAGGCTTTTTAAAAAGTCTACAAGCACTATGGCTTTGGAAATGTTTTTAACATGTTTGTGTATGTTTATTTTTTAGTGCTCGCCAGAAACCCAGAACTAATTACTTAGAGGACCGAAAAAATGGGTCAAAACTGATTGTTTTTGTAATTGGTGGAATTACATACTCTGAAATGCGTTGTGCTTATGAAGTTTCTCAGGCACATAAATCCTGTGAAGTTATTATTGGTAAGACATGTTTTCCTCTTTCCAATTTTTTTTAAACAAACTAAATGCAAAACTTTATGTTGAAAGTTACATGTAGGTCTAAATTGTGGAATGCAAAAAAACTTATTAATCATAGTGTGTTTTATCTGATGTACTAGAGTTTTTTCCTGGTTGACTTTTTTGATAATTTGATTTTTAAATATTCTGATTTTGAGGGAATAAGCTTCAAAATACTTTATTATTTAGATATTATTAAAAATGTCCTTTAAAATACTATATTCCAGACTTGCCCTTATTATTAAATAATTTTTGAGATGTAAATACATTTCTACTACAGAAGTACTTTGAATGTTTTTGTGGATGTGAACCTGACAGTGGCAAGTTCTATATGGAATTTAGTTTTAAGAACTTCAGTCAAAGCCACTGATAAGTAAACTCTCCTCCTCTATGGAATGCAGCATTTGTACACCAGCTATAAATCTGCAGCACTACTTAATGAGCAGTGATTCTTCTGTTCTGCCACAGGGATAGTAACGTCCAGTTTTGATCGTCAGCGTATCAGTGTATTGCACCAAGTAGACAAAGTACTAGCAGTGGTTTACTGAGTGTGCTGTGCAGTGAAGAGGAGGGACTGATTCACTGTGGTATAGGCAGATGCCAGGAATGTGTCCTATAGAAATTTTGTTACATTGCCCCAAGCTATGGCACTTTGCAAATTTGAGGGACAGAGCAATATAATTAACCAATTAAGTGCTGGCCTCTGAAATTTTATCTTTTCTCCTACCAGGTTCTACGCATATTTTAACACCCAGAAAGCTTTTGGATGATATAAAGATGCTGAATAAACCCAAGGATAAAGTCTCCTTTATTAAGGATGAATAATGATTTTTTTTTTGAGATTCTTATTAACTTGTTCAACTAAAATAAATCAAGACAAGGTTGCTATCATGTAATTTAAACAATGTAAATATTTTATGGAATAATGATTTTTCAAATTATTTCTTAAGGGACTTTATGATTACATATCATTGGGTTTGCCATTTTTAATAATTTAAATGGTGTTGCTGCTTTGTAGATGATGAGAAGAAATGTTAAAATGCTTTCTAAAAGGAAATTTTTCACCTTTGGAACTGAATATATTAGAATTGTGGGTAATTCTTCACAACTACCTATGTACATACTGATTACTTATAACATACTTATCTGTCTTATGCTCAAGTATAGTTTTTTGGGAAAGAACTGATTTTAAATGAAAAGGTTGTAAAAGTAAAAAACTGTGTATGTCATGGAATGATTTTCTATAAGTGCAGTTTTTTGATTGAAATTCATAATTTCTTTTATGTGTAAAATAATTGTCATTAATAGAAATAGAATAATTTCACAGGGTATACTGTCTTCCCAGATACTTCTAAAGAACACAGTTTTATATAATTTCAAAATCATGTATGTTTAAAGTAGAAAACCAAAAATAAGTGTGAATATTCTAAGAGAAAATAAATGTATTAGTTACAAAAGTTATCTTCTTGGGGGCAGGGGAGGAAGGGGAAGTTGGGAAGTTTAAAAGTTCTAAATCACACAGTTACAAAAAAGAAAAAGAATGCACCATAATCTTCCCACCAAGATAACCCCTGTTGACTTTTTATAAAAACAATGTAATATCTGTATAAGTTTGGATAATAAAAGGATATGTCTGCACATGTGTTACACAAAGGGAACGTGTTCATTTCAAATCTCTCCTTTTACCTGGCCTCATAGTGGCCTCATAATTTTATATATTACTCATCTTCAGAGTTTTGCTCTTATATATAATGCTGCATTGTTTGGGTACATACCTTTGCAAACACACACAAATACTTCTATAATATCTTCTAGCAATGGCATAGCTGGTCAAAGTATTTGTGCATTTAAATATAGTTGACATTTGAACAACATGGGTTTAGCTGACCCCTGCCCCCCAACCCCAACCATGCAGTTGAAAATCTGTTGAAAAACTGTTTGCTCCTCAAAAACTTTACTAATAGCATACTGTTGACCAGAAGCCTTATTGAAAACATAAAGTCAGTTAACACAAATTTTGTATTATATATTATATTCTTACAATAAAGTGGGAGAAAAAAATGTTAAAATACATTTACAGTATTATATTTGTCCAAAAAAGTCTGTCTTAAGTGGACCTGTGCAGTTCAAACCCGTGTTGTTCAAGAGTCAACATGTTGATAGATGCCACCATTTTAAATTTTTATGTAGATAAACCCATCGCTTTTCCTTTTTGGTTTCTGAATTATATGTTGTACTTAGAAATAACCTTTTACAACCAAAATGATAAATTCACTTATTGTTTCTTCTAGAACATTTCAATAGGCTCATTTTATTTTTACAGGTAATTCATCCATCTGGAATTGACTTTAGTGTGAGAATGTATGCCAGGTATTGTCTCTTAGCACTTGGCATTATGTCCCATGCCTCCCCATCTCGTACCACAGGGGATGAAAGGCTAAAAATGAAGTTTTGCAGACTCAAAGATAAGCAGGGTTCAGAACTGGTTAGGTTCTGCCAATGATTTGCATTTGGTCAAGATTTGGAAGGTAGAGACCATCTACCATACTGTACCAGTGGACAAGCAAGCTCCTGCCACCTGAAGTTGTTTGTAGCAACTAGACTCCATGTTTCAGTGTCTGCCACCTGCTGCATGGGCTTGAGGCAGTGCTGGTGGCAGCAACGGCGCTGACTTCTGTGCCCTGCATCCCAGAAGATGATATAACCTGAGTCTAAAAGCATGTTGGCCCCCAGTTTCTGCCCCTTCAGCTTTTTCTCTGATTTTTTAAAAAAGATAGTATTTATTTATTTATTTGAAAGAGACTGAGAACAAGCAGGGGGAGGGGCAGAGGGAGAGGGAGAAGCAGACTCCCCACTGAGCACAGAACCCAACACAGGGCTCAATCTCAAGACCCCTGAGATCATAACCTGAGCCAAAGTCAGATGTTTAACTGACTGAGCCACCCAGGGGCCCCTTTTTCTCTGATTTTTAAGGACCTGTGTTGATTTCTATTCTTTGAAATACCTGCGGAGTTTCTGTTCCTACAGTGAACCCTGACTGATACAGTATTTAACAGGGATCCAGCTTTCTTCCTAAACAGCCAGATATTGTACAGATTTTGTTGGGTAATCCCTCTTTCCCCGTCTAGTCTGGAATACTACCTTTATCATAGACTAAATGTATATTTGTATTTTGGTCTATTTCTGAATTCTCTTTTATTGACCTATCATTCATACATCTTTTTCCCTATTTTAATTCATGCTATATTTTATTTTAAAAAAATTTTAAGGGTGCCTGGGGTGGCTAGTTAAGTGTCTCATCAGCCTTTGGCTCAGGTCATGATCCCGGGGTCCTGGGATTGAGCCCCGGGTCGGGTCGGGCTCCCTGCTCAGCGGGGAGCCTGCTTCTCCCTCTCCCTGCCGGTCCCCACTGCTTGTGCTCTTTTTCTCTCTCTGTCAAATAAATAAAATCTTTAAAAAAAAAAAAAAAGGTCTAAAAAATATTTTAAGCTCCATGCCACATGTGGAGCTCGAACTCATGACCCCAAGATCAAGAGTGGCATGCTTCACCAGCTGAGTCAGCCAGACACCCCTAACTCATGCTATATTTTAACGTGTGACATATAATCTCCACCCACACCTAAATCACTTATTTTCAGAGATTTTCTATTACATTTTTTTAATGAACTTTAGTATCATTTTGTTAATACCAAAGGTTATTTTGGTATTTTCATTAGGTTTGCAATAAATTTATAGGTTAATTTAAGAGGAATTGACAGCTCGGGCGCCTGGGTGGCTCAGTTGGTTAAGGGTCTGCCTTCGGCTCAGGTCATGATCCCAGGGTCCTGGGATCGAGCCCCGCATTGGGCTCCCTGCTCAGGGGGGAGTCTGCTTCTCCCTCTCCCTCAGCCTGCTCACTCTCTCAAATAAATAAATAAAATCTCTAAAAAAAAAAAAATTGACAGCTCTATAATATTGAAACTGGAAATTCAGGAATATAGAATGTCTTTATTTCCCTAAATCTTTCTGACTTTGAAGACCTGTATTTTGCTCGTATAGGTACTGCAGCTGCCATACCTGTCTTTCGTGGTTCCATAGGAATTGGATCTTTTACGTTATTTTCAAATATCTTTTATGTAGGAATGTTATTTTTTGATATATTTCATAACTTGCTAGTTTACTAGGTAGTGATAACAGAATAATAATATGCAGGTGCTTACTTAGAACTTTGTATGTGCCAGGCAGTGTTTCAAAGTGCTTATATTACCTCATTTAATCTTCTCAATCCTGTGAGGATAGGCACTATTATCATCATCTCCATCTGAAAGCCGAGAAAACTAGGGCACAAAAAGGTTATGTAACTTAACCTGGGTGTGCGTGTGGAGAGGAAAGGCTTGTCTCCATGCATCGAACATGGGAACAGTTCATTGCCAGTGAAAGGGTTGGTTTTTGTTGTCTGTGTTTTATCTGAGGCCCTTGTGTACCTTGGTTACTATCCGTGCAGAGTTAGTACGTGTGTGGAACAGAGATTTACACTGATCCAGTGCCCTATGACAGATGGAACCAAGAGTGTGATGGCAGCACACACTGACCCCTTCAGTCACGTAACACCTCGGTGATTACTTTGTCCTGTCACAGTGATGTGAGATCCTTTGAGGCCTGCACTCTTACATATATTTTAGGCTTAGATTTAGATCATGTTTCCTAAATCTCTCACTGAATTTGAAGACATAAGTTGTCATCTCACATAAATTCCTGGTATAAACTGATTCCACCTCCAGAATTAGCAATTACAGATTCTGATAAGACCCCGAAAAAGATACTTTGCTGTTACAACTAACTGAAACCATTTATTCGCTATCTCGGAAGCCCATGCTTGCTTCCTGTTGAAGTGTGCTTGGTTTATAAAGTATAGTGGATTCACATTGTTCAGCCATATTCACAAAAAAATAAGAAAAATATCAGCCATTCACAAAGACACAAAAGTTCTTGGATTTGAGCCGCAAAGATCCAGATCCTGACAGTTTATTTTGTAAGATGTATGCCCCCATAACTCAGGTATTTGTAACCCTTTGTGAATTGTCAGGTTGCAGGCAGTTTTCTTTTAAAAATCAAAGGAGCAACAAAGTCTTCATCCCACGGTAAAATTTCTACTACCAAAACAACATTTTGGGTATTAAAAATAAACATATTCAAATTTAGTATGAATTAGGTCTATTTTAAATCCTTAACTGTAAGATTACCGTTGAAAGTGATTAAAAGGTGAGTTTTCATTTGCATAATCTAATAAAGTTGACGGCTAGGACTTTATTTTAAAGAGTTAAAAGCATTGCTGCTCATCCTGCTTCTTGCTCCTGGCAGCCTCAAGCCACCGGAGCACAACTACATGTTGGAAGTACGCAGGAAGAGTCCTCTGGATGGTGGATGCTGCCACCCCGCTGCTCTCAGCAATGGTGAGCCCCTTGACTCAGCATTAGAAATACAATTACTTTTCGCTAATGAACTTGTTTTTCTGGTCTGTTACTGCAGCAGAGCTAGAAGAGAGATGTCAAAATTTACACAAAGAAGGGAGGAGACAGCCAAGGCTACAGGATCAGTAAATATAAAGTTATCTTTGTAAGTCAGAGCCTTGCACTTTTCCAGAAATTCTTAAGGACATTGCCCTATTTCTGTTTCTTGGATTAAGCACGTTGCAGTGATGGTTCATAATAATCCTCAATCATTAAGGAAATGTAAAATTACATTTAGGATATAGTTTAATAAAGCAGAGATGGGCCATATTTTTAAATAAATGATTACAACAGTTATGTTTCTCTAAAGGTTAGTTGAGGGTTTAGGAACATTCATTTATGGTGGTCCTTTCTAACCTGGATTCCATGGGTTTGCTTTAGGTGTCCATGAACTTTTAAAAATTGTGTGTGTTCTTATATCTCTTTTCCCTGCAAGCGGGGGAGCATGGGGGAGGGAGACTCCATAGCTTTCTTCAGTTTCTCAAAGATGGTTGAACCCAGAAAAGATTAAGAACTAATGAATCATACGAGAACCCTTCAAGCCAAGGAAGTGTAATTTTAAACTTGGGGACAGGACAGTGATGCTTGGCAGACAAAACAGGTTATCAAGTGGTGATTAAATTTAGGTAAGTGATGAATCTAGAAGCCTCTTAGCATATACACAGTTAAAGCTCCCTTTTTTTTTTTTTCTTAAAATTCTACTACCGCGGGCGCCTGGGTGGTTCAGTTGGTTAAGCGTCTGCCTTCGGCTCAGGTCATGATCCCAGGGTCCTGGGATCGAGCCCCACATCGGGCTCCCTGCTCAGCGGGAAGCCTGCTTCTCCCTCTGCCACTCCCCCTGCTTGTGTTCCTGCTCTCGCTGTGTCTCTCTGTCAAATAAAATCTTTAAAAAAAAATGCTACTACCAGTCTTCACTCTCTTCCTTATGGTGCCAAGACTTAAAGTACCTTCAGCCACAAAGTCAGAAACATCTTCAGCCTGACCTCTACTTTATCTCTTCTAAGGCACCCTAAACCAATTTCCAAGCCCCAAAGTTAAAAATAGTCAATTCTCCAGCCAGCTAGACAAATAGCAGCTGCCTTGGCCACAAAAAATCTTCAAAGTGGGAATGGATTCAACTCTCTCTACCCCTGAGCAAAGTTCTGGGGGTTGGGAAACCATTTGTTGAGTGTTTCGAGTAAATAGAGACCTCGGGAAGCAGGGAAAGAGCCAATCATGTGCTGCTCTGTCATTAAAGAGGTTATAAACCAGTCTTAAGCAAATCAAAATCTTGTTCTGACATTCTACATGAAATGCTATACATTTAGTTAATCCCCGGTACATAGTTTTAGTGAATTGTCTTCACTTTGTCCCAAATTCATTAATCTAGGACTAACATTTTTGCATCTGACTTCAAGAGATCTTCATGTAATTTACATTATAAACATATTGTAAGAATTTCATACTGTACAGAAAGTGAAAAAGTAAAGATCCTTCCCTGAACAATGCCCAGTTTCCATTTCCTGGAGGTCCACTGAATATTTTTGTGTATCCATTCCAGAAAATATGTATGCCCTTTGAAAAACATACACAAATGAGGTCACACTACATATATTATTAGTCGTCTTGCTTTTTTTCACTATCTTGCAAGATTATCCACCCCCTTTTTTTCCACTGGTGCAGAGCACTAACTGTATGTCTGTCGTTATTTATGAATCCCCACAGAGGGTATTAGATCGTTCCATGTGGGGGCTCTTTCCCTCAGTGCTCCAGTGGCCACCCATGTGTAATACGATGGCCTATTGTGTGAGTCACCTATGAAGTAATTGCTAATAGTGGGGTTTCTGCTCAGAAGGCAAGTCCTTTTACATTTGTAGGATTTGATACCAAGTTGCCTTCCCACCAGGTTACACCAATTTACACTTCCATCCCCAGGGTACAAGAGCACCTGTCACCCCCAGCCTCGCTGACACTGGCTTTTCTAAACTTTAGTTTTTGCCATACTAATAGGCAAAGGTATAGTTTGGTTCTATCCTTTTTTTTTTTTTTTAGTAATCTACACCCAAGGTGGGGCTCGAACTCTTGACCCTGAGATCAAGAGTCACATGCTCTTCCCACAGAGTCAGCCAGGCACTCCTAGTTTATTGCTTTGATTTCTTTTATTATGAGTTAGGAATAAGATTTATTTTAAAATAAATACTTGTTGATTTCAATTTTAAGAATCAGGAATCCATTGTTTTTTCTTTTTAAGCACTTGGTGCCCCCCCCCCCCATTTCTTATGGTTTTGGTATTTTCTCTAGAAAGTCACCTTCCTAAATAGTATAATAAGATACTTTTGGGGGGAAGATCAGTTTTCTTTACATTTGTCTTTTTTTTTTAAGTTCTCAGTTGCCTTGGGTCGAACTAGTATTTCAGTCGATTCCTCCATCTCTGTACTTTGGCAAGATCTTCTGCAATAGCTGTAATCATTCGATCAGTAGTGTCTTTCAAAATGGTTGCTGTCCTCAGGGCATGAGCCAAAGACGAGTTTAAAATCTACAGAGGAAAAGTCCACACATTTTGTATAAAGTTACTGTTTCTCTTAATTGGGTTATCTCATTATTAAACATTGCAAGGTGGAATTTTTGGAGTATTCTTTTCCCACCCAGTCTATTACTGTTTTTGACGGTTGGTTTCCTAGGAAACCAGTCTGAGATGGAATATATTTTTTAGGGAAAGGGACAGAAAAAAAAAAAAAGACCCAACACGTGACCGATGAGTGTGAACCAGAGGGTGAGATCAGCAACCTGCCAGGCTGTTGCCCTGCCACAGAGGAAGAGATCTGTGAGAAAGAAGGCAAGCCCTTTGGGGGTCATCGAAGGGGACAGAGGAGTCATAACCCCTGAGAGCGCACCCAGGGGGATTAGTGCTTGTGTTGGAAGCATTTGAAAGTGGCATGGAATTTGATTGGAAAATTGGGAACCAGGCAGTTCTAACGCCAGTGTCACTGGAACAGACTTGGGAGCGGCTGGAAACAGTCTCCGCTGCCTTCACTCCTAGCCCAAGGGATCCTGTAGCCGAGGCACCACCCACAAAACACTTTCTCCAGGAAATTTCCCTTGGAACCAATTTAGGAATAATACAAACCACGTGGCTGCTCAGGCTGTGTGTCTCTGTGTTAGTGCTGAGCACAAATTGTGTTTAGCGGAGCATTTTCTGGCGCCCCATACTGTAATAATTTAAAAGCCATTGGTTTTGTGGTCAAGACCATACTTACAAGCTGCAAGAATTCTAGAATGTTTTTGTTTTTCTTTTCTAAGTCCTCACCTCAGATTCTGTTTCTTCGGTACTGCCAAAGTTGCTTAAGGATTTGCTTCCAGAAATCCTGCAGGAGTGGAAATGGGGTGAGGGTGTAGCAAGGTCTGAATGGTAGGTCACGAAAACCTTAAGATTTTTTCTGGAAGGCAAAAGCATATTTGTATAAAGCTCCCCTCTCCCCTTGAGCTCTGTGGTGGTTCAGTAATGGCTGTGTGTGTGTGTGTGTGTGTGTGTGTTGGGGGTGAGGAGTTTGTGCTCTCTCTGTCTTTTGCCTATAGTCCTGTTGTGGCTGACCACAGAAATAGTTTGTTCCACAACCATGAAGGGTGTTTTCTCCCAGAATGTCTCTTCTGTTGCCAAAGAAAGAGGAAAAACTCCGATTTTTATTAGGTTTTCATTCTTTTCGGGCCAACCTTCTACCCTGCATATTTATAAAACAAATGCACACAAATCTGCCAATTGCAGGCACTTTGAGTTGAGTTCATTCTAGCACCAGTGAGCTTACAGAGTAAGGAGGCAGCAGCAGTAGAAAGATAAAAGCAGCACCTCTTTAAGCAGGCTCCCGTTGCCTACTACACTGTAAGTATGACTCTCGTCTCTTGATGGTCTGGGTGAATAAGGGGGGCCAGTGTCACCATATACGGTTGTTCCAGTTGCGCACTGCATAGCTCTGGAAGGTTTCACTCACAGTGTATGTGAAGGGCACTGCCTGGTGTTATGCTTTGCACAACAATGAGTAGTGGCCTTAAGGGTTGCCACAAGACATTGCCTGTTGACAGGTGGGCCATGGAGCCATCCTTACGTCTCCCTGGCTTAAGAGTCCTTCTGTTAAGCGTTACTTCTTTGGTACATAGGACACTTGTAGCAGTCATCTCCAGAAAGTCTGGCTTCAAATGCTTGTGACCCAAAGCCTCCCTTCATCGCCCCCCTCCCCTACCACATTCACATGAGTTGGTTCCACAGGTTAGTTTAACACATTGGATCTGTCGTCCAGTTGAGAGCATCAGAGAACATGAGCATCAGGAGCCCCTAGCTAATGAAAAACTCCAGGCAGAGCGGGGCAGTGCAGTGCAGTGGGAAGGGTGTGGGCTTCAGAGTCCTCTGTCTCCCTACATCCAATCGGTCACCATGATCAACAATAATAGCCATCACTTGCTGAATGCCAGGTACCTTTCCAACTGCTTTATATGTATTGACCCAATCCTCAATGAGTTTGGCACTATTATGATTCCCATTTGGGGAATAATGGAGAAATGTGGGGAAAAGGAGGCACCGAGAGGTCAGGCAACCAGCTCAAGGACACAGAACCAAGATGCAAACCCAAGACCTCGCCAGAGGCCACATTCTTTAACACTGCACTGCATTGTCATAGGAGCTAGTGAGTTCAGACTGAGTGAGTGCAGAGCCTGAACTATTAACCACTCTGCTACACTATTGATTTCTACCTCCTAAATAGCTCTTGAATACTAGACCTCTCTCTTTCCTTCTCTACCACCCTTGGCCAAGCTACCATCATTTCACCTGGAATATTGCACCAGCCTCTTACTTGGCCGCTGTGCTCCAATCCTTAACTCCTCTACTCCATTCCCACTCCTTTGGTAGTTAGAATGATCTTTTAAAACACAGAAACTTTACAAACACCCTTCATTGGCTTATTATACTCAAGAGTCTGAAATCCTTCCCGTAGCCAACAAGCCCTTGCATGCTCTGGCCCTACCCATCCCACCAGCTTCCCCTCAGCAGCCCCATCATGGCCCACAGCCATGCATACTACACTGATCCAGAACTTGCCAAGGGGCCTTCCCATTCCAGCAAGCTCTCTTAGACTGGAATGTCTTCACTCTTACCTCTACATCCCCTTGCTAGTTGATTCACACTTATCCTTTGGTGTTAAGCTTCACTGAACCTCCAAATTAGGTAATGGCACTCAGTACATCCCCTTTTTGGCACTTACAAAGACTGGCTCTTCTACCAAAAAAGTAACTTCCATGACGGCAGGGACAGTAGTTTAATTTAATCACTGTGCCCTCAGAACCCAGCACAAGAGGCTGCTATTAACACTCAAATACTTGTTGAAGAACAAATGAACGTTTGAAGTATCAGCCATACTTTGGTTTGAATCTTGGCTCGACTACTTATGATCTAGGTGATCTTGGGCCAGTAATTTCATGCACTAAGCACATGGTATGTATCCAACTAATTGGTAGTCATTTTTGTTGTTATTAATAATAAAATAATACTTACTTTCCTGGTATGGGCTCATGTTCATCATGAGAGGATTTTGGATTTGATGTCTGGGAACAGATCCATTCTGGTTTTGAACAAGCTGAAAAATGTTAGCTATGATTAAATTCAGAGCATCAAAAATGATCCCCAGATGGTGGATATATGGGTATCATTTCCCAAACTTTTCTGTATGAAGGAAATATTTCATGAAATTTTAAAAAGTAAGAAAATTAGGGAACATAGAAAACAAAGAACTTTCAAGTCTTCTGAATTCAGGAAAAGAAATTCAACTTATTTATTTTAAGAAATTCAACTTTTAAAGGGCATTTTATCAGTAGCCACAAGACCAGGAGTCTAGGTTGGGGTTGGCTGGGTGCTACTGTGTGATACCTGAGCATACCACCCAACTTCCGTGCACTCAGCTACTTCATCTGAAGTGGAGGGGTAGATAATCCCTTTGACGGGGATTGAAGTCTTCCCCAAACACATGAGCAAGGTTTCTAGGAGTCAGAAACTAAATTACGTTACTAAGACAATTCCAGAAAATAGAGACTAAAGAGAAAAGAAGATAAATGTAGGAAAGACACCATGGAAGACAAGAAGAAAGCCAGGGAAAGGAAGAGAGAAGAGTCAATGGCCAATAAATATGCCTTCTCTGTTGCTGGTTCTCCTTCCCTGGTCTCCTGTCTTACTTGCCAGTCTCTCGTAGCTAGGCTTCATTCCCCCTCAGAAGGGTCCCATTTGACAAGGGAACTGGGAGACATTGTCCCTGAGACATGAAAGGCAGAGCAGAAGCTAGAAAGTCCAAATTAGTCATGTTGACCACCCGAACTTAAGTCGTGATGAGCAGAGATACTAAAGAGTTCAGTCTTAATCTTTTGCTAGTCTCCAAATATAATTCTGGATTTTATTTGAAACATAGAAACTCAGAGTTGGGAAGGATCATAGGGTCATCTTGTCCAGTTCTAGTCTGGTCTACACCATTTGCAACATCCTGACAAAGTACACTGTCTCCGGATGGGATCTGTAGAGACATCTCTACAGATGGGGCTCAGGACCTCCCACAACAGCCCACTGCATTCCAATTTCTGGAAGGTTCTTTTCAACGCTGAGCAATGCCTCCCTATGACTTCTACCCTCTTGGCCACTATATATTTACTAATGCAGCTCAAAGTCACACTTCAGATGACTCAGTTGATCCCTCATTCCCTCATATATTGGAATGACAAGTCTCATGGACTGTAGACCCAAAGGCCAAGGAGATAGTAAAGAAATCTGCTCTGTTGCTTCTGCAGAGTTTTAGTGGCTGTCATCTCGAGAGAATACATGCACGTGAAGGATTTGGCAGCTGGAGGGGGGCGCGTAGGGGATGTACAGCTGAGTTCAATCTGGGAAATGGCATTCCTTCATCTTGGAAATTGGCAATTGTGAAAGATTAGAAACAGTCTCCCTGATGCCCTGTCCACAGATAGGGAGAGAAAGCGCCGGAGGTATGAACTTTCCCACAAGGAGAGGATGTCAAAGAACCAGATATGGCTGTGGTTCAGAAGCAAAACGCGGAGTATTTCCTTCCCTCCATTTTGTTCCCTCAGCACACTCTGACTTTGTTAATTCTGGCACCACATTTTGCCACGAACTTCCCTTATTTGGGTACGAGTTCCTTTCAATAAATGGTGAACTCCTTGGGGAGGGAGGAGCCATGTCTTACTCATCTTTATAAATAAATGTTTGTGGGCTTTTAATTTTTTCCAAAGACAGCAAAATTTTGCATTGAAATTAGCATGTTTAAGGAGTATAAAAATAGTCTGTTTCTTTACATGCGGACTTTTAGCAGGGACATACTTAAAGCTTTCACCACTCCTGAATAATAGCAATACTAGTAGTGACTCTTCAGTTGGTCATTTGTGTAGCAAATATTTACTATTTGTTATCAACCTACACTGAGTTAGCACTTAATAACTTTCAGAGTCCTTTATTGCTAGGATTTCCTATCTCCCAGCCCCGGCCCAGACTCTGGCCATCCAGGATGCGGGGGCCTCAGGTGAGTACTGGAGAGCCAAGCAGCAGGCTGGGGAGGGCAGGGCCCACCCCACCCCACCAAGGGAAGGAGTGGCCGGTGTGATGCGGGTCCCGCATGCCTGGGAGAGCAGCCTGCTTACAAAGATGAGATCGTGCAGCAGAGGTACTTACAAGGTGAAGAATTTTTATTTTCGTTTAAAAAGCAGAGCTTGACAAAGGCACTTCTTTCGTTAGGGTTTAAGTAATTCTCTCCTGGCATGTTGTATCTATAATGAAATTCTAAAAAGAAAAGATGAAAAATACAACTCACTACCGTGGACAGCAGCTGTCCCCACTTAGGCCTTCCGTGCAAGGGCCCCGAGTCGCGCTCACCTTCAAGTGGCTCTTTGCCATAGACTCTTCGGGAATTATGACGCTTAGTGCCACAGTTCTCACATTTATTACTCTGCAATCCAGTCCCAGAAGCAGAAGAGCATCTGGGGCCTGCAGCAGAACCTGGAAAAGCCCAAGTTACACAAAGGAAGTGTGAGTTTCTTCACTAGAGTCATAAAGTGTGGCAGCTCTAACCAGTGGGCGCCAAAGTGTCCACTTCCCCAGTTGTGTTCCCAAGGGGAGTTCCCAGCCTCGGGATGACATCTGGAATCCCCTTATGACAACTGAGAGATGTTTTGGTAAGTAACAGATCTTATAGGAAAGCCTCAAGAATTTCCTCGCACATGGAGGTGCTTAGGGAAGGTCTGCTGAATGGATGGGTCCGTGAGAACGTGGCCCACTGAACCAATTACAAATGCAAGATCGATATTTTTCCAGATTTGCCCTGATACACCCTCATTCTTTTCTCAGACCCTGTTATGGCCAAGAGCTTGTGTTTTGTCACCCAGAGAGTTGGAAAGATGGTTTTTCTCTACATCAAATCCATAAGCTGATATGGGAAACTGAATTATAGCTTTGCCCTTATCTGTGCCACAGAGGGGCTAGTAGTAGAGAGCGTGTGTGTCTAGTGCAGGTCTAGGACCTGGCAGGCTGTGGGCGATGGAGCCCTCCAGGTAAGGCTAGAGTGTGAGAGGCTGGGCCAGACAAGTGAGCACATCAGGCTTGGGTGTTCAAGCAACATCTCAGCTCCAGGAGAGGTGAGACCAGGGGACAAAGACTCTGCCGACGCTACCTGCCTTGCTACTCTGGTGATTATGCTCATTTGTAACATTATCTTTCAAAGAGTAAGTCACAATGGGATGAGCTCTAGGGATGTTTTTTTCTTTTCCATATCTCAGTCAGTAGTCATTGAGGGGCACCTGGGTGACTCAGCTGGTGGAGCGTCTGACTCTTGGTTTGGGTTCAGGTTGTGATCTCGGGGTCATGAGATTGAGCTCCCTGAGTCGGGCTTCATGCTCAGTGTGGAGTCTGCTGGAGATTCTCTCCCTCCCCTCTGTTCCTCTCCTCCCACTCGTGCATGCACTCTCTCTCTCTCTCTCTCTCAAATAAATAGATAAAATCTTTTAAAAAAATAGTCATTGAATTCCTTCTCAATCCATAACTCAAGGAAATTGCAATAAAGAATTGAGGGCATTCCCTGGGAAGGTTGTATAGTGGAAAGAGCATGAGGTTCAGATAGACCTGAGTTTGAAGTCTGGGTCTGCCATTAGTTAGCAGTGATGGTTAAAAATATGTCCACAAATTCTTTGATATGTTCTTCAGAAGGTAGAGCCTAATTCTTCTCTCCTTGAGTGTGGGCTGGATTTAGTGACTTGCTTCTCACAAATAAAGTGATAATGATGATGTATCACTTCCAAAACTAGGTCATAAAAGACACTGAAGCTTCCATGTTGGTCTTTCTCTTGGATCACTTGGCTGCCATGCCATAATGACACTCAAGCAGCCTATTGGAGCGGCACACACAGTGAGGAACTAAAACCTCCTCCCAGTGGCCTTGTGAGTGAACCATCATAGAGGCAGATTCTCTGGTCCCGGTCAGGCCTTCAGTTGAGGGTGGTACTGGCCAACATCTGACTACAACCTCATCAGAGAACTTGAGCCTGAATCACTCAGCTAAGCTGCTCCCAAACTCCTGACCCATAGAAGTTCTGAGATAGAAAATGTTTGTTGTTTTGAACCCATTATATTTTGGGATACTTCACTATAGAGCAGTAGAAATACACCAGCTCTTTGGCAAGTTACTGAATTTCTCTGATCCTCCATTTCCTTATCTGTAAAATAAAGATAATAATTTCTACTTACAGGGATATAAGGATAGCTAAATATTATGCACTATGTCAGCAGTTCTCAAATTTTTTGTCAGAACCCTTTTACACTCTTAAAATTGAGAACCCTAAAGAGCTTTACTTATTATAGTTTTTATCTATCCTGTATCATAATATATGCCATTTCTTGTACTCGTGGTGAAAAATCTCACCCTGCATTGGAGAAGAGCTATTATATGACATTCAGTCGGTTGAAGATGGACTGCTAGAGAGGGATCTATCATAAATTTCAAATCATTTTTGCTTGTGCAGAATCATTCAGATCTTCCCAAGACTGAAAGGCAAGTCCTAAGGCTTTTTTTAAATAGAATTTTAAACTGAAACATTTAAAAATATTTTTATTATGTCATTTAAAACCAACAGTAATTCATTTCATGCTGATAAAATAAGGGTTTTTTTTAATTTTTTAAAGATTTTATTTATTCAATTGACAGAGAGGGAGCACAAGGGGAGCGGAAGGGGAGGGAGAGGGAGAAGTAGACTTAATTCTGAGCAGGGACCCCAACGCGGGACTCGATCCCAGAACCCCAAGATCATGACCTGAGCCGAAGGCAGATGCTTAACCAACTGAGCCACGCAGGCACCCCGGTTTTTTAAAAAATAGTATTCATTTATTTAAGAGAGAGAGAAAGAGCATGCGTGCATGAGCTCGCAGAGTCGGGGGGGGAGCAGAGGGTGAGGGAGAAGGACAAGCAGACTCCGTGCTGAGCACAGGGCCCGATGCTGGGCTTCATCCCATGACCCCAAGATCATGATCTGAGCTGAAACCAAGAGTCCAACCCTCAACTCACTGAGTCATCCAGGCACCCCACAATAACAGGTTTTTAATGCAAAAAAGCTATTTTTAAAAATGAAAGGCATTAGAAGAGTGGCAGTATTCTATGTTTTGGCAAGTGTCTTGAATACCTGGCTTACTAGAAGGCAGCTGGATTCGACGGCTGCACCTGCATTAGTCAGTTGCAGTATCGGCCTTGCACGGATATGTAGCTGGGAAAGAGAGGGTCTCACAGCCCCCCAGAAGGGTCTCAGGGACCCCCAGAGCCTTCTGACCACACTTGGAAAGCCTGTCCTGGTACGGCATCTGGTGTAGTAGGTGTTCAATTGACGAAACATTACTATGACTATTAGAAAATGAATCTTTGGGGTGCCTGGGTGGCTCAGTCGGTTAAGTGTCTGCCTTTGGCTCAGGTCATGATCCTGTGGTCCTGGGATCAAGTCCTGTGTCGGGCTCCCTGCTCAGCGGGGAGTCTGATTCTCCCTCTGCCCCCGCTGCTCCCCCTGCTCGTGCTCTCTCTCTCTCTCTCTCTCAAATAAATAAATAAAGTCTTTAAAGAAGAAGAAGAAGAAAATGAATCATCTATGGAGAAGAAGTAGAACTACACATGACAGAACAGAAAGAACACTGGGTCGAAGGAAAGGCTCTTGGCCCACAGCTTGTATGAGCATGAACAAGCCTCGTTAGGTCTCTGGCCCTGGTTCTTGTGTATAAACAGGGTAGACCAGCCTCGGTGGGGATTCATGCTCAGGAGCTGCCTGAACAGGCAGGCCTCGGCTTCACCTCTTCCTCAACCAGGGTGGTTCTGCCAGGGGATGTTTTTCTGCTTAAACTACCTTTGGAGGAAGACTCCTCTGACTAAACATCATTGAATTCCATGCCCTGCATGCTCTCCTGGTCTCCTCCCAGCTCTAATTTTCTTTGCTTCTGTGAAATGTGTATGGACAAGTCGGCAGCAAGTCTCCCATGGCCAGGAAGCTCACCAGGTGGGGATTTTGGGTCATGCTGGAAGGATGACACCCAGAGTGGAGGCCACCTCACAGCTGAGGGCATGGAGTGCTGGGACTCCCGCACAAACACAGGTGGGCACTTTCACCCTGTCTGACCACATTTGATCCATTTGAATCTATTCCATTTTTAATTTTTTACATATTGCAAAAAAAAAATACAATAGGCAACTCCCTTGTCTAGGTAAAGCTGTTTGGTGTGGCAGATGGTCTGCCTGCAGGGAGCAGACCCATGGAGAGGGACCACCGCCCCGGGCCCCTCAACTTACTGAGAATCGAACTGGCATGCTGTGCCTTTTCTGGAATGGCAGGGGGACACCTTCCACAGTTGGTCTTTCTGTGTCCTTTTTTCTCCATGTTTTCCTTCCTGAAAAAGGTGCATAAGATCCCATAAATTTTTGGGCACCTGGGTGGCTCGGTTGGTTAAGCAACTGCCTTCGGCTCAGGTCATGATCCTGGAGTCCTGGGATCGAGTCCCACATCGGGCTCCCTGATCAGCAGGGAGTCTGCTTCTCCCTCTGACCCAACCCCCTCTCATGCTCTCTCTCTCTCTCTCTCTCTCTCTCTCTCATTCTCTCTCTCAAATAAATAAAATCTTTAAAAAAAAAATCCCATAAATTTTTAGCCTGCTTCTCCTGGAGATCGTGAATGTGCTGGTAAAACTGAAATGTTAAATTTCTTAGATCAGAGCCTGGGACGATACAGGAGTGGTGTCTTGTCCTCAACACAGAGCTGCCCGCCTTTTTGAGAGCCTCCCTATAAGAAACTGCACCCAGCACCGCTTGGCCTGGTAAGAATATGTATACTAAATGTTAAAAAGTAAATCTGTTCTGTTCCCCAGAGGATGCTATCTAATCACCATGCACACATATGCAATATAGAAATTTGAAATATGGAATTATAAGATTTGGGGTTTTCTTCATATTCGTGTCTCAAAATCAGCTCTTACCAGGGGAAGAAGCTGTGCTCCATGTCAGTGCTAGGTCATGTGGCTTTGGCTCCACAAGTGCAAGCTGAGTGTGTCCAGAACGCCCAGCAAGGTGGATTTTGTCCGGTGTGTATGGGGCTAAAAGCGGCGGGAGCACATTGGTTAATTTTAGCTGTACAAGGCCACCAGGGGGCATCAGAAAGATACCTTCCAGTTGTCTACCAGGACACTTTCTCTGACCTGTCTGTTGCTTCAGCCTCCCTTCTTCACAGAAATTCTAACTCCTTCAAAAAAATTCTGATTAATCACAATTCTTAACGAAGCCCTAGCACAACCCCTGAGATACACTAATAGCCCTCCGGGAAAGTTGCTCATTCTTAGTGTGGAAGGCACTGTGCCCTTGATGTCCGGGACATAGCTGGTGAGAGGAATGAGACTGATTTCCACCCCAGGGCGGGGGGGGGGGGGGGGGGGGGGGTGGACGGGGAGGGGAGGCGGGGGGGGGAAGTGGGGGAAGTGGGGGAAGCGGGAACGAGCTCCAGACATTGCTTGCTGAATGCAGCACCCCCCCAACCCTGCCCAGGCCTGCTGGCTGCCGTGGAGACAGGCGCTGTGCTTGGAGTTGGTGGGGCTGGGGGCTGAGAAGCTGGGCCCTCCCCACCCCCCCACCCCCCGCTTGGAAAAACATGCTTTCCTCCTGACTCACATATTTTCTCACACCTCATTTTCTGTCTCCTCCTTCCGCCTTTGGGGCATTTGAACATCTGCTCTCCAAAGTGGAAAACTTGGATCTCTTTCAAGGGAGTTCAGTCCCACACATGACTTTCTTTTTCTGCCTCTTTTAAACTTCTTTGTGCACTAAAATCTTCTTGCCAGACATAAAAGCTAAGGGCAATTCTACTTGAGAAGACAGTTTTCCAAGAAGACAAAGTAGCTAGAGCGTACAAAATCCTGCATCAGACGTAGCACAAAGGAATATGCATTTTATCTGTAGCATATATATCATTTATCTGCATATATATAAATATCCCTCAAACATCAGCAAACTTCATAAAGCACATGTCCCATCTGAGAGATATCTAATCTTCTAGAAGAGTAAAGAGTATATGTAGCCCTTTGTTCAATTAATCCCTCAGGTATTATGTAGTTTACCAAGATTTCAATTTATAAATCATGTGTATCTCTACTTCACACCCCAGGGGTACATTCATTGTTAGATCTGATTTCACACTTGGCTGTGCTTTTCCTTCCCTCTTGTCCGTCATAAAAGAGAAAATTTAGTCTGGAACATCAGTCCCTGACTTGATACTTAAGAGTCTCTGTAGGGTCTAGACTAGGGATTTGGAAGAGAAGCATTTAATACCTCGAATGCTTAATCAAAATGTTTTTTAAATGTCAAGCTATTTTTATTATACTTAATACAATTAAAAAAATTCCAAAACCGAGGTTTCATTCAATAAATAAAAATAGTGGGCCTGGGGTGACTCAGGGAGTAGGCATCATTATTGCCCCTTATATTTAAAGGAGAGTCAAAGCCAATGACTGGCATGTTGGTTTAAAGTAATGGTCCACACCAGATGACGCATGGTCATTTTTAGCACAAACATCATGCACTTTTTAGGGGGCGGACACTCACTAGAACACTTAGGACAAGCGCCCATTCCCGTGATGGAATCCTTTCGAGCTTCAGATCTTGTCACCTGCTTCTTTTTTCTTCTTTAAATTTTTTATTGTTATGTTAATCACCATACATTACATCATTAGTTTGTGATGTAGTGTTCCATGATTCATTGTTTGCGTATAACACCCAGTGCTCCATGCAGAATGTGCCCTCTTTAATACCCATCACCAGGCTAACCCATCCCCCCACCCCCTCCCCTCTAGAACCCTCAGTTTGTTTCTCAGAGTCCATCGTCTCTCATGGTTCATCTTTGTCACCTGCTTCTATTAGAGCCCATTATGGACACGTAATAATGGTTGCTAAACAGCTCCTCCCTCCTTGACTCTTGACCTTTCCAAGGTAAATTAGCCCAGCTTTGGCCTGCATCCACGGTGCCTCCTGAGCATGGAGGTAGCGCCTCTCACTAATAGAAGCTTCAAATAAATGATTCTGAATCCACATGGGCTAACAGTTGATCCAAAGAAAATTTCAAGAACATTAAGGATTTCTCCTTAGGATTTTACATCGATGCTTCTTTGGCACAGTTGACAGCTTCTTAACCTCTGGAAGATTTCTTGACCAAGAATGGGGAGAAGTGAACCCCGAGAGGTGGGATTGGGTTTATTTCCAGTGGGACTGGGGACAGAGGGAGGGAAGGGGCAGATTTTCACTCATCACAAGAAGCTGCTCTATGAATGGTGCACAATCATCTCCCGTCTGGGTAATGTTCTGACAGAGCCTACAGGACAAACCACCCTTCGTGGGCTGTAGCCATGATTCTTAACCAAGGGAACTTCTGAGAATCACCTGAGCAGATTTAAAAGAAGTATTCCTACCAGGGCTCCAGCCCCAGTGAGGCTGACACAGTAGGTGAGGGTGAGGCATGTGCATTATTTAACCATCTTCCCGATGACTCTGATGCTCACCCCACTCAAGAGCCACCGTGAGAGGGATTTGTGAATCGGGAGGGAGGCGGGGCATGCCCAGCCCTGCGATCTGCGATCTGTAACTTGGCCAGTGGCTTCTGGCACCTGTTCACCCACTCTCACCGGAGCTATTATCCCCGCACTGATTCCCACCTGCCCTGGGGTTTAGCAGCAAGAAGCCCTCACCGTTCAAGGACCCCATGGCAAAAGTCACAGCTTGGACTGGTCGTCTCTGCGTGGTCCTGCCTTCCCGGGGTGTTGATGGGGTTCTCCTGCACCACAAAGCACACACAGATGTCGCTGTGAGTGAGGAAGTGACTCATCCCGCCGCCGCTCACGCACAGAGGCAGCTGAACTCACCTCTCCGGGACTCCTTTGCTCTGATATCTTGCTCGGCGGGGTCTGTGCTATAATGGCTTGGGGCTTAAAGAGAGAAGGTTTCAATACTGGCTTGGCCTCTCTCCTCCTCCAAACATTTAAACATCTAGTTTACAGATGAGAGAATACTTTCCCCCTTTTTCTTTCCTTAGTTTCAAATTTCCCCAGGCTCCACCGGAGGATGAACAGATTTAGGAAGATAATTTTTAAATCCATCAATCTGACCACTCTTCGTAGAGCTCTACAAGCTTTTCCAAAGAAATGCATTCAACTACGAATTAAAACAGGCTTTAGGACTATTTAGAGGCTGAAATTACTGTTTATATGTCCCTTTTTAACACAGAAAAATTACACGACTTCACGGAAACGCCTGACACCACCCAGAGTGTATTTTTTACTACGGTTTTTACCCTTTCTGTAAACAGAACACGTGCTCTTCTCCCCATTATAAACAATGCTGGCACAAGCATCCTTGTACAGATAGGTTTTTCCATATTTTGAATTACTTCCTTAGGAAATGTCTAGGTCAAAGGTCGTGAACATGTTTGCGCGATGATACCTGTTGCCAAATTGCTTTCCACAGACGTTGTAAGAATGACACAGCCACCAACAATGTGGGCAGCTCAGTTTGACCCCACCTTCCTCTGCATCAGGTATTATCCTTGGAAATATTTTTGTTCATTTAAAAAGCGGGGCAGTGGCACCTTGTATTAGTTGCCTCTGTTATTAAAGGAGATAAACATTTCTCCATGTGCTTATTTATTGGCTGTGTTTCCTACTTGTGACTTTTAGTTCATCTCCTTTGTCCGTTACTTTTTTGGAGATTTTCGGTGTTTCCTTACTAAGAAAAACAACCGTTTGTGGCCTGCTCATTGTGCCAGGTCCTCCTCATACAACCTGCTTGGTTCCTTCTCGCCCTCCTGGCATCCTGAGGCTCAGAGAATTTCAGCAACTTGGCAAGGTCACAGAGAGTAAGTGGCAGAACTGGGATTTGAAACTTTCCCCTTCTGCTTGTGTTCTTAACCACAATTTTCCTGCTCCTTTGTGCACCTGTCAGAGCCCTTTGTATAATACAAATCTCAATGTGGAACGTTATTTGTTCTTAGTATTTTCCAACTTGTCTGCCTTTAAAAAAAAAGTGGCTTCAGTTTCAGTTTTGCAAATATTAGTTAAAATGTTGATGTTGTCAAAGAGGAGGTGGCGATGGCCGAGGAACATATGAAAATGAGTTAAATTTCACAAACAGTCCAAGAAATACAGATGAAAACAATGAGATACCAGTTTCACTTATCACTTTGGCAAAGCTTGGAAAGAAAAAAAAAATCCCCAGGGTGGGCTTGGGGGTAGGGTAGGGACACAGCTCCTTTCTGATGCACAGCTGGGGCATGACACCACCTTGCTAAGGGCCAGTTTATCAGAATTTTCACTCTGTGCCTCTTGAACTGTTAACGGCAGTGCTAGGTTTTTAGTCTAAGGAAATAATCGAGTATGGCCCAAAGCTTGCATATGAAATGATTACCAAAGCAGTGTTTGTAATATCAAAGAACCGGAACAAACCAAATGTCCATCAACAAGGGATTGGTTAAATGAATTGGTATAAGGAAATACAATGCAGTCCTTAAAAATGAAGCCATAGGTTTATTCTACATGATTGTTGAAATGCCCACGATAGAATGTTAAAAGAGAAAAAGCATCATAAAACAATATATATAGCATGATCCCAGTTTTGCAAAAATGTGTATGTGTCTGCGGAGAAGAAAAAAGACTGGACAGATTCACACTAACACATTAGCTATGATTTTTCTGTGAAATGTTCTTTATACTTTTTTCTATCTTATTTGTTTTGCGGTAAGCATAAATTGTTTTTATAATTTAAAAAAGGCTTTGCCCCTGTATTTTCTTTGATCACTTCTCACTTTTAGGGGTACAGGGGCACCCTGCATTTCACATATAAGGCAGATTTACATGAGCAGAATGTAGGCAGGTGCCCTCCGCCTGAACTGGGAGGCCTGGGATGCAGTATCCCCTGACGTTTGTCCTCACCTTCCTAAGCTTGCAACTGTTCTTCTGCCAAGTCTTTGCAAACTGTGAGCTCTGAACCGACATTATAATTTTGTCACTATCCTTTTAGACCAAGGGTTTTTTTTTTTTCCATTTGTTTAATGAACATATAATGTATTATTTGTTTCAGGGGTACAGGTCTGTGACTTGTCAGTCCCACACAATTCACAGCACACACCCTCCCCCATGCCCACCACCCAGCCACCCCATCCCTCCCACTCCCCCCTTAGACCAGGGGTTTTTAATCCCAGTACTTCCAGCTCGTTCGTAATGAAATAATCTCAAGGTCTGGTCCCTAGACCAACAGCACTGGCATCACCTGGGAGCTTGTTAGAAACGCAGAACTGCAGGCTCACTTCAGACCCACCGAATCGAAGCCTGTGTGCAGAAAGATTTGCACAGGATTCCTAGGTGCGCTGTGGCTGGAGAAGCCCTGATCTAGAACAGGTACCCCAGGCAAGTGTCTCCCGAGCGCTGAGAGTGGGAAACATTAGCAACACCAGCAGCTGTCGCCAGCACTGACATCCAAGGTGTTAGTTAATCTCAGAGCCAGGTGATCACGATGATGCCAGGTTCAGAGCCACCCTCAGCAACACTGGTTATGGTCAGAGATCCAACAGAATGAACTGAACTGAGCAGGGATGGGCTGCTGGACATGACCCTGGGATCAGAGGACAACCCCATGGCCATTTGATCTGGTTAGTCTGTGTTATTGTTGTTTTTTGGGTTTTGGTATTTTGTTTTTTTTTTTTTTTTTTTTTGTTCTTTTAGGCAGTTTGAGTTTAGAATCAGTTCTTGAGCTCTGTGGGAGCCCCACTTTGGGGGATTCTTTGGCTAAGGGTCATCGGGAATTTGACTGCAGCCTTCCTGGCTCGATGGAAAGGAGCAACCTGCGGTAGAGTGGGGTGGGGACATCTTGTGGCCACTCTCCCTTTCTCCTCTCAGAAGTTGTCAGGCCCTCCCTCAGGAGCGATAGCTGTGGAGGAAGGGGCCTGTCACTGCCCCAAAGGACGCCCTGGTGTTTCGTAGGAATCCACGGAGCAGCACAGAGGGACTGCCTTTAGAACTGCAGTTCCATGGGGAGACTCAAATCAGTTCATCATCCCCACCGCACCCCTAAGGCGCCATCAGATCCTGCCTGGAGTTCCTTTTTTTTTTTCTTTTAAATTTTATTTTATTATGTTATGTTAGTCACCATACAGTACATCATTAGTTTTTGATGTAGTGATCCACGATTCATTGTTTTCATATAAGACCCAGAGCTCCATGCAGTACGTGCCCTCCTTAATACCCATCACCAGGCTAACCCATCCCCCCACCCTCCTCCCCTCTAAAACCCTCAGATTCTTTCTCAGAGTCCATCGTCTCTCATGGATCATCTCTCCCTCCGATTTCCCCCCCTTCATTTTTCCCTTCCTTCTCCTAATGTCCTCCAAGCTATTCCTTATGTTCCACAAAAAAGTGAAACCATATGATAATTGACTCTCTCTGCTTGACATATTTCACTTAGCATAATCTCCTCCAGTCCCATCCATGTTGATGTAAAAGTTGGTATTCATCCTTTCTGATGGCTGAGTAATATTCCACTGTATATATGGACCACATCTTCTTTATCCATTCATCTGTGGAAGGGCATCTCGGTTCTTTCCACAGTTTGGCTATTGTGGACATTGCTGCTATGAACATTGGGGTGCATATGGCCCTTCTCTTCACTACATCTGTGTTTTGGGGTAAATGCCCAGTAGTGCAATTGCTGGGTCATAGGGTAGCTCTATTTCCCCAACTCTCCACCTACCTTCCTCCTTCTTACCCCTCCCTCCAACTCAGTTCAAATCTTACCTTCCCTGACCATGTCTCCTGAGTGACTCGGCCCTCCCACAGTGAGTGACTTTTGGTCATATGCCATTACTGAATAATCACAAAAGCTAACACCCAGCTAGTGTGCTTAACTATGAGCCAGGCCCCATTTCAAGCACTCTACCCATATTAACTCACTTAACACCATAACAACATCATAACAGTTTCTAACAAGCTGCCAGGTGATGTCAATGCTCTTGGTCTGGGGACCACACTTGAGATTATTTCATTACAAATTAATTTGTAAGTGCTGGGATTAAAAATCCGCAGGTCTAAAATGATAATGGCAAAATTATAATGAGAAGTAAACAATAATAATTCTGTTGGCTCAGGGCTTTACAGTTTGCAAAGATTTTTAACAGTAGAGGAGTTGGAAGCTTAGGCAGATATTATTATTTATTTTACAGAGTAAACTGAGGCACAGAGAGGTTACATAACTTGCCCAAGTTCACAAAGCTGCTGAGTGACAGAGCCAGTGCTCAGACCCACGCAGTTCAGCTCCAGAGTCACAGGAATGTATTATTTTAAGAGCATTGCACTTTTAACATTCTGTCATTATACATTAATTTTATTTGTTCATTGTATGTATCCCTTAGAGATATGTAAGCATCTTGAGGGCAGGTGATTTGTCTGCTTTGTTCATGTTATACTCCAATACATAGAAAAGTGCCTAGCATTTGGCAATATTTGTTGAATGAATGAATGATCCTAGCAGTAGACTCTCTTTTCAGGGCCACTTATCACAAAATTCTAGAGGTCTTATTATTTCGCAATAGTTGCTGGTAAACTTGGGACCCAGTAAAGAAAAGCAAACCCTGATCTGAGGGAGCTGCTGGGTGGAAGGCTAGGCTCACTCCCTGGGCTCCCTCACACCACCAGGAAGCTAATTCTGGTTCACAGCTTGGGAAGCACTGAAACTGTTAAATTCACAAGGGCTCAGAGGTTACTACACTGAATATTCACGCTGTATCAGGAGCTCAGTCAGATGTCTGGGATACAAAGATAGGTACAAAGGCACAGGGACAAGTGAGACACAGTCCTGTGGGAACACAGAGGTCTGAGCAAAGAATTCTGCCTGGGGTGGGGGACTGTGTGTCAAAGTTATATAAATGGCCTAACTCGGAAGCTGGGCCATGAATGAAATTTTGCTGGAAAGGTTAAGTGTTTTGAAGGAGCAAACACACTTTTTTGGCAGGGCTAGCATTTATATAACCTTCAACATCTTGTTCTTAATTGTGACAAAAACCTATTCAGATTTTGAGTGTCAGCCACAGGCTGTGACTTCAAGTACTGTCTGAAACAAAAGAGTCACTTTAAGGCAATTATCCAGATGATTCAGTTTCTCAGAATTTTAATTTAGTCTGAAATGTTCTGATAGTTGAAACTACAGAAACAAAAAGTGTAGAAAGACAGTGGTGATTGATTTGAATTCCTAATCTTGCCTATGTAGACAATCCAAAAGAATTTAACTTGAGAGGAGGAAAATGCAGAAGTGGACCCATGGGAAATAGTTCTTCCCACTGATTGTGTTATTCTTTATGTAGAAGAGGGAATATAAAACTATTCAGAGAAATTATTTCTTCCAGGCACAATCCACAAAAATGTTGCCCTTCATCCAGAAGAAATAGCTTTTCAGTGGTTCATCACTTTAAACTGCATTGTTACATCTTAAACTAATAAGATCTTTCAAAAACCAACATTAAAATAGCTTCTAATTTTTAAAAGCTCATTCCATTTTAAATAATATGATTCATGGGACTTTGGAAAGTTAAATTTGCATGAAATATTAAAATAGAATTCATGATTTCATGAATTAGGATTCTATAAATGCATAAAAAACATTTTTCCTGGCATGAAATTAGGCTGTAGGTTGCCGTATTACCTCATTTGAGGGTGGAGAGGATATGGATGCCAAGTCATCCGAGATGATTGGAGAACTCACAGGAAGAGAGACGGCTGAAGTACATTTGCCCTTATTAATTTTCTCTTTAACATCTTCAAGTAGCATCTCCAACTTGAAGATTTCACCTTCCACTTCTCTAATAGACATAAACAAGCATCTTACTGGATAGGCAGTCAACATTCTAATTAGTAACAACAGTTCATGAATATAGCATTGATCTATATTATTAATGTGGTTTGGCTTCAGACAGGAAGGATAATGGACACCCGCCCTGACATGCATCCTGTTTATAGTCTCACTCCAAAGGCCTGGGCTCTAATCCTCATTTTGTTATTCATTAGCTGTGCTTCCTTGGGAAAATCACCTCATCTTACTGTACCTCCAGTGTGTCAACTATAACATGGGCATAACAATACTCTGCTCATCTGGATCTAATTATTTTGAGGTCCCTTACAGTTCTAAGAGCTGTGATTCTGTGGAAATAATGATTTATATCAATTGAAAAGATGAAGGACATGAAATATCTGAGGAATCATTTGATTAACAAGCTTGATCTATAGGCATATGTACATATATGTATACATGTTTAAACAAATGTATATGTGTAAATGTATACATACATATAAGTATTTTACCCAAAAATAATCCAATTTCCCCAAAGCCATTACATTTACAAAAATTTACCTCATATTAATCCACAAAGAAAAATCTCACCAAATTCCAAAACATTAAAAATTATACCACTGCTACAAATAAGCCATTATAGTGAGGTTGCAGGATACAAGGTTAATATTACAAAAGTGAATCACTTAGCTATATACTAGCAACAAGTGAAATTTGAAATTAAAGACACAATACCATTTACATTAAGATAAAAAAAATGAAATATTTAGGTATAGATTTAACAAAATATGTACAAGATCTATGTAAGGAAAACTATAAAACTCTGATGAATGAAATCAAATAACTAAATAAATGCAGAGATATTCCATGTTTGTGGATAAGAAGACTCAATATTGTCAAGATATCAGTTCTTCCCAACCCAATCTATAGATTAAGGGCAACCCCTGTCAAAATTCCAGCTAGTTCTTTTGTAGATACTGACAAAATGATTCTGAAGTTTATATGAAGAGACAAAAGACTCAGAATAGCCAACACAATATTGAAGGACAAGAACAAAGTTGAAAGACTGACACTACCCAACTTTGATACCTACTATAAAGCTACAGTAATCAGGGCCGTGTGGTATTGGTGAAAGACTATACAAATAGATCAGCGGGACGGAATAGAGAACCCAGAAATAGACCCACATAATTATAGTCACTCGATCTTTGACAAAAGAGCAAAAGCAATACAATGGAACAAAGATAGTCTTTTCAACAAATGGTGCTAGAACAACTGAATATCCACGAGCCAAAAAATGAATCTAGACACATACCTTATACCCTTCATAAAAATTAACTCAAAATGGATCACAGACCTAAGGTAAAATGCAAAAGCGTAAAACTCCTAGAAGATAACATAGTAGAATACCTAGATAATCTTGGGTATGGTGATGACTTTTGAGATACAAAACCGAAGACACCATCCATGAAAGACATAATTGATGAGCTAGATTTCATTAAAATTAAAACTTCCATTCTGCCAAGAAAATGAGAAGACAAGACACAGACCAAGAGAAAATATTGGCAAAGGGCTGATAAAGGATCGTTATCCAAAATATACAAAGAACCCTTCAAATGCAACAATAAGAAAACAACCCAATTTTAAAATGTGCTACAGACCTTGATAGACACCTCACCGAAGAAAATATACAGATGGGAAATAAGCTTATGAAAAGACGCTCTGCAACATATGTCATCAGGGAAGTGCAAATTTAAACAACAATGAGATACCACTATACATTAGTGGAATCGCCAAAATCTGGAATGCTAACAACCAAATACTGGCAATGATGTGGAGCAATAGGAACTCTCAATCATTGCTGGTGGGAATACAAACAGCCACTTTGGAAGACAGTTTGACAGTTTCTTTCAAAACTAAACATATTCTTACCATATGACCCAGGAATCAGACTCCTTGGTATTTACCCAAAGGAGCTGAAAATTTATGTTGACACAAAAAACTTGCACACAGATGTTTATAGCATCCGTAGCCATACTTTTCAAAACTTGGTAGCAACCGAGATGTCCCTCAGTAGGTGAATAGCTAAATAAGCTGTGGCACATCTAGACAGTGGAAGATTACTCATCACTAAAAAATGAGTTTTCAAGTCATGAAAAGACATGTAGGAACCTTAAATACATATTACTAAGTAGAAGAAGCCCAATCTGAAAAGTCTACATATTGCATGATTCTAACTATGTGACATTCTGGAAAAGGCAGAACTATAGCAACAGTAAAAAGATCAACGATTGCCAGAGGCTGGGGTGGGGGGAAAGATGAATTGGTGGAGTACAAAGGATTTTCAGGGCAGTGAAAATTCTCTATATGATGCCATAAGGATGGGCACAAGTCACTATACATTTGTCCAAACCATAGAATGTACGGCACCAACGGTAAACCCCAATGCAAACTCTGGGCTTTGGACAATTATGATTTATCTGTGTAGGTTCATCAGTTGTAACAAATGTACCACTCTGGTGGGGGATGTTGATAATGGGAGAGGCTGTGCATGTGTGCGGGCAGAGGTGTACGGGAAATCTCTGTATCTTCCTCTCAATTTTCCTGTGAAGCTAAAGATACTCTTAAAAAGTCTTAAAATTTTTGCCACCCACATTCTTTGATCACTGGAAATTAATAACAAAAATACAGCAACAACAAAAACAACAAAAAACTAATTGGGAATTTTAACACTCATCCTAATAACTCTTGGGTTACTAGGAAATAAAAATAGAGAATAGGGATAGTCTACAAGTGAATAATAAATGAGAAAACATCATGTAAAACCAATGTAATGTAGCTAGTACAGTACTCTGAGGACAATTTATAGCTTAAAATGCATTTACTAGAGGGAAATTGCAAAATCAATAAGCTAAATATTCAAAACAGGAAGATAGAAAAAGAACCACAAGATAAACCCCCCAAAAGGAGATATAAATGGAACTGGAAAGAATTTGATCAATAAAACATTTTCTTTGAAAATATCTATAAAATAAACCAGTGGAAAGTCTGACTGAAAAGCATTAAGAACGAGAAAGGAAAGATAACAGAAGAAAATTTTTTAATCAAATGGGATTGAACAACTTTATACCAACACAGTTTAGAATCTAGATGAAATGGACAAGTCTCTAGGAAAACGTAAATTATTAAAATCTACTCAAAAAGAGGTAGAAAATCTGAAAAAACTACCCAGAGAAAAATAGAAAAGATTATCGAAAATTTACCCCCCAAAAGGCACCAAATCCAAGTGGGATTATGAATGAGTTCTAGAAAGACTTTAAGTTGGAACATAAAAAGAAAAGGGAAAATTTCCCAAATCATTCTATAGTTAAACATTAGGATGTTTAATAATATGTTAATATTAATTAATTATGGGTTAATTAATCTGTATTAGATTTAGGAAATAAATAGATTTCTAAATCCCACTTGATTAAACATTTTCTTAAATTTAAAAAAAAACCTAATCCTAGTAAACTGGGAGTAGAATCTTGATAAATTATCTACTTGAAACTACAGCAAGTATCATACTTGGAAAAAATTCCCTTACTGTTCAGAACATGACAAGAATGATTGCTTTTGCTAGTATTATTTATCATTGTTTTGGAAAACCTAGCAAATAAATCAATAAAAAGAAATGTGATATATAAGAATTGGAGGGAAAAAAAGATAAAGTATAAATATTTAGGGGGGAATTATTTTCAAATGCTATGACTGTCACACCTAAAAACAAGACAATCAATGGATAATCAAAGAACACTAAAAACAAACTTGTGTAAGGTAACCCAGCACAAGTTAAATATACGATTTTTCTTTATTTCCTGTATATCAGTTACAGAAAACATCTATTACTAATGCTCAGAAAACCTATAAAATACCTAGGAATAAGTCTAACAAAACATTCATGAAATCTACATGAAGAAAACATGCTCTTGGATGGGAATACTCAATGAAGGTTTAAACTCTTCTCTAACTAATCTGTAAATTCAACACAATTCTAAACAGAATTCTAGTGGAATTTCATTAAGGAAATTTGGTGAGCTGATTATAAAGTTTATGGGTAAGAAGAAGGTGCAAGGACAGCTAACAACTTTTAAAGAAGAAATATTTCAAAATGTACACTAGACTATAGTCATTTAAAACTGTGTGGTTAAGGTGGAAATAGAAACATAACTCAACAGGATGGAATTGAACCAGACCCATCTACACGTGGAGAGGTTTTTTTTATAGGATAAAAGTGGCTTTTCCAGCCAGTGGGAAAGCCTGCTCTACTCAGTAAGCAGTGGTACAAAGATCTAAGCATGGAAAACCCTACTGAGAGTCAAGTAAAATATAGGAAAATATGCTCTAAACTGGCAGGCGGACAAGAACTAGGCAGGGGACAAGGAGAGGCTGAAAATCGGAAGGAAGTGAAATGGTGGAGCAAGGCCTGAAGGTGGTGGGAAGAAATGGGCTCAAGGACCATGGCCAGATGGGTTGGAAGTGAGTGAAGGAAGAAAGAGGAGGTGAAAACATGCAGATCTGGAGATGGGGGAAAGACCTTTTTTTTAAGTTTATTTATTTTTTTAGTAATCTCTATACCCAACGTGGGGCTGGAACTCACAACCCTGAGATCAAGAGTCGCATGCTCTTCTGACTGAGCCAGCCAGGTGTCCCAGAAAAGGCATTTTTGAGGGGAATTTGTGATCTTTTCCATAAAGCAGAAGACAAGATCGTATGCTCATAATATCAGAGAGAAGGGATTGGTGGAGAAAGAGCCCCATTCCTTGACCCCTTGGCTTCTGGTGTTAGCCTGTGAAATGACTATCAGACTATATTCTGACAAACAAGCTGCATGAAATAAAACAACTATTTTTGCATATTACCTTTTAAAGGTAATATGAGCACATAGTGGACTTAAACAAGTAATTTGTCAACGATTCAGCAGAATTCTTTCCCCTGCAGAAAGCCATCTACAATGGCCTTTGGATTCAACACTTAGAAGGTTCTGGACAATTGTATGGGGTTCTAGAAATTCATTGCCACGTTATGCCCATACAAGAACAAGAGGAACCAGTGTCAAGCTGAGCAGCCTTGCCTGCTCTGAGCTGGTTGTAACTCAGTTTTGGGAGAGCCTGGGTCCTTCCCTTGCCCCAGTATTGAAAGCTTTTCCTGTATCTGGGATATAATTGCAGTTGAAACTCTTTTGATTTATACTGGGTCCAGCACACTGTGGGTGTAACTAGGATATAAATATGGCATTGCATAACTTTGGTCTCACTGTGCACCAAGGCCTGACTTTAAAATGACTGCCCAGACAAGTGGGATTCCTTGGAAAATAAATATCCTTACTCTATTAGTTTTTAAATAAATTGTGAAAATATGTAGAGATCTTTCTTTTCCCAGAAAACAAAATAAGCCTTTGGGGGGAAAAATCAATATTAAAACCTCATCCTTGCTGTCTAATTACTCAGTATGGAAATAACAGTAGACAGAGATTTCATTCATTTTCAAAAAGTAAAATTGTCCTTTGGGGGGGAAAAAATACCTCAGGACACTAGGGGCCAAAATATAAACCATTAAAGTAATGTGGCCTCAAGCATGATTCCATGTGAAAATGCTATGAATAGAAAGAGCTGCACTCACAAAGATTAAGCCTCCTAAATGGATTCTTTTAATTCGTACCAGGAAATTAAATGGAAACAATCCTAGCCTTGAGTCCTGCAATACATCTTAAAATTATTTGGATTGGAGAAAGGAGCGCAGGGCCATAAAATAATGGCCAGTTGGAAACGTCCGTGAATTTGCTTCCAAGTTTCTAATGTGAACTAACTCAGAAGTCATTTTGACTTTAAGCTTCAACATTTTCCCCTTTACGGGGATTTGTGGGTCCTTCAGCCCCACATTAACCAACCTAACACTGGTCCTCTCGGGCCCACCTCCCCGGTGGAATTGTCTGCGGATGGGAAAGAAAAGGGGCGGGGGCGAGAAGGGGACGGAAGAACCAGGCGGAGGACACAGAGGCAGGAGTGGGGTGAAGGGCAGAACACGGGGATCTCGGTGAGAAGGCCCTCTGGGGTTAGCGTGTGAGCCTTTCTAGAGTTTTCTCGTGCTGTTCTGAGTCTCAGAACCAATTCTGACATCCAACCAAGGAGAGGATGGTAGTACAAAATCTCTCCTCCAGGAGACAATTGTTCATTTCCAGGACTCTGTCTGGGTCAGTGCCCAGCCCAGGACTTCATATGTAGCGGGGATTCCACACTGCTTGTCGCACGGGGTAACACCTGTTCACTGGTGGCAGAGTTTTTGCTGATGCTAGACCAGGGGCTGTGCAATCACTAGGCCGGCAACCACCTCAGAATCCCACCTGAAGGAGGTCGCCTCTGCCCCCTCCACCTCACACAGTTTAACCCTGACCTTTCTGGATCAAAGTCACCGACAGCTGGGGACTCATGCCTGTGAACTTGCTTCAAAGTCAGATGCATCTCCTTCTTGTCCAGAAACTCCTGCTCCAGCAGTTCAAGATGTCCCTGCAGTTTCTCCAGGACCTGTAGCAGTAAAGTCACCGGAATCATGCACATGTAAGCCTCTGCTTGTGGTTGGTTTCCCCCAAATACAAGGGCGGTGTACTCTACGGTAGTTTCAAAATAAAGCCACAATCCTTCTCCCGGCCATTGTTTCGTTTCAGAGTGTGACGTCTAAAATACAGACTACCCAAGAGCCATCTCCACGTTTACAACACCCTCCTAGCACACAGCTTTTTCAGTGCAATGACCTGATTTCTCTCCCAGAACCCACTTAGGGGCCTCTGAACTTCCTTAATAGGATGTCAGTAATCCTGTGCTTTTGCAGAATGATTTGTAGCTTATAGAGCACTTTCCCGTGCATTGTCTTACTTAATCCACACATCAATGTGGTAAATGTTGCAAAATGGATTTTATTATCTCAGCTGTATACAGGAGGAAATTGGAGCTCTAGGAGGTATGCCTGAAGCCACACAGACCTTAAAAGGAACTGACATTAGAGGATCTGAGCTTGAGTCTACGGCACTTGGAGGGTGAGATGGGGGAAGGGACATCAAGAAGTTTAGCCAGAGCTTCGAATCGGTCTTCGAGACGTCCACACATGCAGCGCCATGCAGATGAATACTTAAGCCGTGAAGGTTAAGGTCTCGTCTTGACGTATAGACGCTTCAGCCTTGCAGCCCCAGTAGCTAAACATTCCCTGAGCACTGCCTGTGTGTGGCCCCGGGCCAAACGGGAGAGATACAAAAGTTATATCAGGCACAACCACCCCTGGTCTTAGGGATTTTATTCCAGTTGGGAAAAGAGACTGGATTCGAGGATTTTGCCATGGCTCGGTAAAAGTGAGAGCTAAGTCAGGCTTAAAGAAGGCCCAGGAGGGCCTGGGCCAGGCAGTATTCACGAACATGGAAAGGAAACGGTGACTGGAGAGATACTGCATATAGCACAATGGGGTTACAGGATCAGACACCCTGGGGTTCAAGTTCAGACTCTATCACCTAATAATTGTATGATTTTAGTCAACTTGATCTCTAAACTTCAGTTTTCTCATCTGAGATAATAATAGCCCTCACCTCATACTGTGAAAATTAAATGAGTTAAGGCTGAGTGCCTGGATCATCATCATCATGATTACTTCTGATTATTAAAAATGAATAAACAGGGCGCCTGGGTGGCTCAGATGGTTAAGCGTCTGCCTTCGGCTCAGGTCATGATCCCAGGGTCCTGGGATCGAGTCCCGCATCAGGCTCCCTGCTCCTTGGGAGCCTGCTTCTCCCTCTGCTTCTCTCTCTCTCTCTCCCTCTGTCTCTCATGAATGGATAAATAAAATCTTTAAAAATAAATAAATAAATAAACTTGTAGCCTTCCTTTAAAAAAAAAAAATGAATAAACAAGTTTGGAAACATATCGGCCTTAGGGCATACAAAATGGCAGGTGTGGTAGCTATTTTCCATGTCCCCTGCCCAGATGCATCCTCTATCTTTCTCTGTGCCCCAGCCAGAAGGCTGACCTGCAGTGGACTGCATCAACAGGCCCCCTTGCCCCAGCATTGGTTTCAGCCAGTAGAAGGCAACAGCAGAAGAGAGAAATGAAGGATGAGCTAGGGGTCTTTATTTCCCTACTGTCCTCCTGCCTGCATCAGCTTCTCCTACTGCTATAGCTACTCTCCCTGCGCTCCAAAATCTGCTCTTCCTCCATCCCATTTGCCCCACTGTTCCTTCTATGAGATGCTCTCTGTCCCTTATTGGTGTCCCCTAACCTTGCCTGCACCGTTGTAAAATGAGGCCTTATTAAACTCTCCTCAGTTGCTCCACTGGAGTAAACCGTCAAGGTCCTGCCAGGACCCTGACTGACACTGTAAATCTCACAGCTAATGCTCTGGTTTCTAGCTTGGGAGGCGGAAAGAATGCGAAACCCTTGACTTAAAATGAGGCTTTGAAAAGACTAACAGATCTGAATGAAGCTGTCAGTGTTGGACGAGTAGAATTTTCAGCGAGAGCGGGAGAGCCAAGTGAAGATACACACAAACATTTGGAGCTGTAGATGGGAAGTTAGGACCAGTAATTTAGGAATTGGTAGATGGTGACGGCAGTGGAAACTGTGAAAAGGAATTAGGTGTTCAAAGGAAAGAGAAAAGAGAGAAAGCCAATCACAAGTTATCATTTAAGATCTTGGGATTTAAATTGTATTTTATCTCCAAAGAAGATAGAGTGTGTTTTTCTAGCCATAAATGTACTTCCTCTAATTCTCATAGCAACTCTGGGGTGGAAAGACACACTTCATGTCTTAGATCGTACAACCAGTATGCAGAACTAGAATGTCTGCTCCAACATCCAAGTGCTTTCCATTCTGTTGTGCTGAGGTTAGTTTTAGTTTTTGATTTTTGATTTTTAAAATTTATTTATTTGACAGAGAGAGACACAGCGAGAGAGGGAACACAAGCAGGGGGAGTGGGAGAGGGAGAAGCAGGCTTCCCGCTGAGCAGGGAGCCCGATGCGGGGCTCGATCCCAGCACTCTGGGATCATCACCTGAGCTGAAGGCAGATGCTTAACAACTGAGCCACCCAGGCACCCCCTTTTTTAGATTTTTTTTTCCCTGAGGTTAGTTTTAGCCCTGTCTGGCCTTCTTCTAGCACTGAACCAAATGGGCCTGGAACTCTCAGGCCAAGGCTGATACTGTCAGGAGTCACCTTGACTCTCCTCTCCATCCCAGCACAAATCCCCACATATCCTCTAGCATCAAGGAGAAACTTCCTGGATTGAAGCCTCAGAACACTAGTGCTTGCTACCAGTTCCCTCTGCTTTGCTCAGCCCTTTAAAAATCTGTGTTCGGGGCGCCTGGGTGGCTCAATCAGTTGGGCATCTGCCTTCAGCTCAGGTCATGATCTTGGAGTCCTGGGATGGAGCCCCACGTCGGGCTTGCTCAGCAGGGAGCCTGCTTCTCCCTTTCCCTCTGCCACTACCCCCTTGCTTATGCTCTCTCTGTCAAATAAAATCCTTATAAAAAATACAATAAAAAATAAAAATCTGTGTTCTCCCGGTTCCTGAAAGCCTGGATTTTTTTATATCTCCTTTATCATTCACTCCTTAAGCTTCAACAGATCTACCACTTCATTAAAACTGGGTTTGCCAAGGTCCCTCATGATCTCTTGTTGGCCGAATCCGATGCACTTCTTGGTTTTTTCCTCCTCATTTGAACATCTGGTGATGTGGCCATGCCCCCTTCTTTTCTTTTGGCTTTAACAGCTCTGCCCCTTGTAGGTCTGCCTTGACCTTTCGGGTCACTCCTTGTCAGTCTCCTTTGACTCCGTCTTCCTTTGCCTGCCCCTGTTTGCTGATTCTTTCCTTGTACTTCTTTACTGCTTACTTTGCATGTTGCCTGGGCAATCTCATATACTTCACAGCTTCAACCCACAGCTATGCCCAAATTTACAGTTCTGCCCAAACAACCCCTCTGAGGCCCAGATCCATTGGTCTAATTGCCTACTGGATCTCTCCAATTGGATGTCCTATAAGGACCTCAAAATGAACTTGGTGCCTTGCCTCCTGCTCGCCTCCCACACCCACTAGGAACTGGATCTTCCATTTTTAGTCCTGACCTTGGTTGCCCAAGCTAGAAATCTGAAACTCATCCAAGCCTCCTCCCTTCCTTTATTCCTCTATCCTCTTAACCTGCCACCACTTGGTTAAACTCTCAGCTGTGTTCCCCTCTCAATCCCCATTGCCTGGTTTGGTTCAGGCCCTCATAACTTGCTACCTGGAGTATGGCTTCCTAGCTACAGACTTGCCCCCAGGGTGCTCGCCATTTCTTGGCTTTCAATCCTCCAATGTTACCTCATCACTTAACCTCAGGGTAAAATCTAAGCTCCTTAGCATGGTTTAAAGGTCTTTCATGATGTAGTCCTTAACCCCCTCTCTCATTTCCTCTCTTTCTTTTCACCACACTACCCTGAGCTCCATCTGGCCAATTATAGTGCCATACAGTTCCTCAAACTATCAGCACTCTCTGCCCCCTGTGCCATTGTACCTGCTGATTCCTTTTCTCGGAACACCCTCTTGCCCCTACTTTGCCAATCTCATACATATTCATCCTACGGTGTCAAGCTCACAGGTCAGTCACTTCCAGGGAGCCTTCCCAAGTGCCCTCTAATTGGCAAGGATGAGCCTCTTCTAGGCTGCCATTAGCATTATATGTAATATTTCTCGAGCTTCATGTTGCTTATCTGTTTATCAGTCAGCTGTTCCCAGGAGACTGTAAACCACTTGAAACTGTTTCTTCATCTCCAAATCCCTAGTACCTGGTAAAATATCTGGGACATAGGAAGTACCTGGTAAGTGTTGAATGAATGAATGAATGAGTTATTTAATTAACATGAAGAACGAATGAATAATGCACTGTTGCCCTGTGTCTCTTAACATTTGAGTCCTCCTGGTTTTTGCCTATGCTGTCTGATTTCTGCTGCACAGCCTGCCCTGAGCTTTGCTTGTGGTCCTTCACATTGGGACTTCTGACCACCTGCCTTCTGATCACCTGTTGCTGACCTAATGGTCTCAACAGCATCTTTGACTCTGCACATTTCTGGCTCTAGCAATCTCAGCTTTCTGCCCCATTGCCATGCTCCACCCCGACTTCCCACAACCCTGGCACTGATGAACAAGGCTGTGTGGTTACAATATAAATTAGTGATTTGATTAAATGCAACAACAAGCAAGGATGGGACAGTCACAGATTTTGATCTGAAAAGCATAGCTTTAAGATCTGTTTTAAGTTTTCAAAGTTTCAAAATTTCCCAGTACCTGAACATGGGAAATTTACTGGGAAATTTCATAACCTGTATCCCCCAGGACCCAACAACTCTGGATGGACTTGCCCTTTATAACTAACATGTTATTCTCTTAAGCCTACCATGGTCTCAGATTTATTGTGGGGTGACTGCTAAGAAATAATAGCCATAGGTAATAGATTCCCCTGAGAATGAGAGAGGGCTAAATACATGTAGAAATAGAATTTTAAGCTCTTTTAGCCCCTGTAACACAAAGCGCCTGAGCCTCAAATAACCAAAGAGATCCTCAGCCTCAGCGTGTTGGGAGGCTGGGTGGGGGGGATGGGAAGATGGGGAAAGTGGAAATAGTGTAAATTAAACACTAACAACATTTCATACTAGTTACCAAATATATCAATCTTGAAATATGTTATTAAAGGGGCGCCTGGGTGGCTCAGTTGGTTAAGCGACTGCCTTCGGCTCGGGTCATGATCCTGGACTCCCGGGATCGAGTCCTGCATCGGGCTCCCTGCTCAGCGGGGAGTCTGCTTCTCCCTCTGACCCTCCCCCCTCTCATGTGCTCTCTCTCTCTCTCAAATAAATGAAAAAATCTTTAAAAAAAAGATCTTAATTCAATTCAACTCATCATTAATAATTAGGAGCATAATATATGTAAGACACAAGGCCAGGCCTCTGGAGGTCACTGCCCTTAATCTTCAGCAAAGTATTTCCACCAGAACATTTCTACTCCCACCAATGTAGGGAAAACATGGTGCTATAAAGTCATTTGTATTTACCCAAGTCAAATTCCCTAACAGAGATGTTTAAAACTGGATAAAATTTATTACCAGCCTCTTATCTTGCAAATGATAGAGAGAGTCCTGTGCTATGCTTTTGGAAAATTCTTGTACCTGCAGTGAAAAAATGCAATATTTCATTAATGGCATGATGTCTTATGTCTGAATTTGGTCACATCTATTCAATAATAAGCTTTAAAAACATTACTTTAGTCTTCAGTTGATCAGTCTGTTCTTTTAACTTCTGGCACATCTGTTTCCCTTGGGTTATCTTCTGAAATATGGAAGAAGAACTTGGGAAAATGTCTTTCTGAGACATTGATGACACCTTAAAGAGACTCATCTCTGATTCTATTCCTGTATAAGAAAGAATAAGTTTTGGCTTCCATTCATCTCAACTTTACTGCAGATTTATTAAGTCCTAAAAACAGAAGTCTGTGGCAACCACCACCATTTGCTATTTAAAAAAAAGTTTTCAGAATGTATATCTAAATCAAAAAAGGTTTAAAAATATTAGTACCTGGGACGCCTGGGTGTCTCAGTCAGTTAAGCGTCTGACTCTTGATTTCGGCTCAGGTCATGATCTCAGAGTCGTGAAATCAAGCCCCACATCAGGCTCCATGCTGGGCGTGGAGCCTGCTTAAGATTTTCTCTCTCCCTCTCCCTCTCCCTCTGCCCCTCCTCCCATCTCCTCTCTCTCTCTCTCTCTCTCTCTCCCCCTCTAAAAAAATAAAAAAATCAAATCAAATCAAATATTAGTACCTGTGAGATGTTCTTGGTGAATATGTATTGTGGGCTCCATCTGTACAATTAAAGCGTAAGAAAACACTATTTATTGTGGACTCCATTATTCAAAAAGATCCAAAATGTGTGGTCATCATGGAGGCGGCCCAGAGTTGTGTCAAGAGCTGGGTTCCTGATGCCAAGGTTGAATTCCACTCTGACACTTATCTGCTGGGTGACTCAAGACAATTACTTCATCACTGTGAACCTCAAATTCCTCAGCAATAAGATGAGGATAGAAATAGAACCTACCCCCTAGGGTTGTTATGAGGATGAAATGTTAGGTATTACCATAAGATCTGGCACGTGGTTAAAGCATTCATGACACATCAGCTGTTACTACTACCATGTTCGATAGTATTACAGGGACTACTGAAACATTTCTCCCGAAAGTGGACCATAAGCTCCATGAGGGCAGGGACCATTGTTGGTCTTCTCACCGGCCCTGTGGCTGGTGTTCTCACTAACACTGTGCGCACAGTAGTCACACTCTAGAGAATAATATAAAACCAGAGGCATTAAGTTCCAAAATGTGAGTCAAGATAGTGATTGTTTACTCACCACAGACTAACAGGACGGGAGCTTAAATTCCAGAGTGACTCACCTTGAGGTCTTCCCACTGTTCTCCACACAGAAAGCTCAGAAACATGCTCGTGCCTGAGCGCTCAACGGTGGTGGTCAAACTAGACTTTGGTTATGACGAATACCTCAATTGTATGATGGGTAGCCTATTCTCCAGCCTTAATCGACAGGACTAGAGAAAATCAGACACTTGACTTTAGGCTGCCACAGTCAGAGAGAGGTGAGCCTAATATCCAATCTGTTCCTATTCACTTCCAGGCCCAAGGACTGGGCATCCCCAGGGGTGTTTTCCTGCAAGCCGAATGAGAACCCCTGAGACTTGCCAGGGTCAGACACAGAGACGCACACCAGTCGAGGCCAGGTGGGCTGCTGGCTTCAGGTGTGTGGCAGGTGGGTGTGGGTGGGTGTTCTGCACAGGCTCCCCAGAGCGCTCGGCTGAAAGAGAGGGCTGAGCATGAAGGGGTAGAAATGGAAACAGGCGGAGAGTGTTTTTCAGTTCAGAGTGCCCTTCGTACACAGCTTAAAGGAAAGATCATACTGTGCGGGCAAAGTGCCAGAGAACTAAAATGTTTACTTTGATCATTAATGCGAATTTACCTAACTACTGAACCTCAAGTAATCAATGAGGTCCCAAGCCTCAATGTGTTGGGAAGTTGGAAGGGGGGATGGGAAGACGAGGAAAGGGGAAATAGTATAAATGAAACATTAAGAAAATTTGGTCTTCAGGGGCATCTGGCTGGCTCAGTTGGTAGAGCATGCGACTCTTGATCTTGGGGTTGTGGGTTTGAGCCCCATGTTGGGTGTAGAGATTACTTAAAAAAATAGAGAAAATCCCAATGTAAGCATTAAAAAAACTGCTACTAAATAGTTGCCAATATAGGAAGCTTGGAATGTTATTAAAGACCTAAATTTGATTTGATTTAGCATTAATAACTAAGGATGTAATATATGGAAGACAGAAGGCCAGGTCCCTGGGGAATTAGGCAATAGAAAGATGAAGACAAAGTTGCTGCCCTCCAGAGTACTCAAGTCTAGTGGAAGAAACAGATATTTCCACATTATCATGATCCAAAGCAGCCTGACATAAATAAATGCTCTGACAGAAACCTAAACAACAGAGGATGTGAAGGACTGACTGGGGGTGGGAGTGAGGGTCAGAAAGTCCCCCAGCCAGCGGGGGATTGAAGGGGGCCATGAAAATGCGCACGTCTTTGACAAGCAGAGGTGGGATGTTCCATGTGAGGCAGGAGCTCCAAGGGTGCGGGCCCAGAGAGCTTGGGGACCAGCCACTTCACTGAGGATGACTCCTGGGGAACGAGAGCTAAGTTTATAAGGGTAGGATGGAGCCAAAAAACAAACAAACAAACAAACAAAAAAACGGGGAAACTCAAATTCCAGGTCAAAGAATTTGGAGTTTATTCTATGATGTGTTGTTGTTTGTCCAGCCCCTGATTCTTCTCAGGAAGACACCCACTGAGCTTCTGAGAGGTCAAAGATTAGGTCAGTTCCATGCACCTTGAAAAGACCCGGGTCTTTTCAAGGTGCATGGAACTGACCTAATATGGACCTGATATGGACCTGATATGGATGAGAAGTGGCCCCGATCATGCATTTCCTGGAGACCACTTTCACTTACCTCTATCTGTTGTGAAGGTTCAGCAGTTTTCCTTTTCTGTCCGTGTCTTTCAATACAGTTTGACCTAGACATGCTTTCTAAAATATCTTGCACAATAGCTGACTTATCTCTCAATTTAGGAGAAAAGCTGGCTTGTTTATCTGTTGTAAGTGGTTTATTAATTGTTTTATTTTTAGGGATTTTCCCTTTGGGAGCAACCTTAGGGAAATCAGATAACTCGTAAGGAAACAGACTACGGCCATGTTTGAACTCAGTGCCTGAAACTGCTTTTTCAGTCTGCAGTTTCTGGGGTGGCTGCCCTTGGCAACTTTTTGGTTTATCATGCGGACTCTTGATTTTAGATAGAAAATGTGAAGTTTCTTGATGGCTGCTCTCTCCAGCAGCCTCTAAGTCAGAGGCGTTTCCTTCTGTCACAGTTAGAGAACAACAGGGCATATTGCTGTTTTCACCACCCCTTTTGGGGTTCAGTTGGTCTGTGAGTTCTGGGGTTTGTTCTTTTGACCAAGAATTCTTAACATAGCGCAAAATAATATTTTTAACAATAGCTTCATCAGAACTGTCAGCATTAGAAATCTCTGGGAAAGTTTCACAATTAATGCCTTGACCTTTTAAGAATTCCCCATTGGAAGGATGATGGAGTAAATTATCAGAAATGCTTGACTTGGAAGGGTCTCTTTCATTAGCCAAAATATCAAGATTTACAGTGGATTGTTTCTCTTTATCATAGTTTTTGTTGATAACAGTTTTAGTCATTTTACCCAGAGTCATGGCCATGTCTGCATTTCTACAAGTCTCTTTATATGTAGCCTTTCCTTGAAGGTCATCTATTGTTAAAGGAATTTGATTTGAGACATCAAGGATGTCATTTTTTGAGGTAAAATTGTAATCGTTGTATATCTTAATTTGGGAGAAATCCCCATCATAAGGCAAATCTTTCTGTTGCTTAGAAGTTGTATCTTCTAAGAAATTGCCTTTGTCCATGTATGTGCAGCCTGACTTCCTTGGTCCCTTGCTGCCTATTCTTGATGTTCTTAATTATAACAGTAGATCTTCTGGTTTTCATTGATTGTCTTCATTGTGTGTCCTATTCTGTGCAAAATGAGAAGAACCTCATTGTTAAATACGTTGGAATAATGTATGAAACTATGCTTATATTGCTGTTTATGCCAGAACAAAACGGATGCTTTTCATTTAACAAACATAAGGTAGAACACTCAGCCAAGTGGTATATAAGCAAGGAATAAAGAAAAAAAAAAGTTGGGAGGAGGTTTTACATTTTCTTGTTCATTAAATTTTGAGGGAGAATTTGGTCTCTAGTTAATGACCAAATATTTATCAATCTCTCCTTGGAAATGCTATTTGGGATTTATTCTCCCAAAATAGAGCTTAGGATGCAAGTGAAGGATTGCTACGTTAAAATGCCAGGGCTGTCACTTGTCCACACATCACTGACAGGCCTCCACGTTGTGTGTTACTGAAAGCTGGCTCAGCTCAAACATAACCACCAGCCTTCTCTGTTCTGGGGCTTTTTCTTCTGTCCCTCCAGATATTCTGGTCCCCTTCTCCTGATGTTCTCTTGTATGTTAAAGAAAGGCAGAGAAGGACTAATAGAAATATGACCAAGGAACAAAAAGTCCTTTTGAACACCCAGAGGCCAGTCTGCCGCCAAGCATCCCTCTTCTGATTAAAACCTGAGCAGAAGCCAGTCGGAGAGGTCACCTTGCTCTGAGCCGTCCTGACTGGTTGCCGCAGCCTGGTGGTAGCAGTGTATCTTAGGGATACTCCTGAAAATGGTCAGAGCAAAACCATCTGCCACTTCGTATTAGTCTTTCTTTCTTTTAAACAAAATTGAAAACATCCATTTAGATATCTCCTCCTGATTTGTGAACTTTTGGAACAACTCCTTAGAAGCAGTAAGATTTCCTCCAGTGGTAGGTGGAAGAACTGAGACTCTGCCTCAACCAGGGGGCCTGCAGCCACCCGCTGCCTCCCTTGCCCGTACAATGACAGGGTTGGATGAGCGGATCTCTGAAGCTATCTCCCCCTCTAAATTTTTATGAGTCTGTGAACTTGTGGTTTATTAGATAACCTGAAAATCTAAAATAATATGTCTGACCAAAAAAATGAGCTAAGAAAAAGGAGTACAAACTTAATGTGGTAAAGACCTTCACAGAACAGTGTTCAAAAATCTTAATTTGTAGATATGTGCCAATGTTAGAGAACTCAAATCAAAAAGATATTTTGTTTAAAGCGGGGGGGGAGGGGGAATGGAGGGGGGGAAGAAGGGAAGAAGAGGGGGAGGAAGGAATAGGGAGAGTAGCAGGATGGGCGAAGGAGAAGAAGAAACACGGCAGGATTACTTTAAATCATTTAATGCCTAATATTTACTGTAAAGTGAGGTATATCTTCATGAACAGAATCATAGGCTACTCCAACCCAAATTGAAGAACAAGGGAAAATGCTTCCCAGGAAAGTCAAAAGCACAGTGGGAAAGCAAGAGTTGAGAGATGTAGATGTGAATTCCAACTTCTCTACTCATTAGCTATATGCCATCGGGCAAGTTACTTAATTTTTCTGAGTCTTAGTTTCCTCTTCTGAAAAATCAGAATAATACCTAGTTCACGGGATTGCTAGAAGAACATGAGATCATGCAGGTAAAGCTCTTGGCATAGTGTTTGGCACAGAGTGAGCATTCAATAGATGGTAGTTTAAAAATGAAAAACAGGGCGCCTGGGTGGCTCAGTCAGTTAAGCGACTGCCTTCGGCTCAGGTCATGATCCTGGAGTCCCGGGATCGAGTCCCACATCGGGCTCCCTGCTCGGCAGGGAGTCTGCTTCTCCCTCTGACCCTCTTCCCTCTCGTGCTCTCTATCTCTCATTCTCTCTCTCTCAAATAAATAAATAAAAATAAATAAATAAATAAATAAATAAATAAAAAATAAAAATGAAAAACAAAAACAATCTCAGTGCTGGAATGCTGAAGAGTGCCCAGATATGGAAGGCTAGGTACTCTATTTGTGGGCATATCTAAAAGTTAAAGGAAGAAATAGCATATCTGAGACATGATTTCTGTAAGAGAAAACTATTTTAAACTATTTTAAAAATCTATTAAAAATCTATTTAAACTATTTTAAAAATCTACCTGTAAACAAATATGTTGTTTGATGGTGAAAACTATCACTAAATAAATTTAAATAGAATGTGTCCAAGACATCCAAATGGCCAACAGGTACATGAAAAGATATTCAACATCACTCATCAACAGGGAAATGCAAAGAAAAATCACAATGAGATATCTACCTAACACCTGTTAGAATGGCTATCATCAAGAAGACAACAACAAACGTTGGCGAGGATGTGAAGAAAAGAGAACCCTTGTAACACCGTTGGTGGGAATGTAAATCGGTTCAGCCACTGTGGAAAGCAATATGGAGATTCTTCAGAAAAATTTAAAATGGATCTACCATATTATCCAGCAATTCTGCTTCTGGGCATACACATAAAGAAAGTGAAAACAGGATACCAAAGAGATATAGGCACTTCCATGTTTATTGCAGCATTATTCACTATAGCCGAGCTATGGAAACAACCTAAGTGCCCGTCAGTGAATGAGTGGATAAAGAACATGAGGAAGAAAGATACCCTTCCATTTACAACAACGTGAATGGACCGTGAGCACATTATACTAAATGAAATAAGTCAATCAGAGAAGCAAATACTGAATAATACCACTTCGATGTAGGATCTAAAAGAGCCAAACTCCTAAATGCAGAGAGTAAAATGGTGGTTACTAGGGGATGGGTGGTAGACGGATAGGACAGATGTTTTTTAAGGGTACAAATTTTCAGTGAATAGTAAATAAGTGCTAGAGCCCTAATGGACAGCATAGTGAATATAGACAATATGGCGTTATAATCGTAAAACTTGCTAAACTTAATTATTCCAACCACTAGAAAGAAATAATAATTATGTAATATGATAGAGGTACTAATTATCACTGCAATGGTGGTCATATTACAATATATAAATGTATCAAATTGACATGTGTACACTTTAAAATTACACAATAGTATGTGCCAAATATACTTCAATGGAAAAGTCTGATTTCTGAGGGGAAAAAAAGAGTATCTTTAAGTGCCTACAGAGAAAGGAGAAAAGAAAGATGAATTCTAGTTTTGCAGGACTTTTAGTGACCCAAGCTACAGCCCCAAACTCATACTCATGCCTTCTTTGTATCTTGGGATACACTTTGCTGACCTCTAAGCCCTTTTTGCTAAGAAAATACCCTTTGTTAGCCGGATCCTAGTTTCTCAAATATCATCCCACTTAAACTGATAAAAATTTAGTTTTTGCTAAGAAAAAGAAAAAGAGAGAGACTATCAAGATAAGCCAGAAGGCTGAGGAACTCTCTCATTAGACCTGGGAAAATAGCTTCTCATATTATTATTGTTATTGTTATTTGTGTGTGTGTGTGTGTGTGTGTGTGTGTGTGTGTGTGTGTGTGTGTGTGTGTGTGTGTACAAAATATCAAAAGGATTTTGTCTGTTAAAGGACAATCTACATCCTTAGCATTATAATTATAGGGCCTCTTACAGGTAGCTGGAAGGAACCGGAACATCTTCTCATGTCAAAACCCAGCTCAATCTCAGAATCCAATGGCGAATCCAAAGAGATTCTGGTCGAACCCAACAGAACCTTTCTGTAAACCCAATTTGATTTGCTGAGTTCAGGTGAACACATTTAGAGCCCTGACCGATTATGTAGCTATACTGACCATTATGTGCTCAGCAATAGCTCACAAATCACCCTGAACGCTGAGCAAGTGAGGCTAGCACATCCCAGTGACCCAGCCCTGTGAAAACACTTCAGTCTGGGCCTTGAGCAACAGGTGCTCACCATGTTGATATCTATCCCTTGTGTGGTTTACTTTTTTATAAAGTCTGAATTTGGTGTTGAAGTGCTGACTTATGCTCACTAATTTGTCCAGTTTAAGAGAAGGTAACCATGGTTGGGATGACTAGGGATCTGATGGAATCAGTTAAGAATGTCTATAGAAGGGAAAACCAAAACTCCTTAGTGGTTAGAGGTCAAACATGGCCAGCAAATCATTGTTTCTGGGTGGTAGGGGATGTTTGTTCTATTCACTAAGCCTATTTAGTGATAATACAATGTTATATATCATGTTCTATACTGGAGGGTTATTTCCATCTTTAAAGGAAAACTGTGGGACCGTGTGCCTGTGACAAGTCACTTAACCTAATCCCTAATACCCTCCATTCTGTGTTTAGACCTTTGCTAGCCTCCAGACAGGCTATGACCCAAGAGGCAGAGGAGAAAGCAGACATTGTTTCTACCCACCCTTGCAAGATGCCCTCCACTAAAGTGTGAACCACTTAACACTCAGGTCTTGAACCCCACTCTTCTAAGATCAACCCTATGAAGTATAATAAAAATAGTTGACTGTTGGATCCAAATTCTTCTTCCTCCTTTATATGTGTGTCAGGAAGAATGTGAATAGATTACAGTTAGGAGCTTTAAGTTCATGATTCAATGATTTTTTTTTTTTTTAAGATTTTTTTATTGCAGTGCCTGGGTGGCTCAGCTGGTTAAGCATCTGCCTTTGGCTCAGGTCATGATATCAGGGTACTGGGATGGAGTCCCAAGTCGGGCTCCCTGCTCAGCAGGGAGTCTGCTTCTCCCTCTCCCTCTGCCCTCCCCCCCACTTGTGCTCTCTCTCTCTCTCTCTCTCTCTCAAATAAACAAATAAAATCTTTTTTAAAAAAGATTCTTTTATTTGGGGGGCACCTGGGTGGCTTAGTTGGTTAAGCGTCTGACTCTTGGTTTTGGCTCAGGTCATGATCTCAAGGTTGTGAGATCGAGCCCCACATTGGGCTCAGCTCAGAGTCTGCTTGGAGTTCTCTCTCTCCCTCCCCTTCTGCCCCTCCCCCTGCTCTCGCTCACTCTCTCTCTCTCTCAAATAAATAAAGAAATAAAATCTTTATTTTTTATTTTTAAGTAATCTCTACACCCAACGTGGGGCTCAAACTCACAACGCTGAGATGAAGAGTCGCATGCTCTACTGAATGAGCCAGCCAGGCGCCCCTGCAACGATATACTGTACCGCCTAGAGCAATATGCTGCTTTAAGTCTTCAACCAACACATGCCACAGTCAACACAAAGAGGTAAAACAATAGCAGTAGCAGTAGAAACTCACCTCCATCTTGGGGGTCTCTGGACATCATAGAGTGAACCCATGAATTTTTCGATACAGATGAGCAATCTTTTAATTATAAATCATCTTCTTTTTTTCAATAGTAGGAAGTTGGCTGCAATTAAATAGAACAAAAACTGAGCATCCAAATCATGGTGTGCCTGCTTCTTCTGTGTTCCTTCAATTGCAAGAAATTAACTTTGATGATTACCTAAGGAACTTCTGATGTGATCTAAACTTGTTGTGTGTGTGTGTGGGGGGGGGTGGTCTCTTAAGAGCATTCAAAAATACTTAGTTTGACTCTTTTATTTTTCAAATTCTCCCCATTTCTAGCCCAAGATGTCTATTTACCCATGAAAGCAAATAGGGAGATGGTTCAGAATAATATGTCCTAGGCCACGCCCAGAGGCTAGGTGTTCATGAATTTTGTATCCAGTGTATGGTGTTTCTGGATTCAAGTATTTTCAAAGGTAATGTGATACAGGTTCCCTCAGCAATGACTGCGTTTGATTACGTGCTGTAATGCGATCAGCTAACTTTATCTCAGAACTGTGGGTGCCCACAAAAGCAGTGTCTATGGCTGTAACCATACACCTTCCAGCATGGCCGTCTGGTTTTTTTCCTGTCATTGAGTGGCAGAAGGGAGACACTGTGTTGGAACAACAAATCAACCCAGTGTTCCCTCGAGACCCATATGGGTATATTATTTACAGCCCGTCTTGGAGATGTAGACCTTTGGTAAGTGTGCATGAATCTGATGACTGCCTGTTACAAATCTGATGACTGCCTGTTACCCTGAAACTATTTGAAAATTCCGAGCAAAAAGCTTTTGAAACTGTGAGTGAACTAGTATTTGGAGAAGCTTCCTCCCTGTGTTTTACCAGCAGCCCTTGCTTGGTGTCCTCCCCACTTTGGGGGTCAGTGCTGTCTCTTTATCCAGTTTTCCCGTTGACATAGCCACGCAGTCATCTTGGGTGGTCTAATTTGTGCTGTAAAGCACAGACCTTTGCTGTGCTTTGGAAACAGTTAGAAAACCCTTGCCAACTGATTTTCTAAAAATAATTCTAATCACAAATTTTAAAGAACATTGATTTAAAGAAGCTTTATAAAAAAAAAAAAAAAAGCCTTGTCCTTTCCCTAAACTTTCTTGCTTAAGTTTGGCAACCCCCAGAGACAAGGGGGGCCAGAATAATAATTATGTCCTTGTAGAAAAATAATAGCACTACTTTCTTAACCCCTTGCTTTATAAAAAGCCCAGAGACTCCCCCCAACATGACTATCATGTAAATATTACCTAATCCAATGCTGAAATGCCAATTTTTATTGGACAATTTTGCTTGCTATATTAAGATCCTAGAAGTGACAGCCATACAAAAGGAAAATAATGCTTAGCATTCAGCCTATTATGATGGGCTTGTGTAGGCTTCATAAACATTAATTAAGGCACACAATATCCAGATGAGGTATTTCTTCACCACTCAAGCAATATCATCATCTCAGAAATGGAAACTCAGGACACTGCTAAACAATTTAGGCCAGGAAATAATTACCAGCTCAAAAGATAACAGGGCTTTGCATCTAAATAACACTTTTTAACCAAGAGTATCCAGCCACATTACAAACTCTAACTAAACACTCTCAGACACTTAATAGGTAATTCCCTTTAACCTCAACAGATTAAAAGAGAGAAAGTAATTTAGTCAAAATTACACAGAGGGGCACTAGCAGGGAGGATTTAGTCCCTTGGATTCTAGTATTAGGGGGAAAGTAAAGAAAGCAAAGGTTTATGGAGGGCGCACTATGTGCTGGGATTGATTCATCTCATCAGCCCTTTCCATGGCCCCCGAGATAAATACTCTATCATCCCTGCTGTAGGCTAAGGAAACAAGCTCAGAGGAGCAGCTAGGACAGCTCAGTCTGATTCCAAGGCCAACTTGCTTCCACTCCTATGAGACCACGTGTCACAAAGTGGAAGAAGAAATAGAAGCGTTCAGAAGCAACAGGGCTTTTTTTTTTTTTTTAACAGGATTGGTTATTAATTTTCTATTCCTGCTGTAGCCAATTATCCCAAACTTAGTGGCTTAAAACAACACTAATTTATTATCTTTCAGTTCTGGAGATCAGAAGTCCAAAAATGGGTCTCAGTGGGCTGAAATCAAGGTGTCAGCAGCCTGCGTTCCTTCTGGAGGCTCTAGGGGAGAATCCATTCCCTGGCTTTTTCCAGTTTCAAAAGGTGATCTGCATTCCTTGGCCAGGTAGTCCTTCCTCCATTTTCAAAGCCAACATCGTAACGTCTTCAAATCTCTCTCTCTTTCTTAAAGATTTTATTTATTTATCAGAGAGAACACGTGAGCGCGCGCACAAGCAGGGGGAGTGGCAGGCAGAGGGAGAAGCAGGCTCCCTGCTGATGTGGGACTCGATCCCGGGACTCCAGGATCATGACCTGAGCCGAAGGCAGACGCTTAACCGACTGAGCCACCCAGGCAGCCTACCATCTTCAAATCTCTTTTTGACTCTGACCCTTATACCTCCCTCTTTCACTTCACAGGACCCCTGTGATTACAAAAATGGGTCCACCCAGATAATTCAGGATAACCTCCTCCCCTCAAAATCCCTAACTTAATCACATCTGCAAAGTCTCTTCTGACCTGTAAAGCGATAGTCACAGGTTCCAGGGATTAAGATGTAGGCATCTTTGGGAGCCATTATTTTGTTTATCACAGTACTCTATTTTATATTTTGGAGAATTCTTAGAAAACCAGGACCTATGCCTCATCATTTCTTCCCCAGCTAGTATCTCTTGTGCCTGTTACCCCCAAAGCCCCTCCTAAAATGGAGCTTGTCATCTCATGGAGCAAACTTGTTGAGATACAGTAAATACCATAGGAAGACATACCTCAAAGTGGAAGGTTTAAAAAAAGAAAAACGGTGGATGATTGGGACACCTGGGCGGCTCAGTCGGTTAGGCGACCAACTCTTGGTTTCAGAGTCCTGGTCTCAAGGTTGTGAGATCAAGCCCCCTGTGGGGCTTATGCTCGGTGCAGAGTCTACTTGTCTCTCTCCCTCCCCCTCTGCCCTTCCCCTGCCCACTCACTCGTGAGTGCGTTCTCTCTCTCAGATAAGTAAATAAATAATATTTTTAAAAAAATAAATTGAAAAACCATAAACAATAGCTATTTATGCATGCAACCACCTGGAGGCATCTCAAAATAATTACTCCATTTGAAATGAGCCAAAGAAGAGTACACATCTATATAAAATTCTACAAAATGCAAAGTAATATATAGTGACAGAAAGCAAATCACTCATTGCCTGGGGTTGGGGTGCAGGTTGAGGGGAAGGATTACCGAGGGGCATAAGAATGTTTTTAGTATTGATGGATATTTTTATATATATATATATATCTTTTGATTTATTTTTTCAGTTTTACTTAAATTATAATTAGTTAACACAGTGCAATATTGGTGTCAGGAGTAGGAGTCAGCTCATTCACCACCTACATAGAACACCCAGTGCTCATCACAGCAAAGGCCCTCCTGAATCCCCATCACCCATCTAGCCCATCCCCCCACCTCCCTCTCCAATTGACGGATACATTGATTGTGGTGCTCATTTCACAGAAGTATAAATATGTCATACAAATGTCAAACTTGGCAAATTGTGTACTTTATTATGTCAGTTGCAGCTCAATAAAGCTGTTAAAAAGCATACATGAAAAGAATCTTCAAAATCCTCCAAGGCACACAAGAACTTCATAATTGACATTAAAGACCCAGAGACAAACTTTGGCCCCACTGCAGTAACCTGATCTGTATAGCACTTCAGAAAATTATTATTTTTTTTTTTTTTAGATTTTATTTATTTATTTGACAGAGAGAGACACAGCGAGAGAGGGAACACAAGCAGGGGGAGTGGGAGAGGAAGAAGCAGGCTCCCCTTGGAGCAGGGAGCCCAATGAGGGGCTTGATCCCAGGACCCTGGGATCATGACCTGAGCCGAAGGCAGACGCTTAATGGCTGAGCCACACAGAGGCGCCCTCTTCAGAAAATTCTTATACACCTCATCCAGATGTTACCATTTCAGGATGACTGAAGATTTGCAAGTAGAACACATTTGGGAGTTTATTTTGCATATTATCCAAGAGACTTAGCTTGGCATACGGGGCCCTTTGTGAACTGTGTGGGCCGCCTACCTCTCCAACCTGTCTTCCTGCCACACCTGGACTTGAAATTCATGCTTCAACAATGCCAAGCTATTTATAGCTGTCCAAGCTCACCTGTGTTTGCTGCCTCCATAAAATGTGCTGCTGTCCTCTCTGCCTCCTCGGCCAGGAGAGGCCATCACCTCCTCCACCACCTCCAATTCCTAGATAAGCATCCTCGGTTGCACTTTCCCCACCATGTTATAACGAATCGTCTCACTTCTGTCTCTGTCACTCGCCTATCTGTACTCCCAGTCTTGGCACAGAGCAGAGACTCAACAGTTATATGATAGAATGACAAATGTTCCTAGTATGTCATAGACACAAACCTGCACCATTGGGGTATCTGTAGGGAAGGACATCCATCAAAAGAAGAGTTTGGCTGTTGGTAGATTGGGCTAAAGCCCAGTCGTGAAGTTGGTGGCAGGGACACCACTGCAGCCCCAACGAGGGCCATGGTTCTCAGTAGGAGGCAGGGGTCACTGCTGAGGGTTTCAGAAACTGTGGGGTGTACTAGGTTATCACCGTGCCGCCTGACTGGGAAGATGCTCCTGGCATTTAGTACCTGGAGACAGGGTGGGAGCTAGGTACAGAGCAGCCCTGGAAAAAGAATGATCACCTCCAGAGTGCCAATAAGGCCTTCATTTAAAAAAAATACTACTCTAAAGATAAAAAAATGTTTTCTCTGTAAAGACTGAAAATACTCGTCTTCCTCAGGGCTTCAGGTGAAGGAAGGTGCATTCAGGGAAGGGCCAGAACCCTCTCCCCCAGCTGCAAACACTCGCTCTCCTTGTCCCGGTCTCCCTCACCAGCCAAGTTTCACTCCTTCCTCTTACTGTCTGCCCTTCATCTCCTTTGTTCCTCAGATACCCGGTCTCCTTGCCACCTGGGGGCCTTCACTTCATGCTGTTTACTCTGCCCAAAGTGGCCACTCCACCTTCCTCCCTCTATCTGGTTATTTCTTACTCATCCCTTAGCATGTCATTTCCTCTAGAACCTTCTGTCACCTCCTATACGAGCCCTGCTTCCCCTGATAGAAGCTTTCAGAGCATTCTGTGAATCTCTCTAGTAGCCTTTTACAATTCCAAAATATCGGTGGAAGGGAGAAGGAGAGAGAGACGGAGGAGGGAACGGGGAGGAAGGAGGAAGGCAAGCAGAGAGGAAGACCCACTTGGCTGTTTGAGGAGGGTGGAAAGAGCACACATTTTTATAAACCAGACTCTTAACTCTGCTCCTTCTTAATTGAGGAACTTGAATAAGTTATCTCAGTGATTTCTACCTCGGTTTCCTCATCCACAAAATGGGGATAAAAGGTGTTTGTGGGAATTAAATAACAGAAATATGCAGAGTATCTTGCTCAGTGTCTGACACATGGAGGGTATTCAATAAATGTCAAATCTTCTTTCCCTCTCTCCCTCCTCTTCCCCTAAGGGAAGAGCATGTAAATGTAGAAATTTAATTGAGGAAGCTGGACTAAAAAAACCTTTACGCCTAGCTTGATGGAGAGAACTCCTGTAAGCCTTCTAAATGGGTTTAAGGACTCAAAATGTCTTTTTTTTTTTTTAAGACTTTATTTATTTGTCAGAGAGAGAGCACAGGCAGGAGAAGTAGAAGGGAGAGGGAGAAGCAGGGTCCCCACTGAGCAGGGAGCCCCAGATTCGGGACTCGATCCCAGGACCCTGAGATCATGACCTCAGTCAAAGGCAGACACTTAAACAACTGAGCCACCCAGGGATCCCAGGACTCACAAATGTCTTAAAGAAAGCTTGTGGTCAGGGGGTGGGCAGTTGTAACGGGTGGTGAGTAGAAGCAATGAGGCGAATTCATAGACATTGATACGGAGTGTTGCTCAATATTCTTGAAAGACCTACTCTTCATAATCCTTCCAGCATGCTAGCAAGTTTATGTATGATGACTTGCAAGGAATGTGAGCTAACCAGGAAGTGAGGCACCTCTAAAAAGTTACTTAATCTTTTATGTCTCTGAGATCATGGTCTCACTGAAATCCTATTGATGCCAAAAAAAAAGAGTTGGGGGAGGGTCAGTGACACCTATCTGAGCTGGAGTCTAGCCACTAAAGTAGAAAGAGTTCTAAATGACCACAATTTAGATTTGTATGATTTGCCATCAAGGGAACCTCTGGGCACATCTGCAATCCCATAATTAAGACTGATATATACTCTTCAGAGGAGAACATTTGAGTACGCATATTATCCTAAAGGCAAACAGACTCTTAGAAGTTCAACACACAGGAGATTGCCAGGGTAGTCATGAGAGTCCTGCCTCCTTCTAAGTGATCCACCCTATGAAGAGATATTTGGAATAACAGGGTAGTAAGTAAGTTTCATTGCTCAACTTCTTTTGTACATGACACCACATGAATTGTGAATTAAAAGCACTTGATTGCCTTGCTAACAGGCAGCCTCCATATCTACTGTTAAGCAGTGATATTGACCACTTCAACTTTAGAGAACCCCAAAAGTTAACCCTGTAAAAGAACACAGGGCTGTTTCCTGGTTAAAGTCCTGAACTACTTACTTGCTTTTCTTTCTTGGACGGGTTTCTTAAACCTACCTTTTTTGTGGTAGGCTCACCTGCCTTTACCAATTCCCGTCCTGGATTTAAAATAGAAAGTTCTGCATCCTGGAATGCCCTCAATCCAAGAATGATTAGCCACCCTAGAGCAGATTCCCTCACCCCTGCCAAACTCCTAAGCTGTTATCACCCCTCACCCCTATTTACCCCTGTTTCATATCTATGTATTTTTTAATTTTTTTTAATAGCCACCAGAAGGAAGTAACAGAGAGCATACTTGTGGGAGAATATTCAGATCCATGGTATTTTTTCTTAGTTTTAACCTTTGTTATTGCTCTATGCTTTTAGCTTATTGTATTAAATGGGGAAAGTATAGAAATGTCCAGACTCAGATGGCTTCAGCATAATTCTTTCTAGTGTTTATTAAAGATGTTTTCCATAGTTGGGATCATAATAAATAAGCAATTCTGCAACATGCATTTTTTCACTGAACATACAGAATACTTCCTCATGTTATTATACTTTGAAATAAATACCTATTTTTAATAGTTATATCCACTACATGGCTACACTGTAATAAATCATTTTCCTAACTGGATTTAGATTGTATCCACTTTTCAATATTTTTAAATGACATAACAGTAAACATCCTTACCTACATTTTAAATTATTTCCTTGGGATAAATTCTTAGGTGGGAAAGTATTAGGACAAGTATAAAAATTTTAATATTCCTAATATTGATTTCAAAAAGTCTGTACAAGCATATGTTCTCACCAGCAACATGGCAGTGATAGTTTGACATGCTCTGTAACACTGAACAGTTAAAAAAAAATCTTTGTCAATTAAAAAAAAAGGTGTTAGAAAATATTAATATTTATAGTGTTTGAAACAGACTCCTTAAAGAACTCAATCCAATATATTGTATCTGTGTCAACCAGTGTACATCTAAGCCATCTTTTTTTTGAAGTATAGTTGACACACAATATTACATTAGTTTCCAGTATACAGCATAGTGATTCCAACAACTATACATTATGCTATTCTCACTGCAAGTATAACTACCAAATATTATAATACAACCCGATTACAATACCTGGACTATATTCTCTGTGCTGTACCTTTCATCCCCTTATTCATTCCATAAAAAGAAGTCTGTACCTCCCACTCCCCTTAACCCCTTTTGGCTCAATAACCCCCCCTTCCCTCTGACAACCACCAGTTTGTTTTCTGTATCCATGGGTCTATTTCTGCTTTGTTTGTTTATTCATTTGGGTTTGTTTTTTTCTTTAGATTCCACATATAAGTGAAATCCTATGGTATTTGTCTTTCTCTTTCTGACTTCTTTTCACTTCGCACAATACTCTCTAGATCTATCCATGTTGTTGCAATTTTTTTCTCATTTTTTTAAAAAGATTTATTTATTTACTTATTTACTTATTTATTTATTTATTTATTTGAGAGAGAGAGAGAGAGAGAGAGAGCAGGAGTAGGGGCAGAGGGAGAGGGAAATCAAGAGTCAGATGCTTAACTGACTGAGCCACCCAGGCACCCCATATTTTTTATGGCTGAGTAATATTCTCTCTCTCTCTCTCCATATATATATAGATATAGATATATATCTCTCCATATATATCTCTATCTATCTATCTATATGTATAAAATGTCTTTCTTATCCATTCATCTATTGATGGACACTTGGGTTGCTTCCATATTTTGGGCTATTGCAAATAATGCTGCAATGAACATAGGGGTACATATATCTTTTTTTTAAGATTTTATTTATTTATTTGACAGAGAGAGAGACATCGAGAGACGGAACATAAGCAGGGGGGAGCGGGAGAGGGAGAAGCAGGCTTCCCGTGGAGCAGGGCGCCCGATATGGGACTTGATCCCAGGACCCTGGGATCATGACCTGAGCCAAAGGCAGATGCTTAACGACTGAGCCACCCAGGCACCCACATTTATCTTTTTAAAAGTAGTGTTTTCATTTTCTTTGGGTAAATACCTAGTAGTGGAATTACTGGAGCATATGGTATTTCTATTTTTGTTTAAGGAACTACCATACTGTTTTCCACAGTGACTGCACCACTTTACATTCTCACCAACAGTGCCCAAGTGTTCCTTTTTCTCTATATCCTTGCCAACATTTGTTATTTCTTTTCTTTTTGATACTAGCCATTCTGACACATGGGAGGTGATATCTCGTTGTGGTTTTGATTTGCATTTCCCTGATGATTAGTGATGTTGAGCATTTTTTCATATCTCTGTTGGCCATCTGTATATCTTCTTTAGAAAAAAATGTCTATTCAGTTCCTCTGTTCATTTTTATTTAGATTATTTGTTTTTTTGATGATGAGTTGTGTACATTCTTTGTATATTTTGGATAGTAATCCTTTATTGGATATATCATTTGCAAATAACTTCTCCCACTCGGTAGGTTGCCTTTTTGTTTTGTTGATGGTTTCCTTTTCTGTGCAAAAGGCTTTTCATTTTGGTGTAATCCCAATAGCTTATTTTTGCTTTTGTTTCCCTTATCTAAGGTGACATATCTAGAAAAATGTTGCTAAGATTGATATCAAAGAGATTACTGCCTATATTTTCTTTTGGGAGTTTTATTGTTTTGGGTCTCACATTTAGGTCTTTAATCCATTTTTAGTTTATTTTTATGTATGGTCTAAGAAACTGATCCAATTTTATCCTTTTGCATGTAGCTGTTCAGTTTTCCCAGCACTATTTATTGAATAGACTGTCTTTTTATTATTGTACATTCTTACCTCCTTTGTTGTAGATTAATTTGCCACATATAAGCATAGGTTTATTTCTGGGCTCTCTATTCTGTGCCATTGATCTATTTGTCTATTTTTGTGCTAGTACAATACTGTGTTGATTATTATAGCTTTGTAGTGTATCTTGAAATCTGGGATTGTGATACCTCCAGCTTTATTCTTCTTTCTCAATACTGCTTTGGCTATTCAGGGTCTTTTGAGGTTCCATACACATTTTAGGATTATTGGTTCTAGTTCTGTGAAAAATGCTATTGGTATTTTGATGAGGATTGAATTGAATCTGTAGGTTGCTGTGGGTAGTATGGACATTTTAACAATATTAATTCTTCTAATCCATGAATGTAGAATGTCTTTCGTTTGTTGGAAATTTTTTGATTACCAACTCAATTTCATTACTAGTAATCACTCTATTCAGATTTTCTACATCTTCCTGATTCAGTTTTAGAAGATTGTATGCTTCTAGGAATGTATCCATTTCTTCTAGGTTGTCCAGTTTGTTGGCATATAATTTTTCATTTTAGTCTCTTACAATCTTTCGCACTTCTGTTGTGTTGCTTGTTACTCTCCTTTTTCATTTCTGACTTTATTTATTCAGGTCCTCTCTCTTTTTTTCTTGATGAATCTTGCTAAATGCTTATCAATTTTGTTTCTTTTCAAAGAGCTAGATCTTGGTTTCACTGATCTTTTCTTTCTTTTTTTGGTGTCTATTTCATTTAATTCTGTTCTGATCTTTTTTAAGAAAAAAGATTTATTTTTATTTATCTGAGGAGGGGGCAGAGGGAGAGAATTTCAAGCAGACTCCCCACTGAGTGCAAAGCCCAACACGGGGCTTGATCTCACAACCCTGAGATCATGACCTGAGTCAAAATCAAGAGTCAGATGCCTAACCAACTGAGCCACCCAGGGGCCCCGAATTCTGCTCTGATCTTTATTATTTCCTTCCTTTTAGTAAACTTGGGGTTTGGTCTTCTTTTTCTAGTTCCTTTATGTGTAAGGTTAGATTGTTTAAGATCTTCTTCTTTCTTGAGGTAGGCTTGTATCACTATAAATTTCCCTCTTAGATCTGCTTTTGCTGCATCCCAAAGATTTTGGACTGTTATGTTTTCATTTTCATTTGTATTTTTTAATTTCTTTTGATTTCTTCATTGACTCATTGGTTGTTTCGTAACATGTTGTTTAGCCTTCATGTGTTTGTGTTGTTTCCAGTTTTTTTCTTGTGATTGATTTCTAGTTTCATACCATTGTGGTCAGAAAAGACACTTTATATGATTTAAAACTCCTTAAATTTACTGAGACTTGTTTTGTCACCTAACATGTGATCTATCCTGGAGAATCTTCCATGTGCCCTTGAAAAGAATGTGTATTCTGTTGTTTTTGGAGGGAATGTTCTGTATATATTTGTTAAGTCCATCTGATCTATTATGTCATTCAAAGATACAGTTTCCTTATTGATTTTTCTGCCTGGATAATCTATTCATTCATGTAAGTGTGGTGTTAAAGTCCCCTATTACTTCAATTTTTCCCTTTATGTGTATTAATATTTGCTTTATGTATTTAGATGCTCCAATGTTGGATGCAGATTTACAGTTGCTATATCCTCTTGTTGGACTGATCATTATGTAATACCTGTATTTGTCTCTTGCTGCAGTCTTTTTTTTTTCTTTTTCTTTTTTTAAGAGAGATGGTGGGGGGGAGGGAGGAAGAGAGAATCTTTTTTTTAAGACTTATTTATTTGAGAGTGAGAGAGAGCAGGGGGGTGGGGTAGAAGGAGAGAGAGAGAGAGAGAGAGAGAGAGAGAGAGAGAGGGAGAGAGAATCTCAAGCAGACTTCCCACTCAGCAGGGCACCTGATGTGAAGCTCTATCTCATGACCCTGAGATCATTACCTCAGCTGAAATCAAGAGTCAGACACTTAACCGACTGAGCCATCCAGGTGCCCCTGCAGTCTTTGTTTTAAAGTTCATTTTCTATGTTAATTAATTGAATGTAAATTTTAAAAATATTAAAAAAATAAAATAAAAATAAAGTTCATTTTGTAAAAGTATTGCTAAGCTGGCCCTCTCTCTTTTTTTTTTTTCCTGTTTCCATTCACATGGAATATCTTTTTCCATCCCTTCACTTTCAGTCTGTAGGTGTCTTTAGGTCTGAACTAAATCTTTTGCATGCAGCATATAGGTGGGTAGGTGGGTCTTAGTTTTTCATCCCTGCCATCACCTTATGTCTTTTGACTGGAGAATTTAGACTATTTACATTTAAAGGAATTATTGATAGGTATGTACTTACTGCCATTTTGTTAATTGTTTTCTGGTTGTTTTTGTAGTTTCCTGTTCCTTTTTTTTTTTCTCTTGCTTTCTTTCCTTGAGATTGGTGACTTTCTTTAGTATTATATTTGGCTCTCTTCCTCTTTATTTTTAGGGTATCTATTATAGGCTTTTGGTTTGTAGTCACCATGTGGCTTATACATAACATCCTAAGTATATAGCAGTCTGTATTAAGCTGATGGTCAAAGTCAAACACATTCTAAAAGAACTTCATTTTTACTCTCCCTGCCACATTTTATGTATATGTTGTCATATTTCACATCTTTTTATTTTGTGAGTCCCCTTAACTAATTTTGTAGATATATTTTTTAATTGTTATATGTTGGGGTGTGGATCTCCTTGGGTTCATCCTGTTTGGAACTCTCTGTGCTTCCTGAAACTTGATATCTGTTCTCTTCCCCAGGTTAGAGAAGTTTTAAGCTATTATTTCTTGAGATAAGTTTTCTGCCCTGTTCTTTCCCTCTTCTCCTTCTGGCACACATATAATGCAAATGTTTGTTCACTTGATATTATCCAAGAGACCCTCTAACTTATCCTCCTTGCTTTTTGTTCTTTTTCCCTTTTTGCTCTTCAGTTTGGGTGTTTTCCATTACCCTGTCTTCCAGATCACTGATCTGTTCTTCTGTATCCTCCAATCTACAATTGATTTCCTCTAATGTATTTTTCTTTTTTTTAAGATTTTATTTATTTATTTATTTGACAGAGAGAGAGATAAAGAGCACGAGCAGGCAGAGCAGCAAGCAGAGGGAGAGGGAGAAGCAGCTTCCCTGCTAAGCAGAGAGCCTGATGCGGGGCTCGATCCCAGGACCCTGGGATCATGATCAGAGTTGAAGGCAGCCGCTTAACCGACTGAGCCACCCAGTTTCAGTCCTTGTCCTCTAATGTATTTTTCAATTATTGTATTCTTTAATTCTGATTGGTTCTTTTTTTATATCTTGTATCTCTTTGTTGAAGTTCTCACTGCATTTATCCACTTCTTTCTCCAATCCAGTGAGCATCTTTATGACCATTACTCTGAACCCTTTGTGTTGATTAGTTATCTGTTTCATTTAGCTCTTTTTTTCTTTTTTTAATGTTTTGTCTTGTTCTTTCATTTGGAGCATATTCCTCTGTCTCTTCATTTTGCTTGATGTTCTGTGTTTGTTTCTATGAATTAGGCAGAACAACTACTTCTAAACTTGTTTTTTTTTTTTAAGATTTCATTTATTTATTTGACAGAGAGAGACACAGTGAGAGAGGGAACACAAGCAGGGGGGAGTGGGAGAGGGAGAAGCAGGCTTCCCGCAGATCAGGGAGCCCAAAGTGGTACTCAATCCCATGCCCGAGGGATCACGACCTGAGCCAAAGGCAGACATCCAATGACTGAGCCACCCAGGTGCCCCTACCTCTCCTAAACTTTAAGGAATTGTTTTGTCTATGGTCATTCTTCTATGTAGACTGTGTATTAAGCCATCATTTTTAATGGTGGTGTAATATTTCATTGTATGGATGAATAAGTACTGTTTTCACTAATCTTTGGACATGTAAGTTGTGTCTAATATTTCCATATTATAAATGATTGTGTGATTAATGTGATGAAAATCTGGTACATTTATTTTGCACACTTGTCTGATCATTTATGTAAGTAGAGCCCTTAAAAATGGAATTATTTGGTCAGGAGGTGTGGAGGCTTTTGATATATATTACAAAATCTCCCTTTGAAATGGTTGTACCAATTTCGAGCCCCAACAGCAACATGTGAGGGGATTAATTTCATCATATCCTCACCAACATTTAGTATTATCATTCTTTTTCATCTACAGTCTACAGTATCCCATGGTTTTAGTTTGAATATATTTAAAAACTAGTGAAGCTGAAGTTCATATGTGGGCTGATTGTGGTCTCTTAAAATTCCATTGTAAAGTGCTAGTCCTTGTCCTTTGCCTTTCCCTTGGGTTGTTGCCTTTTTTAAAAAAAAAGATTTTATTTATTTGTCAGAGAGAGAGAGAGAGAGAGAGAGCACAAGCTGGGAGGGGGTGCAGCAGAGGGAGAGGGAGAAGTAGGCTCCCGGGCTGAGCAAGGAGCCCAATGTGGGACTCGATCCCAGGACTCTGGGATCATGACCTGAGCTGAAGGCAGACATTTAACGGACTGAGCCACCCAGACGTCCCGAGTTGTTGCCATTTTTTTTGTTGGGTTGTTTCATTGTAAGAGCTCTTTAAATATAAGTAGTATTAACCCTTTGTCTATCACTTATGTCTCCATTTGTCATTTTCCTTTTGACTTTATAAGAGCCAATATAAGGAGAGGTTAAAAACACGGCCCCTGAGACAGACTGGTTCTGCCATTTACCAGCTGTGGCATATGCTCCTTAGGTGCCCTGTCCAGATACCCTTTATTCACCAGTACCCCCATCTCCCAGACCTGTGAGGTTGGCTACTAAGGAGTACAGCTGCCCCTCTCTCTGTAGAGTGTGCACTACAGGGAGCTGGGGAAGTTATACCCCACCCATCCCAATACAGGGATACAAGAAGCTGCCACTCTTCTGTAAAGTGCGGGCTAATTTTGTGGTTTATGCTCTAGACTCTAGAGACTTCCCTGTATGAATCAGACCAAGACTAAGATTTTCTAAGATCCATTCCTACTTGGCCCTTTTCTGTTTCCTATCCTGTTTCACTCTTTTCCTTACAAGGTCATTCTGAAAAGCCCTTCCTCAATAAATCATGCATATTTAGTCCTTGTTTCAGGATCTGCTTCTAGGAAACCAACCTAAGATTCTGTAAAATGGGTGTGCTATTAGTACCTATGACATAGGGTTGTTGTAAAGATTAAATATTAAAATTTGTACTTATGCATAAGGCATTGTCTTAAACACTTTACACATATTAATTCATTTAGTCTCTATTATCAGTGAGGGTCCAGGTATAATCCTCAAACATGTAAGTGCTTAGAACAGTGTTGGTGTATATTTAGCATCAATAATTCTTAGTTATCATTATTTGTCATCCTACATTTCTTTTTTTAATCTTTTTTATCTAAATATTTATTTATTTGAGAGAGAGGAGAGGGGCAGAGGGAGAGGGAGAGGGAGAGAAGCAGACTCCTTGCTGAGCATGGAGCCCGACACAGGGCTGGAGCTCAGGGCCCTGAGATCATGACCTGAACCAAAACCAAGAGTTAGATGCTTAACCAACTGAGCCACCCAGCCACCCCTATTAAATCATTCTATATTTCAAATGGAAGATTAAATCTTCCATGTTAATAGGCTGTTTCCCTTGGATTTTGAGGTCTCCTTCCCATGCCCCTTTTCTTAGGTATTCCTTTGGAAAGCTCTTTCCCCCTCATTCTTTTCCTCTTTTATTCCAAAAGGTAGAGCTATGAAGTCCACATTCTTGCTGAGGAACTTCTACACCTAATGTTCTGACTTGGTTTCAGTGAAGGGAGCACTGTTACTCTCTGATAGACTTTGTTGAAAAGGGAAGAAACAAGTGTTTTTTCCTTGATTGTTCAAATTTGTCTTGACTCAGTGGCGTCATTTATAACTTAGAGGAAAGTCCAGCCACTGTAGCTTTATCTTAAAAACAAAACAAAACAGGGGTGCCTGGGTGGCTCAGTGGGTTAAGCATCTGCCTTCGGCTCAGGTCATGATCCCAGGGTCCTGCTCTGTAGGTAACCTGTTTCTCCCTCTCCCTTTGCTTTCTGCTCCCCCTGCTTGTGCACTCACTCTCTCTGTCAAATAAATAAATAAAATCTTTTTTTTTAAGATTTTATTTATTTGACAGAGAGAAGGAACATAAGCAGGGGGAGTGGGAGAGGGAGAAGCAAGCTTCCTGCTGAGCAGGGAGCCTGATGCCGGGCTCCACCCCAGGCCCCTGGGATCACGACCTGAGCCGAAGGCAGACACTTAACGACTGAACCACCCGGGTGCCCCAAATAAATAAAATCTTAAAAAAAATTCCATATGTTTAAAAAAAAAACGACAACACTAAGCTTGGGCTATCCTAACAACCTTGCATGTTGTAAGGCTATGCACACTCATTGCTCTCTCCCTTCTCCAAGGCACTGGGAAATGATCAAGGAAGTGTCAATATCAGCAGTGTTAACACCAGAGGGGTTTTCAAGTAATGTGGAAATGCAGTAAAAATGCCACTGCTATGTCCCTAGCACTCAGCACAGTGTTTAGCACATAATAGGTATTTAAAAACATGTTCTTGAATAGATGAATGAGTGAATTTACAAGGCAAGAAAGAGCAATGACATCGGTTAATAGTTGTATCCAAATGTTTACCACTTACTGTGGTCATCACCACCTTCTTGCATCTTTATCCATCTAAAATCATTTTCCTTCTTCTTGAAAGATAACCTTTATAACTTCAGTTAGTGAGGGCCCGTGATGGCAAAATCAGTTTTTGTTTACCTAAATATGCCTTTATTTCACTCTCATTTTTAGAAGATATTGCTACTGGTTAAATAATTCTAGGTTGACAGTCATTTTCTCTCAGTACATTCTTCTGGCTTATGTTTTTACAGTAGCAAAGTCACCTGTCAGTTAAGTGTTGTTTCATTGGAGGTAGTCAGCCCTTTCTCTTGCACTGGTTGTAAAGTCACTTTGCTTTTGGTGCTCTGTATTTTCATTATCTTATGCATAAATATCTATTTTCTTTTTCTTTTTTTTTTAAATCTTGCCTAAGGTATTGTCCATTTTCTTTTCATTTTAGAATTTTGATTAGACATGTTAGATCTCCCTCTATCCTCCATGTTTCTCTTTTATGTGAAAAAATTAATTTGGTTCTATCTTCTAGTTTGCTAATATTTTCTTCAGCATGTCTAATCTGCTGTTAAGCCTGCCCATTGCCTTTTTTTTTTTTTTTTTTTTTTTTTTTTTTTTAGGGAGAAAGCACAAATGCAAGCAGGAGGGGAGAGACAGAGGGAGAGAGATATCCTTAGCAGGTTCCATGCCCAGCACAGAGCCCAAAGTGGGCTTGATCTCATGACTCTGAGACTATGACCTGAACTGAAATCAAGAGTTGGATGCTGGGGTGCCTGGAAGGCCCAGTTGGTTAAGTGTCTGACTGTGGCTCAGGTCAGGCTCTCAGGGTCCTGGGATCAAGACTTGCATTGGGCTCTCTGCTCAGCGGGGGTCTGCTTCTCCTTATCCCTCTGCCCCTCCCCCCCCCCCCCCCGGTGTGCGTGCACACTCTCTCTCTCAAATAAATAAATAAATAAATAAAATCTTTAAAAAAAAAGAGTTGGATGCTTAACCAGCTGAGCCACCCAGGTATCCCCTGTCTGTTGACTTTTAAATTCTAATTATTGTGTCTTTTTTTTAAGTCTATAAGGTTTTTAAAATTCTTTTTTAAACCTGCCTATTCATTTTTGAAAAATTTTGCTCTTTATTCATATCTTCAATCTTTTATTGCCTTAAATCTATTAAACCTATTTATACTCTATGACTGGTAATTACAACTTCAAAGTCTTTAAGAGTTTGATTTTGTTATTTTTTTCCTGCTACTTCTTGTATAAGATGCTTTGTTTCTCTGTATGATTTGTAATTTGAGAGTTCACATTTCTTGAACTTCTGCTGTGTAAATTTTGGGGGTCTGGATCAAGTCGGTGTCTTAGTCAGCTTGAGCTGACAAAATACCATAAACTGGATTGCTTAAACAAAACATTTATTCCTCACAGTTCTGGAAGCTAGGAAGTCCAAAATCAAGGTGCCAGCACATTGTGTCTGGTGAGGGCCCATTTCTTGGTTCTTAGAGGGCTGTTATCTTACTGTATCCCTGTGTGTGAGGCTGCTCTTTGGGTCTTTTTTATAAGGGCACTAATCTCATTCATGAGTGCTCCACCCTCTTGACCTAATCTAAGGCCCTATCTCCCTATATTACCACAATGGGAATTAGGTTTAAACATATAAATTTGGGGGAGATACAAACAGTCTCTAGTGGTGATTTGGTTTACCTTTGCCAGTTGCTTAGGGGCACCATCAACCTGAAACCACTTTAAAGTAAATTATGTGCTTGAGTTTCAGACAAGTCATGTAGAGCAGGTAAAAAACAAAACAAAACAAAAAACACACGCAAAAAATATCAGGAGATATATCCTCCTCTACTCTACGTTAAGGATGATTACAGGCAATTTTCTTTTGCTGTCTTCTGAGAAAAGGCTGGCAAGGACTTTGGGAGATCCTGGCTTTTGTGTGGAGTCTCTAATTAGATTCCTCATCTTGGTAGGACCTGGCCTTTGTCTCTTTTTCCCATGTCTCATGAGACCATGACAACTAAATCTCAAGTTCATCTGCTTATCTATTTTACTAGTTCCTAGCTTCTGAGTAATCCTTACTTGAATGCTAGGTCATTGATAAATTTTCTATTTTTTTTTTAATATTTGAAAGCATTTTAAGTTGTTTTCAGTGAGAGAGTGAACAGGGTATCTGGGTTATTACTTTCAGACATGGAAGTCTACAGAGTGATTTTCTCCCCTACTTTTTATTCGGAAAAATTCCAAATTTCTAGAAAAAGTAAAAGAATAATACATGAATAGTATAAGAATAAGAGATGTATCTTAACCTAGGTCTAATTGTTAATATTTAGTTTGTATTTCTCTCCTTTCTCTCTTTTGCTGAACCATTTGCATGTAAGTTGGAGAAGTCATGGTTTTTTATTAAGTACTTCACCTTGCATCTCCTAAAAATAAAAAAATTCTCCTATATAACCATAATTCCATGTCACCTCTAGGAAAATTAACAGTAGTTCTATAATATTACCTAATATATCATCTGTATTCAAATTTCCCCAGTTGTTTCTAAATGTCTTTTATAGTCTCTCTCATTTTTTCTCTCTCTGATTTAGGACTCCACAAGATTCATGTACCTTTTTTGGTTGGTTTGTTTTTCATGACAATGATGTTTGTGAAGAGTCTGGACTAATTGTCTTATAGAATGTCTGAAATACTGGTTTTGTTTCTGAGTGTTCCTTTAAAAATATAAACAAATGAAGTTATTCCCATGTTTAAATCTTCCTCGGGCTACCATTACATTTAGAAAGTAAAGCCCAAACTCATTGTCCTGGCTTACAAAGGTCTACATGATCTGGTGTGACTTCACCCTGTAGGTTCTTCTCTACCTCATGTCACTTAAGCAATGGTGGTCTTTTTCCAGTTTCTCAAACCCACAAAGCTTGCCCTCACAGGGCTTTGCATTCGCTGTTCCCTTTGCCTGTTTCTCTTCCCTGAGATTTGCTTAAAAGTTGGCTCCTAATAATTAAAGTCTTGGTTTGAATACTGTCTTCTCAAAGTGGACTTTCTTACCTTGACCCTCAATGTAAAGTTGTCTTTCAGTGACTCACCCTCACATCACCCCCCTTTGAATTCTCTGCATGGTACCTGTCACAACCTGATATTTTTCTTATTATTTATTTTTATTGAACTCCATGGAAGCAGGGGCTGTGCGCCCTCTTGCTCATTACTATATTCCCAGCACCTAGAACAGTTTCTGACACATAGCAGAAACTAATAAATACTTGCTAAATACTGTAATGAATAAGCTGAACGCTGAGGGCTGACAAGTAGCCAGCCATTTAAAGGGCCTGAGGGAAAAAATCTTGGCAGGGGGAACTGCCAGGGAGAACTGCCAGGGAGAAGGCTCTGAGAGAACCCTGAGGCTTGGTCTGTTCTAGGGCTGGAGAAATATCCTGTGTATTTGGAGCGAAGTGCAAGGTAAACCAGGAGGAGAAGGAAATACAGGAGAGTAGAGAAGTGGACAGGGCAAGATGACTTAGGGCTTTGTGGGCTGTGGTAGGGAATTTAGATTTTATTTTACATCAAATGATAAATCACTAAAGGTTTTCAAATAGGAGAGTGACATAATCTGATGTATGGCTTTTTTAAAAGATAATTTAAAAACTAATTCAACTTGAGTAAGATGGAGATAACTAATACCAGTGATAGAAAGTCACATGTGTAAGAGAAGACTTGCAGGCGGGACATAATGATTCATTTTGGACAATGGGATTGATAGGAAAACATTCTATCAACACCCAAAAAAGAATTTATGAGTAAGAAAGAATTATAACACCTACCTCTGAAATGGTACAGCCATCTAATTCAGTTGTTGTTTATGAGGACCTGATTTTAAAGGTAGTTGCTGATAATAATGATAATAGGTACCATTTATCAAGCAGTCAGGCACTATTTTAACGGCTTAACAAAACTTACTTCACGGAAGCATAACCACCACTTTTATTACCTGTGTTTTGCAGTTGAGGTAGACTAAGCCTAAAGAGGATAAGTAACTCCTTCAAGGTCAATCAGCCCATGAGTGGCAAAGGTGTAACTCAAATCCAGGTCAAGTTTGATGCCAAAGCTATTATTTTAACCAATTTGCCATACATAACACGTTCCCAGGAAGAGAAATGCTGCTTGGATCACTGGTTATGGCCATCATTCAGAGAGATACTTAAAGTGGGGTTTTCTCTAACACACCCTTAAGCCTGCAGAAACATTTAAATTTCATTTCAGTGGAGAAATGTTTGAGAAATAATCGAACTAAATTCATCCGACTCTTGAGCCCGAAGAGCCTGTAGTCTTGGTATTTTTGTGAAGAACTGAGACCTATGTTTTGGTTAAACCTGATAATGGAGGAGGTGCATGGAAATAAAACTGCCTTTTCCCAATGTATCTGGAATATAGAGGCCTGAAACTGAGTCAAGTGCCACCCAGTTTTCCCGGGATCCGGCAACTCTGCAGCCAACACAAGTTTGCTTTCTTAACAGCTGGAAACGCCGGAATTGTGACAGGGCCGCAAGAACTGAGGCTGCCTTGTTCGGACTTTGACACGGGTCCCTCTGTTTCTGTCACAGAGCCCTTTTTCTTAAACATCCCGCATAGGCCGCTTGGGAAACTCGTTCTCTAGGCTGGACCGAGCCGTAAGTGCAGGACGCATTTGTTCTGGGCGCCCATCTTTTAAGGGGTCCGGGCCAGACCCTCTCTGAACACTCTCTGGACGATACTTATCGCTCCACCCCTTCAGTGTCTGAAGAAAAAGGAAGAGGGCCGGAAAGCAGTTTCAACTTGGTGGTTGAGGACAGGCCCCAGAACAGCGGGGGGCCAAGCCCCCCAGGGTCCCCCTCGGCCTGACGCGCAGTGCCCCGCCCGCCCCGGACCGCGGAGGCAGAGGCGCGGACAACCGCCCCGCCCCGCCCCCCGCGCTGGCCATTGGCGGGTCCGAAAGACGCGGGGCGTTGTCGGTTTGAATGGGAGCTCCTGGAGCTGGGGCGCAGGCGCAGAGGAGGAGAGCTGTGGAGGCCGGCGGCGCCGCGGGACCCCTGGGTGGCGAGGGGAGCCGCGCGAGCTCTGGCCCACGTGACCTGCGGCGAGCGGGGGCGGGGGGCGCGCGCCTGCCTCCCGCAGTGCCTCTGCCTGGCGAGGCGCCTCCGGCTCGCGGACCCGCCTGGGGGAGGGGCCGCGGCCACCCGTCCGTCGCCTGAGGCGGTCGCTGCTGCCGCTCCGTCGCGGCCGCCGCGCTCCCGGGACTCGCCGGCCCGCGGGAGGTGAGTTCTGAGGCGTCTCAGGACGCCCCGCGGAGGGAGCTGACGGGGAGGGGCGTGTGTGTGCGGGGCTGGGTGAGGGGTTCTGTGTCCGGGGTCCCGGGGCAGCCTGCTTTGTTCGGGTGGGCGGCGGGGACCCGCGCGGCCGTGACCCGAGTGAGGAAACCAGAAACGGGATGAGAAGCAGCTGGCTGAAGTGCGAGTTGCTTTCTTGCGAGATTTTTAAATGAGAGTCAAGTTTGAGAGCTTTGTTCCCCAACTTTTTAAAAATAAGAATGATAGGGCACAGCGACTCCTCACGTATTCTGAGTGTAACAAACGGTGGATTAAAAACCTGAATCCCCGTGGAATTAATCCGAGGCAGAGAGCATTCACTTGTAGCCATGCGCTTGCTGTCTAAAGCGGGCAGTGTTTGTCAAACACCTGCGTTTACAACATTTCAATTCATGAATTTGGGGCACCGGCTTGTCGAGTTACCGTAGATATTGGTAGTTGCTGCCAGAAGTTTTAGGAAGCAGAGGATGTTAAGAAAGCCCTTATCCGAAAATCTATATCATCTATAGATATCTTCGAAGAGTTAAAACGTGGAAAACCTGTAATTTTCTTTATTTTAGTGGTAACCAGTGAGATCATTTTAACTGGTATCATTTGAACTCCGTTAAGACGAGTAAGGATGGAAATGTTACTTGCCTTAATGCATAATTTAACCCTGCCGCAGTTTAAGCAGAGTAGCTTCTTGGCTTTCCATTCTGTCAGCTTGAGTTGGAGTCTTTCGTGGTGTGTGTGGGGTTAACATACCAACCGAGCTGAATTTTCCAAGCTGCCACTTTAGAGGGGTGCCCGAAGATTTCGGGTCTGATAACCACACTGTGATAACCTCTGATAAAGACCATTTTTGCTTCGGTTGCCCCTATTCGAGAAGCAGCTTTCGTTGCTTTTTTATGTCACTTACTTCTAAACAAAGGGACGATCACTGTTGATTGACCTGCGGGGGTGTGTGTGTGAGGAGAGTGAGGACTGGAGGGGTGATGGTGTTAAGGGCAGTCTCAGATTTACTCTGCTTTACACCTTGCCATGGATGCCTTCTTAGGCTATTATTTGTAATAAAGGAGTGGAGCAGATACAATGTAAAAAGTTATATTGTTGTAGAGGCGTTTACCCCCAAATCTGCTTTGGCTAGATCAGCCCTTTAGTTGTATTTTCTAATGTTACTAAATCAGACATGCAGGGTTACAAATGTTGTATTTTAATATAAATCTCAGACTTGGTACTAGGCTAATTACAACGAAGATAGGCTATAGTAATTTTTTCAATGGCCTTGTACTTAAGATTTACCTAAACGGTAAAATTTTTAATTAGTTCTCTGGAATTTGAAAATTAAAAAACTGATGTAGATTTAGACTATTCTAAATCTAATAGACATTCAAAAAAGTAATAACAGCTACTATCATTATTACTACTATACTTTATTGAGTACTTTTGTTAAGTACCAGAGCCAGGCACTGGGTTAGATACTTTATAAAATGGATCTCTAATCATCACAACACATGTTGGATAAGTGTCATTATGCCCAAACCAACTCTGAGAGTTTAACTAGCTCAAGATCATATAACTAATAAGTCAAACTGTGACCTGATCTCAGAGCACATGCTCTGTTGCTTCTCTGCAATTGTTTAATTCTCCTCTAGGTCTCTGAATTCCATTTGTAGGGACATAATCCACTTTTAAGATGCCTGTAGGTGTTGTGTTTTATTGGGAACTATGCAGAAATATTTCAGTCCTCCTTTTAGGACTGCTGTCTTTTAGTACCTTATAAATCATATAACATATTCAATATCCTGTAATCATCATTATAAAAACACTAAAAAATTAAGTAAAACTTTCCTGAGTTATTTACATGAATATACTCTACTGTGGAGCATATATGGTATTAAAGCCCAGTTTTCTCACTAGTATAGGATTCTTTGCTGCTTCATAGTTCTTATCTTCTTCCCAGGCAAGAAATTAAAAAAAGTTTGTTGGGCATCAATTATGTGCAAAAAATTTGCTTGGTGTTTTGAGATGACAAGAGAAAACTTCCTATTCAGTAGTTGCTTCTGGAGTTTTTGAAGTATCTTCCTTCTGTCTCCCTCCTTTACCCAGTGTTGCTGCCAGTTTATTTAACACAGATCTGACTTTGCTATTCCTTTGTTGAAAAAATTGCAAGGTTTAATACAAGGCCACATACATATTCACATTCCCTAACACTTTAGTACCTTCTTAGACTTTTCCTACTCCCAACTCAGTGTGCTTGTCCTGGGCATACATTCTGTGCATTCTTACCTCCTTGCTTTTGCGTGAGCCATTTCCCTGTGACTGGAATGCCTTTCCTTCAGTTGCCTAATAAGGTCTACCCATCCTTCAAGGTGCAGTACAGATATCCTTCCTTCCAAAAAGCTTTCTCTGGTCCTTTTTATTTAGAATCATTCTTCCCATATCATCTCATAACATTATTGAATTAAATAAAACATTTTTCCACAGGATAGTGATAACTTTTGGAAGAGGACAAAGTTACATTTTCCTATAAAGAATTCAAAATTCAAACTCTCTAGGGACCATTTTTAGACATTTTTAACCCTCTTGCATTTGGGATTTATTTCTCCTTATTTATTAATAAAAAGATTACAGATCAGAAAGGGCAAGGACTAATAAATACACATTCAGGGGGGTTTTTTTTGGTAGAAATTGGGCTTAGTGTGAATCATCAGTGTTTTTGGATTGCAGACATATTCTTGTGATCTTCTGGTTCTGTAACCTGAGTAGTCATTCGGGGAGCACTGAAAATATAATTGGGATTGATGAAAATTTAGAATGTCTTTTTTTTTTTAAGAGTCATTACTATGTCTTTTATAACTTTGATATTGTAATACTTCTGTGTATCCATTTTTATGTGTTTCGAACAGTTAACTAGAAATCCTTTTTCTTGGGCGCCTGGGTGGCTCAGATGGTTAAGCGTCTGCCTTCGGCTCAGGTCATGATCCCGGGGTCCTGGGATCGAGTCCCGCATCGGGCTCCCTGCTCCTTGGGAGCCTGCTTCTCCGTCTACTTCTCTCTCTCCCTCTCCCCTTCTCTCTCCCTCTGTCTCTCATGAATAAATAAATAAAATCTTTAAAAAAAAAAAGAAATCCTTTTTCTTATGCAGGTGTCTAATTGAAACTCTTTCAAAGGTTATTAATTTTACCAGTGGATTAAAAGAACCATATCTCTTTAACATTATAGGAGAGAAAATTAACATTATTTGTAAACTCTGGGCTTCAGTTTGATGAGAAATAAAACTAATAAGGAGAAAAGTACTAATTTTATTCTAATGAACATACTTACTCCTTTAGTTGAACATACACATATATGTATATATATGTGTATGTATATACACATACCCACACACACTCCATGCCCAGCGTGGAGCCCAACTTGGGGCTTGGACTCACAATCCTCAGATCAAGACCTGAGCTGAGACCAAGAGTCGGACGCTTAACCAACTGAGCCACCCAGGCATCCCTATATTTGTAAATATAAATAAGTAATCTTGGGGTACCTGGCTGGCTCAGTTGGTAGAGCATGTGATTTTTTTTTTAAGATTTTATTTATTTATTTGACAGAGATAGAGACAGTGAGAGAACACAGGCAGGGGGATTGGGGGAGGGAGAAGCTGGCCTCGATCTGAGGACCCTGGGATCATGACCTGAGCCCAAGGCAGACGCTTAACGACTGAGCCACCCAGGCGCCCCGGAGCATGTGACTCTTGATCTTGGGGTTGTGAGTTCGAGCCCCACATTGGGTGTGGAGCCTACTTAAAAAAAATAAGTAATCTTGTTGGAGCAGGACTTTTGATTCAATAACTGCTTTGTAGGGAAAAAGGAAACCAAGATTAGGGATGTTGCATAAAAGTAATCTCTCTTTTCTCCTTGAAATTTTGAAGGAACTGCTTTATCCTCTTGAATTATTGTAATCACTGAGGATTATAATTACAAAACAGCAGTTTTAGTGATTAGTGTAGTCACTGGCATAATTCAGATTAACTCTATGTATAATCTAAAACTAGAGCCTCTTTCTAGTTTATCAACCCCCCCCAGAAAAACCTTCAGTATTTAACTTCTTCCTGATTTATCATGGGCTGCCAAACCAAAGACACTGAGTTTGCTCATGCAATAATTATTATATCCATAGTGTTTTGTGTAGAGACTTTTGGAAACTGCTGTTGACCTACAGACATTCAGCATTTCTCATATGAGTGGACTCATACTTGGTCCTTTCTCACTGTTTAACAACAGTGAAGGCTTGAAATATTCAAATCTTTTTCTTCTGTATTACATTTTGTTTTAGCATTTACCTAATTTGAAATTTCATATATGGTTTATTTGTATTTGGTTATCCAGGAAAGATAATTCATTGGAGTCCTTAAATATAAATGTTTCTCATCAAAAAAGGAAGTTTATGCATAGTTTAGTTGTTTAGAGTGGTGAACTTTTAGGTATAAACATTGAAAACATGAAAAGGAATTCTTAACTGTATATTGCTAAAATTGTTTGGATTATACTACTCTGAAGTGGTTGCATTTGTGTTTTGAAAGGCCGCCGTGGCTCTAGATCTGAATTTTTTTTTTTAATCTGCCAAGAATAAAAAAATGAGAGTTTGAAATTAATACTACCTTAGTTTGCATGTATTTGATATCTTTCATAATGGCCTTTGAGATTTAATCTCAAATACACTTGGAAACCCTTCTGACTGGTGGTATACCTTTAAGATATAGATTTATTTGGAATCTAGAACCATTAATCTATTCTTTGAATTTTATTCTATTTGTAGCTGACTGATAGTCACAAACAGCTTATTAGAAAGTTTTTATAATAGGGCGCCTGGGTGGCTCAGTTGGTTAAGCGACTGCCTTCGGCTCAGGTCATGATCCTGGAGTCCCGGGATCGAGTCCCGCATCAGGCTTCCTGCTCGGCAGGGAGTCTGCTTCTCCCTCTGACCCTCTTCCCTCTCGTGCTCTCTATCTCTCATTCTCTCTCTCTCTCTCTCTCTCTCTCAAATAAATAAATAAATAATCTTTTAAAAAAAAAGTTTTTATAATAAAATGTGTTTTAGTTAGCAGTTACACAGTTAGTTATGCTTGTTTTCTAAACTAACTTGGCTTAACATCTCACAGACTAACTTTTGATTGTTGCAGACGTAAAGATTAGCAATAAATTAAGACTTAATTGGAGTGCATGTTTTAGGATTATATATTTGCTTAAGGAAAACTTTATTCATACAGTTTTTATAGCATAATCTGTGGTAAATTTGCATTTCTCCAGAATGATAGAGAATAGAATGATCTGCTTAACTAATCAGTATGATTGTTTATTAATTTGGGATTGTGTAAAGTAATTTATATTTGCCATGTATGACAGTTATTGGTACTAACCATGTTCAACACTATACATAGATATACATGGATATACACACACGTACATACATAACCTTGAGTTATCTTTAGTTCAGAGTATTATGTAAAAATTGGGTTAATATTATTGGTTTAGAGATTGAGCATGTTGAAAAAATCAGAGCTATTATGCATTACTTTTTTTTCTTTCATTGCAATTTCTCTTTAATTTTGCTGCTGACTTATTGCAGCATTAACATTGAGATCTCATTGGTATTTAAAAAAAATTTTAAAGATGTGCAAAAATTCAGAAATGTCAGTCACTCAGTTCTGTTTTTTTTACCTCTCAGATTCTTTCCTATTTATCAAATTTTATATGATTTCAAATTATCTCATTTGATATCTTTATTTTTTCAGCTATTATTTGTGAATATAGCACTTTACGAAGTACAAGTTTAATAGAAGTATTCCACTTTTTCCTATTCAAAGTCTAATCCTTTTTTTTCTCTTGGAAGTATCCTTCTTGCAATCCAATTTTTAGTCACTGTGTACTGCTACTGTTCCATCCACCTTGAAAATTGGAAATCTTAAGTTCTCTGTTACTGCATGACCTTTGCCTCTCACATCTAGTCAGTATGCATTGTTTTATCTTTTTCTTTAGGTACTCCTAGCCAGATTACTTAATCAAGTACCTAGCCATTCTTAGGTCTGACTTACCTTGCTTTAGGCACTAATTTCCCACGTCAGTCATATATTCTGATATCAAAATAATATTTTTGCATTTAGTTGGCTCTTCAACATCTGCCGCACTAAAATCAGACTGAACTTTTCTCTCTGTTGGACTTTGTTTTGGCATCCTTCTTTATAACTCCCATTATTACCACAATGTGTATTTGTTATTATAACCTGTACCTTTGAGTCTAATATAAAAGAACTTCATTTAAAATATTTTCTTGAGGGGCACCTGTGTGGCTCAGTCGTTAAACGTCTGCCTTTGGCTCAGATCATGATCCCAGGGTCCTGGGATGGAGCCCCACATCACATGGGGCTCCCTGCTTTGCCGGAAGCCTGCTTCCCCCTCTCCCACTCCCCCCTGCTTGTGTTCCCTCTCTCGCTGTGTCTCTGTCAAATAAATAAATAAAATCTTAAAGAAATATAAAATAAAATATTTTCTTGATTCTTCTTCCATATTTATCCCTGCTCAGATTGATAAAGGGTTACTGTATCTGACTTGAAACATTACAACTTAAAGGGATTTGGAGAATTTGACTATTGCACTTTAGAGGGAATTGTTAGGATAAGAAAAGTTTAAAGAATTTAGATTATCTAATCTGGAGGCAAGAAAAGTAAATTATATTTATTGTCTGATAGGTGTTACCAGTTTATAGAGATACTTAAAGAATTAGACCAGAGGTTATTGGCATTTAATTTAAGTTGGATAGTTTGGATAAATTGGAAGGACAAAAGATATACATGTAACTGTGTATCCCCTATGTCTCCCCATCACTTAGTTCACAAATATTTTGTGGTGTAGAGCAAGGCTAGGATTTATTTACTCTGATTGCATACCTTGGACAGTGCCTAGAAGTCCACCTACCTGTATAATGAGAGTCTGCCTATTTTGACTTCCTAATCAGGTAATTAAATGTGAGGCAATTAGAGTTATATACTATTTTATCTTTCTATATGCTTTTGTCAGTTTCTAGCATATAGAAAAAAATTATTATGTTTTATTTCTCTGGTCAGACCAAAAGGTGCTGTGAGTTTTTGTTAGCAGTGAGATTTGGGGAGCACTGTTTTTTAAATCCTGGGAGATGCTATGAAGGACATATGTTTCCTTGTAAATTATTAGTTATAAGTCTTAATGGAGATTGGAGAATAAATTTGATGACTTTTTAACGTTCTTTCAAACCTATAATTTCCGTTCCATTTCCTGGTCCTGTCATTAAATTTTCTTATCCTCATGAACATAATTTATTATTTATTGCAGATTTTATTACTGCTACACTGGTAATATATAAACTATGTGTTAAATATGAAGTGGGTTTGTTAACTCTGTGTATGTGGAGCATGAATGAATACGTTGTTACTAAATTGGTTAGAGAGTTCTTGCAAAATTAATGATTGAATCAAGAATTGCTTGTTAGTTCAGTGAATAATTATAAGAAATGCTACTTTATTGTTATGGAGATTGTAATGTAAGAGTGACTTGTTTGTGATACACTTTTTTTTTTAAAGGATTTAATTTGTTTTATTTTTTTTTAAGATTTATTTATTTATTTATTTGAGAGAAAGAATGAGAGAGAGAGAACACATGAGAGGGGGGAGGGTCAGAGGGAGAAGCAGACTTCCTGCCGAGCAGGGAGCCCGATGCGGGATTCGATCCCAGGACTCCAGGATCATGACCTGAGCCGAAGGCAGTCGCTTAACCAACTGAGCCACCCAGGCACCCTGTGATACACTTCTTTTGAGAATTGTAAAACCATATTATAAATTGTCCTTATTGAAATGGTGAATAGCATTCTGTCTTCTTGCTTGTTTTAATTATTTTTAAAATGTTTCTCTATGCAGTCTTAAGTAAGGTATTTCATAACTCCATTTATATACATTTGTTAATTTGACTCCATGTTTACATTTTACTGAGTATGGAGTTAACATTTTTTAATGATTGGTAAAATTTGGAATTACATTATGATCTGGATGAAAAAATATTTCAAGTAAATTATAACTTAATTGAATTCAAAGTTAAATTTATTCTAATACTTCACGTTCTGCCCCATTTTATAAATAAGAGCCTAAACCTCAGCATGGTTAGGGGAAGACCTTTTGGTTGACAGTTTAGTTGTTGTGTAATCTAGATGTACTCTGAAGCTATGGCTATTAATATCTACGCTAATTCCTTTATAGTGTTGTATTTATTAAGGAGGCACAATGGAATTCTGAACGAAAGAAAAAGAGGTTTGTTGGGTTAATAGCTGCTACCCTTTCTTTTCATCCTTTCTTAAGACACTGCTTCCTTTGTTGGCCAGGGAAGGGATAAAAGGAATATTTTGAGGTTTTACTTTTTATATGTCAAACTGGTTATTAATAAGAAAACCTAATTTCCTCTGGGAAGCTTGTCAGTATTCCCAAGGCTGGTCCTTTCTACCTTCCACCTACTCACAGGTCCTTTTCTGCTCTGTTCCCTACTAACCTCTTTTCTAACTGTACTTGATTAACAAAGCAGTGGGTGGGTGTGATTTAGACTCTAGTTTATGTTATAGTCGAAATATTTAAAAGGATGTTATGTGGCAAAGGAATGAGGTTTATTGGATGGCAGCAAAAGGAAAAAATGGGTAGAAATGGAAAGATTGCTCAAAGTATGGAACAAATTTCTAAAAGAACTATTCAAAATTAGGATTAACCGCCTCAAGACCTTTCTGGGAATGCTGTAATAAAATGTTAGACTAACTGACCTATAACGTTGTTTATAACACTGAGATTCCGGGACTTAATAATTGTGTGTGTGTATGTATGTGTGTGTGTGTGTGTGTGTCTGTGGGTGTGTATATATATATATATAATCTATTTATTTATACACACACATACATATATCTTACCTTATTTGTTTCTCTAAACTGCTGCCTTAGAAGTTATAGTTTATATCTGATGGCCTGTAGTTTCTCTGTAATATATCTGAGTATGGGGTTCATTTTCATTTATCTATTTAGGATTTAGTGTGTGCTTCTTCAATCTGCTAATTTAAGTCTGTCTTCAAGTCTGAAAAAAATCTTTTTATCACTGAAGATTTTGCCTTTACTTTTCTTTGTTTTTCTTTCTAGTACTGCAATTGGACATCTGTAGAGCCTCTCATTTTGTCTCCCTTTTCTCTGAACTGCTCTTTAGTATTTTTCATCTCTTTATCTCTTTGTGAATGTCTGAATAATTTCTTCAGATATTCTTCTAGTTTACTCATTCTGTCTTTAGCTTATCTGCTGTTTAACCAGTACATTGTGTCACTAATACTAATGTTCATAGCAATACTTTTTTTTATAGCAATACTTTTTGTTAAAAGATTTTATTTATTTATTAGAGAGAGAATGAGAGATAAGGAGCATGAGAGGTAAGAGGGTCAGAGGGAGAAGCAGACTCCCCGCTGAGCAGGGAGCCCGATGTGGGACTCGATCCCGGGACTCCAGGATTGTGACCTGAGCTGAAGGCAGTCGCTCAACCAACTGAGCCACCCAGGCGCCCCTATAGCAATACTTTTTTAATAGTAGCAAAAAAATACAAAAACTACAATCCAAATGCCCATCAACAACAGAATAAAAAATATATTTGGTATTCAATGGGATATGACACAGCAGTGTAAATATGCAAACTGTAGCTGTGTGCAACAAGTGAGATGAATCTCAGAAACATATTGTTAAGCAAAACCATACAAAATTAAATGATATAATTTTTAGGCCTATGCAGATATTGAACCAAGGTTATAAAGACAAGCAAGGGAATAATGAACAAAATTCAGTTTAGAGATCACCTTAGAGGGGAAAGGAAGGTGTGATTGGTTAGGTTGAGGCACCCAGATGACTTCAAAGGCAGTAATAACGTTCTTTATCTTCAACTGGGTGGTGTTAAATAAATGTTTGTTGTGTCATTCTACTATACACGTATTTTCTAAATTTCTTTTGCACCTACTCAGTATTAATAAAAACATTTTAAAGACCTTAAAAAGTAAAAATAGAATGTACTCTGAGAGCAAATGAATACAAGTATAAGTTAATTATCAGCACAAATATCTTTGAAGGAATAAATTTAGTTTGGAATTGGCTTGTTCAAATAATTACTGAATTCTCATTTTGCCTGTTATAATAGCATTTTTTAAAGCTTGAAGTATCATTTTCTCTTTAACACATTCTTCTATATTTGTTTATAATAGAAAATATTACATAAATTATTGTATTTTAAAACAATTTAAAAAATTAAGGTACAGGTCCCAAATAAATGTAATATATTCACATCCTTATTGAGAAGCTTTATGGCGACAGTTAAGCCCTTTGCTATTTTTCTCCTGTGATTGACATGACAGCAGTCTGTGGAGTTAGCCGTGTGATTATGTACAGATTGGAATTACTTTAGGTTATTCTTTGAAAATAGGACTTCAAGCAAGGCATCTTGTATTCCTTTTGCAGAAATGTTGCTGAAGTGCTGCTGAAAGGGCCAGAGATGCAAGGATTTGGGACACATTTTGAACCTTTAAGCTGACATTGACCTCGTTTCATTATTAATAAAGAAGAAGCAGGAGCTTAGGATGTATTAACACCAACTCATTAATATACTAACCGGACAATGTTCTGCAACAATTCTACATTGTAAAGAACTGGATTGGCACTAAATAAAATAATTTCATATTTTACTCAGCTTATAATATGACTCAATGGAGGAAAATTTGATAAGCATGAGGGAAGACTATTCTTTTCATGTTCGTTACAGGTAAGACTACTGCTTTCCTGGTGGTTTTTAATCCTTATTTAAACATGTATTTAGCTCTGATCATTTCAAATTTAAATTCGAATGTATTCAAAATACACTAGCCTTAGTATCTCCTATAAATAATATTTTCTTTTTGTTGTGTTTGTTATAAGTTTTTATATCCTTTCTATAGGAAAATGGTGGTGAAGATCAATTATATATTATTGTTTATTAATGTTTTGTGGACGAGTTTATGAATAGTTACTTTATATTTTCTAACCATTGTAATGCAAATATAAAAATGAAATATATTTCTAAATGTTTAGGGTAAAAGATGGATTTGTAATATGGTCAGATGAATGACCTAATTTTTGTGTTTCAGTTTTGAAATGGTGATCTTTTATAAATGAGCTTTTTAAAAAGTGGGTAACGTTGAAAGGGGTGGGTACTTTCTCAACATGATAAACTAATAGCCAGTTTAATATTTAGTGATAAAATATTAATGACATTTTGGATACATTTAGGAACAAAGTGGTGATATCTGCATCATTATTTAACATTTTATTCTAAAAGTTCTGGTCGTTGCACTAAACAATAAAATGAACATAAATATAAATATTGGAATGAAAGGCATGTAATTATTAGGGTTTTCAGAATACTAATAGATTCTTTATCAAAACTGTTTTAAGTTAGTATTAAACATCAGAACTTGTAGCAATGGGTAGTATTCAGCATCTCTATTAAGTTGAAGTTGTTGATTACCAAATCTTAGATATCTTAACATATGTTTAGGAAATAGATTTGTTGTCTTTTGGAGCAGATGATTCATGTTAGGGCAGGGTGCCACCACCGAAGTTTATATAGGTAAGATGAGGATATTTCTTTTAAAAAAAAAAGAAGAAGAAGAAGAAGGGGCGCCTGGGTGGCTCAATTGTTAAGCGTCTGCCTTCGGCTCAGGACAAGATCCCAGGGTCCTGGGCTCAAGTCCCACTTTGGGCTCCTTGCTCAGCGGGGAGCCTGCTTCTCCTTCTCCCTCTCCCTGCTGCTCCCCCCGCTTTTGCGTGTGCTCTGTCTCTCAAATAAATAAATAAAATCTTTTAAAAAATAAAAATAAAAAGTTTTGAATAAAAGAAATGGAGGACATTCAACATAATTAAAATGAGCTTTTATTATATGAAAGGCCCTCACTCTACCCTTTTGGGCATAGTTCCAGAAACCTGGGAGTTATTTTACATGCTTTTTTCCCTTCTTATTCTCTATCCAGTGTGAAGTCATGCCAGTTGATCCTAAATGTTGATCCAGATCTACCCATCTGGATCCTCCCTATCCCTGCAATAGTTGAGGTCCCCATCATCTTCCTTCCAGACTTGCTCTATTCTCCATTCTTTTTTTTTTTTTTTTTTTTTTTAAGATTTCATCCATTTATTTGACAGAGAGAGAAAGAGCACAAGTAGGGGGAGGAGCAGACAGAGGCAAAGGGAGAAGCAGGCTCCCCGCCGAGCAGGGAGCCCGATGCGGGCTTGATCCCAGGACCCTGGGATCATGACCTGAGCTGAAGGCAGATGCTTAACCACTGAGCCACCCAGGCGCCCCTCTATTCTCCATTCTTACCTCTTAGAATCCATCTTTTTAATTTGCTGCTAGAGGGCTCAGTCTAAAAACACAGAGCTAACTACACAAATTCTGCTTTATCACTATGGTGGCTCCTAGTCACCTGTAGGGCAGAGTCAAGCTTACCATAGTATAGCTCTTCCATGTTCTGTGCCTTTGCTCATGCTGCACCCTATGACTTGAATTATCTACTCCTGGAAACCATTTCTAAACAGTATATTTTGACTATGTGCCCTCCCTCTGCTTACATAACATCCTTTGCATATTTCTTTCTTTGCATCAACTGTATTAAAATTCATTGTATCTGTTTATATGTTTGTCTCCTTGACTATTCCCTTCTTTGACCATTAACTTCCTTAGGGCAGCCATGATGCCTAGCTTGTTGTCTGACTCAGTGCAGGTTTGATGAAATGTCCATTGAATTCCATTGGACATAACTATCAGATGAATCTAGTAAGTAAGATTTTATCTGTCTTACTAAACATTTTCAAGAATGGTATACTTCTTAATACTGTAAGAGCAGCAGGTAAGGAGTGGATTATACTTCTCCCTGTAGGAAGGTCTTAGATTTGTCCTTCTTCCATGATAGGTCAAATATGGTTATATACTGGTATAAGACTTCACCAAAAGAAACTTTAAACTCTGTAACTATTTTTAGTAAGAATGTGCCAAACAGAGCTCTGGCTTCATCAGTGTTCTAAGATCAGCATTCTGTATATTAACTGGATTGTTGTATAATTGCAGATAATACTTTGTGTCCTTTATGTTAGGAGTCATGGCCTAGTATAAATTACTCTTCTACTCTGGTAAACAGGTAGCATGTAATGTGTTATCCATATGGTTCTTTCATTGTGGCAGTCCTCATCCATCCCTGGAGGAGTTTCTGTGGCACAATGAGTTCGTAATTTTGAAATGAGATAATCCTTCAAACACTAAGGAACCTCCTGAGAGATATCATAATGCTTTATGAAATATTTTGTGACCTGTTTGTGAAGGTAAAGAGAAATGGAGACTGATAGTAAAATGAAATTAGTTTCTAAACTTTAAAATAGTATCTGATTGATTTTAAATTAATTATCATTAATTTTTTAGGCATGATATTAATTTTTTTGAAAGTGACTGGTGATGGGTATTAAAGAGGGCACGTACTGAATGGAGCACTGGGTGTTATACGCAAACAATGAATCATGGAACACTACATCAAAAACTAATGATGTAATGTATGGTGATTAACATAACAATAAAAAAGAATGACTCTCTTTTAGAGATATATACTAAGATATTTACAAGTGAAATTGTATGCTTTCTGGAATGTACTTCAAAAGAATCTGGGGTTGGAGAGTGAGGTTGGAAGTAGAGATGAAACATACAATGTTATATATTGGTAATGTTGATGTTGAAAGATGGATATATCAGGTTCATTATCAAACTAGTTTCTCTAGTTTTGTATTTGAGAAATTTCTTTGTTCATACTTGTTACTATGGATAATAAACACTTCAGTACTTTCATATTGTAAAAATTAGACCATTGTATTCAATTAGACCATTGAATACAATTTTGGTGTTGAATTCTTCAGTTTTGCTAGGTAAATGTAGTTGTTAATATTCTTTCCTCAAGAAGAGTTTGAGGTAATGTGGAATGGTGGAAATAGCACTGGGTTTGGAGACAAAGATAGGATTTCATTTCTCAGCTTTGCATTCCCATGATCTTATTAATAGGTCGTTCAACCTGTCTGAGCATCATTTTCCTCTTCTGTAATAATACCTATCTCAGAAGGTTATTTTGAGAGTTAAATTTGATATATAGTAAAATCACTTTTAAAACTAAGTTACCAATCAAAATTCAAATCTAAAGATAAATTTACACTACTTTCTCTTTCACAAAGTAAACTAGAATTAACTAGATATATGTGGTAAATTGAATGGATGAAAATTGTTTGTGGGGGGTAGGATTGATAATGGAAAAGATCCATGCTCAATCAGAACCCATAGAAGGTGGAGGGAGCTAAGGTCTATAAAAAGAGATTTGACAGCTGCAGAAGACAGCACAATGAAGATGCAGAGCCCTCTTGTTTTGAGTCTTGAGTCCTCAACCCCATCGTTTATTCTTAAATAGTATGTAAACCCTTTGAGGGTAGGATCCGATTTGAACATAATCTGCATTAAAGCTTTTAAAATGGTGTAGCATTGAGGTTTTTAATCCTCTTTTGCTTTCATTGGTATACCATGAACACAAGAAACCAAAATTAAGGAGGTAAAGGAAAAAAAATCTAGTGTGGAAGAAAAGTAAATAATAAAATATAAAAATCATTGAAATGACATGAGTTTGTGCAAAAATGAGGAATTATAGCTCTAATGGTCTATGAGCAAAAACAAAAACATTTCAGTTAAGGATAGTAGTAGTGTGTTTATTTATAGTTATTAGGAATGTACTTTCTTTGATTATACAACTAGATAGGCCATTAGGAAGAACAAAAGAAACTTTGTATGTGGGATGTATGTTAATGGAGTTATTTTCCGCCTTTGTCTTCTACTCTGGGTATGTTCTTTGTTTCCAACCCAGCTGGTAAATAAATGAAGTAATTCTTTTGTCTCATAGAGACAAAGAGGATATGAAATTACTTTCTCTCTTACTATTTAATGATCTTCTAAAAAATTTATAAACCAACCTGCCTTGGACTACTTTGCAATTAGATATATTTGATTGAGGTGTTGGGAGATTGTGCCAGAATATTGACTTCTTTTCTAATAAAACTATACCAGAACCACAATATTTCTTAGAATTAGTCATAAACTAGAGAGCTTTGGACTTTATTTTGGGAATTAGTTACTGAAGTAACTTTGCTAAGGTAGTTTCCCTTACAGGGTATTCTTACTTCATGGACTTCAGAGACAGCTGAGTAGCCAGCAGGGTTCCAGTTTGCTGTCATTCTTTCTAATGAAAATTATCTAAAATGCCTTTTTAAGGGGGCGCCTGGGTGGCTCAGTCACTTGGGCGTCTGCCTTCCGCCCAGGTCATGATCTCAGTGTCCTGGGATCAAGTCCTGCATCGGGCTCCCCACTCAGCAGGGAGTCTGCTTCTCTCTCTCCCCCTCTCTCCCTCTCTCCCTCTCTCCTTCCCTCCCTCCCTCCCTCCCTCCCTCTCTCCCTCCCTCCCCCCCCTCTCCCTCTCCCCCTGCTGGTGTGTGCATGCACTTGTGCATGCTCTCTGTGTCAAATAAATAAAATCTTTAAAATAAAATGCCTTTTTAAAAATTTGTAGCTCTTACGACACTATTTAGTCTATAGCTAAATTAATATTATATACAACATCATTTGGTTTGATGGTTCCAGAATAATTACAATAAGTTTAAATCCAGAAAGTCAAATATTTGTGCTGGAGAGATTTATTTGAAGAAGACATTTCTCTGGTTTATATGGATATAGCAAACATGTTGTAAATTTCCAATTTTTACATGTCTTATATCTGAATAGCCAGTTCTACCTTATCTCTGATTTCCTGGCCAGCCAGCTACCCATCCTGAACAGATGGTGCTGTTGTGTGTAACTATTTCTCTCCCTCTCCCTCAGTGAATACTCAGTGAATACGATCATTAGTACTCCATTGTACCATGCATGTAATTTTCTTTAATACTCTATTGATGGACATTTGAATTGTGTGCGTCTTTTTGCTGCTGTGAACATCCTTTCACATATTTTTTTTGAATTTGTGTACCTCTAGATTTAATATCAATTCCTAGCAGTGAAATTGCTCAATATATAATTTACGTAATTGGAATCATGCTTAAATTAAAAATTTTTAATAGAGGGGTACCTGGGTAGCTCAGTTGGTTAAGCTTCTGCTTTCGGCTTGGATCATGATTCCAGGGGCCTGGGATCGAGCCCTGCATTGGGCTCCCTGCTCAGTGGAGAATCTGCTTCTCCCTCTGCCTCCCTCTACTTGTATTCATGTGCGCACGCTCTCTCTTGCTCACTTAAATAAATAAATAAAATCTTTCAAAAAATAAAAAATTTTAATAGAAAAAGTAATATATTTTATATGTAAAAATACGTTTTCCAATTTCTTTCCTATGGTAATTTCTTGAAAGTTCAGTGGTTTTGGTATTCAGACATAAAGACACCTCATTTTGGTAACTCATCTAGCAGAAGAACCCTTTAATAAAATCACATTTTTACATGGTAGTCTTTTGCTACCTCATTTCTCTTCACACACAGAATATACTGGTAACCTTATAAAACCTTAAACAAAAATAATCTTTTTATTTATGCAGTCTCTAATTTTCAGAAATATAGTTCTAAAGGGCAGTTTTTACTTGTGAAAAACAAAAATTGGTTTTATTAATTTGAAATGACATGAAGAAATATAGCAATTTACATTTTCTGATTTAACCGATTTTCCCATGTACTTAAGATCTTCCGTCTTTTATCTAATTGACTTAGTCTAATATTGAAGCAAAATGTTAAATAGAGGTTTACTTGCATTATTTTGCCTAGATCATAAAGTGAGGGTAAAATCACTAGTCTGTGAACAGAGAATATCCTTTGGCTAAATTACTTGAATTATAAAAAAAAAAGATACCTGCATGTAAAACTTAAAAATTACCTATCAGAGATGACTACGTAAATCTATTTATCCCGAACTAAAAGCCAGCTTTGAAACTTTTCAATTGGCTCTGTTAATCTTAGTCCATACTTTTCTTTTAGACTTATCAGATTTATTTTCTACTTTTGCAATTCCATTTTAATTTATGGCTTGAAGGAACCTTGACATTTTATAGGCCAAAAGAAGTAGCTGAAGAAACATGTTAATTGACCTGCTACTAGAAATACAAAAGTATAATCGTGTTTGAATGAATTTAGGGTGAGTGGTGGTTTAATTCACATTTCCTGGTAAAGCAGTGATTCTCAACTCTGGCTTGTATGTTGGAATTACCTGGAGGTATTTAAAAAATACTGCGAGCCAGACCTCATACCCAGAGAGTGGGACCCAGCATTGAGAGTTTTATTTATTTATTTTTAAAGATTTATTTATTTATCATAGAGAAGGGCAGAGGGAGAGGGAGGGAGTCGTAAGCAGACTCCACCCTGAGTGTAGAGCCTGACACGGGGCTTGATCTCATGACTCTGAGATCACAGCATTAAGATCACCACCTGAGGCGAAACCAAGAGTTGTACGCTCAACCACAGCCACACCACCCAGGTTCCCTGCATTGAGAGTTTTAAACACTCCACATGAACTCTGCCGTTGTGCAGCCAGGATTAAGAATCACTGCTGTTAGAGTTGTTCAAAGCTAATTCTAGTAAGGAGTAATTTCGTGTTGCTCACAAAATTAAAATGCTTGATGAGCTCAATCAGGGTTTTCTAAAGGGTGATATGTGTACCAGTCGTATTACATAAAGTAATTTTACTTTTTTATTTTACTTACATATTTGTCTTAATGTGCATTAGAAAATAAACATAAGTATCACATCAAACAGTTCCGTGGATACTGCTTTGGATGAAGCTAGAGGTTTTATTTAAGGACATGTGCTGATTTCAAAATTTGCCAAATTATAGAAACATATTTAAGTGAATGATTAGGTAATACATAGACATAGCAGAAATCATAAAAATGTTGAAGAAACACAGTGGCAACTTTTGTGAAAGGCACCTACTAAAGTCTAGGATTAGAACCTGAAGTATCAGTGCTTTTTCTTCTACATAGATTTACAGTAACTTAATTCTTCTGGCTTTTAAAAATCCAGTGACAGACTTTGAGAATTAGAATTTCTGCAAATCTTTTAAATTATTCCTAACATAAAGTGTCTTGACAGTTCTCATGGATGTGTGCCTTATAGATCAAAATATTTTGCTCCTCTTTTTTTCTGAGGTATAGATGACCATGTGGTGAGACAGGAAGGAGTGTGTGTCTGTATGAGTGTATGAGACAGAGAAAGAGGTAAAGATGGTAGTAGGAAGGGTTGATGGACAGGTGAGTAGATCACTTCAATATGTGGATAGAGAAGGGTGTTAATTATAGGCCTTCACCTTCCCCAGGTACCTGTTTTCTCCCCAAACTCTCAGGAAGTCTGTAAGACTGCCACAACTCAGAATACTTTAGGAAACATTACTTTAGTTTTTCTCATTGGTAAAGTGGGTTGCTCTGGATGGGCCATTTAAACTGGGCTCCATACAGAGATATTTAGCTATCCTTTATAAAAGAGCTCTGAGGCTCAGAGATATTTGATTGGGCAAATTAGCACATGCTATAAATAATAGTTTACTGTTTTATCAATAATGTATATCTACTTCAATTATAGAGGCAGCTTTTCTGAGCAAGAGTAGCCACAGTCAACATTAAAATTACATTACCTGAAGTTAAAAATACTGTGGTGCAGTTGTAATGTAATGTTGTAAATGTCTGTCCTATATAATTTTATAGAATGGAAGCTTCTTGCCTAGAACTGGCCTTGGAAGGGGAACGTCTGTGTAAATCAGGAGACTGCCGTGCTGGTGTGTCCTTCTTTGAAGCTGCAGTTCAAGTTGGAACTGAAGACCTAAAAACACTTAGTGCTATTTACAGCCAGCTGGGCAATGCTTATTTCTATTTGCATGATTATGCCAAAGCATTAGAATATCATCATCATGATTTAACTCTTGCAAGGTAATTTAAGCTTTTTAATACCCTTTCTCCCTAAATGTCCTTAAAAAAATATTTTCATTCAATTAAAAAAATGAACTTAATACATTTTAGTGAGTTCTAATTCAATAGCATTGCATTCTAAAACTAGTCTTTAGGCTGATCACAGTTTAATTAAATGAATTAATAGTACTGAAACAACCCTAGAGTTTAATTAAATGAATGAAAATTAATTAAATTTAAATACAGAAATGTCCGTTTTAAATTTTTATTTAAAGTAGGTTTCAAGGCTAATGCATGTCAGTTGTCTTCTGGGAAAACTATACTCTGGCTGCTTTATTTTTAACACCACTTCCCTTTTTTTTCTTCCAGGACTATTGGAGACCAGTTGGGGGAAGCCAAAGCTAGTGGTAATCTGGGAAACACCTTAAAAGTTCTTGGGAATTTTGATGAAGCTGTAGTTTGTTGTCAGCGACACCTAGATATTTCTAGAGAGCTTAATGACAAGGTAATAAGGAACATTAGATGGCAGCCCAAATGTTTTCATTGAAATTGCTTTGTGTTTTAATACTATTTAATTATTCTGTAGTTTACTAAAAGTTAATACCAAAAAAAATTCATAGAAAAAATTTAAAAAATTCAAAATAGCAAAGAAAAAGAAAATAACACATTCTTCTTTCATAAGTAATCATTTGGTTCTGTATGGATGGCCAATGTAAACATTTTCTTGACCATCAAGGATATTATAAATAAATATGTGATTGGCATTAGAATACCTGGCTTCTGATTTCAAAATGTAAATTCTGCTGACATCTTCATCTAGGTGGGAGAAGCAAGAGCACTTTACAATCTTGGAAATGTGTATCACGCCAAAGGGAAAAGTTTTGGCTGCCCTGGTCCTCAGGACATAGGAGAATTTCCAGAAGAAGTGAGAAATGCCCTTCAGGCAGCTGTGGATTATTATGAGTAAGTAGCACTGATGCAGTCATGTGGCCCACCTAAGCCTTGGATCTAGTCTACATTCTTTATCCAGTAATACATTTTTAAGTTTGTCAGAGGTTTTAGAATTATGGACTAGCAAGTAAAAATAAACCATCAAATTGCTGCTAACTGTTTTAGTGTTAGTAGTAATCCCCTCCCAGGAAAGCTTTCCTTTAAACTGTTAACCAGTGCCACTTAGTGGCAAAAACAAGAAATATCAATCATTAGCCTAAGTTATGTGGAGTAAATTTAGTCTCTTAACTAGTAGAATTTCATAGAACTTCTTAGCTGTAAGGGTTCTAAGATTGACCCCATTTTTGACTTTGGACAGAAACCTGCCTGAATGATTCAGTAAAGTGTTCCCAGTTATTTAATATTCCCAGTTCTCAGTGTTCCCAGTTCTCACCCTCCATCATAGATATATCTTTTTTTTTTTTAAAGATTTTATTTATTTATTTAGAGAATGTGCACATGAGCAGGGGCAGGGGCAGACGGAGAGGGAGAGAATCTCAAGCAGATTTCCTGCTGAGCACAGAGCCAGATATGGGGCTTGATCTTACGACCCTGAGATCATGACATGAGCCGAAATCACGAGTAGGACACTCAACCAACTGAGCCCCCCAGGCACCCCTTTCATAGATATGGCTTTAAAATGTGGCACATTATGGCTCTAAGCTTATGTAAAACTTTTTTGACAAAAAGAATTTGATTTGTAAGTCTAATCAATACATTTTTTCCTCAAACTTATTTTTTCACAACTTTTGTTACCATTTAGGGAGAACCTATCACTAGTGACTGCTTTGGGTGATCGAGCAGCCCAAGGACGTGCCTTTGGAAATCTTGGAAATACACATTACCTCCTTGGCAACTTCAGGGATGCAGTTATAGCTCATGAGCAGGTATAGTGCAAGGCTTCAGAGCCAGATCGTTTTCTCCATCAGTGTTTTGAACAGTGATTAGATTATTCTTTAGTTTTATTATAGCTATATCTAATTAGAATTTTCTGTTTCAGCGTCTCCTTATTGCAAAAGAATTTGGAGATAAAGCAGCTGAAAGAAGAGCATATAGCAACCTTGGAAATGCATATATATTTCTTGGTGAATTTGAAACTGCCTCTGAATACTACAAGTTAGTCTAATATTTCTGTAGATAAATGTAAAATGAGTAGTTATGCAATCCTATTAAATGATAGGCTTTGGGTTTAAAACCTTTTTGCACGTACTAGCAATAGGACCTTGTGCTTCTAAGCCTCAGTTTCTTCATCTGTAACGGATAATGCCAATTCCTTGCTTTTGGTATTATTGTGAGGATTGAATAAAAGAATAAATTCAGCACTTACTTTGCATAGGACCTGGTATTATTGTACCTTAGGTTTCATGGTAGTGGTATGACTCCTTTATATTTTTGTAAGTTTTTATCTTTAAAACTAATTGTTTTTAAATGAAATTCTAAACTTTTAGTCTTTTAAACCTGTTTAGCATGTGTGGTGTGTGTGTGTGTTTATTTATTTATTTCCCAATTATGTGTTTGAAGAAAAGCCACAAGAAAGCCTGATAACAAAAATATGCCCTAGTTTTTGCCAGTGATCACTGAATTTTTTTCCCTACCATCGTACCCCCTTGTTGAGCAGTTCTCCCACTCTCCTCTGCCCATCTTTGGTCCTCACCGTAAACTGAGGCCCCATTCACTTACCTGAGGAGTTGGCAAACCCAGCTTCTTCTGGGCAGGGTCTTTCTGATCTATCAGTAGACTTGAAACATAGGTAATAGCAAAGTGTAGACTGTTTGAGACTGTCTGGTCTATGCTTTATAGTTTAGAATTTTCTCTAGTGGGGATTGAAGTCCCATGCAGACCTTAGGCAGAAGCCAGTTTGAACCACAGGTAGTGATTGATTTGTATTTTATTGTTAAAGAATCCAATGTGAGAGAGTTTTGGATAGTTTGTTATCTAAAAAAACGGTAAAATTGCTTTGGGTCCATCTAAAAAACTAGAATGTCATCCCATCCTACTCTAAACATTGACCAATGGTTAATATTTGTTGGTTGGTTAAATATGAAATATCCTTCCAAATAAAATATATTACTATATAAGAAGTATATATTTTTATTTTAAATAGGAAATTTATTATATTTTAAAGCAAAAGACATACAAATATCTTAATAAATGATCTGCTTGTATTAAATACTGAAAAGTTCTGTAAGAATGTGGATGGTGGCTATTTGACTAAAAAGCATGAGTATAAAGTAATGAAACTTCCTCCCACTGCCCTCTCCATAAGTAGGCTAGAACTCAGATAGAACTCTCCTTTAGAATTGTTTTCAGGACCACACAAGAAGACTGTCTTAACAGTTTAAAGATTTTTTAAATTATTCATGAGAGAGAGAGAGAGAAGCAGAGGGAGAAGCAGGCTCCCCACAGAGCAGGGAGCCCAATGTGGGACTGGAGCCTGATGCGGGACTCGATCCCAGGACCCCAGGATCACAACCCGAGCTACAGGCAGACACTTAACTGACTGAGCCACCCAGGTGCCCCTGTCTTAACATTTTAAATTCATATCCTCAGGATAGAAAGCAGTAGTTTGGTAAACCTACTTTAGCAAATGAATTTGGTTCCAGAAGGACTTCTGAACATTTACAAATTAACTATACCCTCAAAGAATAATGGTGTGCCAGAAAGATACCCCAGGATCTGAAAGCAAATCCAAAAGTCTTCCAAAAATGTATGAGAGGAGGCAGTATTACAATATGTATGTAATAAGTGTGTAGCCTCCCAAGGTAACAGCTTTGAAGGTGGTATCATTAAATATATAATTTCAGGTTTGCTTAAAACTATCAGATTATCATATACTTCTTTTTCATATAAGTATAAATCATATGAAATATGATTTATGAAATATGAAATATTTATACTATTTGGCAGAAATAATAGGAGCCATTTAAGTTATTGGATCTAAAGCATCTGCAGGATTAAGTGCTGACGATAATAACAAAACAGTATTAACATTTATTATCATATACTGTGAACAAGATGCTATTCTAAGCACTTCATGTATACTAATTCATTTAATCCTCACAAAACCCTGGGAGATATTTTCCTCATTTTACATATGAAGAAACAGAAAGAGGTTGAATGACTTGCCCCATTACAGAGCTAATAATTGGCAAAGTTGGGATTTGAACCCAGTCTGGCTCTAGGGTCCACACTCTTAGTTGCTACACTAGCTTCTCATTGACGATTCAGTGAGTATTAGGTAGAATTTGGTTAATGTTTAAATATGGTGTTTAATGTTTTTCATGAATCAGTGACTAATAACCTATACATTAGAATTTTTTTTTCCTATACATTAGAATTTTAACTAAGTATTTTAAGTTTTGACAAAATGCAAAGACAACAGTCTGATGCAAAGAGAGGTTATATGGACAAAATTCTCTTTTAAGTTATTGGTACTACAACTGGGACAGTTTTTTTTTAATGTTAAAAATACTATATTATATAATCTTTAGAGGTACTTGATCTCATATGTCAATATTTTTTTTCTCTAAAGAATTAATAGGACTCTCAAATTTATTCTTAGAGTTTGGATTTGGTTTTTGTGTTTCCAAGACATCTTTTCATTTTGTCTAAACATAATGGAGAAAGTGTGGGATATTAAACTCTAAAATAGATTTACTTTAAAGGCAGAAGGAAGAATGAGAGTTTGATTTTACAGTTATTATAGCCAAAAATAAAAATGATCATTGTGTAAGAATTAATTTCTTTTTTTAGAAAGACACTACTATTGGCTCGACAGCTTAAAGACAGAGCTGTTGAAGCACAGTCTTGTTATAGTCTTGGAAACACATATACGTTGCTTCAAGACTACGAAAAGGCCATTGATTATCATCTGAAGCACTTGGCAATTGCTCAAGAGCTAAATGATAGGTAAGTTATACACCGTTTTACTATAATTATAAAATACAGGTGCATTATTGAATCCCTAGAATTTTTCCTTTGTTTTTGTTTCCTTTGTTTTTTTTTTTTAATTCTTTTTCAAGGAATTTCTTCTGTTTTAGTCACCTCTTTATATTATTGTTTGAAGGGCTAGCATGTCTGAGAAGATTAGACTGGTCCATATAGCCTTGAACCAAGACGTAAATAGGGCACAAACTCAGTTGCCTACAAAGGTGGTCCTGACTAGATCAGTATGAGAATTGTGGTCAACTTACAGATAACGCCCAATGTAAAGGGCACAGCTGCTCCTCAGCTCCAGCTCATTGTTGCTAGGCAGGACCGAGGGTGTTATGTCTATATACTCCTCTTTTTTAAAGAGAAGCTGGAAGTCCTGAGTTTTATTTGAAATCTTCTGATTTTTAAATGTTGGTGGCTAATTAAAAAAAAAAACTGTATGAAAAAGCAGTGTATCTGTGCATTCATTTAGTCTGTGATGTTTGTTTAGGAAGACAGATTTTTACTTCATTATAAAGAACTTCTCTGTAGTTGTTCAAAATGAAGTATGCTACTTCTAGCGAGCTCTCTCCCCAGTGTATTCAAACATGGACTGAATGATTACCTGGGCTATCATGGAAAGAAAATGGAGTAGTCTAACTAGAAGACCTATTCCTGAGATTTTATTATTTCATAATAAATTGTATGTTTTAAAAGAATGTTTCCCATTTTAATACCTGACTCTGAGTTCAGTATTATCTGGATAGTCTCGTAAGTCTCTAATGTTAAGAAACTATGTTCTTTATATGAAATACCAAATAAATTCAAAGCATTATTTATGCCTTTAATTACTACTAGATAGCTTTTATTCCACACACAGCTCTCTTTCAGATAACTGCATGTTAGCTTTGAATTGTTTTGTAGAATTGGTGAAGGAAGAGCATGTTGGAGCTTAGGAAATGCATACACCGCTCTAGGGAATCATGATCAAGCGATGCATTTTGCTGAAAAGCACTTGGAAATTTCAAGAGAGGTATGAAACTAAAACACTGCTATCTGTGCTGTTATGATTCAGAAATTAGCAGGGCAGGGGGAAGCCCTATTATTTCTCTAGATTGCTCCTATGTGACCTAGTAATAAATTTAACTATGTTATTCCCTTGGCCTAAGAACTGCATGAAGTATTTTAATATACAGATCAGAGGTCTGTTTGCATTGGCCTTGATGTAGGAAGACAAGAAGGGTAGGCCAGGCATGGCAGAATGGAAAGATTACTGAAATATCCCCCCCGTCTCTACATGGAAAAGTAGCATGGTATAGAAAGAAAAACATACTTTGTTTTGTAAACATGATTTTTATAATCAAGGATTGGTTCCTGTTACAGTTCTGCCACTTTCTGGCTATTTGAGCTTGGAAACCTTTTCTGAGTCTGATTTCTCTCATTTATAAAATGGGAAGAATAATATCTACCTTGTAAATCATTATAAGAATTAGAGATAGTTATATAAAAGTGCCTAGTGTAATGCTTAGTGCTGGCTTAATATAAACTATTACTATGGAATGGAAACAAAATAAGGAAATTTTAATCATGTGATGCCAAGTTAATGTGTCACAGAATAACCTACATTATTATTAAATATTATAGAAATTAAAAACAACTAATATTTAGAGAATGAATTGATACAATGTAATTAGCTTTCCTATTGCCATACTTTAGAAATTTCCCTTTCCTTTAAGACAATTATTGAAAAAACCCATTTCGTTCAGTCTCTTAATTCTAATATAACTATTTTCATTTCTCTATATTTTCTTCCAGTTTTAGGTTCACAACATTTTCAGCTAATCTTCACCATTCTTTGTTTTTATAAATACTACTCTAAAATATAAATGCTTGTGGTTGTAGGTTGGGGATAGAAGTGGTGAACTAACAGCACGACTAAATCTCTCAGATCTTCAAATGGTTCTTGGTCTGAGCTACAGCACAAATAATTCAATAATGTCTGAAAATATTGAAATTGATAACAGTTTGCATGGTAAGTAATAGGTGTTCAAACCCAATTTCTTTATTCTCAATTACATTACCTGTCACATGTTTACCATATCCAGAGAGAATATGTAACATAGGAAGCTCAACTTTTTATAATACCTTTTTGCTTTACACTAGTCCTATTGATTTGTCAATACAGAATATAGTATTTTCAGCTGTTATCATGAACTTAGGAAAGGTAAAGGTATGCTTATTTTCTTTTGTAAAAATACATTTAAATTCTCTATCTACAGGCTCACTCAAAAATTTGTAAATGTGAAGATGTAAAAATTAAAACATATTGTTTGGTTCTTTTTAATTCAAATGTTTTTACATATTTGATTTTTGTTTAGCTCTTTTCTTCCCAGATTTATTTATTTATTGAGAGAGAGAGTAGGTAGTAGCAAGCAAGTAGCAAGGGAGGGAGAGGGACAAGCAGACTACACTCAATGTGGAGCCTGACACAGGGCTCCACTTCATGACCCTGAGATCATGACCTGAGCTGAAATCGAGAGTCGGACACTTAACCAACTGAGCCACCCAGGCGCTCCTCCCATTTAAATTCTAAGGTGATCTCTTAGTATTTTTACTATTTTTTTTAAATTCAGAAAACCTGGGAAATTTTCTTTAGGTAAGCACCTACAGAAAGATTTGCTTTGACATTGCTACAGGGAAAGACATGCTTGAATGTCTCTGTTTCTACATGAAAAAAATTGTACATTTTTTTTTTAAAGTAAGCCTTATGCCCCATGTGAGGCTTGAACTCATGACCCTGAAATCAAGAGTCGCATGCTCTACTGACTGAGCCAACCAGGTGCCCCCAAAATTCTACTTCTGATTAAAGAAGTAAAAAGGGATGATATTAGAGTCACATTTTTTAATATTCTATACATGATTGTGCGAGATCCATTTTACAGATTTTATAGAGAATTAAAAATTCTCAGTCTGATAAAAGTTACCAATACAGATTAATGTTTTGAACTTAGAAGTCAGTGAAAAATAGAGCTTTCATCTCTCATTTCCTTCTCTAAACTCATATAAAAAAAGGAAGAAGGAAGAGAAATTAGCAGCTAGTCACCTGATTAAGACTTGGAAAGAACATTTAGTGAAAGATTCTGAAGTATGGGTAATATATGGAACTGTGTGCTTTGCAACTGAGTAATGGGCTGAAAAGTTTCTCTGTGCTTAATTTTCAAGTAGGGTATGTTGTAATAGCTCTCATATTTTAACAAACTATTACTTGTCCTCATGGACCCCTCTAAATGTAGACCCATTTTTTTGTTCCCACTTATAAACAAACTTGAAAATAGTATTAATGTTCATTTCTTTACTTCTTCACCTCCCATTCTCTGCTCAAGTCACTCTACTTGGGCTTTGGCTTCATCATGACACTGAAACCTTCTCAAGGTTACCAGAAATCTCCATTTTACCAAATCATTGATCAGTTTTCAGATGTCAGGTTACTTGATTTCTCAGCAATGTTTCCTACCACTGATCATTCCCTTCTCAAAATACTTTGCTCATTTGGCTTCTAGGATTACCCTCCTTTTCTGGTTTGCTCTCACATCACTGGCCACTCTCAGGCTTCATTACTCTCTCCTTATCATCTTTCCATCCTTGAAATTTGTGGTGTCCAGAGATCAATTCTTGGACCTCTTCTTCCTTCCCCCTTCCTTCTCTCCCTCTTTTCTTTCTATCCTGTCCTTCCTTCCTTTCTGATTTTATCCTTTTTCCTCTTAACCTATACTCTAGATCAATGTTTCTTTTTCTTTTTTTTTTTAAGATTTTATTTGTCAGAAGAGAGAGCACAAGCAGGGGGAGCGGCAGGCAGAGGGAGAAGCAGGCTCCCCGCTGAGCAAGGAGCCCAATGTGGGACTCGATCCCAAGACTTTTGGATCATGACCTGAGCCAAAGGCAGAACGCCTAACTGACTGAGCCACCCAGGTGTCCCAAGATTGATTATTTATTTATCTATTTATTTATTTATTTATGAATGACAGCGGGAGCAAGCATGAGCCAGGGGGAGAGGCAGAGAAGCAGATTCCTTGCTGAGCAGGGAGTCTGACACGGGGGCCCGATCCAGGAACCCTGTGATCGTGACCTGAGCTGAAGGCAGACACTTAACTGACTGAGCTACCTAGGTGCCCCTAGATCAGTGCTTCTAATAGAACTTTCTGCGAAGATGGAAATATTGTATACCTAGTCTGTCTAGTACAATAGCTTCTGGCCATATGTGGCTCTTGAGCACTTGCAGTGTGGCTAGTGCAAAAGAGGAAATGAATTCTTAATATTAATTGTAATTAGTTAAAAATTTAAAAGCCATATGTGACTAGTGGCTACTATATCAAACAGCACAACTCTAGATGATTTCATTCAGTTGACTGGCTTTTATATCCTCTGTATACTGATGATTTTCAAATTGATATTTCCAGTCATAATTTTTCTCTTATGTTTGAATTCATATATATAACATTTCCATCTGAATGTCTAATTGGCATCTAAAACTTAACATCTCGGGGCGCCTGGGTGGCTCAGTTGGTTAGGCGACTGCCTTCGGCTCAGGTCATGATCCTGGAGTCCCGGGATCGAGTCCCGCATCGGGCTCCCTGCTCAGCAGGGAGTCTGCTTCTCCCTCTGACCCTCTTCCCTCTCGTGCTATCTCTCACTCTCTCTCTCTCAAATAAATAAATAAAATCTTTAAAAAAATAAAAATAAAAATAAAACTTAACATGTCCAAAACAGAGCTCTTGTTTTTTCTTCCCACACATGTTCTTCCTCCAGTCTGCCCCATCTCAGGAAATGGTACCACCATTCATCCAAGTATTCAGGCCAAATACCTATGGGTCATCCTTGTTCCCTTTCTTCCACTCACTTCCTACATCCAACCTATCAGAAACCCTACCTTCAAAATATATGCCTAATCTCTCTTACAGTGTACACTGCAACAATCTTAGTACAAGCTACCAACATTTCCCAGCAGGGTACTAGCTTATCAACTATTTCTCTTGCTTCCATTCTTGATCCCTCACACTGACTTTTTCACGCAGCAGCCAGAGTGCTCTTTTAAAATGTAAATCATATCATATTATTCATCAGTTCAAAACCCTCCAATGACTTCTCATCACACCTAGAAACCAAATCCTCAGTTGTCACCATGGTTAAAAGGCCTTGTGTAATCTTACCTACTTCTTCAACATCACTTCCTACCACTCCCCGTTTGCTCATTGTAGCTGCATGAAGACAAGTATTTTTTGGCCTCTTTTGTTCATTGCTGTATTTCCAGTGCAAGGAAAAGTCTGCTGGCTAAAGGAACTGCAAGGAAACATCTATTTCTGGTGTTGGCTCAGGGTAGAGAAAAGGAGTGTTCCTTAAGAATCTGAATTCATAAGCCTGCCTACATACTGGTTTGGAATTTGATTTATTCTACCTGCACAGTGAAAGAAACCCCAATCCAGTGAAGTACTTTGGGTTAGAAATGCTCCTGGAGACTTGGCAGAAGACCAGGTATTTTTCTGGAGGAAAGCATCTTTGATCCAGGTCTATAAAGGTTCACAACAACAAAATTACCAAACACATAAAGAAACAAGCCAACATGAGTAAGACAATAAACAAAAAGCAAAATTAGATCACCAAGATCTTTTTAGATGTTGGAATTATCAGATACAGAATACAAAATAACTGTGGTTAAATATTTATAGAAGTAACGAAATTAAAACAAAGGAATAACAAAAATGATCAGGCAGATTTGAAGAAAATAATAGCTTACATTATTAATGCTTACTATTCCAGGCACTGATTTAAGTGCTTTTCCTGTTTTAACTCATTTAATCCTAACATCTCTAGGAGGTAAATTTCTGTTATCCCTAATTTACAGATGGGGACGTGGAGACAGGAGAGGTTAAGTAGACTTCCCAAGGGTTATCTATGTAGGTAGTAAAGATGGGAGTTAAACCTAGGCAGTCTGGCTTCAGAGTCTATGTCTTATCTGAGATTTATGTCTTAATGTGATTTTAACATAACTCTTATTAACTGATAGCTATATATCAGGAGTCAGATATCAGTAATAGAGGATTTAACAAGCACAATTAATGGGTTGGACCTAATGTAGCATCTTTTCAACATTGTGTGTTTGACATATTAATGAGTTGTAAAATCAGTTTCAGAGGTTGCAACTATCATTGCATGTGTGCGCACACACACACACACACAAATGGGTTATCATACAAGATAGATAAGAGTAAGTACTGTTGTGTGAAGATTTGTTACGTATTTGTGTAAGTGTAGTCAGGGTTGTAATGCAAATGTATCTCTTAATATATGTCACTGTTAAAAAGTGAAAAACATTGGGAGCACCTGGGTGGTTCAGTTGGTTAAGTGTCTGCCTTCCGCTCAGGTCATGATCCCAGGGTCCTGGGATCGAGTTCCGTGTCCCTGATGAACAGAAGAAACACAAATAGCCCACAAATATATGAAAAGATATTTAACTCATTTAATCAGGGAAAACCACAGTGAGGTAATACTGGAAACCTATTAGGAGGCTGAAAATTAAAAGGTCTGAGAATACCAGTATTGAAATGTGGGTAATGGAAACTCTTACTCAGTGTTGACAGTGATAGAATTATGTCTATTCTCAAGAACAATCTGGCAACATTCTGGGAAAGTTGAGGATGTACTAAGCATATGACCAGCAGTTCCACTCCAAGTTACATACCGCTGATACCCAAACTGGAAGAAACTCTTGCTCATGCCACTAAGATATTTTTCCAAGAATCTCTGTAGTAGTACTTGCTTATATGATTTAAAAAAAAGAAATGGAAGCAACCTATAAATCTGTCCCCAGTAGAACAGATAAAAGAATTTCCTAGTCCTAAAATGGCAATGAAAAACTAAACTACACATAGCAACTTGGCTGAATCTCACAAACGTAAGGTTGCTCAAAGGAATCAAGTTATATATATATATATATATATATATATATATATATATAGTATGAGAGCATTTATTATAAGCTATATTGCTTAGAGATCTATTCATATGTAATGAAAATAAAAATTACGAGGAGGCGGCAAGTTATAGGGAGAGTCACACAGAGGAGGAGTTAATGTGTTGATAATGGTTTATTTCTTAAGCTGAGTATTAGGTATCATATATTCCTTATGTCTTTAAAATATTGCTTAATCTTTAAAAGACTGGGTATGAAAATTCTCTATTTTAATGATTAAAAAGAAATTTGAGAAACTTTTTATCAAACTTTATCATCTAATGTGATCTTAAAATGGAAATGAGTAACTTAGATAAGAGTAACAACAGGGGCACCTGGCTGGCTCGGTCAGTAGAGCATGCAACTGTCAATTTCAGGTCATGAGTTCAAGCCCTACGTTGGGCATGGAGCCCACTTAAAAAAAAAAGAGTGTAAGAATGTTATTTTGATTCTTAGCTCAAAATTGAAGGCCTAAAGCCTTTTCTTTAGGTTTCTACTTACTTAAACTGCCCTACAGTTTTTTTTTCCTACTATAATCATTTTAGTGGGTTTTTTTATTTTTATTTTTTTTCCAGTTTTATTGAGAAATGTTTGATATACATGACTAAGTTTAAGGTGTATAAGCGTGATGACTTGATTTACATATGTAGTGAAATGATCACCACAGTAGGTTCAGCTAACATCCATCTTCTCATACAGATAGAAAAGAAAGAAGAAATGAAAACAAATTTTCTTCTTGCGATGAACACTCTTAGGACCCTCTTAGCAGGTTTCCTAAGTATCATAGAGCAATGTTAACTATAGTCATCATGTTGTACATTATATCCCTAGTACTTCTTTACCTTATAACTGGAAGTTTGTACCTTTTGATTATGTTCCACTCCCCTAATCCCCTCTGCTTCTGGTAAACCACAAGTTTGATCTCTTTTTCCTAGTTTGGGTTTTTTTTTTTAAGATTCCACTATAAGATCATACAGGATTTGTCCATCTCATTTTTTTTTAAGTCTATGTGGATAATATAAAACCAGTTATTATAAAACGCCTTTTCTAAATTAAGGGGTAATGTTAGTAACCAAAGTTAGTTTCCAACCAAAATGTAACTTCCTTACATCAAAGCATTTTAGAGGGAGTGGATATTCTATTTTTATGTAGTTGGTATGGAAAATTATTATTCTTAAAAGAATACATGTTTGTACATGTTTCCTCCTTCCATATGGGCTCGTGTAACAGACTTTAAAATTGAATAACCTAGTGATGCTGAATTTGTAGTCTTAAGGGCTCCCCAGTTTATTTGAATTAATTTTTTTTTCAAAGGTGCACGCCCCAAGTTCGGACGCCGACACAGTATGGAAAACATGGAACTTATGAAGTTAACACCAGAAAAGGTTGGCGGCTTTTATGTTTTAAATTTCTTAAACTGTTATAATCAAATATTAAATAACTTTTAACTTAAATGGTTTAAATAAACCTTGTCTTGTATAGGTATCACTTTAAAATTTTCCTTTAAAAAGAATCAGAAAAAAGTTCAGTCCAAAAAGAATGTGTATAGTATGTTGCCATCTGTATAAGAAAAGCATTATGCATATATATCCTTTGTAGATGCATAAAACCTTTCTGGAAGAATATGTAAGAAACTTGCTAACAACAATTGCTTCTGGGAAAAGTACTGGGTGTCTGAGTTAGGAGAGATTTACTTTATATAATTTGAACTGTTTGAATATTTTAACATGTACATGTATTTCATGTATTTTTTTTAATTAAAAGATCAGAAAGCTTTTTTTTCCAACTAAATAATGGCAATGTAATTGACAAGGTTAATATTTATGATCAAGCTAGTTTTTCTGGCTACACTTCTTAAAAGCATTTTCTTAACTAACAACTTTTTATTCAAGATCTTGTCTAGGCTTTTTTTTTTTTAAGTAACAGAAGGGACTTTAGAAAAAGGTTATTTTTGTCTTTATTATTTTTATTAAGTTTTTTGTTTTAATTCCAGTATAGTTAACATAGTGTTATGAGTTTGAGGTGTACAATATAGTGATTCAGTACTTCTATACATTACTCAGTGTTCATCACACTAAGTGTACTCTTTAATCCCCATCACCTATTTTATCCATCCCCCCATCCTGAAAAAAGGTTTTTGAAGAAAAGAATCTAGGCTGCTTTCTTATACCTTCATTTAACTTAATTTTACATTGTTAAAGTAGGCTGTTGTTCTTTTATGGTATATTTTATAAAATGCTTCTTATAAAATAGATTCATCATAATTTTAGAAAATTTCAACAAGAAAATTAAAATTATCAGTAATCCCACCTCCCAGTGCTATTTATTCATCTTGCATTTTCATATGAATACTATCATATTTACAGATATTTTATGTATAGTTAATATATCATTTCCATGTCATTAAACATTTTTCTGCCCTATCATAACAAGCGTATGATTTTTTTCCCAGGATCTATTTTATTTATTTATTTATTTTTACTTTAAATTTTTATTGTTATGCTAATCACCATACATTACATCATTAGTTTTTGATGTAGTGTTCCATGATTCATTGTTTGTGCATAACACCCAGTGCTCCACACAGAATGTGCCCTCTTTAATACCCATCACCAGGCTAACCCATCCCCCCACCCCCTCCCCTCTAGAACCCGCATGATTTTTTAATATTGACTTTTTTGTGGGAATAGTTTTCATAAGACTAACATCTAATTGATTTGAACTTATATCCAATATTCTTTTATTCCAAACAATTAGAGTTGTTCAAAAACTCTGAAGGACTTCATGATTTCCCCAGTATCTACCTCTTAACTTGTCAGTTCTCAAAGCTGTCCAATCTGCAGATTATTTTTTTTAAAAAACAACTTTAAAGTCAATTTAGGCCTCTTATTCTTGTAGGAACGTACTAATAAGTAGCAAAATTAATTTGCTTCCTGTGCCTAGTTCTGTAGTGGTACTAACCATAGATTCCATTAAGAAGCTAACCAGATTCAACCCTGTAATTTTCCAAGAGCCAAATAATGACAGGTTTTATCTTTAAAATATGTTTGGAATTAGTTCTGTTTTCTTTTCCTTATCATAAAGTTGCATTAGAGTTCATTATTTCATTAGTCTCAACAAAGTAAAGAAGCATACATAAAGAAAAAAGGAAGATGTCTGTGTCAGAGATGCTTCTTGGGAAAGAGTACAACTGCAGGGAGCTCTTGAGACCCTGAATGTCAGAAAAATGCCTTTTTGCTACTCTCACATTTGATTGGTAGTTCTGCTTACTATGGAATTATTGGTTGGAAATAATTTTCCTTCATAATTTTGAGGACATTGTTCCAGTCCCTATTCTTCAGTGTTTTTGTTGAGAAATCCAAATAAGTAAATAGGAAACATCTAAAATTTTTCACATTTCGAAACACTTGGGATTTAGGTGGGTTTTATGTTCTGACATCTGGAGCCATCTAGTTTTTCTCGAATCAGTAGACCCTGAAGTCCACTCTAGCAATAGTTTCCCCTTATCACCTGTATGAGAAAAGGAATGGGGGCGGGGTAAGGGGGGTGAGGCTTCATTTGATGCAGATAGCTGGCTTGGTTCACTCACTAGCTGCCTGTCTCATTCAGGTAATGTAGCCTCAAGGCAGGACTTACTCTAATTTGTGCCTCATGATGTAACTATGAAAATGTGTTTTATCAAATTACCAGTTATTACATAACATAGACCTTTGGACTTACTTGCAAACACTTAAGACTGAAATGTTAAAGCTGCAAATGTCACATAGCTACTATACATACTGTAGGTTTTCCTTTCCATTCAGTAAATATTTGTTATATTGAGTCTGCTATTTAGAGGTTAAGTATATTTAAACCAGGTCTAGTCCTATATAAATTGTGATTAGGTGTTTTGCCTATTGAGAATTTAGTAGTTAATGAAAACAAAAAATATCACCAAAAAATTAATACTGCTATATAAATTTTAGATGTTAATTTCTACAGTTAAAAATTCTACATACACCCAAAATTTCCAGTTGTAACAAATTAACTCATACCCAGAATAAAACTTGCTCTTTCCCTGACCATTCAAATTTTATTTTTATGGGATTTTGGCAAACTCTGTTTTCTTACTCTTAAGTTCTTAAAAGCCATCATTTTAATGTTTTGGTAATGAGAAGTCCACAGTATACATTTGGTACAAGCTGTTGAAAATACACTGGCAAAAAGGAATTTATTAAGAGATCTAGCTGCCTCCCCCACACACCCACTAATGAGTGGCGATGGCAGGTTAATATTATAGAAAACCAGAGATAGCTTTGTTTTTTTCATGTCCTGCTTTCCATTTATGTTCATAATTTTGTAGGTACAGAACTGGAACAGTGAAATTCTTGCTAAACAAAAGCCTCTTATTGCCAAACCTTCTGCGAAGCTGCTCTTTGTCAACAGATTGAAGGGGAAAAAATGCAAAACTAATTCCTCCACTAAAGTTCTCCAAGATGCCAGTAATTCCATTGATCACCGAATTCCAAATTCTCAGAGAGTACGTATAAAATAAGATTTTGAGTGCTGTGCTTTGAGTACCTACATTTTAGTATTCTTGTATTGAAACTGAATATTTGGAAACTTAAGACATTTGATACAAAATGCCATTTTTATTCAAAGAAGTCTTCCGTATTTCCCTATCTTTTCTGTCTTCTTCAAAGCTAGAAACTAATTTCTCCATTCATGGATATGTTGCTTCACTGCTTTGGACAGTAATTGTTTGTCCCTATTTGCAAAAATACTACCTTTTATTTTACTGCAGTGTCTCCCAGTAGAACTGTCCTTCTTTCAGCTTAGAAGTTAGAATAAATTAAATTTAGATGTTCAAGGATTTTAAAATACTCATTTAAAATAGTATCTGCTAGCATCAACTTCTATTTATTTATACTGAAATAATAATAGAGTCAAAAACTATTTTGATGAAAGATGACCACAGGAATCAGGTTATTAAATATAACTTAAAATATTTATAAATATCAGGAGTATCTCTAGCTAAGCTATACTCTGATAAAAATCAAAATAAATTACAAAGATGATTTTTCTAATTATCAAGTCCATTTTTCAATGAGAGATTTTGAAAAGTGTGTTAGTCTTTTAATTTTTTTTTATGGACTTCTCTTGGTTCTCTTCTCAGCATTCCATCTATGACTGTACCCTGGTAGTGTCCTTTGTCTTGACTTTTATCACTAGTTTTTTACCTATGTATGACTAACAAAAGGAAGCATTATGGGATATACAAAAATGGCTCAGGAATATTTTTATAGATCTAGAGCAGATCTCAAAGGCATACCTTTGTTCAAGGTTTGAGGTCTTAACTAAGCCCACTTAGCCCAACTGAAAATGTCCATACTTCTGGAACCTCCCTGTGTTTTGATGTTCAGAATTTTGAATTTGAGCCGTTTTTGCCCCAAGGAAGGTCTTGTGAGTGATTAGTGCATCTGACTAGTTTATGTACATACTTCCTCCCAATCCTCAAACTGAACATGTTAAAAACTACTGTCTCAACACCTCCTGTTTGCCTTATTTATGCCGTGTTCTCCATCCCCCAAGTCAGGAACCCAGGTGTCATTCTAGACTCCCTCTCCTTCACTAACCACATCCAGTTAATCCTTCCATCCCTCAGATCTGCCTCACCCCCTCCTTCTGAAAATAAACCTCTGTTACTATGTCTTAGTTCTTAGGGCCCTACTGCAGCTCTTACCCAGATGTTTGGAATAGGCGCCTGAACTGATCACTTTCGCTGCATTAACCTCTGCAACCATTCAGAGGGGCCAGTTCTGTTTCTGTACAGAACTGTTTAAAATTATTACCAATGCTCTTACTTTTCATGTAGGATAACTTGTTAGTATGTCATACAGAGGCCCTTGTTTTGGTGGCTTCTTCCTCTTCACCTCCCCTACCCCCTATAGTTCATTATCCCCCGAGTACTACAGACCTTTGGAATTGCATATTAATCAGTATGAAGCATATCTCCCCAGCAAATGCTAATTCATTCTTCAGGAGCCAACTCAAATATCACAGTTCCCCCTGTGTCCCTTAAGAATTAGTTCTGCCCTTCTCCTGAGGCCTATAACACTTTATATAAATGTACCTCTACTATAATATTTACATCATTATGAAAAACAAAATACTTTTTTGTTAAATCCTGCAACTGTCATTTTAAGCTTTGAAGCTTTCCAAGTAAAATATGACCGGTTCCCCTCTGCCCCAAATATTCATTTATTTGAAGTTTATTTTTTCAGTATCTCCAAATCTTTAATAAAGGACCTTGGAAATTATTCTTTCTTAGTTTACAGTTCTTAGTTTACTTTTAAATTCTGTTGTAGAATCTTAGAACTGAACTTTGAGCCTGGGATCACTAATATTTACGTAATTCATTCAGTATCTGGAGCAGTTCCCCAGAATATGAGGTACATTTTTTTTTTTAAGATACTTATTTGAGAGAGAGCACAAGCAGGGTGGAGGGGCAGAGAGAGAAGCAGACTCCCCACTGAGCAGGGAGCCCGATGTAGGACTCAATCCCAGGACCCTGGGATCATGACCTGAGCCGAAGGCAGATGCTTAGACTGAGCCACCCAGGTGCCCTGAGGTACATTTCTTTAGCCCTGGAAATACAAGGATTAAAAACTATACATAACTAGAATAAAATATAACTAGAAATGCTTTTTGTTAGTTGGACTGAAATAACTTTATTACCAAGGTTGCCATTTTGAATTCTTTATAATGAAAGTGCCAATTTTTATTTTTAATCTTCATCCTTTACCTTTTGTGTATGTATCATGATATTGTTCCATTGATGATCTGATGCTAATGCTGGAATATTTAGATTTTCTCTCAATATTTCAGAAAGTCAGTACAGATACTATTGGAGATGAAGGGTTCTTTGACCTGGTAAGCCGATTTCAGAGCAATCGGATGGATGATCAGAGGTGCTGCTTACAAGAACAGAGCTGTGGGCCAACTTCAACTGCAGCTTCTTCCACTCCCCCTAGAGTGATGTTAAAAAGTGAGTTATCTGTGCTTCTACCCCCATTTTAATAGTTCCTTGTGATACTCTTGTGATTTCTTTCTGAGAGTTTAGATCTCATCAGAGCAAGCACAGTAAATGAGCCTGAACCCAGGTATATTGGAAATACTGGTATTTCTTCAGTTCAAAACAAAGTTTTGTTTCAGTTTCCCTAGGTTTATCTATATTTTAGTCCACCGCACTTTCTACTAACTATAGCATACTGTCTCCCTAGATTCTTTGGGACTGGGAAAAAAATCTAAAAGTAAAAATAGTGGGGCGCCTGGGTGGCTCAGTCGTTAAGCGTCTGCCTTCAGCTCAGGTCATGATCCTGGGGTCCTGGGATCGAGCCTCACATCGGGCTCCCTGCTCAGTGGGAAGCCTGCTTCTCCCTCTCCCACTCCCCCTGCTTATGTTCCCTCTCTCGCTGTGTCTCTCTCTGTCAAATAAATCTTTAAAAAAAAAAAAGGGGAAAAAATTTAAGTTACACATACCTTATAATTCTATGTAAAACACCAACGCTTCCTATTTGGATTTTGAAAAGCCAGTGCAGACTGAAGAGGAACCTAAGACTAAGGCTAAAGCTAAGGTCTGCCTGAGCCATAAAAAGGTCTAAAATGGGTTACTTAAAATTTTCTACTTCAGCTACCAAAAGACTTTCTCTGCCATAGACTAGGACTTATCAGCAACACTCATCTCTTAGTTAGCTAAATGGTTCCTATCCAGGGCATAGAATAAAAACACTGTCTCATTCATCCTCACATGAGAAATTATCTGAGACAATTTATTACCTTCCAAAATCTAGCTCCAGATCTTATAAAGTACAGTTTTTTTTTAAAGTAGGCTCCACATCCAGCATGGAGCCCAACACAGGGCTTGAACTCATGACTGTGAGATCAAGACCTGAGCCAAGATCAAGAGTCAGACAGTTAACCGACTGAGCCAGCGCCCCTTGTAAAGTTACATTTTGAGTGGGCATTAGATAAAAGTAAATACAGTCAAATCTGAGTAACATCGAACTGGATCATCTGAAGTCCTCTGGGATTCATTCTTCCCTCCCTGCCCATCTAGTCAGGCCCCAACCTATCAGTGACTCTGAGTGACAGAGATAAAACAGGGGGACAGAGTGGATGCTGGGACTGAACAAGGCAGAAAGGAGTTATATGTGTATTAAAAGTATGCTTAAATATTTTTGTAATGTTATGGATTTTTTTCCTATTCATAGCATCATCTGTTTCCATGGTATCCCCCAACACGGATGAGTTTTTAGACCTTCTTGCCAGCTCCCAGAGCCGCCGTCTTGATGACCAGAGGGCCAGTTTCAGTAATTTGCCAGGGCTTCGTCTGACACAAAACAACAATAAGTCTGTCCTTGGCCACCTGATGACTAATGACAACAAAGAGCCTGATGAAGACTTCTTTGACATCCTTGTAAAATGTCAAGTATGTATGCATATTTGTGTCAGTCTGTGTATGGCTCAGATGCTGTTGGGAGCTTTGTCAGTATTATAATTCTAATTTGGGAAAGGCTCATTTTGTACCAGGGACACACTTATTATTCAAGGGTCCATCACACACTATATAGATCCCTGTGATGGCTTTTTATTTTATTTTGGGTGGTGAGGCGAGGTGAGATGTGGATGACTCTCTGAGCTGCGGTGGACAGGAGACTGTGAAGGGTATAAAAGGAGACCTAGAAAAGAGCCCCTCTTAAAAAAAAAAAAAAAAAAGCCCCTCTTTTCTAAGGAGGGAGAAAAGCATGTTAGGAGAAAGCATTGGGAGCAGCCAGTGATTAATATGCGAAGGGTCTAGCTGGGGCCCTTTTTAGAGAACTTTAGGAGTAATGCACATATTGAGATAGCTTTCATTTTTTAGTTATTTTAATAATTATTTGCCAAAATGGTTAAGGAATAGCTCAAATGGCTTGAAGAGGACCACAAGAAAAATAACCATTACTTTTACTAAAGAGACATTTCCCCTGCCCAAGCCTAATTCTGTGTGTGTGTTCTCATGCATAAAAAGATGAGGTGATGACACATATACTACCTACCTGTCATTCATTCAACAGAAAATTATTGAGCATCTATAATGTTCTCCGCACTATTCTAGACATTTGAGACACATACTTGGCTTTTAAAGGATCCTACATTTTAGTGTGGAGAGATAGATAGTAAATAAGTCTGTACACGTGTATAGATATTCTACGTCAGGTACTGATAATGTGCTATAAAGAAAATTAAAGCAAGATAAAGGAGTTGGGATATCCAGGGGTGCTGGTGGTTAGGGAAGATGTTTCAGGATTGGCATATGAACAGACATCTGCATGAGGTGAAACAGTCAGCCATGTGAATATTTGGTTAAAGTGTTCCATGCAGAGACAACAAGTCTCTTCTTGGATATAAAAGCTTAGCAGGTTCAGGGAATGACAAGGTAGCCAGTACGACTGGCATGGAGTGAATAACGGATAAGGGAGAGTGGTAGGAGATAAGGATGGAGAAATAACCAGCCTGTATCTCAGAGGCCATGATGAGGTCTTGTATTCCAAATGTGATAGGAAGACATTGAACAGTCTGAAAGATCATCCTGGCTACTGCTGAAAGCATGTGGAGTGGCAAAGGGTGTAGTAGAAAGACCAGCTAGAAAAACCAATATGGGTAATTCAGGCAGAAGATATTGGTGACTTTGACTAGTGTAGTGGTGGCAGTAGTAGTGATGATAAGCAGTCAGAATAGGGATATATTTTTGAAGTTATGGTTGACTGGAAAGACCTGTTAATAAACTGGATGGGAGGGTATAAGAATCAAGGAGGGCTCCTATCTTTTTGGCTTTGCACTGAGTCAGTGAATGGTATGGTTTACTGAAATGGAGAAGAGAAACCGGTTTGGGAAGAAAAAGCAGTTCTACTTTAGATACAGCAATTTGAGTTATGTAAGTAGATACTCAAGTGGTGCTGTTGAGTAGGCAATTGGATATAAAAAAATCTGGAGTCCCAGACAGAAAAGATTTTTGGGAGTCATCAATATATAGCTGGTATTAAAGCCTTGGAAAGACAGTATCTAAAGAATAAAGAAATAGGAAGACTAAGCCCTGGGAATTCCAAAATCTAACTGAACAGAGGAAGGTAAGCCAGCAAAGCAGCAGTCAGCCCAGACAGTGATAGAAGCAAAATGAAGAAAGTGTTTTAAGAACACTGCTAAGAAGCCAAGTAAGATGATGGCTGATCTCCTAGATTTGGCAACATGGAGATTAGTCATTTTGAAAGATACTGTTTTAGTGACATGATGGGGACAAAGGATTGAGGGGGTTGAGAACATGAAAAGTGTAAAAGGGGAGATAGTGGGTTTTTTTTTATTTTGGGAGTTAATACTGCATGTATGCCGACAAATGATCAAGTAGACGGAGGAACGAGTGATGCAGCACAGTATGGGATAGTTGAAGTTTTTGCACAGGTGAGAAGGAAAGCAGAGTGAGTATCTGTCTGCAGATTTGGAGGTAGTTGTATGTAGGAATTCTCTCTGGTGGCTTTTATTTTGTTAGCAAAGTAAGAAGGCCATTAGTGGAGATTGTGGAACATGGTTTCTTTGGTAATAGAATTATTGAGCTACCCTGAGGACTCATTTGAAATAAGTCACTGAAATAAGACAGGTCAGTAGAGTGGTATATTTTCCTTGGGTATAACCAAGTACTTAAGGATACAGAGATTTAATCAAGGTCACTATTTTGACAGAATAGGATGGAGGGGGAGAGAAGTACATACCAGGGAATTACTTTAATAAGGGACTTTGGAACCTAGGCTGCATCTAAGAAGAGAAGTATGGAAGTGAAAAGTAACAGTGATCCCAGTGGCTTTAAGAAATACTGAAGACACGTCCCTAATAACAGACCATCAACATATATGAAGCAAAAATTAACAGAATTGAAGGGAGAAATGAACATTTCTAAAAATAGCTGAAGGTTTCAAGACCCCCCCCCCTCAATAACAGGACAACGAGGAAGATGATAAACTTGAACAACACAATAGGCTAACTACCTCTTACAGAACATACATTCTTCTCAAGTGCACATGGGATATTCTCCAGGACAGACCATATGTTAGGGCCACAAAGTAAGTCTCAACAATTTTAAAAGACAGATACCATACATAGAAGATACTCTGACCACAAAAGGATGAAGTTAGAAGCAATAACAGAAGGAAAAATGGAGAATTCACAAATTTGTGTAAATTAACCAGTAGGTAAAGAGGAAATCACAAGGGAAATTAGAAACTACCTAGAGACTGATGAAAATAACACAATATTCTAAAACTTTGGGATGCAGTGAAGTCAGTATTCAGGAAAATTTATAGCTGTAAGAAGGAAAATCTCAAATTAACAACCTAACTTCACAGCTTAAGGGGCTAAAAAAAAGAACTAAACCTAAAACTAGCAGAAGGGAGGAAATGGAGAACAGAAAAATAGGAAAAAAAAAAAATCAAATCTTAAAGCTGGTTATTAGAAAAGTTTAACAAAACTGGTAAACATTTAATACAACTGGTAAACATTTAACTAGAGTTAAGAAAAAAAGCCTTAAATTACTAAAATTAGAAACAAAGGTGGGGACATTACTCATATTCTACAGAAATAAAAATAATTTTAGGAGAATACTGTGAATGATTATATGCAAACAAGTTGGATAACCTATAAGAAATGGATAAATAACTAGAAACACAAAATTGTCCAACACTGAATCATGAATAGAAAATAGACCCATAATCCATAAGATTATATCAGTAATCAAAAATCTCCTGACAAAGAAAAGACCTGGACCTGATGGCTTCACTGGTGAATTCTATCAAACATTTAAAGAAGAACACCAGTCCTCATACTCTTCCAAAAAACTGAAGAGAAGGGAATACTTCCTATTCCTAAGTCATTCTATGAGGCCAATATTGTCCTGATACCAAAGCCAGACAAGACACTACAAGAAAACTTGAGACCAATATCCTTTTTGAATATAGATGCAAAAATCATCAGTAAAATACTAACAAACAGAATCCAGTAAATAGACTATACATCACGCCCAGGAGGGATTTGTTCCTGGAATGCAGGGATGGTTCAACATAGGGGAATCAATCAGTGCAATACATACACATTAATAGAATGAAAGCAGAAAAAAAACACTTGATCATCTAAATGAAGAAAAAGCATCTGACAAAATTCAACACATTTTCATGTTAAAAACACTCAACAAACTAGGAATAGTAAGAAACTACCACAACATAATAAAAGTCATTTATGAGGGGTGCCTGGGTGACTGAGTCGGTTGTGGTGTCTGACTTGATTTCAGATCAGGTCTCAGTATTGTGGGATCGAGCCCCATGTGGGGTTCTGCGCTCAGCACGGAGTCTCCTTGTCCCTCTCCCTGTGCCCTTCACCCTGTGCATGTGCACACATGCATGTGAGTAGATTAAAAAAAAAAAGATTTATGAAATATCCACAGCTACCATCATACTCAGTGGTAAAGGAAAAAACTATTCTCTAAGATCAAGACAAGGAGTCCACCTTCACCACCTCTATTCAACATAATACTGGAACTTCTAGTAGAGCAATTAGGCAAGAAAAAAAAACCAGATTGGAAAGGAAAAAAATTATCTCTGTTCAGAAATGACAGTCTTAGATACAGAAAACCCTAAAGATTTCACCAAAGCCCACAAAAAAACCCTGTCAGAACTAAGAAACAAATTCAGCAAAATAACAGGATACAAAATTAATATCCAAATATCAGTTGTGTTTCCTGATACACTAACAATGATGAACAAGTTATTACAAGTTATTGGGAGGGGGAAAATTAACAATTCTTATAATAGTGTCAAAAAGAATAAGCTACCCAAGAATGAACTTAACCAGGGAGGTTAAAGACTTGAACAGTGAAAACTATAAAATATTTCTGAAAGACATGAAAACCTCATAAATAAAATGGAAAAAAATCTCACGTTCGTGGATTATAAGACTTAATATTGTTAAAATGCCAATACCACCCAGACTGTAATCTATAGATTCAATGCATTCCTTATCAGAATGTAAATAAGGTTTTTTACATAAACAGAAAATTCCACCCTGAGATTCCACAGGAACCCAAATAACAAACAATCTTGAGCAAGCAGAACAAAGTTGGAGGCCTCACATATCCTGATTTCAAATTTTACTACAAAGCTACAGTAATCAAACAATTATGGTGCTGGCATAATGACAGACATATACACCAATAGGAAAGACAGCCCAGAAATAAATCCAATATGTGGTCAAATGATTTTCAGCAACAATTATATGACTATTAAATGGGGAAAGGATTCTCATCAACAAATGATTCTGGGAAAACTATCTACATGCAAAAGAATGAAGCTGGACCCTTACCTAATACCATATATAAAAACTGATTCAGAATGGATCAGAGACCTAAATGTAAGAGCTAAGACTGTAAAATCTGTAGAAAACATAAGGGGAAAGCTTCGAGATTCTGGATTCTGCAGTGATTCCTCAGTTATGACACCAAAGGCACAGGCAACAAAAGAAGAAATAGACAAACTGGATGTCATGAATATTTAAAACTTTTGTACATCAAACAATTTTACAAAAGTAAAAAGGCAACTCACAGAAAATATTTGCACATCATATAAATGATAAAGGATTAATTCAGAACATAGAGAACTCTAAAACTTAACTACAAAAAAAACTATTTCAGAAACGGGCAGGGGCACCTAGGTGGCTCAGTCGGTTAAGCGACTGACTCTTGATCTCAGCTCAGGTCATGATACTGAGCCCCATGTTGGGCTCTGTGCTAGGCGTGGAGCCTGCTTTAAGATTCTCTCTGCCACTCCCCACCTCCCAAAGAATCCAGACAGACATTTCTCCAAAGAAAATATACAAATGGCCAATAATCACAGGAAGGGATGCTCAACATCACAAATCATTAGAGAAATGCAAATCAAAACCACAACGAAATACCATCTCACACCCATTAGGAAGCTATCATTAAAAAAAAAAAAAAAAAAAAACCCACCAGAAAACAAGCATCAGTGAGGATGTGGAGAAATTGGAACTGTCAGTGCACTGCAGGTGGACATAGAAAATGGTGGAGCTGCTATGAAAAACAGTATGGTGGAACTTTCCAAGATGGCGGAGGAGTAGAACTCAGTTTGGTCCCAGGAATTCCACTACATATCCATCAAATCATTCTGAACACCTGTGAACTCAACCAGAGATCTAAGAAAAAGAATTGCTACAATTCTACAAATAGAAAGGCAACCACACAAGATGGAAAAACTCACCTCAAAAGAGAACAAGAGGCAGTACTGACTTACCAAGGACCTAGTCAGTATGGATATAAGTAAGACATTAGAACTAGAGTCCAGAATAACAATTATGAAGACACTAGCTGGGCTTGAAAAAAGCATAGAAGATGCTAGAGAATCTCTTTCTGGAGAAATAAAGTAACTAAAATCTAATCGGGTTGAAATCAAAAAAGGCTATCAGTGAGATGCAATTAAAAAATGGAGGCTCTAACTGCTAGGGTAAGTGAGGCAGAAGAGAATTAGTGATAATGAGGACAAAATCACAAGGAATGAGAAGCTGAGAAAAACAGAGATAAACAACTACTGGATCATGAGGGAAGAATTCGAGAGATAAGTGATACCAGAAAGTGAAACAATATTAGAATGATTGGGATCCCAGAAAAGGGGGGTGGGGCATGCAAATTATAGCTGAGAACTTTCCTAATCTGGGGCAGGAAACAAGCATTCAAGTCCGGGAGGCACAGAGAACCCACCTCAAAATCAATGAAAATAGGTCAACACCTCAACATATAATAGTGAAGCTTGCACATCTCAGACAAAGAGAAAATCCTGGAAGCAGCTCGGGACAAGAGGTCTGTAACCTAAAAGAGTAGAAACATTAGACTGGCAGCAGACCTGGCAGGCCAGAGAGGACTGGCATGTTATATTCAGGGTGCTAAATGAGAAGTATGTAGCCAAGAATACTTTATCCAGCTAGGAAGTCATTCAAAATAGAGATAACAAAGCTTCCAGAAAAAAACAGAAACTAAAACAATTTGTGATCACTAAACCAGCCCTGCAAGAAATATTAAAGGGGATCCTTTAAGCGAAGAGAGAGCCCAAAAGTAACATAGACCAGAAAGGAACAGAGATAATATACAGACAGTGACTTTACAGGTAATTCAATGGCACTAAATTCCTATCTTTCAATAGTTACTCTGAATGTCAATGGGCTAAATGCCCCAATCAATCAAAAGACAGGGTATGAGAACTGGATAAAAAAGACCCATTGATGTGCTATCTGCAAGACACTCATTTTAGACCCAGAGACACCTCCAGATTGAAAGTGAGGGGGTGGAAAACCATTTATCATGATAATGGACATCAAAAGAAAGCTGGGGTGGCAATCCTTATATCAGACAAATGAAATTTTAAATTTTAAACCAAAGATGGTAATAGGAGATGAGGAAGGACACTATATCATTAAAGGGTCTATCCAACATCTAACAATTGCAAATATTTATGCCCCTAACATGGGAGCAGCCAATTATATAAATCAATTAACAAAATTAAAGAAACACACTGATAATAATACAGTAATAGTAGGGGACTTAAGATTTATTTATTTGAGAGAAAGAACAAAGAAAGCACAGGAGAGGTGGGGAGGGGGAGAGGGAGAAGCAGAGTCTCCACTGAGGAAGTCTGGGCTCAACCCCAGGGTTCAAACTCAGGGCTGAATCCTAGGACCCCAAGATCTATGACCTGAGCTGAAGGCAGAAGCTTAACTGAGCCCCCAGGCACCCCAATAGTAGGGGACTTTAACACTCCACTCACTGCAGTGCACAGATAATCTAAGCAGAAGATCAACAAAGAAAAAAGGGCTTTGAATGACACACTGGACTAGATGGATTTCACAGATATATTCAGAGCATTCCATCCTAAAGCAGAATACATTTTTTTTAAAGATTTTTATTTATTTATTTGACACAGCAAGAGAAGGAACACAAGCAGACAGAGTGGGAGAGGGAGAAGCAGGCTTCCCGCCGAGCAGGGAGCCCAATGTGGGGCTCAATCCCAAGACCCTGGGATCATGACCTGAGCTGAAGGCAAACGCTTAACAACTGAGCCACCCAGGTGCCCCCCCCCCCCTTTTAAGATTTTATTTGACAGAGCACAAGCAGGAGGAACGGCAGGGAGAGGGAGAAGCAGGCTCCCTCCTGAGTAAGGAGCCAGATGCGGAACCTGATCCCAGGACGCTGGGATCATGACCAGAGCCAAAGGCAGACACTTAACTGACTAAGCCACCCAGGTACCCCCAGAATACACATTCTTCCTGAGTCCACATGGAACATTCTCCAGCATAGATCACATACTGGGTCACAAATCAGGTCTCAACTGGTACCAAAAGACTGGGATCCATACCCTGCATATTTTTGGACCACAATGCTTTGAAACTGGAACTCAGTCACAAAAGCAAATTTGGAAAGAACTCAAATACTTGGAGGTTAAAGAGTATCCTACTACAGAATGAATGGGTCAACCAGGAAATTAAAGAATTTTTAAAATTCATAGAAACAAATGAAAATGAAAACACCTTTGGGATGCAGCAAAGGCAGTCCTAAGAGGGAAGTATGTAGCAATACAAGCCTTTCTCAAAAAATAAAGTTCTCAAATATACAACCTTACCTTACACCTAAAGGAGCTGAAGAAAGAACAGCAAATAAAACCTAAACCCAGCAGGAGAAGAGAAATAATAAAGATTAGAGCAGAAATCAATGAAATAGAAATCAAAAGAACAGTAGAACAGATCAACAAAACTAGGAGCTTGTTCTTTGAAAGAATTATTAAGATCGATAAACCCCTAGCCAGAGTTATCAAAAAGAACCCAAATTAATAAAATCATGAATGAAAGAGGAGAGATCACAACCAACACTAACGAAATAAGAACATATGATGACCAACTATATGCCAACAATTCAGGCAATCTGAAGAAATGGATGTATTCCTAGAGGCATATAAACTACCAAAACTGAACCAGGAAGAAATAGAAAACCTGAACAGAACCATAACTAGCAAGGAAATTGAAGCAGTAATCAAAAATCTCCAACAAACAAGAGTCCAGGGCCAGATGGCTTCCCAGGGGAATTCTACCAAGCATTTAAAGAAGAATTAACACCTATTCTTCTGAAACTGTTTCAAAAAATAGAAATGGAAGGAAAACTTCCAAACTCATTCTGTGAAACCAGCATCACCTTGATTCCAAAACCAAAGACCCCACTAATAAGAATTACAGACCAATATCCCTGGTAAATATGGATGCGAAATTCTTACCAAGATACTAGCCAATAAGCTCCAACAGTACATTGAAAGGATTATTCACCACGACCAAGAGGGATTTATCCCTGGGCTGCAAGGTTGGCTCAACATCCGTAAATCAATCAATGTGATACAATACATTAATAAAAGAAGGGACAAGAACCATATGATCCTCTCAATAGATGCAGAAAAAGCATTTGGCAAAGTACAGCATCCTTTCTTGATTAAAACTCTTCACAGTAGGGATAGAGAATATCATAAAAGCCATATACGAAAAGCCCACAGTGAGTATCATTCTCAATGGGGAAAAACTGAAAGCTTTTCCCCTAAGGTCAGGAACACGACAGGGATGTCCACTCTTACCACTGTTCAGCATAGTACTAGAGGTCCTAGCCTCAGTAATCAGAAAACAAAAAGAAATAAAAGGCATCCGAATCAGCAAAGAAGAAGTAAAACTCTCACTCTGCAGATGACATGATACTCTATGTGGAAAACTCATACAGGAATTCAGCAAAGTGGCAGAATGTAAAATCAATGCACAGAAATCAGTTGCATTTCTATACACTGAAAAAGAAGAAAGAGAAATTAAGGAGTTGATCCCATTTACAATTGCACCCAAAACCATAAGATACCTGGGAATAAAAACTTAACCAAAGAGGCAGAGGACCTGCACTCAGAAAACTATAAAACACTCATGAAGGAAACTGAGGAAGACACAGAGAAATGGAAAAACATCCCATGCTCATGGGTTGGAAAAACATATTGTTAAAATGTCTATGCTACCGGGCGCCTGGGTGGCTCGGTTGGTTAAGCGACTGCCTTCGGCTCAGGTCATGATCCTGGAGTCCCAGGATCGAGTCCCGCATCAGGCTCCCTGCTCAGCAGGGAGTCTGCTTCTCCCTCTGACTCTCCCCCCTCTCATGTGCTCTCTCTCTCTCTCACTCTTTCTCTCAAATAAATAAATAAATCTTTAAAGAAAAAAAAAGTGTCTCTGCTACCTAGGGCAATCTATACATTCAATACAATCCTTATCAAAATACTATCAACTTTTCTCACAGAGCTTGAACAAATAATTCTAAAATTTGTATGGAACCACAAAAGACCCCAAATAGCCAAAGGAATGTTGAAAAGGAAAACCAAAGCTGGTGGCATCACAATCCTGGACTTCAAGCTCTATTACAAAGCTGTAACCATCAAGACAGTATGGTACTGGCACAAAAACACATAGATCAGTGGAACAGAATAGAGAACCCAGAAATGGACCCTCAACTCTATGGTCAGCTAATCTTCGACAAAGCAGGAAAGAATATCCAATAGAAAAAAGACCGTCTCTTCAAAAATGATGGTGGGAAAATTGGACAGCCACATGCAGAAGAATGAAACCGGATCATTTTCTTACACCACACACAAAAATAGACTCCAAATGGTTGAAAGACCTAAATGTGAGACAGGAATCCATCAAAATTCTAGAGGAGAACACAGGCAGCAACCTCTGTGATCTCAGCCACAGCAACTTCTTGCTAGACACGTCTCCAAAGGCAAGGGAAACAAAGACAAAAATGAACTATCGGGACTTCATCAAGGTAAAAAGCTTCTGCACAGCAAAGGAAAACAGTCGACAAAACCAAAAGACAACTGACAGAATAGGAGATGATATTTGCAAATGACATATCAGATAAAGGGCTAGTATCCAAAATCTATAAAGAACTTATCAGGCTCAACACCCAAAGAACACATAATCCAATCAAGAAATGGACAGAAGAGGGGTGCCTGGGTGGCTCAGGTTCAGCATCTGCCTTCGGCTCTGGTCATGATCAGATCTTGCCCTGGAATCAAGCCCCCTGCCGGGCTCCCTGCTCATTGGGGAACCTGCTTCTCCCTCTCCCTCTGCAGCTCCCCCTGCTTGTGCGCTTGCTAATAAAATCTTTAAAAAAAAATTTTGTTTTTAAATGGGCAGAAGGCATGAACAGACATTTCTCCAAAGACAACATATAAATGACCAACAGACACATGAAAAAATGCTCAGTATCAGGAAAATACAAATCAAAACTACAATGAGATACTACCTCACACCAGGTCAGACGTTTAGTCAGAATGGCTAAAATTAACAAGTCAGGAAATGACAGATGTTGGTGAGGATGCGGAGAAAGGGGAACCCTCTTACACTGTTGGTGGGAATGCAAGCTGGTGCAGCCACTCTGGAAGACAGTATGGAGGTTCCTCAAGATATTAAAAATAGAGCTACCCTATGACCCAGCAATTGCACTACTGGATGTTTACCCCAAAGATACAAATGTAGTGATCCGAAGGGACACCTGCACTCCAATGTTTACAGCACCATTGTCCACAATAGCCAAACTATGGGAAGATCCCAGATGTCCATCGACAGATGAATGGATACAGAAGATGTGTATATATACAATGGAACACTCTCAGCCCTCAAAAAAAATTAAATCTCGCCATTTACAGTGCTGTGGCTGGAACTAGAGGGTATTATGCTAAGTGAAATAAGTCAGAGAAACAATTATATGATCTCACTCATAGTGGAATTTAATAAACAAAACAGGATCATAGGGGAAGGGAGGGAGAAATAAAACAAGACGAAATCAGAGGGAGACAAACCATGAAAGACTCAACTATAGGAAACAAACTGAGGGTTACTAGAGGGGAGGAGGTTGGAGGGATGGGGTAACTGGGAGATGGACATTAAGGAGGGCACGTGATGTGATGAACACTGGGTGTTCTATACAGCTGAAGAATCCATGAACTCTACTTATGAAACTAGTAATATATGTTAATTAATTGAATTTAAATTAAAAGAAAAAAATAAGCTTAACTGTTCCTTGTCAGCAAGCCTGATGAAAAACTGAATAATGAGACAATGGAAACCTAGACTGCCTTTAAGAAATTCTCAAGATGAAAACTCAGCTTAAATGTTAACAAAACAAAACAAGGGGCGCCTGGGTGGCTCAGTCAGTTAAGCGTCTGCCTTCAGCTCAGGTCATGATCCCAGGATCCTGGGATCGAGCCCCCATCGGGCTCCCTGCTCAGCAGGGGAGTCTGCTTTTCCCTCTCCCTCAGCCTGTCACTCTCCCTGCTTGTGCTCTCTTTCAAATAAATCTTTAAAAAAAAAAAAAGTATGGTGGTTCCTCAGAAAGTTAAAAATTACCATACTATCCAACAATCTCATTTCTGGGTATATACCCAAGCAGTTGAAATCACAGATATGAACAGATATATTTGTACACCAATGTTCGAACAGCATTATTCACGATAGCCAAAAGGTAGAGGCAACCAAGTGCCCATTGGCAGGTGGATAAAATGTGGTATACCTACACAGTGGAGTATTTTTCATCCTTAAAAATGAGGAAAATTCTGAAACAAGCCCCAACACGGGTGAATCCCAAAGGCATTATGCTGAGAAGCCGGCAGTCATAGGAGGACAAATATACTACACAGTTCCACTCATATGAGGTAAAGTAGTCAGATTCATAGAGACAAAATAGAATGGTGGTTGCCAAGGGCTGGAGAGGGGAGAATGGGAGCTACTGTTCAATAGGTTTAGAGTTTTGGTTTTAGAAGATGAAAATGTTCTGGGTATGGATGGTGATGACCACACAGCAGGATGAATGTGCTTAATACTAAACTGTACATTTAAGAATGGTTCAAGTAGCAAACTTTATTTTACAATTTAAAAAAAAAAGTTTCCTGGGGGATTACTGTCTAGCCTGATCTGGAAAATTGGAGGTGGCAGTCAACATGGGATGTTTGAAATCATGCTTGTAAAGACAATGCAATTACTGAGAGTGACCAAGTCTGGCAGAGGTAAAGAATGAAGACCAGAAGAGAAGAGGTCTAGGGCCTCCAGTGCCCCAGTGTTGGATGAGTTGGAGGACAGTGAAATCACCAGAGCATAAAGGGAGGAGAAATGAAGCGTGAGCCGGGGGGTGGGGTGGGGTGTGTGTGTGGGGGGGTGTGGGTGTGTGGGGGTGTGTGTGTGTGTGTGGGTGTGTCCCCAGGGCCACGGGGTTAAATGTGAAGGCAGGTCAGCGCACAGTGCCCAGCAAGAGTGGACACTCCAACGTCAGCCTGCATATTCCTGTGCTGGAGCTTATGATACCAGACACTCTATGTACACTTTTAAGTGCTTGTATTTTTTAGTTGATCAATAACATTTCTAATGTACTTCCAAAATAAGGATTGGTAAGTTACAACTTCAAGGAAAAAATCTGGGCTATTTAACAGATTTAAATGCTTAAGACAGGGCTAGACAGAGAACATTTTAGGCTTTTCAGGCCCCATGGTCTTTGTCACAACTGCTCAACTCTGCCATTATAGCTGGCGAGCAGCCACACGTAGTTCATCAACAAATGAGCACTGTGGTGAAATGAAAAGGAAATGTTATGAACAAAAACAGGCAGTGGGTTCCGGTTTGCTGACCCCTAGCCTGACACGGTATTTGTAAGGTAGTGCTGCAGGGTTTTTGTACCTAACATTCTAAGGATTTGATAAGTTGTATTTGCCAGTGCCTACTCTGTAATATTTGACCTTGTATCTTAATTAATCTTACCAAAGCCATGATGTTACACTTCTACATAATACTTGCTAGATTCTGATTATGTAAGTCATGGCAAAAGTTTGGTTTTTTTTTAAAAGATTTTATTTAAAATGACAGACACAGCGAGAGAGGGAACACAAGCAGGGGGAGTGGGAGAGGGAGAAGCAGGCTTCCTGCGGAGCAGGGAGCCCAACGTGGGGCTTGATCCCAGGACCCTGAGCCAAAGGCAGACGCTTAATGACTGAGCCACCCAGGCGCCCCAATGGCAAAAGTTTTATTAATAAGGTTTCAGGTCTGAAGATTAAATTTCTGAGACGAGGCAAAAAAAAAAAAAAAAAAAAAATTATGACAAACATTAATGAAGTATTTGTGTTTTAATCTCTCTCATCAATTTGCAGGGGTCCAGATTAGATGACCAAAGATGTGCTCCACCACCTGCTGCCACAAAGGGACCAACAGTACCAGATGAGGACTTTTTTAGCTTGATTTTACATTCTCAGGCAAAAAGAATGGATGAACAGAGAGTTCTTTTACAAAGAGATCAAAACAGAGACACTGAATTTGAACTGAAGGACCTTTTGCAAAGTAATGCTTTGTTGGAATTTAAAAATACAGGAAAAAAATAAGCAAACCACTAGTTATTATGGATATATTTTTAAAAAACGACCTTATTTCCTTTCAGAACACTGCGGGGAGATTCAATCTATTTTTCCTTAAGAGGAGAAATTATAGCACTGTAATACAGCTTAAAATGTTCTAGAATGATGTAAATATTTAACCTTTAGTAGTATGATATTAACATTCCTCTGGACACGCACTTGTTGCAGGGTGGAGGAGTCTTATAAAAGGTGCTTCATCAGCTTTTGTGATTAAGGCTCGGGATTGTGTTCTTTGGCAACCTGTTAGATTCCTTTACCTAGAGTTTGTAAAGTGGGAAGATAAATGAATCTAGACTAGAATTTAATCCTCTTGCTGAGATAATCTTTTTTTAAATCTTGACAATGGGATTTTTTTTTTATACTGAACCATGGATGTAGTGAGAAATTTTGCTGCTTAGTGAAAACATACCTGACCAATGTGTAAAAAAAGTCTCATTAAAAAAATCTAGATCTTTTTTCTGTTAAGAGAGTCATATTTTCAGTATGTTATTAGTTCGAAGCCATTATAAAAACTCTTAAACTTTCAGCATGTTTTGGGTCCTTTAATTTTAAAGTGTGTGTGGCTTAAAATTATACCTTTTGTAACAAAACACTGGTGTAAAACTTTTTAAGACCTAATGTCAAAACAAAACAAAACAAAACAAAACAAAACCCAAAAATTCATGTGGTTATATCAAGAACCTAGGCCTTGAAAATAGAAAACAGATGAAAACTCACAAAATTTAAGTATGAAAGATGTTAAGTTAAGCCCTCAGTCATCATTAAGCCTTCCTTCCCCCTCCCAGAAACTGAAGGTAGTTTACAAGGGTATGTAACAGGACGACATAAAGTTAGCTTAGGAAAAGAACACAGTAAGATGGGATAGAGTAGAGCCTAGTCTAAGGGTGAATTCTAGAACGAAAATGCCCATAACCAGAACAAGCTGGCAACTTATTCACCTCTGGTTGCTTCTGATTCTGCACAGCTGGGATGGTATCTGGGTCTCTTTTCTTTCTAAAAATCCTTCAGGTGACTTGGTGGGCAGTGAGAACCACTTCTCCAAATGGCCAATGTTCACAAAAATAAAATAGAAAGATAGTTACTCAATCTGGAATCACATCAAAGGCTCGGGGGAAAAAAATTATTCTTCTTGGTTGTAAGATCAAATTTTGTCAAAAGTACTCTGTTAACACCCAGATCATCTTATGTCTTATATATTACATATACAATATAACGTCCTAGACAGCATCCTTTTAAAAACTGCACGTAAGTTTCATGGGGTTTTTTTCTTACCAGCATATTCAATGAGCAAAGACAGCATACCGAATCACAGTAATGTAAAAATAGGTGTTTATTTTGTGTATACAATAGTTCTTAGACCCTGTAAACATTCAACATTATCTATTCCACTTAAACACTGCTTTTATAAAGCTGTCTACCCCATTCTGATTTTCCTAAAAGCCTGTTGCTAAAATTCTTGATTCTAATGATAAATACGGGCTGGACAATAAACAAGTCTATTTCCCCAAGTTATAAACTGGCCTTGATCTGTTCGGTCTGCTTTAGTGTCTTCCCTAAATTGCTGTCATCATTCAACAGCAGTGGTATGTTGCCTCGCTAGCTGTCAAAGTGGACTGCATCCCCAAACGGGTATCTGTAATGAGAGAATACAAAGATGAAATTCTACTTAATTTTTTACAGATTCATTTTTTGGATAAAAAGCAGTTAGAAGTGCAAACAGCATTAACTCCACTCTCATAGTTAGTCTGTCACCTGAGGCATTCATTGCTCTTCAGAATCCCATCACAGCTCAGAGGACAACTACCTCCCTGGGCACATATTTACCAATTAGTGTGAACAGGTCTGGCCCTCAGGGAGGACTTAATATGCACCGATGTTCACAAATCCACTCCAAGCTGCAGGCATCCTTGTGTGAGTTCATTTGTCCCATACCTACTGTGTTGCAAATTTTTCTATAAAATCCTATTGCTTTTTCTGGAAAGAACTACTACCTTTCTGATGAATTACTAAAGATGTTTGCAATATTAAACTACAAAATAATAACAAATTTTACATCCTCTTGCTGAGGTAATTTTTTAAAATCTTAATTGGCAATGGCATTTTTTTATACTTAACCAGGGACATACAGAAATTACGCTGTTTAGCAAAAATAATGTACTCGGCCAATGTGTAAAGTATATATTTGGTGGGGAAAGGGGTAAAGCTAGTCTCTGGCTACTGACTATGTAAGACCAAGATCACCGATTAACAAACTGTGGTAACTAAATTCTCCCGGCCATCTTCAGGTCTGTCTTAGCTGAGGGCAAAAAGGGGCGACAAGGAAGCAGGCCCAGTCAGCACTGGCAGAGTTGAGCGATGGAGGCAGGATTCGCAACGACGAAGCCGTGATGAGCTGGGGCAGCCTCCGCAGAGACAAGGGGACCCAGACTCCGTGACTGCATTAAGACGCTGAAGTGCATGAAAAGGGTAAAGCTGACGACAGTGGACTTTCCTTAAAATAGTTTCTGAGTACCTACCACTTTTGGAAACACATCAAATCCAGTGCACAGCTAACAAATCATTAACTGAAGTAGGTATTACAGGACGTCCAGTAGGCAACACACACGTCGGCTAGTTGGTTCCTATATATGCATGTGAACCATAAAACTTATCTTTCAATGTTTCCTGATTCAAACTGGCCTCTCTAATTATCTGAAATCAGTGATGCTTGCCATATGTTCATCTATGAGATCCTGTTCCAAAATCAACACCACAAACTCCACAGGAGGTACCAATATGAAAATGAAATTACACAAAAGATAAAAATTAAACAGAAATACATGGGAATTCGTTAGTTCTGATGGTCAATAAAAATATTAATGTTTAAGCTGTCACCTGTAGAGTAGTAAATGTCAGAATATTTGTAGAGGAGAGCAAATAATTGTGAAGAGTATACTTTACAAAACCCAAAGATGACCTCTGAGCTGTGGTCCGAGTCTGTGCTCCTCTAGCCACATGGGCCACTATCCAGATCCTTCCCACTGCTGGCTGGGCTGGACACGCTGCCTTCCTCTGGGCTGCCCCTGGCATCGCTCCCGAGCTGGGCCTTTTCCTCCGCAGGTGAACCTTCCACCTTCTCTGATGTGTCTGGGCCAGAGACAGGCCTACTAGACTGGCTGCTTTCAGTACTGCTTTCAGGCAGTGTGCTTTCTCCCTGGATTCCACCGAATTCTTTGGGCTTTGTATCCAAAATGGGTAATTTATGCTGTAGAGAATGACATTTTAATTTTTTAATTAACATAATGTGAAGATTCAGTCATCAAACACGTTTAACAAGTTCCTATGTAAATCTGTATCAAACTCTCAACTCCTTCAAATCCCAGCTCCAGTGCTGTGCTGTAATTACGTAAATGTTAGTAAGCCTCACAGAACCCTGCAGGGAGGAGTGGGGGCACTCAGGATATTCCAGGTGGTCTAGTGACCCAGCTTTAGGAGAGGGCAAGAGGACTGGGGACCAGTACTGCTAACTCCTCTTGCCTGGTGAGAATAATTTATTCGACAAATATTTACTGAGCCTGTATTCAGTTCCAGGTACTGGGGCCACAGCAGGAACAAAACCAACAAAAACCCTTGCCCTCACTGGAACTTCCATTTAGCTTGGGGAGACAATCAAGCAACAAATTAACAAAGCACCACGCTGGGATCAGACGACTGTTTAAATTAGGGTAATGTGAAAGGTGATACAGGAGTAAAGACTTAAAGAAATGAACCACATTTCAGCATTCTAGACAGAGAAGAGCAAGTAAAAAGGTTCTAATTCATGGAATAGCGAGGAGGCCCTTGTGGCTGAAGGAGAGTGAGCGTAGGAGAAGAAATCCATGTACTAACAGAGGCGGGCTGTGGGCAGATCAAGGAAGCCCTGGGCCACCGAGGTACCTAGCTTTCCCTTTAAGTGAGATGAGAAGTCCCTGGAGAATTTGAGATGAGCGGTGCATTACCATTAACTATTAAATGAAAGGAACATCTGAAAATTTTTTAGATGTCGGCAGGTATGTTTATTCTTATAAGAAACTCCATGGGAAGGGATTCTAATTTTCTAGATTCTGCTCTGCTCACAACTGTTTCTCAAAGGTTTACAGTTACAACTTAAACTTTGCAAATGACAATGTAAATTCCTCTCTCAAACAAAAACAGAAATGTCCCTTTAAATGGCCAATAATGTAGAAAAAACATCTCAGCATTCTGCAGGTAGAAAGTAGAGTCTAGCCAATGATGCCAAGGATTTGGGAAAGCGGGGTGTGTGACCCCTCCCTGCCCACTCTCCCACCCAGCTGAGCCTTTAGGGGTCTCCTGCAGGTTCCCCCGGGCTCCGGGCCTTCAGTGAAGACTTTTCCCTGAGCTCTTCAAAGGCAGAAATTTCAGTCACGATTACTTGGTTTCCTATGAAATTTCATATGAATTACTACCTGTTCTAACTACCGTTAAATAGGATTTAACATAAAAAAATGAAATCTCGTTTTAGTTCTTCTGAGAAGGCTGAACTTTTGGCCAGAAAATAGAATAATGGGATATAATTAACTGTGGCAGGTAAAAGAGAAGAATCGCCTACCCAGAAGCTCTACAGGAAGCACGGAGGCCTACATGAAGGACAGCAAAATAAACAACTGCTGACTTACACTGGGTACCACCGTGGGACGCTCTCTCGCCTCTGCCTGGGGTACATCGCATGGCCGGAGCACTTCGGGGCTCTTGGTGCCAGTCCTAGGTCTCAAGTCAACATCTCTCTCTCTCATACCATCTCTTCTACCCTCATATGTTCTGTCATAAGGGCCTCGCTCAAAGGGGCTGATGTGGCCTCTATAAGGGAAACGTGCATCACCTGCTCCACCATGGGGTCTATCATCAACTTCCTGCAGCCGTCCTCTATCACCTGGCTCAAGTGCCCGGGGTGGTTCTCTCTCAGGACCACCTAAATGTCTCAGCATATTAACTGATTTCCCAGCACCATAGCAGAAACTCTAGAAGGAAAAGAAAGAAATATATAGTATTTAATGGCTGACTTACAATGAAATTATTCAGGGTGCTAGCAAAATTACCTAACTTGACTTAATGGCATTTGGAGACATAAACATGTTTGCTTCACTCTTGTTTCATTTGCGATCTCGTTTAGATTAATACTAGGCCAGAGTAGCCAACAAAATGTGAGAAATCACTAAGTGGTAAGTAGACATTTCAATCAGCTGAACACACTTTCACTGAATTGTAACAAGGGCAGTTTGGCTAAAACCTAGAAACTTAAATTGAAAGGTACTAATTGATAACTGTTCATCAGATGTCTATCGCCACACCCACCATATAAGGTAAATGCTAAAAATTAGTGTTACACACATCATTACATAAACATTCTCATGTAGGGTAACTTTTCTACAAATACAAACTTGGCTTTAGTGACAACTAAAATTCAACAGGCTTTGAATCCCATTTCATGGGGAAAACTAGGCAGCAGTTCTCAAAACTGTGGCCCAGGGACCCCTGAGACAGTTTCGGGGACTCTGTAAGGTCAAACTTTTCACACTTCAAAGACCTTACTCTGTTTTATTCTTCCCTTCTGAGTGTATGATGGAGTCTTCTGGGGCTGGAATGACTTCGTCACTCTACTGGCTCGTCGACTGTGTGCTTGTGTAGACTTGTATTTGAAATTTTTCTTAGTTTTAATTCCTAATTGGTAAATATCAATAAATAAAACCACTATAAACAAGAGCTCTTTGTGGTCTTCAGGGTTTTTTTGTTTGTTTTTTGGGGGGTTTTCTTGTTTTTTGTTTTTGTGGTGTGCAGTGAGGAGGGCAAAAGGGTCCTAAAGACAAAAAGTTTGAAAATCACTATGCTGGAGAAACTATTTAAAGACAGAAGCAGTAAAAGTCCTTTTCTTAGGCAGATGAAGCAGTAAGAGATGATGGGTTCTTGCTTGTAATTTCAGCTTCAGCGATTAAATACAAACAGTCCCCCACCTACGATGGTTCAACTTAAAACTGTTAAGACTTGACGATGCTAAGAAAGTGATCGTGCGCTCAGGAGAAACTGTACTTCAAATTTAGAATTTGGATCTTTTCCTGGACTAACGATCTGGCGTCCGATCCTCTCTGGTGATGCTGGGCAGGGCAGCTCCTGGTCAGCCACGGGGCATCGAGGGTGAACCCGTATCCTCACAACCACTCCATACCCACACAACCATTCTGTTCCTCACTTTCAGTACAATATTCAGTGAACTACATGAGATATTTGACACTCTGTTATAAAATGGGCTTTGTGTTAGATGATTTTGCCCAACTGCAGGCTAACATAAGCATTCTGAGCATGTTTAAGGTGGGCTAGGCCAAGCTACCATGTCCTGTAAGCTAGGTGTAGTAAATCCATTTTCGACTTACAATATTTTCAACTTACAATGGGTTTATTGGGACATAATCCCATAAGTCAGGGAAAATCTGCACTACTATACAACTAATGTCACCTAACAAAACCATACCCCTAAACCGGACTCCTGTAATCACAAGCCAAAAAACAAAACCAAAACAGGAACAATTTCAAAGTGAATAAAGTGCAGTAAATTTTGTAACCTTAGGGAAGACAATCCTTTTTAATTTAATCATTTAAATTGGAAGGTACTAATTGTCTGATAACTGCTATGTTGTGTATATTCACACCCATCAGAGAAAGTAGATGCTGAAAATATTTAAAGTTATAAGCTTTAAATAGGTTAATTTCTTTACAAATGCAAACCTGGTTTTCCCCGTGGCACATCTGGGTTCTTTACATTTTAAGTGACAACTGCTTTATTAGAGTAAGGGCCGAAAATCAATACAAAAAGCTGAAGAGACCATAGATGAATGACGAATGTTTCTTCTTAACAAATGTCTGTTCCTGGATTCCCCAACTGTTTCTCAGTAACTCACCTTCTTCCACATCCCAATTTGATTCTGTGGAAAAGCCAATGCTCTTCCCTTCTTAGTGCTGCAAAAACTCAGACTGAAATAAGAAGGCCCCCTTTCTCAAAGAGGACAAAAACAACTGATTTCATGTATATTAACTCACCAAGTTGAAGAACAACTTTAGAAAAATATTATTCTAAGTCACTGCCATGACATCTACAATCAAACTTGACAATCATCTCCTTGCTTAAAGGAATATACATGTAAGTATAAATAAATCTATCACTCAAAAATCATCTTTCATACTGTTAAGCAAAATTTAGCCTGATTTACAACAGCAAAAAAGTCTAGGTTTTAGAATTGCCTTTTTTCTACAAGCGCTGTTAACAGTCAGCCGTGCTGTATACTAACCAGGACAGCTAAAGCCATAACGATCAGCACTGGGATGTGAAGTAATACTGGGATCTCCCTCATGAACTCTTTAATAAATTCCCCAGCTCCTTTCCCGATGTGTTTCAGTGGCTCTGTGACGAAGTTGGTGAATGTAACCGCCAGTGCCTAAAACAAAAGATAACAGCAACTTAGTTTTTCCCTCAAAAGACAGAATGAGCCAAAATTCACTGTGCACTGGGGCCAAAATTATGTTCATAAATTAAAATGCTTTTGGGGCGCCTGGGTGGCTCAGTCGGTTAGGCATCTGCCTTCAGCTCAGGTCGTGATCCCGGGGTCCTGGGATCCAGCCCCGCATCGGGCTCCCTGCTCCCCAGGTTCCTGGAAGCCTGCTGCTCCCTCTCCTGCTCCCGCTCCCCCTGCTTGTGGTCCCTCTCTCTCCCTCTCCCTGCCGTGCTGCCTACTTGTCCTCTCTCTCGCTGTCAAATAAATAAAAAATCTTTTTAAAAAATCAATTAAAATGCTTTTAATGTGAAAATCATTGTGTAATGGAAGTGTTTTTTCTAGAACAAGGGTTTATTATCAGCAAAATGACTGTAAAAAACTAACAACTTTAAATAAATACAAGAGATTTTTGATTCACTTTGTATAAATAATTTTTACAAATGTATTCTATACCTTCGTTGGTGGGACCAACCAAATAGGGTTGACTAATAAGAGCTCGTAGTATTTTTGGCATGGGTCATCCTTATAGGTCCATGAACTTCTCAACAATTCTATTTAGAGAAACAGACATAACACTGAGTCATAAAAAAAAAAAAAAAAAAAAAGGCGCATTTCATTCCCAAATAAGACAGCATTTTGGTTTTGTCCCTGTCCCCACGACCAACCAATTTTAAATGCTGGTACAAATAGACTCCCTGTAATAGTGATTTAAAAATTTTTCATCTTATGTCCAATATGTTTATCTTAAAAATCTCTTCAAATTAGACAAGTCTTATGTAGATAAAACATATTTTATGAAATTTTCTAAAAGGTAAGTTTTAAAAATTGTTCTTTACACACACAAATGAATCCAAATAAAAACCGCGGCAATGTGTGTGAGATCGCTGAATTATATGCAAGTTGATATCCTGGCTGTGAGATCGCACTGCTACAGCCGTGTAAGACGTTTACCCTGGGGGAAAATGGGGAAAGGGTACTCTGATCTGTTTTCCTTCTTACAACTACCTGTGCATCTAGAATTATCTCAGTAAAATTTCAATTTAAAAAATCCATTACTTTACAAAATAAAGAGCATTATTAGTTCTCCCAATTTTTCTAAATTAGGTTTACGTACATTACATACTAGCCTGAGCTAGAGGCGGCATTCAGTTGTCCCCTGTAGCCAGGAAGCGAGGCCAGATTGGTTTAGTTCCCACAACTTTTAAAGAAACGTTAATATGGACGCCCTGTTTTGTACAATCCGCAGGGATTCTATTCTGGGTCTGTTCTTATGGACTTGCATTTATAAAGTGCCTTCGAACACTCAACCATTCCTACTGCTAGATAACACAGAACTAAAGGCAGCCAACAGTAGTGACAATGTATATCCAGTCTGTGAGGGGAAATAAGTTAAAGAACTTTCCTCCTAGGGACAAAATTGTATAGTAAAGCTACAACATAACATTTCATAAGTCAGTATATAAGGAGAGTAAGTCTAAGATGGATATTAATTCACATAAACACTGATTCCCATCTTTAATGCACACGCTGGACCCCCTTCCTAAGGACCAGACAGACGAGACGAGCACCGTCTCCATCCCAGTCCGACGGACGGGACCGCAGCACTACAGGAGCTGACAAAGACGCTGGTCCCTGGTCCCTCCCCGTGAGGTCACGTGAGCACGAGCGGCCCGGTCTGAACCCTGCCTCTTCTCGCATCTTCTTCTGACGCTGAGGACTCAGTCCACGGAAAGCCTCCTTCCAGCATGTTCTCACTTCACTGTAATGACTAATATGTTCTCTCCTTCCCGGAAATTCTATTCAAAATGAGGCCCAGCAAACCGACCCCTTACCCCAGAGGCTTCCAATCCAGTCCATCTTCTCAGCACACACGTTGTTCAATGGCTCCAGCTTGGCAACCTCGGCCTGATGCTGCGCGAACGCGAGCTGAGCAACACCAAAAGGGAGCTGTGAGCAGCTGCAGACATGAAGGTTATGTCTACGCATCCAAAACCCTGACATCAAACCGTGTCTTCACCAGACACCAGACGGTTCACAGTTTTTTAGTAGGAAAAAAACAAAAACGGTTCTAAATAGCAGCTCTTTTCCACTCATGGCAAAGCAGTCTTAATGCAATGAGTGAGGATAAAGAACTACAGCTTCCTTCTTTGTAAGTAATTTTGATGAGAAAGGCAAACCTTTGTGCTAAAAAGGATTATTTTAAAAAATTAGTTCAAATATAATTCTTACCACACCCAAAAATAGAGTTATATATATTAAATGACTACTTCTCACTTTTTTAAAGATTTTATTTATTTATTCATGAGAGATAGAGAGACAGAGAGAGAGGCAGAGAGAGAAGCAGGCTCCCATGGAGCAAGGAGCCCGATGCGGGACTCGATCCCAGGACCCTGGGATCATGACCTGAGCCGAAGGCAGACGCTTAACGACTGAGCCACCCAGGTGCCCTACTTCTCATTTTCTTTCACAATTCACGATAAAATGGTGTTTTGTGGGGCGCCTGGATGGCTCGGTCGTTAAGCGTCTGCCTTCGGCTCAGGTCATGGTCCAAGTGTCCTGGGATCGAGCCCCGCATCGGGCTCCCTGCTCGGCGGGAAGCCTGCTTCTCCCTCTCCCACTCCCCCTGCTTGTGCTCCCTCTCTCGCTGTCTCTCTCTCTCTCTCTCTCTCTCTAATTAAATAAATAAATCTTTAAAAAAAATAAAAGCTATAGAACTTAGAGCAAAAGGTTAACGATATATCACAATGATTTAATCAGATAAATTCATCAAAAATATTTTGCCACTTGACTCACCCTGCTAGAAAGATCTAAAATTGTCCTTCAATGCTATTTCGACAGGAACAGTGCTTCATTTGACTTTCTATATTCAGCATGATCCCAATTTTGAAAGAATTAAAATTTAGAAAAAAAATCGGAAAGAAATACCTCAAAATATTGACAGCAATTATCTTTAGGTGACAAAATTACAGGTAATTAAAAAAAAGAAATCAAATTTCTGGGGCGCCTGGGTGGCTCAGTCAGTTAAGCATCTGCCTTTGGCTCAGGTCATGATCCCGGGGTCCTGGGATCGAGCCCCACGCTGGGCTCCCTGCTCAGCGGGGAGCCTGCTCCAGGATTCTCTCTCTCCCTCCGCCCCTCCCCCTCCCCCTGCTCGCTCCTTCTCAAATAAAATCTTTTTTAAAAAAATCAAATCTCTGTATAACTTTCTACCTTTTCTAAATCACCTACTATCAAAGTACCACTTTCATATTCAGAAAATAACTGAACTTTAAAAAAATAACATTTTGATATCCTTTCTGGCAAAGAATAAAAGGACATACCCTAAACTACCTACATAAAAATTTTTAAAATGCATCCACCTAGCTCTATTCTGATTTAGCCACCCAGATGCTACCCATGAGAAACTGGGTCAGGAAAATAGGCCTGCACCAAACTGGTCAGGGACCCAAAACACCAGGGACAGGTGAGTGGCTGCCAGTGACACCCGCCCCCCCCCCCCGCCCCCGCCGGCATCCCTGATCAGAGGCAAGGTTATAAGCTCCTCTAAAGGCACTGAGGTCTTATGTTATCATGAAGTAACACTGAAAAACATGAAAACCTTCCACCTATTTAATACCTTATATAGATACATCCAATTCCATCCCAAACTGACGAGGAAACTGATGAATAACACACGTCTCAGCTGGGTGTACCAATGCACATACGTCCACACCTCGGTAGCAACTAATCCCACAATACAGAGCAGACACAGAAGCACCTCGAAAACAGGAAGAAGCAGAGAGTAGAGTTACTGCCAAGCCATCCTCCCCACTGAAAAATGATAACCATCAGCAAAAACAAAAGAACTGGCCTCAGATATGCAACAGCATCTGTGCCATTCTGCTGCATGGTCATCAGGACAGAAGGGTCTTCGCACGGGTTAACACAAGTTTTTTTTTTATTTAAATTTAATTAACCTATATAATGTATTTTGGTTTCAGAGGTAGAAGTCAGTGATTCATCAGTCTTATATAATACCCAATGCTCATTACATCACAGGCCCTCCCCAATGCCCATCACCCAGTTACCCCGTGCCCCCACCCCCCTCCCCTCCAGCAACCCTTCAATTCTTTCCTATAATTAAGAGTCTCTTATGGTTTGTCTCCCTCTCGGGTTTCATCTTGTTTCATTTTTTCCTCTCTTCCCCTATGATTCTGTTTTGTTTCTTAAATTCTACAATATCAGCGAGACATAATTGTCTTTCTGACTGGCTTATTATTTCGCTTAACAGAACACCCTCTAGTTCCAGCCACATCATTGCAAATGGCAAGATTTCATTTTTTTTTTTTTTTTTTTGATGGCTGAGAGTATTCCATTGTATATACAGACCACATTGTCTGTATCCATTCATCTGTCCATGGACATCTGGGCTCTTTCCACAGTTTGGCTATTGTGGACATTGCTGCTATGAACACTGGGGTGCACGTACCCTTTCGGATCCCTACATTTTTATCTTTGGGGTAAATACCCAGTAGTGCAAGTGCTGGGTCGTAGGGCAGCTCTATTTCCAACCTTTTAAGGAACCTCCATACTGTTTTCCAGAGTGGCTGCACCACCTTGCATTCCCACCAACAGTGTAGGAGGGTTCTGTGGTGGAGTTTTTAAAGCATTTTTAAAAATGAGCTGTTACTGGGGCGCCTGGGTGGCTCAGTCGTTAAGCGTCTGCCTTCGGCTCAGGTCCTGATCCCAGGGTCCTGGGATCGAGCCCCGCATCGGGCTCCCCGCTCAGCGGGAAGCCTGCTTCTCCCTCTGACCCTCCCCCACCTGTATTCCCTCTCTTGCTGTGTCTCTTTGTCAAATAAATAAATAAAATCTTTAAAAAAAAAAAATTAAAAAAAAATGAGCTGTTACTTAGGTCCCCCTTGTCCCATCTTACCATCAACAGATTATATGGATCCACTCCAAAGGAGTCTTCAAATCGCCACTTCCATGTTTCAAAATCATGAAACTTAAAATTAATTAAAATATCACTTAGTGCATCATCCAAGGCTCCTGGTTTCCAATCCTCTCCACTGAGAAACTTCTGTATTTCTAACAAGGTTTGTCTTTTTAGGATAATCTCAGCATCATAATGCATATCATCTTTGTTTTCTTCAGGCTGAATTAAATTTGCCCAAAAAACAAAACAGAACAAAACAGAAAAGAGAAACACTTCAAGACAAAAGTCGATTTGGAACTAAATATATATGTGGTTGATATTTCACATGTATAAAATAAAAATACTATCCACCTATTTGTCTAACATAAAAAACAGAGATCATACATGTGAAAAACATTTCAAAAATATAAAACTCTATGAAAATAAGACAATGTACATTTTACCCAAACACAGTTGATTCTTACTATTGGCAAGTTTGTTCTAGGACGTCACCGTGGACATTAGTTAACAAATACCTGAACTACAGCTCCTACAGGAAATACAGGGTTGCGTTCCTACATTTTCATCAGGCAGTCAATACATAACCCTTTTATGTGTTTCTATTTAAAGATACCTTATTTAATATTTTTGATTAACACCGAACTCTGAACAACCAACAGCACTGTAACTCCTGCCCGAACAGAGTTTATCTAACATGGGTATTTTCCCTGGAAGGCACATCCCAGCCTTCTCGCGGCTCAGAGGCACTAAGGCGGCACTACTCTTGGGAGTTATTTTAAACAGCCAAGTAACATCAACAAAAGTGTGAAATACGAAGCACTAAATAAACCATGAAAAAGTACTTGTTTATAGTCTGAGAGCTGAAACAAGAAGGCAGAACACGGCCGTGCTCAGCCTCAGCTGGGAATGGGCACACCAGGCAACGCAAATGCTCTACGCATGTCCAAGAGCAGCGCAAAAGCTCCCCAAGTATTGACTTTGAGGTTATAAAATAAGGTGAGTACGCAAGTTCGCAAATACGGAATCCACAAATAATGAGCATCAACTACTTATTTTGATTCATTTACAATTTTCCATTTGCTGACTTTCTTTTCTTTTTTTTAAAGATTTTATTTATTTATTTGAGAGAGAGAGAATGAGAGATAGCACGAGAGAGAAGAGGGCCAGAGGGAGAAGCAGACTCCCCGCCGAGCAGGGAGCCCGATGTGGGACTTGATCCCGGGACTCCAGGATCATGACCTGAGCCGAAGGCAGTCACTTAACCAACTGAGCCACCCAGGCGCCCTGCTGACTTTATTTTCAACTAGCCTAAAATACACACTAACACAAATTTTTTTAAAAAGGGGTTTTTTTTTTAAGATTTTTATTTATTTAACAGAGAGAGAGAGAGCACAAGTAGGCAGAGTGGCAGAGAGAGGGAGAGAGAGAAGCAGGCTCCCCGCCGAGCAGGGAGCCCAATGCGGGGCTCGATCCCAGGGCCCTGGGATCATGACCTGAGCCGAAGGCAGCCACCTAACCGAATGAGCCACCCAGGCGCCCCCCAAAAAAAGGATCTTAAAAGGCAGTCAAATTGGAGTTTCTGTGAACAAACATGATACTTATAACTATCTTTATTAGCGTGAGTTCAGGTTAGCAAAATCACTATAAACATTTTACATTCATTAACCAGTTAACACAAACAGAATAATGTTTCTCTTTTATAAAAATAAATACAGATACTTACATAAAAGCAAATATCAAACCAGAAAAAAAAGTGTCATATAACATCACAAGTCATCACTAACGTGAAAAAGCAGTCATACATTACTATTTTTAAAAAACCTTGAACTAAAGAAAGCAAAACAAAAAAACCTTCAACTAAATATTATCAATTATCTGCACCATAGGAATTCTTTGGCACTCTGTGCCCTTATCCCACACATGCCTAAAAGACTTGAATTAAAGGATGCATGTATGAGAACATCTGCCCTTTCACTTCCAAAATAAGATGGGATTATTAAATATTCATCTAACACTCCTTCCCCTTAAGTTTTCTTGATGTTTGACTCCACAGAGTGAAAACAAGGACTCTAAAAAATGGAATCTTAACATTAATTATGAAAAATATGCACATGATATGCAATTCTACAAAGTAACCCTTGCCACAGTAAAAAGCTTCCGCGTGGTAGGAGGGACTACTTAAAGCACACTGTTCTTTTTCTCAGCATAGAATGATCTTATATCATATGAATAAGAAAGTGTGCAAGTGGCAGAAAACAAGGGCCAGCACAGAATTTCTTTGCCAAGTCATGAGTGTGTCAAATTTCCAACTGTTTAGCAAAGTTCAAACAGCAAATTTAAGGCACCTCCCCCCATTTGAAATTAATAAATAATGAAAATATCCACCACACTGATTAGTATCACACCAACACTCACGAGTCCGAGCTTTCTGGCTTCAATCAAAATCTTGTGTAAGTATCTCCTAAAAACAGGATTGCTTTGACTTTCATAGTCTTCCTTCTTTTTCTTCTCACAGTCATCGATCTGTAATTAAAAAACAAATTCAACATTAGCATCAAAGTTTCATGTAAGGGTCAAGTTTCTAGCCTAGTGGCCCCATCAAGATCAAGGTAAGGAGCTTGCGATTATCAACTATATGAAAATGTAGAACTTTCTACCTTCTGTGGGTTCTCTTTGCAAAGCATTAGAACCTGTGATAACCAACTTTTATTTTCTGAATATGAACCATGAATTGAGTTAGCATTTGAAATGGGCTTCAGATGATAAACATGACAACTGAATGTCACACATAGACTTAAGAGAAAAGGACCCTTGAAAAGTCACATGGCAGTTTCCTCCGCTTGCAGGCAAGATTTACAAACCTCTTTAAATTTCTCTTTAAGAGTTTTTTTTTTTTTAAGATTTTATTTATTTGTCTGAGAAAGAGAGAGCGCGCACAAGCAGGGGGAGCGGCAGGCAGAGGGAGAAGCAGGCTCCACGCTGAGCAAGGAGCCTAATGTGGGACTTGATCCCAGGACCTTGAGATCATGACCTGAGCTGAAGGCAGATGCTTAACCGACTGAGCCACCCAGGCGTCCCTCTTTAAGAGAATTTTTGAGACAGAGAGAGAGAGAGAGAATGCACAAGCACGAGCAGGGTGTGGTGGGGGGCAGAGGGAGAGGGAGAATCTTAAGCAGGCTCCATACTCAGCATGGAGCTCTACATGGGGCTCAATCTCACCACCCTGAGATCATGACCTGAGCCAGAATCAAGAGTCAGATGCTTAACCAACTGAGCCACCCAGGTGCCCCTTTAAGAGAATGTTGTGTGTGTGTGTGGTTTTTTGTTGTTGTTTTTTAAGATTTGTTTTGGGGGTGGGCAAAGGGAGAGGGAGTCCCAAGCAGACTCCATACTGAGCATGGAGCCTGACACAGCGCGCGATCTCACAGCCCTGAGATTACAACCTAAGCGGAAACCAACAGACTGCATCACCCAGGCGCCCTGAGAATGTTTTGTAAAACAGAAATTCAAGACTCCATTTTATCAATCATACTTTTACAATGCTGAGCCCAAGACGCAAAGAACGGAATGAAAAATTTCCGTATTTCCTAGTATGCAGCCAAACAAGCTCATGATACTACAAAACACGGTTAAACTGAGGCAAATTTTATCCAAGCATTTCTGTGCTAGCACTCAGGTGAGACAGCATTCACAGCCGGTTAGAACCACAGCAGTGCGGACAGATCTGGAACTGAGATGAGATCTCTGTATCTCCGTTCACAAGCTCTCCCAGTCTCTCAAGCTAGAAATCTCCTTCACTCTATCCCTTTTCCCTCCTCCCTCGGCTACCAAAATTTGCCTATTCCACGTTGGAGAAATCCAACACTTTCCTCTTCAGTACCTGTCACTGCCCCAGCTGGAGCATTTGGCATTGCTGGACCTCTGCCACCCCTCTCCTTCTGAAGCCCCCTCCACTGGGCCACCAGCTGACAGCCTCCACAGCCAAGAGACCAGTTCCCACCCCTCAACATTGCGTTCAACCCCCTTAACGATCTTGATTTATTTCCTTTCTCATAAACTCCACTTCAGCCACACAAATAAAAAGACTGGATAAATGATGAACATAAGAATTACTCTTGCAAATATAAGGGATTATTATAATTTAGTATGTGTGGTGGCTTTTCCTTCATGTTCATCAGGCGGTCACAGGCCCATTTCTTCATGGGCTGCCTTTGTTATGAGTCTATTATGACCCAGCACTGTGAAAGGTGATAGAGAATCAAAAATGAATAAAACGTATTCCTTGTCCCTGGGGCGCCTGGATGGCTCAGCCGGTTAAGCATCTGCCTTTGGCTCAGGTCATGATCCCAGGGTCCTGGGATGGAGTCCCGCATCGGGCTCCCTGCTCGGCGGGAAGCCTGCTTCTCCCTCTCCCCCTGCCACTCCCCTGCTTGTGCTCGCTCTCTGTCAAATAAATAAATAAGATATTAAAAAAGAAAAAAAACCCATATTCCTTGTCCCAAGAAATGTTCAGTCTGCTAAAGAAAGAATTACAACATGGTGAGATAAATGTTATTACTGGAAAATAAAAGTAGTATTAAAAAAAAAAAAAGACAAGGCCAGAGTAATGAAAGAGAAGACTAAAGAAATAAACAATACATAAATTGTACAGTACACACATAGAAACACATACAATGTTAGCAAAGACAGGAAACAGAGCAATTTAACACACTATAAATATAAAATTCATGAATTAAAAAAATTCAAACCTTATGAGTTAAAGAATCAAGTTTGCTATAACATTCCAACAATTCATCAGCATGTGACAAGTCAGGACTCACTTCTTTTTTCTCTGATATACCATGTTTTACCTAGAGCAAAATAGAGATTTTATTTCTTTATAGTTCAGTTGTGAAAATAACCTAAAGTTAATGAAGACTAAAAGTTGACTTCATCATTTTATGACTTTGTCATAATTCATCTGTGTTGAACCAAAAAAGAGTCTCAAATGTATATACTAGCTAAGAACTAAAATCAAGTTAGCTGGCGGCTCAACGGGCTTAACATTCATATTCAACACAGAAATAAGCAGGTGGGGTTGAAATCCTCTTAGACTAAAAGTCAGGGAGATATTCTACGTGGCTGCTAGTCATTGGTACATGACTCTTGACTCTGGAAGCTCTGTGAGAAACAGTAACAGAAGTACACTATTTCCATTACAGGACCGATAAGGTCTTATGTACATGCACATGCATTTTTTTTTTAATACCTGAGATTTTCTCATTGTTCCTGAAGCAGCATCATAGTTAAGCATGTCTGTGGGGTCAATCCAGTCATCATCATGAGCATAACCGGTTATCAGCCACAGACATTCACAAAGGAGCAGAGAATACAGCATCCTGCATGAAGGCTAAAAAAAATTTTAAGAGACATAAAATACAATTATTTTTAGAAGAAATGGTTTTGTAATAAAAACTATCTACTTCCTTCTGGTGCTAAGATAATGTTTTCTTACTGAATAATAACTGATATAAAAATACTCAGTAAAATGGTATTCACATTTAAACACATACACACATATTCGTGCTGAGACAAAAAGAATATGGGAACTTTTCATAGGATTCAGAATTCCAGTCCTAGGCTTACACCCAAGAAATGAAAACACATATCCACACAAAAACTTGTACACAAATGTTTACAGCCATATTATTCACAACAGCCAAAAAGAAAACAATTCAAATGTCCATCAACTGACAGATAACTAAAATGTGGCATATCCACACAATGCGAGATTCCAGGCATAAAAACGGATGAAGTACTGACACGTGCTACAACATGGATGAACCCTGAGAACACTGCTGTGTGAAAGAAGCCAGGCAACAAAGACCACACAGAACAGGATCCCATTTATATGAAAGGTCCAGAACAGGCAAATCTACAGAGACAGAAGGTAGATTAGTAGGTGCTCAAGGCTGGAACAGAACAGACGGTTGGCAGTTAAAATGGTACAGGGTTTCTTCTTGAGGTGATGAGAAATGATCTAAAACTGTGGTGATGGGGCGCCTGGGTGGCTCAGATGGTTAAGCGTCTGCCTTCGGCTCAGGTCATGATCCCAGGGTCCTGGGATCGAGTCCCATATCAGGCTCCCTGCTAGGTGGGGAGGCTGCTTCTCCCTCTGCCTCTGCCTCTCTCTCTCTCTCTGACTTTCATGAATAAATAAAACATTTAAAAAAATAAATAAAACTGTGGTGATGGTTGCATGAATTGTGCTCTTTAAATGAGTGAATAGTTTAGTATGTGAATCATTGCTCAGTAAAACTGCTTTAAAAAAGAAGAGGTATTGGGGCGCCTGGGTGGCTCAGTCGGTTAAGCGGCTGCCTTCGGCTCAGGTCATGATCCCAGGGTCCTGGGATCGAGCCCCACATCGGGCTCCCTGCTCATCGGGGAGTCTGCTTCTCCCTCTCCCACTCCCCCTGCTTGTGTTCCTTCTCTTGCTGTCTCTCTCTCTCTGTCAAATAAAATCATTTAAAAAATAAAATAAAATAAAAAAGAAGCGGTATTTAACCAAACCCTCTCCCCCCAAATTCTTTTTTTTTTAACACATGGAAAATAAGAAATGTACAAAATTAACATTCAAACAAGGTGACTGAACTCCCAAACCACTCAGAGAAAACAACTTGCTTCATCTAAGCCTCTGCAGAAACACTGTCAAATCATTTCAATACTTAATACCGCCTCTATTCGACACTGTCCAATACAGCAGCCACTAAGCATATGTGGCTATTTAAATTTAAACTAATTAAAATTAAATAAAATTAAAAATTCAGTTCCTCCTTCACGCTAACTGCATTTCAAGTGCTCAACACCCACATGGGGCTAGTGGCTGCCACAGTGGACAGGGCAGATCTAGAACATTTCCATCATTGCAGAAAGTTCTTTTGGACAGCCTGTCTTATATTTAACATGAATAAAAATCAGGTGAGGGAATTCCCAAGTGAGAAAGTAAAAATAATGTAAAAATAAAAGTAACTCCAGGGACACCTGGGTGGCTCAGTTGGTTAAGCGTCTGCCTTCGGCTCAGGTCATGATCCCAGGGTGCTGAGACCGAGTCCCACATGAGGCTCCTTGCTGGGCAAGGAGTCTGCTTCTCCCTCTGCCTCTGCTGCTCCCCCTGCTTGTGCTCCCTCTCTCTGACAAATAAATAAAATCTTTAAAAAAAAAAACTCCAGGCTGTATTATACACTCCTCCTTTGTGCTCCCAGCGTGCTCTGTTTATTCGTCTAACACAACACACGATGAAATTAGCCTCGTATTGGTCAGGCTCTCCCACTGACACAGTGGCTGTCGATCTTGGCTGTGCATTAGAATCACCTGGCGAGCTTCTAAAAGTCTCAATCTTCTGGCCACATCCCAGATCAAGCAAATCAGAATTTCTAAGGGTGGGACCCAGGTGCTGGGATTTTTAAAGCGCCTCAGGTGGTTCCAATATGCAGCAAGGGTAGAAAACCACTGTGCTATGACGTGAACTTTTTCAGGGGAAAGTAACATCCTACTCCAATCGGAATTCACCGTCGTGACGACTCTCCATCTTGCCCCCTCCACCTCTCCAAAACCAACACCCAGCCTGGTGGCTGGTGCAGGAGAGACATTCAATAAACGTCAAGCAGCAAATGCAAATGGTCAAAGCCACACAGGGATTCACAGGGTTCTAGAGGTTCAAAGGTTGAAGCAAGCTCATCTGACTGGGAGAAACTGGCACCACTTCATTGAGGAACGGGCATGGGAAACAGGGAAGTGTGGGTAACATGCTAAGAGGGCAAGGTGAGGAGACAAAGGAGCAAAGTGAACCTTCGAAACCGTACATTCGAGGATGGACGTGGTGGGGCCAGGAGATGGCTGGATGACAAGGTAGGCTGGGGTGACGGGGCCCACGGCCAACCTCATCTGCTAACAGTAGCTCTGAACGCATGGGAGCCACACTGGGGGAAAATAAAAGTACCACTAAGTGTACAGAATGAGGGAAAAACTGGACTCAGAGAATCCCACAGGGAGGGTGAAATAGCCAAAGGAGCCTGAACTGTGTTCTGAAGATTAGTTCCACAGGCCTCAGCCACAGAATGCACGTAAGGAAAGGAGAAGATGGTAAGCATGGCCAAGATTTCTAGGCTGACCAACAACAAAAAGGTAGTATTATTAACTTCAAAAGAAATTCAGAAGGAGAAACATGGTGTTGGGGAAAAGTTCAGCATTCATATGTTCAACATTTACTACATACCTACTGGGTATTGGGCACTGTCTTAGCTGACAGGGATACCAGGAAACTAGCCCAGCCAGGTTTTAAGAAGATACATGGTGGAGAGGTGCACATGGGCGCAGGGGACAAGATGGGACATAAGTTGACAAAAAAAATAGATATAATTTCAGATAGTGATACACCCTATGAAAAAAATAAAGCAGGACAATGGCAGGATGGATTAGGCAATGTTGAGTATTTTAGGGAAGACCTCGGAGATTAAAGATAGCCACAAATTCCATCAGGTCCCCATCGAGAGATGGAGTTTACTGTCCCTCCTCCTGAATCTGGGCTGACCCTGTGACCAATGTCAACCATGAAAAGAGGAAAAACTGATGTAAAATTAAAGCATTTATTTGGGGTTTAGAATTGCAATTTGGGGAGCAACCCAAATTGTGGCCCACTGCAGGGAAAAAGGGGTTTTTATAAGAAAAAGGGGGAAGTATAAGATACCTAACATCAGTTGTTAACCAAGAATTATAATTAGAAGAAATTAGAATTTATAGTTTTCTAGGTATGTCAGTTGCTAGGAAAGTCCCTTTTGCAGAGTGTCCACTTTTTGTTAAAAACACAGACACATCATCAAGGTGCTCAGTCATACGCCCTTGTCCTCTTTCAAAAACGGGATGAGGGGCGCCTGGGTGGCTCAGTCGTTAAGCGTCTGCCTTCGGCTCAGGTCATGGTCCCAGGGTCCTGGGATCGAGCCCCGCATCGGGCTCCCTGCTCGGTGGAAAGCCTGCTTCTCCCTCTCCCACTCCCCCTGCTTGTGTTCCTTCTCTCGCTGGGTCTCTGTCAAATAAATAAAATCTTAAAAAAAAAAACAAAAAACGGGATGAAATTTCCGTCACCATCTTCTTACAAGCAAAGGTTTTACATGGGTTCACAATATTTAGCCAAAATATTGTGGTAGAAGCGATGTTGTGTTGGTTCTGGGCCTGGCTTGGCCTATATGAGGTTTGGCTGCTTCTACTCCGGAACACCTGCTTTTGCTCTCAGCCGCCATGCTGCGAGAAGGCCTGGCCACACGGAGAGGCCATGTGCAGAGGGCGCCGCTAAGCTCCCAGCTGGCAGCCAACGTCAACGGCCGGCCACGTGAATGAGCCACCCTGGCGGTCCCAGGTCAATCCCATGGTAACAGACTTGTGACCCAGCCAACATCATGTGGAATAAAAGAACAATGCAGATGAGTCCGGTCAAAATCCCTAAGCCCACAGAATCATGAAAAATAATAAGAAAATGGTTGCTTAAAGCCTCTAAACTTTGAGGTGGTTTGTCACACAGCAGTAGATAACCGCAATATTTAAGCAAATGATAAGAAGCAAACCTTAGGAAGACTCGGGAAAAGAACATCCAGAGAGTAGATACAGCAAGCATAAAGATCAGAGCGGGGACAAAATTTGAAGCGCTCAAAGAACAGCAGGAAGGTCAAGATGACATAGTAACCCCACGCTCCAAAGCACTCCTAGGGCTCCTACATCCGACCAAAATGAAGTAACAGGGGCCAGGTGTACCCTCTTGCCCGAACAACCGAAACCTCTGCACAAAGTCTAGGAAACAACAGTTTTCAAGACACTGGACACCAGGAAAGCAAGTATAATGGTCTTTGAAAAATGAAAGGACACAGAAACTCCACATCTTCCTCCACAGAATGCCCTTGTGTGTCTCTTCATTTGGTTGATCCCAATCTATATCCTTTCTAATAAAACTGTAAGTATACTGCTTTCAGGGAGTTCTTCCAGTAAGTCATTCCAGTGAATTATCCAACCTGACAGAGTTGTGGGATCCCCCTAATCTATAGCCAGTTGATCACAAGTGCAGATGGCCCCCAAGACGTGTGCCATGGAAGCAGTCTTGCACAGATCTGTGCCTTTAACTTGTGAGGGTGTGCACTACTTTGGGTACACAGTGTCCGAACTGAACTGTAAGATATCCAGTCTGCGTCAGAGAACTGGTTTGGGAACACTCCCCCTTGAGTCTTCAGCAAGGCGTGGATCAGTGCACACATAGCAGGAAACTACCTCAGGCCTGAAAAAGAACCACTGAAAGAATTTAATACAAAAATAAACAGGAGTTGGCTCCCTGCTCAGCAGGAAGCCTGCTTCTCCCTCTCTCACCGCCCCCTGCTTGTGTTCCCTCTCACTGTCTCTGTCAAATAAATAAATAAATAAAATCTTTTAAAAAGGGGGGGGGCACCTGGGTGGCTCAGTCGTTAAGCGTCTGCCTTTGGCTCAGGTCATGATCCCAAGTCCTGGGACTGAGCCCCACATCGGGCTCCCTGATCAGCGGGAAGCCTGCTTCTCCCTCTCTCACCCCCCTGCTTGTGTTCCCTCTCGCTCTCTCTTTGTCAAATAAATAAATATAAAGATAAAACCAAAAGTTAATTCTTTGAAATGACTAAAAAAATTGACAAACACCTAGTAAAATTAAGAAAAAGAAAAAAAAGAAAGAGAAGGCCCCCCAAATTAAGAATGAAACAGGATAAATTATTCATGACTAAAACACTTACCAAACCAGGAATAAAAGAAAACTTTGCCAGATAGAGTACTACAGGCAAACGCTATACTTGAAATCTTTCCCTCTGAGCTCAAGAATGACATGAGGGAAAAAGCTCTGGAAGATTTCTGGGATACTGACAGTATTCTATTTCTTAATCTAGAAGGTAGGCACATGGGTGTATGCTTTTTAAGTAATTTGCTAAGATGAACACTTATATTTTATACATTTTTCTGTATATATATTTCACATTTTACAAAAGGGTTTTTTTAAATGGGAAAGACTAATTGAGATATTGTTATGGTCTGAAACGTATTCCTCCAAAATTCTTATGTTGGAGTTCTATACCCCAGTTCCCCAGAATATGACTATTTGGAGATAGTGTCTGCAAAGAGGTAATTAAGCTATAATGAGGTCATTAGCATGGGCCCTAATCCAATATGACTGCTGTCCTTATAAGAAGAAATCTGGACACAGGTCAGAGGAAAGTTGATGTGAAGACACAGGGGGAAGGCAGCCATCTACAAGCTGAGAGAGGCCTCAGAAGAAATCAACCCTGCTGACACCCTGATATTGGATTTCCAGCCTCCAGAATCTTTTCCCTCCAAAAAAAAAAAAAAAAAAATTTCTGTTGTTTAAGACATCAGTCTGTGGTATTTTGTTATGGCAGCCTTAGCAAACTAATACAGATTTCTTCAGACATAAAAAGACTAAGAAAGTCTCCAACCCATAGACTCTTGACATATTAAAGAAACTTAACATCAATAAAAGATGTGAGTAAAAGAAACAATGATGAGCAAAGGAATTGGTCAAATATATTGACAAGTGAAGTCAACTACTGATAGTAAAAAACCCCCAAACCCCACAACTTTTTATGTTTAAAAATGTAAAAACCAAAATGCTAAGTAACAATAATGGTGGGAAAAGTATCCTAGGATCCCTGTCATGCTCTAGAGACATAAATACTGGATGACTGTATACTTTGGGGGGGGGGGGGGTAGGGTGGGGAAGGAGTTCAACTAAGGAATAAAGCCTCGAGAAGACCCAGACCCAAACACAAGAGAAGGCAGTGAAGACTATCGAGAGAACACAAGCTAAAAAATGCAATGTGTAGAAACCAAGAGGTGCTTAATTTGAAAGAGGCATTAGTCACCTATATAAAATACTTTAGAGAAGCTGAAAAAAATTAAGTCTGGGGAAAAAAATAAAGCCGCTGGATTGCTTAGGCCGTTGACAGGGAGAAGCCTAATTCTAAGCACTGAAGAACTAAGTTGATAAAGGGAGTCTCTGAACTGAGCAGAAGCTCTGAGAAGATGGCAGCGTATGAAATCAAGGCTACAGAAAAGGCTTTTCAGAGGCAACAAGGTTTTACACTCCTTCAAAACAGAAATGAATGAGAGGTGGAAAAAAAGGTTCTAAAGCAAAACGAAGAGAAGCTGACAGAGTTCACTTTACTACCCAATATCAAGAAGACTGTGAAATGGTCCACTGGAAAGCCAGGAGCGGCACTGTGTGTCAGGGAGCTGGGATAGGGAATGGAGATCTGGAAAACAGCTCTATAGGGAGCATTATACAAAGGGAGATGAATCAAAAACTCTTCAAGCACCTGAGTTTTGACTATGACTCCCACAGTCATGTTATCAAGCTACATTACTTTCTCCAATAATGATCAGCAGATGCAGAACTTATCCAGGACTAGGAACTGAAGAAACAACGGAAGACCAGGTGAGGCGGAAGTGGAACCAGCCTCAAATTTAAGTCCTCCTGCCAAATCCCCTTGGTCACTGACTGAAGGCTGGAACTCCCTGAGAAATCTTAAACAGCTGATCTCACACTTCCTCCAAGCAAAACTGCATCCAAACCTGCCCGGGATCTTGTTAAAAACAGCTTCTGACTAAGTCGGAAGTGGGCCTGAGATTCTGCATTTCTAAAAGCTCCTGGTGATGGCAGAGATGTTGGCCCACAGACCACACTCTGAGCAGCAAAGTGTTTAGGATGAGTAACCATCCTGTGTTGGTTTAGTTTAACGGGGGCACCTGTGATTCTATTACTTGGCAGTTACTAATAAGCTCTCTTCTCTAGTTCTTTTTAATCACCTTCCTCATCTGCTACAGGCTTTGACGCTAATATCAAAATTATATATAATAGCAGTGTTTGATTACTATGTGCCAAAAACTGTTACATACATTCATTCATTCAATTCTCCAAAAACTCTTGGTAGTAGTACGGTTATCTTCATTTTACAGATTAGGAAAACAAGTAAACTAGTGGAGAGCTACCAAGAAAGACTGAGATCTCCAAGGAAAGTCCCAGCTGAGTGGAAATCGGCACAGAAAAGGAAGTATCTGATTTCGATGAACTACACGTGTATGAGCAAGACAAGACTAACGAGTCAAATTCTGTATTAACCTAGAAGGTGCATGGCACAAAAGTCAGGAGTTTGCAATCTGGTCCGTTCGCCTATGTGTAGTTGGCTGGAGCCGGGGCTCTCAAACTCGAGAATGGGCACCGCTAACAACTTCCCAGATGAGGAGGATGACGCTAATCTGGGGACCACACTTTCACAACCACTGCCACGGAGAAAATATGAATTGTTTTTCACCACCCACTCATAAACCTGAATCTCTTAACTTTTTTACATTCAAATCAGATTTGGAGTTTCAAAAAAATTCAACCAAATCCGAGCTATTCCGCTTGACGCCGTTTGCTCAAATTCCGCGTAAAGTTTTCCGAGATAACTAAAGCCCACAAAAATCCAGCGTTCGCTCGGATCTGGCTTTGCACTAGCTTGTCCCTCTCCCTAGGCCGCTCTTTGAACCGTGTAACGCGACAGCAGCCGCGCTGCACCCGAAGATAAGGTGGCCAGTCGCCCGCTCATCCTGGCACCCGCAGCGCCGCGAAGCCTCCCGAAGCCCCGGAGAGCGCGGCCCCCGCCCCGGGCAGCGTCCGCGGCCTCCCCCGCGCCCACCGCCTGCCCAGGCCGCCCGCCGCCGCACAGATACCCGATCGCGCCGAATCACGGCCCAGTCGCCAGCCTGCGTCTGGGAAAGAAAGACACCTCCCGGCCAGCTGAAAAAGATGGCGAGCCGCCTGGCTGGGCGCTCGAGCGCTTCGGCGGGCGCGGGGCGGCTCACGCGTCCTCATCGACTCGCTCGGCGGGCAGCTGTGCGCCCTTCCCCGGCGCGCGTCTGATTGGCCCGCCGAGGGGGCGGGGCTGGGCTCTGGGGGCTTGCTTTAGGCCCGGACGTTCTTGCTTTGATCAGTTGAACGGTCTACGAATGAAATCTTACGAGGAAGCCAAATATATACGAATACTAAACTTGTTTCCTTGGTATTGATTTATTTTGCAAGTCCGAATGTGTAATATTTGCAATAATTATTTAAGTAGGGTGTAATGAACGACAACGGCAGTCCTGTATTTGGGGTGTGGGGGGACGAGCTACATTCTGCTTTAGTTGGAAATAATAAATTTCGTTTTGTTTTTGTCTTTAACTGCTGGCCTTGCAATTTCAGGAAACTCTCCAAAGAGGATATGATGAGTTTTACACACTAGGAGGAAATGAGAAGTGTACACAAGAATTCTTGGCAACAAATTTAAAAGTGTGTTAAAATTTGATGTATAATGTACACTTGGTGTGCATGTTGCTTATTACAATTTTTTAAAAATTAAAATACCTGACATAAATTTTACCACCTTAAAAAAAAAAAAACAAAGTTTACCACCTTAACCATTTTCAAGTACACAGTTCAGGGTCATCCGCAGCATATTGGGCAACCACCACCACCATCGCCTCCAGAACTCCTTCATCCTGCAAAACTGAAACTCCACCCGTGTAAACAATTCATCATTCCTGCCCCCCGCCCTTCCCTGGCCCCTGGCAACCACCATTCTATTTTGTGTCTCTATGAATTTGACCACATGAGATGCTTAAGTATTTGTCTTTTTGTGGCTGGCTAATTTCACTGGGTGTAATGTTCTCAAGTCTCATCCCTGTTTAACTTGTCAAAATTTCTTTCCTTTTTAAAGGCTGAATAATATTTCATTGTATTGTGTACCACAGTTTGTTTATCCATTGATCTGTTGATGGACTTCTCACCTTTGGCTATTGTAATGTTGCTATGAACGAACGTGAGTGTGCAAATGTCTCTTCAAACCCTTCTTTCAGTTTTTTGGGGTATGTATCCAGAAGTGGGATTGCTGGGTCATATGGTACTTTTATTTTTAATTTTTTGAAAACCACCATACTGTTTTCTACAGTGGCTGAACCATTTTTTTATATGATTAGCAACAGTTTAATGAAGCCATAGCATTTACAGGATTCTCAAATGGAAACAATATAAAACCTGTTATAAAAATTAGTAAAAGATGCAAGGTAGAACACGTTTTAATACTGGTACAATGGCAGTAGCAGCTTTACAAGTATTTACAGGATTTCTATAACATTTCTTTATCCTATAGCATTTTTATGAGGCATTATTCCACAAGAATGATCAAATCATCACATCATTTAAATTAAATTGAGACGTACAAGGTGGTTTATTAATATTACAAACATTAAGTGCCCCATAAAATATTGTTACAGATAAATACTCAAATGTTTTATTCTCAGTGACCATTCCCTTTATTCTTGCATAACATAAATGTAGCTAGCAGGTTTTTAAAAAAAAAAAAAAAACTAGAATCAGGCGGCTTAACGCTCATCCTCCATGCCTGCAGCATCCTCTGCTTCTTTCCCAGGCAGCGCTATCTGGCAGCCAGAAGGTCACCATGTCTGTTCTCAAGATCCACACCAGAGAGATCTTTGACTCTAGTGGGAATCCCACCGTTGAAGTTGACCTCTACACCTCCAAAGGTCTCTTCAGAGCTGCTGTGCCCAGTGGTGCCTGAACTGGTATCTACGAGGCCCTCGAGCTCCGGGACAATGACAAGACCCGCTACATGGGGAAAGGTGTCTCAAAGGCTGTTGAGCACATCAATAAAACTATTGCACCTGCCCTGATTAGCAAGAAACTGAACATCATGGAGCAGGAGAAGATTGATAGACTGATGATTGAGATGGATGGGACAGAAAATAAATCTAAATTTGGTGCAAACGCCATCCTGGGTGTGTCCCTGGCTGTCTGCAAGGTGGGGGCCATGGAAAAGGGGGTGCCCCTGTACCGGCACATTGCTGACTTGGCTGGCAATGCTGAAGTCATCCTGCCGGTTCCGGCTTTCAACGTCATCAACGGTGGTTCTCATGCTGGCAACAAGCTGGCCATGTAGGAGTTCATGATCCTGCCCGTTGGTGCGGCCAACTTCAGGGAAGCCACGCGCATCGGAGCTGAAGTTTACCACAACCTGAAGAATGTCATCAAGGACAAATACAGAAAAGATGCCACCAATGTGGGGGATGAAGGTGGCTTTGCACCTAACATCCTGGAGAACAAAGAAGCTCTGGAGCAGCTAAAGAATGCCATTGGGAAAGCCGGCTACACCGACAAGGTGGTCATCGGCATGGACATAGCTGCTTCTGAGTTCTTCAGGTCGGGCAAGTATGACCTGGACTTCAAGTGCCCCGATGACCCGAGCAGGTACATCACGCCTGATGAACTGGCCAACCTGTACAAGTCCTTCATCAAGGACTACCCAATGGTGTCTATCGAGGACCCCTTTGACCAGGATGACTGGGAAGCTTGGCAGAAGTTCACTGCCACCGCCGGCATCCAGGTGGTGGGGGATGATCTCACCATGACCAGCCCGAAACAGATCTCCAAGGCCGTGGGCGAGAAATCGTGCAACTGCCTTCTGCTGAAAGGGAACAAGATCGGCTCCATGACCGAGTCTCTCCAGGCGTGCAAGCTGGCCCAGTCCAATGGCTAGGGCGTCATGGTGTCGCATCGCTCTGGGGAGACCAAAGATACCTTCATCGCTGACCTGGTGGTGGGACTTTGCACCAGGCAGATCAAGACAGGGGCACCTTGCCGATCTGAGCGCTTGGCCAAGTACAACCAGATCCTCAGAATTGAAGAGGAACTGGGTAGCAAGGCTAAGTTCGCCGGCAGAAACTTCAGAAACCCCCTGGCCAAGTAAGCTCCAGGCGGCACACCCCGAGTCCTGCGGTCCTGAGTCGGCTCATTAGATCTCGCCCCCCACCCCCGCCCCGGGCAGCTCGAGGCCCCCAGCTGAAACTGGCCGAGGACCCTGCCAGTTAACTGCCTTCCCCCCTCCCTGTGATGTTCTCACTGCTTCCTTAGAACTGCTGCAGAAGCCAAACTTGACCATCTGGAACCCTGCTGGAAACCCTAACTCTGTAATCGTGTGATTGGCCCAAGTCATTGTTTTCTCACCTCACTTCCACCCAGTGTCTGGAGTCATGTCTGTCTACTTTATAATCTTGAGGTGTCCACAGGAGAAATCCCCAGTGGTTTTGTGTGCAGAATAAAAAGGCCTCAGTGACCCGTAAAAAAAAAAACAAAACTAGAATCATATGTTTCTTAACTTCACTATCTGTTTAATTTTCATTCATAAATGTGTTATAAACATAAATGTGGGTCTCATAAGAACAAAACATCATCCCCAGGTCTGTTTTCCAGTCTGGTGACTTCCCACAATACTCTATTTGGCATCTCAAAGCAATATTTCTGCATTTCTTGGCATCTCAAAGCAGAATAGGTATTTCTGAGAAGTTACTAAAATATCTTTTTTAGCCTATGCTAACCAGGGGATATTTCAAGGATATCATCTATGTAGCTGCTTTCTGTCAGGCTCGAAAGTTCAGTCAAGATCAAAACCCCTTGTTTCCTATGCATGAGGCTCTGCTATCCTTATTCTTGGAACTACGGTGGAGGTTATCAGCTTCAAAGCTAATCCGGTGCCTTCAGTCACATTCCCCCTAATGACAGGTCCCCTTCCTTTGTGATACTTAATGCATTAGTGATGGCGATCTTGGCTGAAGCTATAGTAGTGTCCGCTGCTCAGTACATACATCTGACAAACAGGGGGGTTCCTAGAAATACTTGGCAATTTTGTAGGGGTCTGACTTATATAGGGTTGCCAAATAAAACACAGAATGCCCAGTTAAACTTGAATTTCAGATAAACACTGAATATTTTTTTTTAGTATAACTATGTCCCATGCAATATTTGGGACATAATTATACGAAAAGAAACATTCATTGTTTAATGGGACATATTTATACTTAAAAGTTATTTGTTATTTATCTGAAATACAAATTTGATTATCATGTATTTATAATTGCTAAATCTGGCAACCCTGGACCGGCAGGGAAGAACCTGTGTTTTTGCACACAGGGGTGCATTATTCCTGTTATTGACTCAACAGGCTATTGAGGACAGGGAATTAGGTCTCACAGTGAATCTGCTATGGACTTCAGAGAATCCTTCAGGGCCTTGTGGAAAATACAAGGTTCATGTTGAGGTCCTCGTGAAACTTATATTTAGCTGGATAAATGTGGACAACAGATATCAAAGTAAGGAATATCTCAGACTTCAGTGAGCCAGATATAATCACCTACCTAAGATGTTAGAAATGATACATTCTAGGGACACCTGGGTGGCTCAGTCGTTAAGCATCTGCCTTCGGTTCAGGTTATGATCTTGGGGTCCTGGGATCGAGCCCTGCATCGGGCTCCCTGTTCAGCAGGAAGCCTGCTTCTCCCTCTCCCACTCCCCCTGCTTGTGTTCCTTCTCTGTGTCTCTCCCTGTCAAATAAATAAATAAATAAAATCTTTAAAAAATGATACATTCTAATTTTTAAGATTACATTGGACATTTTGCTTCAAATCCTTTTGGAAAATAACTGGGTCTGGATGGGGGATGGTCTAACCTCTTGATTAGTTTATGAACAGAAATCAAATCTAGAGGGTCTTTTTTACCGATCAGGTTTGTAGCACTTAATGCATTAGCTTTACAGGATGAAATACTTTTTTAAAAAAGATTTTATTTATTTATTTGACAGAGAGAGAACACAAGCAGAGGGGGAAGC